>NC_052076.1:44418262-45032151 GCF_015852505.1 Tachyglossus aculeatus
AGGATTAAGACTGTGAGCCCCATGTGGGACAGGGACTATGTCCAACCAAATTTGGTTGTATCCTTCCAGTGCTTAGTACAGTGCCTGGTCCATTGTGGGCAGGTACTATCTCTCTTTATTTGCTGTACTGTACTTTCCAAGTGCTTAGCACAGGGCACTGCACATAATAAGTGCTCAATAAATACGATTGACTGAATGAATGAATGAATGAATGAATAATGGCACATAGTAAGCACTTAAATGCCACAATTAATAATAATAATATTATTATTATTTCTACCCCAGCATTTAACATAGTGCTTGGCACATAGTAAACACTAGGCAAATATCACACTATTTTTATTATCTCCATGTTGGTTATTTTTGAGTGCTGTCAATCAATACCCTAGGGCCTCACCAGTATTCATCTTTAGATCCCTGGAGGGGATAGTGTTGAGTTGGATCTTGAAGATGAGAAGGACTTGGTTTGGCAAAAGGCTGGGAATGGAGAGGTCTGGGAAAAGGTCTGAGTAAAATGTTGGAAGTAGGGAGGGAGGAATACACACATATCTTGGCTAGTTCTGTAGCCTTGAAGAAAGTTCTGTCTGGAATTCCGAGGAGGGTTTTCAAGTCATCAAAGAAATGAACTTTAAATGGGAAGTTTACAAATCCCTCATCTGGCTCTACCCATGCTTATTCATCTTTTCCTTTTGTGAGCACTAAACCCACAGACAATGACTGAAAGAAAAACAGAGACCTTCTTGAGTGGAGATGGGATGTGGAAGTGCTGCACGATTCTTGCTGGAATTGATCATGATGGACTGGATCACAAGATTTGTGTGTGTCCAAGGAATCCAAGCTTGTTAGAAGTTTGTGGACCGAGACCAGAAATTTCCAATTTAACCATCTCGGGGGACATGAAATTGATCCCCTAAAGGAGCTGGGGTCTGAGATCTGGTCTAAGATCAGTCCAGCAGAAATGTAAGACTCCATTTCTACAGAAAATTGACAGGAACCATCAGACAGGACAATCAGCTTCCCCCCTTCCTCAGGAAAATGTCGCTTTGCTTTATCCCTGCCTCTAGTCATCTCCTAAGTGTGCTCAAAAAGAGAGTGTTGCTTTAAATCCATAATCACTTTAGAGAGAAAAGATAGATTTACTTGCCTTTGAACCCGGATGGAAGAATCCTTGAGAAGGAATCTAAACTGATTTTTATCACTGTGTCACTTTGAACTTCTCTTAAACAAAAGTGACATCATTTTTACAAGCACTGTAAAATGCCTAAAAGCTAAAGAGGCATAGAGCCACTTTGGCACTGGTTTAAAGTCACTCCAAGTGCATTATGAGGATGACAGCACACAGATACCAGTTATTTGCAGCAAATAGATTTCAACTGTCTGCACATTACTAGCTTCGGAACAATGATACCGGGTCTCTGTGGGACTGACCGTCTCTATTTATTTGACTGTCCAAGGAAGCTTAAATTATAAATACCATCATTTCCTCTAAGGCTCCTCAGTCAGAACTGAAAACTTGCAATTCTGTTAAGTTCTCCCAGAGAAATCTTCCCTCATCTTTTCCAGTAATTTCTGAGGTGGAAGATGTGCTGGTGGCAGAGGTGTGCCCTGTCAGCTCAAAGAAACTTCCTTTCAACTCATTTTAAGTTCTTATCAATTGAAGAAATTATTCTTTGAGCTACTGGCTTTTCATAGCCCTTTGTGGGCTTTCTGGCTGTACTCCTGCATGTTTGCTGTTGTGAAGCACCAAAAGACTGCATCTTTGACCTCCTGTGTAATAGCCGAACTATAATTACCCTGAATGAACAAATAAAATAAATAAATAAAAATAAAATAGAGGATTTTTTTCCTTCCTGAAAAAGGCAAGTGTTCTGTGGTTTTCAGGGCTAGTTTGTCTTATTGTGAAGTTCTCAGTGAAACACACGTGCACTTCATTGAGAGTGGCGAGGAGTTGCTGGTTTGAGTTACTAGAATAATAATGCCGAGACTGTAAATACGCTTTATGACTTTTTATGAGAAAGCCATGTGATGCTTTTACAACTTTCACAAGTAATAAATGTCGACATCGATTTCATTGTTTGGGTTTTTTTTCTTTCACCAGAAAAAGATCACAAGGCATTTTTCTAGGTCCTAAATTCTGCTGACTTATTAAATGGTTGCATCATCTTGTGGTTCTAACCTGGAGTGATCCACTGAAATCACTTACTACCATACACAGTAAGCATTCAATAAATACTATTGATTGATTGATAACAAACATTCATTCATTCTTTCATTCACTAATTCAATCATATTTATTGAGTGCTTACTGCATGTAAACCACTGTACTAAGAGTTTGGGAGTGTACAATACAGCAACAAACAGACACACTCCCTACCCACAACAACCTCACAGTCTAGAGGGGAAGACAGACATTAATATAAATAAATAAATAAAAGCACTTGGGGGAATACAATGCGGCAGAGTTGGTAAATACTTTCCCTATCCACAATGAGCTTACAGCCTAGAGAGAGCTGTCCTTATACAGGCTAAATCACACCACAGGTCATGGAGTCAACCACTTCACCTGAATTTTAAGACTAGTGTTACCATTGGCTTCATGCTTTGGGTGTAAACTGCAGTGGTCAGAAAAGTGTGGTGTCTATGCAAAATTAAGTGTGTGTGCACATATATATATATATATGTGTGTGTGTGTGTGTGTGTGTGTATTTATGTATATATGTGTCCGTGTGTATATATGTATGTACACACACATACATACACACACACGCACACACATGTATATATACGTAATATAGATATATAATAATAATAATGGCATTTATTAAGCGCTTACTATGTGCAAAGCACTGTTCTAATCGCGGGGAAGGTTACAAGGTGATCAGGTTGTCTCACGGGGGGCTCACAGTTTTTTAATCCCCATTTTACAGATGAGGTAACTGAGGCACAGAGAAGTTGAGACTTGCCCAAAGTCACAGAACTGACAATTGGCAGAGCTGGGATTTGAACCCATGACTTTGACTCCAAAGCCCATGCTTGTTCCACTGAACCACGCTGCTTCACTCTGTTGCCCAGATCATTTTTCTGCAAAAATGTTCATTCCACATTTCGCCACTCCTTAAGAACCTCCAGTGATTGCCCATCAACCTCTGCATCAAATGGAAACTCCTTCCTCTGATTTTAAAGCACTGAATCACTTTGCCCCCTCCTACCTAACCTCCCTGAGTTCCTATTACAACTTGGCCTGCACACTTCATTCCTCTAATGCCAATCTGCTCACTGTACCTCATTCTCATCTATCTCGCTATTGACCTCTCACCCAGGTCCTGCCTCTGGCCTGGAACTCCCTCCTTCTTCATATCCAACAATCACTCTCCCCACCTTCAAAGCCTTATTAAAACACATCTCCTCCAAGAAGCCTTCCCCAACTGAGACCTAATTTTCTATTCTCCCACTCTTCTGTGTCACCTTCACCCTTGAATTTGCATTCATGTCTGCAGCCCCCTCTAAACTGTAAGCTTATTGTGGGCAGAAAATGTGTCTACCAACTCTGTTATATTGTACTCTCCCAAGCGCTTAGTACAGTGCACACAATGCTTAATAAATATGACTGATAGATTGATTGCCCTTTGGAGTTCAAGGATGATGAGTGTGATGATGACAGTCTATTTGTGAGTGGCTGATAATCAATCAATCAATCAATCAATCATATTTATTGAGCTCTTACTGTGTGCACAGCACTGTACTAAGCTCTTGGGAAGTACAAGTTGGCAACATATAGAGACGGTCCCTACCCAACAGTGGGCTCACAGTCTACAAGGGGGAGACAGAGAACAAAACAAAACATATTAACAAAATAAAATAAATAGAATAGATATGTACGAGTAAAATAAATAAATAAATAGAGTAATAAATACGTACAAACATATATACATATACACAGGTGCTGCGGGGAAGGGAAGGAGGTAAGGCGGGGGGGATGGAGAGGGGGAGAAGGGGGAGAGGAAGGAGGGGGCTCAATCTGGGAAGGCCTCCTGGAAGAGGTGAGCTCTCAGTAGGGACTTGAAGGGAGGAAGAGAGCTAGCTTGGCGGATGGGCAGAGGGAGGGCATTCCAGGCCAGGGTGTTGACATGGGCCGGGGGTCGACGGCGGGAAAGGCGAGAATGAGGCACAGTGAGGAGATTAGCGGCAGAGGAGCAGAGGATGCAGGCTGGGCTGTAGAAGGAGAGAAGGGAGGTGAGGTAGGAGGGGGTGAGGTGATGAAGAGCCTTGAAGCCGAGGGTGAGGAGTTTCTGGCTGATGCATAGGTTGATTGGTAGCCACTGGAGATTTTTGAGGAGGGGAGTAACATGCCCAGAGCGTTTCTGGACAAAGACAATCTGGGCAGCGGCATGAAATATGGATTGAATTGGGGAGAGACAAGAGGATGGGAGATTGGAGAGGCGGCTAATACAGTAGTCCAGACGGGATAGAATGAGAGCTTGAACGAGCAGGGTAGCGGTTTGGATGGAGAGGAAAGGGCGGATCTTGGCAATGTTGCGGAGCTGAGACTGGCAGGTTTTGGTGACAGCTTGGATGTGAGAGGTGAACGAGAGAGTGGAGTTGAGGATGACACCAAGGTTGCAGGATTGTGAGATGGGAAGGATGGTAGTGCCATCAACAGTGATGGGAAAGTCAGGGAGAGGACAGGGTTTGGAAGGGAAGACAAGGAGCTCAGTTTTGGACATGTTGAGTTTTAGGTGGTGGGCAGACATCCAGATGGAGAAGTCCTGAAGGCAGGAGAAGATGCGAGCCTGGAGGGAGGGGGAGAGAGCAGGGGCAGAGATGTAGATTTGGGTGTCATCAGTGTAGAGATGATAGTTGAAGCCGTGTGAGTGAATGAGGTCACCAAGGGAGTGAGTGTAGATAGAGAACAGAAGGGGACCAAGAACTGAACCTTGAGGAACCCCCACAGTAAGGGGGTGGGAGGGGGAGGAGGAGCCTGCAAAAGAGACTGAGAATGAATGACCAGAGAGATAAGAGGAGAACCAGGAGAGGAGTCTGTGAAGCCAAGGTTGGATAGTGTGTTGAGGAGAAGGGGGTGGTCCACAGTGTCGAAGGCAGCTGAGAGGTCAAGAAGGATTAGGATAGAATATGAGCCATTGGATTTGGCAAGCAGGAGGTCATTGGTGACCTTTGAGAGGGCAGTTTCCATGGAATGTAGGGGATGGAAGCCAGACTGGAGGGGATCGAGCAGAGAGTTGGTGGTTAGGAATTCGAGGCAGCGTGTGTAGATGACTCGTTCAAGGAGTTTGGAAAGGAATGGTAGGAGGGCGATGGAGCAATAACTAAAAGGTGAGGTGGGGTCAAGAGAGGGTTTTTTTAGGGTGGGAGAGACATGAGCATGTTTGAAGGCAGAAGTGAAGGAACCAGTGGAGAGTGAGCGGTTGAAGATGGAAGTTAGGGAGGGGAGAAGGGATGGAGCGAGATATTTCATGAGATGAGAGGGAATGGGGTCAGAATCACAGGTGGCCGGAGTAGCACTTGAGAAGAGGGAGGAGAGCTCCTATGAGGATACTGCTGGGAAGGGTGGGAGAGTAGCAGAGAGTGTTGAGAGCTGGGGGGTTGGAGAACGTGGGGGAGTGACTCTGGGGAGGTCAGACCTGATGGATTTACTTTTATTAATGAAGTAGGAGGCCAGATCATTGGGGGTGAGGGAAGGAGGAGGGGGAGGAACCAGGGGCCTGAGAAGGGAGTTGAATGAACAGATAAGACCATTGATCAGACCAATGCCTGACCAAAAATCAATCTCACAGCATGTGCATGTGAAGATTTCCCTTTTTACCTGCAGGTCCCAAAGCTATTTTTATTTTTTCCTATTGGAAAGGAATGATATAGTTCAATGGGACCAATGCAGTTCAAGGGGAGCTAAGGTATACACGCTGGGAGGGAGATAGCATGGATTCAGAGGTAAATTAAGGAATGGAGGTCAAGGGAATTGGGCCAGAACTAAATGGGAGAAGGAAGGAGGGATAGGGAAGGTAGCTGGAGTGACAGAAGAGGAATCAGAGGAAAATGTGAAGAAGGAGGCCAGAAGGAAAAAGAAAAAACGGTTTTTGGAGTTCATCTGGAACAGGATGATAGGGGTAGGAATGATCAGAAAGAGATGAGTGGAGAAAGTAAGAAGGGGAACAGATGCAAAGTGCCAATGGGACAATTTTCTTATATATACATATGAAAATGTTTTTTATCCCTGATTAGAGACAAGATGTTCAATGAAATCTGGAGGAAACACCAATCAGTCAACTCAATCAGGTGCATCCTAAACCTAGACAGTAAGGAAAACATGAAATCACTTTCTCTCTCCATTTACATATACATATATATGTGTAAGACTGTGAGCCCACTGTTGGGTAGGGACCGTCTCTATATGTTGCCAACTTGTACCTCCCAAGCGCTTAGTACAGTGCTCTGCACACAGTAAGCGCTCAATAAATACGATTGAATGAATGAATGAATATACATAAAACATGAAACCACTTTTTCTATGTATATATGCAAATGTGTGTAAATGTGTTTGTGTTAGTGTGTGTGTGTGTGTGTGTGTGTAGTGTGTGTGCAGGTGTGTTATTACTCTATAGGTATTTGGGACCATATGAATGCATAAGATGGATTTCTTTCTACAAAAAACATCTCCAGAACTATTGACTTCCACAGCTAAATCTAACTGTGTGGCAAGAGAAAGAGGCAATATTTGTCAGTAATAAATGATGATGCTGGAGACTGGAGCTGGGGGCATAATGAACATATATTTGATGGTGGCAGAGGGGAAAAAAAAACCAGCTCTCAAAAAGTCTTCTTTTACCAGATGCACTTTCTAAGCCTGGTTGTTGTTGTACTGAAGTTGACTCTTGATTCTTTGAGTTTGCCCTTGTGTTTGTTTCCATCCTGGATCATTTCTATTGGGAAAAAAAGTAATTAAAAAAATATAAATCCACCTTCAATTCTGGCTTTGGGGAATATGTGCTTGAAATACATTAGTGTGCAAAAATGGCCGAGGAGAAATTAAGTATCCTAACAATTAAAAGTTGACTGAAAACAAATTTAGAACATCCCCCACCATGAAAAATGAGTGAGGAACAATTTTAATTCTAGTTTTTGTACTAACAAAAAAATAATTGATTTATATTATTTAGAGAGAGAATGAGAGTAAAAGAAAGAGAGAGAGAGAGGGAGGGAGAGAGAATATATAGCCAAGGGTTTTATTGCAGGCCTGTTCCTCATTAAGTCTTTACCAGCCTCACACACAAAAGCTAATTACTGTTTTTTATGTCATGTTATTTTGATTCATATTTCCTGTCTGGAAAACAGACGGGAGTTATGGGCACCGTGCCAGGGCTGAGGCCAGGGAGATACTCGACCGGGAATCTGCCCCCAGTTGCGGAACAGAGCAGACGAGAGCTTTTTTGTTTGCCGGAGGAAATGGGAACTTTCCATTTAGGCGGTGTTCGCTCCCAAAAAATTGTTGTTCTCTGGAGGGTAGTGGAAAGAAAGAGAGATGTCATACTGCTCATTTCCGGCCCAGAAATGCCAGTGGGGACAGAGATAGCTCTTCTCTTGCAATAATAGTGTTTGGAATAAAGCTCCGACTAGTAATAAAGGGAGGCAGCACAGTCAGGCAACCTGTTCAATTTTAGCCAAATTCGAACTCTCCCAGGATCAAATGCTATTCCTGTCCTGTTAGCAAAACGTAGGCCCTGGACAATTCTCTCAGCTAGGACTGATGCTTGAGGGATGTGAAAAGAGATGTTTTCTACTGGGGATTTCAGTTGAATTCTAGAAGATAGAATACTGAAAAGCCCAGTCCTAGGCGGGCCATAAACCACTGCACAATCAACTCCAGTCAGAGTATTCCCGGCTTACCCAGCCTCAACTGCAGCCTCTAGAGTGAAGAAGCCTGATCGCAGAGGGGTGGAGCAAACCAGAATCCTGGACTTTCTCAAGCTTTAGTTACCAACCAGGCAGACTCTTGGGCCAGTCAGGAGACCTGAGAACATGATCGTCACCCAAAATCCAGGTCTACATTAGACACCAGCAAGCAACTTCCCATGAGTCTAGAAATATTACAACAAAATTAAGTGTTTGCCAATTCTCCCTTTTTTTTAATTGAAAGTGAAGCCGGAAAAGTAAAGGAGCATATGTGCTGAGATTTATTTTTTAAATAGGTGTTGGGTTGCCCTGAATATGCATGGCCAGAGGGAAGCTTGAGAGCTCATCCCCTTCTCTGGGCTACTAACCATCAGTCAGCAAATAACTGTCTCTGCTGTGTCCTAAAAGGTTCCCACCCCCCATAGTGCCTAAAAGAGTGTTTTAGGTTCCCAGATTTCTTAAAGCAGAGACAAATCTGGGTCTTTGAGAGAATGCTTTAAATCTGCGGCTTGTTCATGGTCAACCAGGAAAATGCAATGATTGGGTTTGTTCAGAACAAGAGTTCTGGGAACAAATATGGGCTGGTAGTCAGTGTGTTTCATGGAGACTGATTTACTAGCTTCAGTTCCCCGTTTTCAAGCATTACCCAGAGATGAAAGGTCCTGTGAGGGCAAGAAACCACAGAATCTCAGGGAGCTTCAAACTCGTTTCAATTTCACTAGAACACAAAGCCCCTAGGTGGTTTCATTAAGATGCACATAAGATGCAGATTGGCCTCCATGAAGGCACCACTGAGGGTGAAACTCATCCACGGTGCATGTGTGTGATGTATGTGACCGAAAAGACCAAGACCCAGGGTCCTGGTTGCATTGTGCATGCAAAAAGACTGACAGGTTCTGCTGTCAAGTTTTTCACCTTTGCCTCCTGATTTTATGATCCATATGGGGCTTCTGCTCAAGCAAATCCATTCCTTTCATGACTGCAGTGGGGCCAGCTGGTCTACCTGAAGCATTGGCCTGGGGTAACAGGGTCAGCGAAAGTATCAATCCAATCAAAAGATGTGCTATTCATTTCTTGCATTTTACCCAGGCTTCTGCCAGACCTACACTAACAAAGCCAAGTTTAGATCTGAAATCATTTTCGAGACAATGCAGGTAAACGTCTCCGTTTTGCCTGTAATATCGGCATGACTGAGGCAAAAACAAATGATTTTTATGGAAATATTTTATGACATTTGTTAAGTGCTTATTATATGCCAGGCATTGTACTAAGCACTGTAGATTGCATTGAAACATCATCGTAATGAAACTGCGATGATTAATCTGATGTTGTCTGTTCCTTGAGGGTTCTTTATTGTACTGTGCTTTTCTGAAACACCAAATTAAAGAATGGAAAAGGGGATTGGTTGGTTTTGAAGATATTTATCCCTTATTGAGTAACGGTATGGTCTACAGGAAAGAACACCGGATTGGGAGTTAGGAGATCTGGGCTCTAATCCTGGCTCTGCCACTTGCCAATAAATATCACTGATTGGATGATTGATTGATTGCCTGCTAGGTGGTTTCAGGTAAGTCACTTGGCTTCTCTGTGCCTCAGTTTCTCATCTGTAAAATGGGAATGAAATACCTGTCCTCTCTCACTTTTGACTGGGAGCTGTTATGTGGATCAGGGACTGATATGCTTGTATTATATTTAGCCCAGTCCTTAGCCCAAGGCTTGGTACATAGTAAGCGCTCAACAAATACCATTATTATTATTCAACTCTCTATTTGATTTTGCTAGAATTGGCCTCATCGTCATAGAAACTCAAAGTTTAATTCAGATTTTACATCTGCCATTGCAAAAAAATGGATTTGCAGGGCTTATTTTCATATATAATCATTCAACTCTTTAATTCACTTTCCCCATGGAGATGCAGCTATGGGTTAATAAAACACACCTGCTCTAGAGTTAACCTGCTGAAATAAAGGAGAACATTTCACATATATTACTTTTTCCCCAAAACATATTATTTCTTTTTAGGAGACCCTTTTTTGTACTTTTTCTTCTTGTCCACTGCCAAGTCTGAGTCTTCTCTGAAAGAACTCACCCTTTCTGTCCTCAAGTCCACTGCTCTGCTCAATAGCCCAGCCTTTACAAGCAAACTCTGACAGAGAGAATGGGGATCTGGAGAAGGAGAAACCCCTGGTTAACTTTAATTAAGTTTGCATTACTTTTCCCAGTAGGACCTCAAATTTAATGGTATTATGTTTTAAACTGTTTGGCAAGGCTTGAGAAAACAGTTCGGTGGATTTCACTAATAAAAACAAAAGTCTGGCAATAAAAATAGTCCATTGGAAAGAAAATAAAATCTGGAACTAAAATATGAAGAAATCAATCCTTTAAAAGGTACTGAAGTTTCCTTTGAAGGAAGCGGAGTGTTCTAATAGAGAGAGCACAGACCTGGGAGTAAGAAGGACCTGGGCTCTAACCCTGGCTCCGCCACCTGTCTGCTATAAGACCTTGGGAAAGTCACTTTACTTCTCTGTGCCTCAGTTACCTCATCTGTAAAATGGGAATTAAGACTATGCCCCATGGAACGTGGACTGTGTCCAACCTGTTTAGTTTGTACCTATCCCAGGGCTTATTACGGTGCCTGGGATATAGTAAGTACTCAAAAAATACCAGTTTTTTTTTTAAAAAAAAAAGATGACTGCAACCAAGACAGTCCCTTAAGGTTACTATGCAATGGGAGGCAGGGCTAAGGAAGTCCAGGTAGTTGATGAAGTAACATGTACACCCAGATCCTGGTGGAGGGTAAGGATTAGTCATGGGAAAAGGGAATCACTGATCAACTGGGCATCTTCTCGGGCTCAGTGCCAGTGTGGCATTCCAAACCACAACACCTCATCACCTCCATACCCTCACTCCCCTTGAGCGTCCTACTTTTCAACTTTCATTTTGTTCCAGAATAATATTAGGCAAAAGGGGAATGCAAATCCTTTAAACAGCAGGTTGTGGAATTGAGATATGAATCAGGTCAAGATCAGTAGTTGATATTTTTATACAAACCCTGGGAGATAAGTTATGAACCTTCAGAGCCTGGGAAATCTCTGGGAGAGGCAAAGATGAAAAGAAGTGGTTTCGTCTAGAGACCAGAAATGTTAAAGGAGGGAGAGCGGTTGGCTCTGTGGTTGTCGGGGAGGGGAAGGGAGAATGGAAGGAAGAGAGTAGATTTTGTATGAGGTATTTTGTAATTTTTCTAAATCCCTATCCTAGTGTTAATCATTTGGCACAAACAGAAGATGCTTCGGCATTTTATTTTCGGTCTATAACCTGCTTTGCAATGAGAGAATGAAAACGTGTCAAGTCACTGATTTTATTATATGTTTATAAGAAAGGATGAAATACCTAAATTTACCCATGCTACAGTTCCACCTTCTTTGCAACTGACTTTGTGAGGGCAGTGACTCAATAGCTGTCTTTGTTCTTTTCCTGTAGTCTGTCAGGCTCTAAAGAGTCTACTCTTACCAACTAGAGAAGTAAACAGTACTAATAAGCTTCTGAGAAGAGGGCCGAAGAAGTAAAATGCCATAGAAACAGAACACCAGGATTTGAAAGGGGTATCACTGATATCAACCTTCTTATGTCTTCTCTCCTGCCCTCTGTTTGGTGCTTTGCTGGATTAAACTCAAAATGGAAAAGAATAGTACAACCTAGTTCTGGAATCTCCTGACCCTACCAATATGCAAATCACAAAACAGCATGTAAACAGGTTAGCAGAGATGTAGTCAGCATTCCCTGAGTATTTTCTGCTTCGATCATTAGCCATCTGAAAGGATTTTGCAACAGGAAATCTGCTTTTAGCCCAAATCTACATAGAACAAATTTAATCTTTGGAATCCTACTAACGTTAGCAATGGTTGCACTGTAGAAAGGTAATGGAAGTAGCATGACCTAGTGGAAAGAGCACAGGGCCTGGGTTCTAATCCCAGGTTTTAATCCCACTTGCCTGCTAGGTGACCTTGGACAAATTACTTAACTTCTGTAAAATGAGGACTAAATATCTATTCTCCTTCCCTGTTAGACTGTGAAAAATCTGATTATTCTGTCTCTACCCCAGCACTTAGTACAGTGCCTGGCACCTAGTAAGCACTTATCAGCTACCTGCCACTAATACTGCCTCAAAACCCCTTCTTGGGCTTTAATTCAGCCAATCTGCCTGATAGCACCTTCTTTGTAGCCAGTAAGACTCTGCCTTTGGATATCATCTTGTGCCCATGCCAACAAGTGCTGGTTGGGTTGGGATCTTATCTCAAAGTTCTTCATTCTTTTTCTCATTTTTTTGCCTCTTCAGTATGGTAGCATTCTATCAACTTTAGCTGATGGAGAGAGAAAAAAAAGTAGAGTGGGAAGGAAGACAATAAAACTCAGAGGGGGAGTGAGAAAATGCCTTCTTTCCTTTTTATGATATTTGTTGAGTGCCTACTATAATAATTTCGGTATTTGCTAGACACTATGTGTCAAGCACTGTACTAAGCACTTGGGTAGATACAAGATAATCAGGTCCCACATGGGGCTCACAATCTAAGTAGGAGGGAGAACAAGTATTGCATCCCCATTTTACAGAGGAAGGAATAGAGGCACAGAAAAGGGTGTTATGAGCTCCATTCATTCATTCAATTCATTCAATCGTATTTACTGAGCACTTACTGTGTGCAGAGCACTGTACTAAGTGCTTGGGAAGTACAAGTCGGCAACGTATAGAGACGGTTCCTACCCAACAGCAGGCTCACAGTCTAGAAGGGGGAGACAGACAACAAAACATATTAACAAAATAAAATAAATAGAATAGTAAATATGTACAAGTAAAATAAATAGAGTAATAAATATGTACAAACACATATACAGGTGCTGTGGGGAGGGGAGGAGGTAGGGAAGGGGGAATGGGGAGGGGGAGGAGGGGGAGAGGAAGAAGGGGGTTCAGTCTGGGAACACTCCCCCACATTATCAGGCATTCAACCCACAAGCCCTTAACCAGATATTTGATTCCCTTATCAATTTGGGTGCTCAAATGACATGTCACAAAGTAAAACCAAACACCATCGTTATAGTGAAAAGCTTTATTTTAAACTACAACAGGGGTTAGGAGCATATGTGCACACACACACACACACACACACACAAACAAACACACAGCACAACACCTATAGTTACAAATCGAGCTGGTTTGCCCCAAGTCTTGGCGAAGATGATAGTTTCAAGGAGTCAGACTGCCCACAGCTCATCATCGTCCTGGTTCAAGCTTTGGAAGGTTCTTAGCCTTGGTTTAGGTGGTTCCCGGGCAAGCAAGGCCAACAGGCAAACCCGGCAAAGAGGGCCCCTTTTATCCATTGTTCTCTGGGAATTGCAGCAGGGGAGCTACTCAGGATTGCTATCTTCAATCATTAGTTAGCTCATTACTGGGTAAACCAGAGAGGAAGGCGACCCCTCTCCCCAGGCTTATCCCCCACCGCCGGCATGACCCCATCTGGCAGTTCTTTTTCTGCTCAGCAGAGCAATTTAGGCCCTCCTTAAGCCCTCAGCAAGACAATTCAGTTCCTCTCCTCAAAACTCTCCAGAGAGATAATACAGTTTCTCCTCTAAATCCTTTGGCCTTGTTTCTCCCAAGGTCAAATAATACAAAATGGAATCTAGACTGGGAGCCCGTTGTTGGGTAGGGACTGTCTCTATATGTGGCCAAATTGTACTTTCCAAGCGCTTAGTACAGTGCTCTGCACACAGTAAACGCTCAATAAATATGATTGAATGAATGAATGAGTCACTCTCGCTCACCACAAAGGGAAGTGACTTGCCCAGGGTCATGCAGCAGACAAGTGGCAGAGTGGGATTAGAACCCATATCCTCTGACTCCCAGGTTTAGGCTCTTTCCACAAGGCCATGCTGTTTTTCCAGGTGATGTACCAGGAGCTGGGATAGAGTCAAACTAATCAGATTGGACACAGTCCATGTCCCACAAGGGGGGCATAGTCTTAATCCCTAATTTACAGGTGAGGTAACAGTGGACAAGTGGTGGAGCTGGGATTAATAATAAGAATAATGTTGGTATTTGTTAAGCGCTTACTATGTGCCAAGAAATGTTCTAAGCACTGGGGTAGAAACAAGGCAATTAGATTGTCCCACATTGGGCTCACAGTCTTAATTCCCATTTTACAGATGAGGTAACTGAGGCACAGAGAAGTTAAGCAACTTGCCCAAAGTCACATGGCTGACAAGTGGCAGAGCAGGGATTTGAACCCACAACCTCAGACTCCCAAGCCCATGCTCTTTCCACTAAGCCACGCTGCTTCTCTGCAAGGATAGTGCCTTCATTTATTCCATCATATTTATTGAACACTTACTGTGGGCAGAGCACTGTATTAAGCGCTTGGAAAGTACAATTCAGCAACAAAGGGAGACAGATAATCCCTGACCACAGTAGGCTCATAGTCTAGAAGGGGGGAAACAGACACCAAAACAAGTAAACAGACATCAATAGCGTCTATATAAATAAATAGAATTATATATATATATCAAAACAGGTAAGCAGGCATTAATATAAAGAAACAGAATTATAGATATGTACATATATACACAAGTGCTTTGAAGCGGGGAGGGGGTAGAGCAAAGGACGTTAGTCGGAGCGATGGGAAGGGGAGGGGGGGCTGAGGAAAAGTGGGGCTTAGTCTGGGAAGGCCTCCTGGAGGAGGTGAGCCTTCAGTAGCGCTTTGAAGGGGGGAAGTATGATTGTTTAACAGATCTGAGGATGGAGGGCATTCCAGGCCAGAGGTAAGATGTGGTCCAGGGGTTGATGGCGGGACAGATGTGAACGAGGCACAGTGAGAAGTTTAGAGCGAAGCAGCATGGCATAGTGGATAGAGCACAGGCCTGGGAGTAAGAAGGTCATGGGTTCTAATCTTGGCTCCAACTCTTGTCTGCTGTGTGGCCTTGGGCAAGTCACTTAACTTTTCTGTGCCTCAGCTACCTCATCTGTAAAAGGGGGATTAAGACTGTGAGCCCCAGGTGGCACAGGGACTGTGTCCAACCCGATTTGCTTGTATCCACCCCAGCATTTAGTACAGTGCCTGGCACACAGTAAGCACTTGACAAATACCACAATTATTATCATTATCATTATTATTATGATGATTAGTTGCTTGCAAACAAAAGTGAATCCTTCAGGAAACACATTCTACATATTCAGCCGTACATCATAAATGACAGATAAAACCTTATTACAATAAAGACCCTGTAACAGAAGCAGAACGGCCTAGTGGAATTCAGAATATCCAATGCAAAAATCAATGATTTTACTGTTGCATACATAATCATTCATGTAGCAAGGCATTTCCACTTTCTGAGAAATCCATTCACCTGCCAGATCTTCTAAGAATCCTGTTCAGAATTTAATCTGCTCCTTGTATTTGATAGGCCAACTAGGAATCAGCGTGGCTCAGTGGAAAGAGCACAGGCTTTGGAGTCAGAGGTCATGGGTTCAAATCCCGACTCAGCCGATTGTCAGCTGTGTGACTTTGGGCAAGTCACTTAACTTCTCTGTGCCTCAGTTCCCTCATCTGTAAAATGGGGATTAAGACTGTGAGCCCCACGCAGGACAACCTGATCACCTTGTATCCCCCCAGCACTTAGAACAGTGCTTTGCACATAGTAAGTGCTTAACAAATACCATCATTATTATTATTATTATTAAATCTTAATTTGCTTTATGAAACAATGGAACACATGAAGAAAGAATCTTTCTGCCTGGGGATATTAAAAGACCAGAAAGACGCCAATTTAGATGCAATCTGGGAATGACCAGGAGACTCTTCAGAGCTTTATCCAGCCCTCTAATTCCAGAATTCCAAGAGAAGCTGGTTAAATTTAAACCAATTGAATCATTCTGCCAAAATCAACGTGAAAGTCAATTCTACTCTGGAGTCTCCTTTATTGGGTTTTCTCAAATTATTGGTGAAATTCATGGCAGTATCTGAAAGGCCAACCAAATCCTAATTACCATCTGGAAGAGTACAGAAGACAAAATATGAAAAGGAAATTTATCACTCCATAAAACCTATGCAACAGCCACACCTCAAACACTGTACCACATGCCATTCCAGTTAGCCCTTCAAAGGAAGGACTCTCTCCCACTTAATATTGAACTGTCCAACATTCTCCACATCTTTGAAACCCTCCTAAAATCATAACTTCTCCAAGAGGCCTTCTCCGACTAAGCCCAATCCACCCTCCCTCTGTGTGTACTCTTTAGGCACTTTGATACTCACCCCAGTTCCACAATACTTATGTAAGTATTCTTATGCTCTATTATTTCCCCTATCCCTAATCTATTTTGATGCCGGTCTTCTGCTATTATATTTTCTCAAGCCCTTAGTATAGTGCTCTGAGGACAGTAAATGCTCAATAAATACCATTAATTGACTGATCTCAGTGTCGGTACAGGAAACCGGTCTGGGTGAATCATTGGCTTGACCTAGTATAACATTTCTTAATTTCTTATTTTATTATGTATCTTCAGACTTTGTTCAACTTTCTCTTCAGTCCTGTGAGTGGATTAAAAAAAATACAGGACTGACTATCATTCTTTGATTTGGGTTCTGCTTTATACATCGCATCATTTTTCACCCATTATACTGATCCTCTATTATGAGATGCATAAAGTGTTGAAAATACTTGAACAACCTGTCACTGAGAGAAGAGAAAAGGAATCAGTGAAAGGGTTTAAGGCAGAAGAAAATGACTACTCATAAGAAGCCCAAAGCGATCCTAAGGATAGATCGGAGAAAATGTATCTCCTGTATAAAATTAATTAGAATAAAGTGAAGGATTACCTGACATTATCTGTTTCAAAGTGCAGTGATAGCCGTTGAAATGAAAATTGTTGAGCAGCTACTGAGTGCAACACCCAATATTAGCTGGAGAAAGTTAAGACTAATTGGCTTTAGGGCAGCAGTTCTTACAAAAATGATACCTTGCTTCCTGCACACTGCTTTCAATTTTTGAAAGTGCTTTCAGTTAACCAGTAGCATTTATTGAGCATCTACAATGTGCAGAACACTGTACTAAGCACTTGGGAGAATTCCACCGACTCTTCCGACACTTCCCTAAGGAAGTGACAGTCTAGAAGAAAAATCAAATACTGACATAAATGACAAATAGGAGGAAGAAGGAAAAGGGAATATGGATGTGCGTTTGAACTTAAGAAATATGGCATTTAAATTTGCACATAATTTATATGAGAGGTTGAAAGTAATTAGATGCTTAAGTGGGGCAGAAATGCTGAAATAGCTGTTGGGGAAATCTCAATGTGGGGATTAGAAATTAATCATAAAATGCTTCCTGGAGTTTTGCCGGAAGGACTGTGGAGAGTAGAAACTCTGAGGACTGTTGGATACGAAGGGGAATGAGGGCAAGAGCTAGTGATCAACACTTGGAGAAACAATAATGAGCCATGTTTGAAGGGAACTAACAGAGAACTGGGCTGTAGTGGGAGAAGAGAATGAATAAGTAGGAGTGAGAGAGCTGATTGACTGCCTTAAAGTCAGTGGTCAGGAATTTCTGCTTGATACAGAAAACAAGGGGAGGTTTTTGAGGAGTTGGGAAATGTGGGTAGAACGATGATTTAGAAAGATGGTCTGCACAGCAAAGTGAAGTGTAGACAGGAGAGAGGAGAGAATAAAGGCAGAGAGATTGGCAAGGCCTCTGATTAAGTATATGAAGTATACTTCAAGTATACGAAGTAAATTGGAAATGACAAGTTGCTGGGACAGCGCTGTGGTTCTCAACTCAATATTACATCTCACATGCTTGTTCACTATGCATTTGTGAAATGAATTAATGAATTCCCAAATTGGCTGATTTTCAGATATTTGTGGAGTAAACAATCCCCCATTTTCTGCAGTGCAATTATCCAATCCCTCTCCCAGCTGCTGCAATCTACTCATGAAAATGTACAGGTGGAAACAGTGCCTATTTAACTTCCCAAAGGACAGGATCAACAACCTAGGGGAAAACAAACACACACAAAAAAATACATTAGCAGAAGCTTACCTGCCCCCAGCCCTGTGAACTTCTGAGCCAGCAGGTAACTGGTTTGAAAGAGCCTGGCTCCTCAGTAAGTTCATTTGGAGTCATTTGAGGTCCAAGGTCAGACTAGGTGACATTTCGTGAGTCAAGTTGGGAGTCCTGCCATTTCAGAGAGCCAATCGTCATGACCTAAGAGAGAAGTGGGTATAATCATGTGAATCCAGACTGAAAATGTCTTTGAAGCCTTAATTAAATTCCTGTCTTAATACACCTGGGTCAACTCAGGGTCAAGGATGTTGCAATGACTATAAAAAGCGAAACCCTCATAGCATTTTTTTTTATTGGGCTGATACTTTTTTTCCCCTCTTTAAGTCACTGCAAAGATCCTTATTTAAACTATAAATTGAATTAAAAACTCACATTTAATATTCAGTTATGATGTGGTTAACGATTTTATGTGCCAGGCAGTTTCTCTTTTATTTGCTTACAATGTTGTCTTTAATGTTTGCCAAAACCATGCTGCTCAAATGATGAAGCATATGCCAAGTTATTAACAATTATTACCTTTTACAGTAATTTTTGGCAGGGTTTAGCTTTTTTGGTGGTCTAATAATTTCAAAACAAGGACCTTTGAAATATTACACTGAGACCAAATAGAACTGAGGATTGGTTGACTTCCTCCTTTCTGGCTAGGCCAACCCTTTTCCCATTGTGAAATATTTTTCCACTCCCACTTGCTCGGCATGAGATGAGACTCACCCCTGTTGCTAACAAACCATCTCGCTAATGAAAAAGAACCCTTATGTAAGTAAGTCACCTCCACAACCTTTTTTTTGTGTGTGTAGCAGATTGTGACAAGACAGCCAAACTATCAACTACTAATAAAATGAGTCACACAGACTCACACAGACCAACTGGGCAGAATCCACATGTTGTCTGGAGGTAATTGTCATTTGGATTTTGATAGTTTGTCCCGGAGAAGATATGACCTTTCTGGTTTTGGGGGCGTTTTGGGGGGTTTTCATATGGTATTGTTAAGCACTTACTATATGCAAAGCACTGTGCTAAGCAGTGGGGGTAGATACGAGGAATCAGGTTTGACACACTCCATGTCCCACATGGGGCACACAGTTTTAATCCCCATTTTGCAGATGCGGTAACTAAGGCACCGAGAATCTAAGTGACTTGCCCAAGGTCACACAGCAGACAACTGTCACAGCCAGGATTAGGACCCAAGTCCTTCTGATTCCCAGGCCCATGCTCTTCCCACAAGACCATTCTGCTTATATGTTAGTAATGGTATTTGCTAAGCACTTACTATGTGCCAACTCTGAACTTAGCACTGAAGTAGACACGAGATCATACCCTGTCCCCGTCCCACATGGGGAATCACAGTATAAGAATAATAATGATGGTATTTGTTAAGCGCTTACTTTGTGTCAACCACTGTTCTAAGTGCTGGGGTAGATACAGGGTAATCAGGTTGTCCCAAGTGGGGCTCACACTTTAAGTCCCCATTTTACATAAGAGGTAACTGAGGCCCAGAGAAGTTAAGTGTATATTAAGTGTATATTAATAATTGTATATTATTAAGTGTTAAGTGTTACCTGTATATATGTATATATGTTTGTACGTATTTATTACTCTATTTATTTATTTATTTATTTTACTTGTACATATCTATTCTATTTATTTTATTTTGTTACTATGTTTGGTTTTGATCTCTGTCTCCCCCTTCTAGACTGTGAGCCCACTGTTGGGTAGGGACTGTCTCTATATGTTGCCAACTTGTACTTCCCAAGCACTTAGTACAGTGCTCTGCACACAGTAAGCACTCAGTAAATACGATTGATTGATTGATTGATTAAATGGCTTGCCCAAGGTCACACAGCAGACAGGTGGCAGAGCTGGCATTAGAACCCACATCCTCTGACTCCCATTCCCGGGATCTTGCCACTAAGCCATGCTGTTTCTCTAAGAAGGAAGGAGAACAAGCTTTTAATCCCCATTGCCTAGAGGAGCTCTATTTGGGCAGGGAATGTGCCTGTTTATTGTTATACTGTACTCTCCTAAGTGCTTAGTACAGTGCTTTGCACACAGTAAGGGCTCAATAAATATGACTGAAAGAATGAATGTATGAGTAATCTGAGGCCTGATCTGTATTCACACAATCCACCACTTTCCTTACAAATGATCTGTGCTTTCACCTTTCATACTGTTTGGATCAGAATGTAAAATTACACACTGAAAGTGATCTGTTAGGCACTTTCAGGACATACAACTGCAGGCGTGTGGACATGCACAGAGACTCCCACATGCAGCTTGCTATTGTCATTGGCTTACTACTTGGTGGATCAAATGTCCTCCCAGCCCTTAACAGGGTTCTTAAAAATATGTTTTATTTAAGTGGCCGGGCTTGCTTTTTCACGGAGCATAATTACAAAAAAACAAGCAGTGAAACTAAACCCACGCTATTCTTCCTTTTGAGTGTTGCGTCCTCAGAAACTAAACTCATGGCTCGAAATTTCCTGTTGGAAGGGAAAAGCTTGTACTGTCTCATAAATGAAAGACCTGGCATTTGGCAATTACACCAGTTTTTTTTTCAAGTTGTGGGCCAGAAAGGTTTGGAAAACAGTAGGTGTCTGGAGAGCTCAAATGTGTATTTGTATGTGTGTGTGTGTGTGTGTGTGTGTGGTGTATATGGAGGAATTTGACATCCAATCTCTATTCCCACCACCTTTCTTCCTGCCTCCTGACAGTACCCCTATTTGCCAAACCCTCACATGTCTGTCTTCCTACCTCCTAAAATCCTCCTTCAATGTTACTGGGCTGTATATAAGTAATTACCAATATATGGGGTGGAACTGGTGATAGATCTTGCTGTCTGTTTATTGCTTAATGAAAAGGTAAATGCAATAACAGAATTGTTCATCAAAAACAATGTAATTTTCAAAACCCCTTTTTTTAAAAAGGTAATATATATTTCCCTTCTGGTATTCCATGTAAACAAATTCTCAATCAATCAGTGGTATTTATGGACCGCTTACTACGTGCAGACTCCTGTACTAAGTACTTGGGATGTCTCCCCACTTCTAGACTGTGAGCCCATTGTTGGGTAGGGATTGTCTCTGTTGCTGAATTGTACTCTCCAAGTGCTTAGTACAGTGTTCTGCACACAATTAACGCGCAATAAATATGATCGAATGAATGAATACAACAGAATTAACAGCAACGCTCCCTGCCTGTAACAAGCTCACCCAGAAATATATATTTTCTTCCATTGCTTTTAAACTAGCACTGTATGCAGCTAAAAAAACAACTTCAAACCCACAAAAAGTTTTCACTGTTTGAAAAATGTTCGTGATCCTGTGTCATTGAGATGGTGCAACTCATATCAATAAGCAGATGCTGCTTAAAGAATTTGTTCATTCAATCATATTTATTGAGTGCTTACTGTGTGCAGAGCACTGTACTAAGCACTTGGGAAGTACAAAACGGCAACATATAGAGACATTCTAAGTGCTTGGGAAGTACAAGTCGGCAACATATAGAGACGGGCCCCTACCCAACAACGGGCTCACAGTCTAGAAGAGGGAGACAGACAACAAAACTGGCAACGTAACTGCTGTTGGGGCATTTATTTTATTCTATTAATTTTCTTCAAAACCTGATTTCTTATTGGCCGGTCTCATCATCAAATTGCGTGACTGACAGAAGATATACGTGTATGAATGTGACCAGAATCAATCAGAGTGGTGTGGATAAAGTTTAAAGTCCCATTGTGTCCATGCCTTCAGAGAACTGAATATGTGACTGTAATTTCCAGTGGAACTAGCTAACCACAGACTTTGAAGAGGCTCGATATGGCTGCTGAGACTGTATCTCTCACAGTGATGGAGAATCCTGGGAAATACCAGCCCCATGCTTGCACTCCATAAATTGGATTAAGGTCAAGGAAATTCCTGCTCTCTTGCTCCCACAGCTCCAAGCCACTGCAAGCAGGCAGAGAAGACCACTTCTCAAGCTCCTGTAGTTAGATTATGGAGACATGGCAGACTCCCCGAAGATGCAGGGTCAGAGCAAAGACTATCCCCATGGTGGGAGGGGGAGGGATAACACAATGTAATCTTGGCAATGTGCCCAAAATGTTACAAAAAAAGGAGCACAAAAAAGAAGGTGGAGGAAGAAAATTGGGCAACGTGGGGGAATTAATGGGGGCAGACCTGGTGGGGATTTGGGGAATCTGTGGCTTGATGCAATTAGGAATGGAACTACTGAAGTGACAACTGTTCTACTCTTTAAATACCTTCTCTCCCAAAAGGCTGGTGGTTATGAAAAGGCAACTTTCCCTGGGCTGCCAAACTTTTTCCCAGGTCCTGTCCCAGTGGACAATCCTCAGAGGTAACTGCACATATGGAGGACCTGTAATAGAGAACCCGATTCTAATCCTGTTTCTGCCCCTTGCCTGCTGTATGACATTCAGCAAATCATTTAACTTCCAAGGGCCCCAATTTCTTCACCTGTAAAATTGGGGTAAAAAACCTGTTCTCCCTCCGTCTCTGAATTGAGCCCCATTTGGAACAGGAATTGTATCCATTCTGCTTTTCTTGTACCTACCCCAGTGCTTTATAAAGTGTTTGGAACAGAGTAAGAGCTTAACAAATAGTAGTAATAGTAGTAGCAGCAATGGTAGTAGATTTATTGTAATAACCACAGGAAGGGAAGTTGGACCTACCTACCTTTGGTTTAACCTGGATATTCATTCAATTGTATTTATTGATCACTTACTGTGTGCAGAGCACTGTACTAAGCACTTGCTGTCTCAGTCCAGCTCAGTTCTTGTCACTACTCCAAAGAGCAGGGTAGCAGTAGCACAGATAAATGGAAGGACATAAAATGCACGACAACTACACAACTCGTCTAGCGACAACCCTACAAGCTATCCAGACGTGGATATATATCTATATGCATTTCATAGAAGCATCAATATATATTTTGTATGTTTTGGTTTCTAAAATAAGCTACTTGTAATCCTCAAGGTTCCTATGTCCAAGAGACTCATTAGTCTCTGTTATAAAGCTCTTTTGTTAACACTGTTACTGGCCACCTCGTAGTCTCCCTTTATAAAAAGATTAATTTTGATTGAATTCTCCCTTAGAACAAGCCCTGCAATGTCTAACTGCCAGAAGCATATAGTATATGAGATGACTGGAGGGAGTATTCTGTACTATGTCACATCAGATACTAAATCATTCTGAATTTGTTTTTTCTGAAACCCCTTGGGCTAAGTTCAGAAAACGCTGCTGATTCAGTAGAACACAAAAATGGTCATTTACTAAGTTGGATTCATCAGCCCATAGAACTCCTCAGTGTCCCTCCCATCTCCAGAAGAAGAAGGGATCCAGGGACAGAAGTGTTCCGTGGAGCAGAAGAGGGGGAGGAATTTGATGTACGCACATTCTGTTCACGGGTGAATCCTGCCCACAAAGTTGTGGCAATGGGAGTCTGGATCACACCCTTTCCCTCGCCAACCTGAAGATGTCTCCATTCACCCTCCTGTCCCATCCAGGATAGCTCTAGAAGGAAAGGAAATGCCTACTATGGAAGATCCCCAACCCACAGAAGCAGGGCAAGAGTGAAGAGCCTGCAGATTCGGTGCCCTGCCTGCCCCACCCATTTTTTAATTAGCGAAAGGGTGGTCCAATTTGCAGCAGCGAACACTAAACCGCTGCATGTGGAGTTGAACCTCAGTGAGGGCCAAGGGAATCAGGGACCAGGGCTGGTGATTGCACTGGTTAATTCAGCCACAAAATGATGAGCATAGCGGCTCCCTCCCCATTGCTGTTGCTGATAAACGTAGATTATTTCAAGGTGCGTATGTTCCTTAAGTGACTCATAGTCAGAGAAAAAAGAGTTGCCATGGAATTTTAAGGGTTTTTTTTTACTTTGCCAGTGCATTACTAACAAACCCAAAGCAATAGTGCCTGATCTTTCTGACTGAATTAATATAATATAATGAAAGAACTGGAAAAGGAAGAACTTCTTCTAGTTCTGCGTTACATATTGCTATTATCATTATCATTATATTCGTTTCGTTAAGCCCTTACTACGTGTGATGCACTGTTCTAAGCACTGGGATAGATACAAGTTACAAACCCAAAGCAATAGTGCCTGATCTTTCTGACTGAATTAATATGATATAATGAAAGAACTGTAAAAGGAAGAACTTCCTCTCGTTCTGTGTTACATAGTGCTGTTATTATTATTATTATCATTATATTCGTTAAGCCCTTACTATGTGTGGTGCACTGTTCTAAGCACTGGGGTAGATATAAATTATTCAGCATTCTGTCCCAAATGGTGCCCAAAGTCTAAGTAGGAGGCAGAACAGGTATTGAATCCCCATTTTACAGTTGAGGAAACAAAGGCACAGAGAAGTTAGGTGACTTGCCCAAGGTCATACAACAGGGAACTGGCATATTAGGAAGTAGAACCCAGATCCTCTGGCTCACAGGCCCGTGCTCTTTCCAATAGGCCATGCTGCTTCTCACGTACTCTGTTGGCACTCAATACATCATACTTTACTGACTTATGGACTGCCTTGATAGACTAACCAGATTGGCCTGGGGATATGAAAGGATCAGGATGACCAGACCAAAGATGATTACGGATCCACAGTCTATTTTCAATGTAGGAACCTGAGAGCAGAGGAAATCCTCCAAGAGGCAGGATGCAGGAGGAGCAAAAGTGCACTCTGACACGTCCGGAAACCCTGATCGACTGATTAGCCTTGAAGGCAGAACAGTCTGCATCTCCTCCCGCCCACCCCTCTTCCTCTGACCTCCCACCTCCTCTCCCTCCCCCTGACTTAGAGTTTGGAAAGTTTGGAAACAAAAGTTATCTAGAAAGAAAAGAAAAGAAATTCTGATTTAATTGAGTGTGAAAACCTCATTGTTTAAGTTCTGGAAATTCTTCCTGGAAATATTAGTCATGTTTGTCTGAGTTCCCAGGGATTAGTGAAATGATCAGGGATACTAAGAGGGTTAGGGTTGTAGAGGAGTGGGTGGGGGCACTTGATTACCCCGCCTGGCCCTCCTCAGGTTTATCCCTTTGAGAGAAAAGTCTCCACTTTCCTCTCTAAAGAGGGCAGAACAGCGGAGCTGTTGCAGATATGTGGCTTTGCAAGCATTTTATATGGAGTTTGGGGATTTACAGTCAAAGGAATGTTTTCTTTTAATGCTGAATTCCTAGAAATTTAAAGTTCTTTTCTAAACACATTCAGCCTTAGAAATAGCAGCTCACTCACCCTGGGCAAGTCACAATGTAAGCTACTGATGGCACTGATGAAGCTCCCTGCACAGTTCCCGAGGCCGGGATAGAAGAGGCTGAGACAAAGTCTTATGGACTGATGGGCTTTATTCTCAGGGATAAAATGTGTCTAAGTTGGGTGACTGCTCTCCTGTCTGAAAAGAGAGAGCACTGGGGTGCCATTCCCCCTGCTGAGGCTGCTTCTATCAGAAGCAGCTACCCTGGGTCTTCAATCCTTAGAGGGGCAGTTGAAAGGTAACTCACTCTTCTCAGGGTGGGTCTCCATGATCCCATCTCCCCACTTCTCCCTCTGCTAATCCCTGGAGGAGCCAGAAATAACCCTGGCCAAATCTAAGTAGGGCACATACAAATGGAGGCAGCGGCATGCCTGCTCTAGAAAGAATTAGGGCAAATTTTGGTGTGGAGAGCCCCTTCTCAAGCTTCTTCTGTCTGGGGCCACCATCTGCCCTTAATCCCTGGTGCTTGACCAAAAATCCATCAGTAAGCTCTTCCCTTCTGACTACTCAGGTAAACCAGACAAATGAGCAATATCTGGGAAGCAGCATGGCTCGGTGGAAAGAGCATGGGCTTTGGAGTCAGAGTTCATGGGCTCTAATCCCGGCTCTGCCGCTTGTAGGCTGTGTGACTTTGGGCAAGTCACTTAACTTCTCTGTGCCTCAGTTACCTCATCTGTAAAATGGGGATGAAGACTGTGAGCCCCACATGGGACAACCTGATCTCCTTGTATCCTCCCTAGCTCTTAGAATAGTGCTTAGCACATAGTAAGCACTTAACAAATGCCATTATCTAGAACCCAGTAAATGTGACTTATTAACTGATATTATTTATTTATATTACTGTCTTTCCCTAGACTGTAAGCTCATTGTGGGCAGGGAATGTGTCTATTTATTGTTGTATTGTACTCTCCCAAGCACTTAGTACCATACTCTGTACTCGGTAAGTGCTCAATAAATATGATTCACTAACTGAATGATTTTCTGCCCCTTTTTATGGTATTTAATAAACACTCACTGTGTACCAGGCACTGTACTAAGTGTTGGGGTATATACAAGCTTATCAGGTTGGACACAGATGGAGCACAGCCCTGGGAGTCAGAAGGTCATGGGTTCTAATCCCAGCTCTGCCACTTGTCTGCTGTGTGACCTTAGGCAAGTCACTTCACTTCTCTGGGCCTTAGTTCCCTCATCTGTAAAATGGGGATGGAGACTGTGAGCCCCACGTGGACAGGGACTGTGGCCAACCCAATTTGCTTGTATCCACCCCAGTGCTTAGTACAGTACCTGGCACATAGTAAGTGCTTAACAAATACCATAATTATTTAATTAGTCCCATACTGCACTCCCCATTTTACAGATGAACTGAGGCACTGAAAAGTGACTTGTTATTCTTATTTTTATTTTTTCTATTCTGTTACATCCCTCTTATTCTTGAAAGGGGGTAATTTCTAGACCACACCCAAGTATGAAACAAGTAAAGGTCTGCATTATGCTCTTTCTATTAGCATATGCGAGGGGACTGCGATGTAAAACGAGTAGAGGAGATAGATAAGTAGGTGTGACCACAGCTCCAGTAATTAAATATAAAAAAAGCACGGGTCTGAAAGTCAGAAAGACCCGGGTTCTATTCCCTGCTCTGCCACATGTCTACTGCATGACCTTGGGTAAGTTACTTAACTTCTCTGAGCCTCAGTTACCTCATCTGTAAAATGGGTATTTAGAGTGTGAGCCCCATGTGGAACAGGGACTAGGTCCAACCTGATTGACTTGTATCTACCCTCATGCTTAGAACAGTGCTTAGCATATAGTAAGGTTTAACAAGTACCATAATTATTAATAACTATTATTATTTTATCACAGTAAGATGTCATTACAGCCAAAATTGCTCTGATCAATGAGAGTTGGGCTGCTTTTCTTACAGAGCCATGCTGGATCGCCTCTTCCAAATAGTCCCTTCTCTAAAAATGCCCTGACTCCATGAGAAACCACCCTTGGGTGCCTATGGAAATTCCTCACTTGGACACAAGAGCTTTGTAAGTAATTCACTCATGCACATTCATTTCCTCACTGTCCGTCCTTGGCCTGAAAAGCAGCATCAAGTGTCTGGAATGCTGTCCTGAAAATACTGCGGTCCTCTGATGGTAATTATTATTATTTTTCACTCCTGTATTAGGGTGGTCTCTGAGTTCCAGCCAAGAGCTTCATTTAGCCCTCCAGCTGCCCTGTACTATGCACTGCCTCTGATGTTCAAGGTCCTATGGATGATTCTGGCTGTTTCCACAGCCCGGGTAGTTTGAGCCCCTTAAAATTATTTCCCTTAATAACATTCCTTTCTTCTCGCTTGAACTCCAGGATGGTCACACACCTGTGAAAAAAATGTTGTATATCACCCCCTTCACACCCTCCTTCAGCAGAAGCTCCAGTTGCGGGTGGGTTGGATGCTTTGGAGAAAGAACTAAATAGGATTCTGGCAACAAAATGGAAAGTACCATTTCAGCCTCCTTAATATTAACAAAAACACGACCGATTAATGCTTCAGGACACATACAACAAGGTCATTCCTAGAAAAAAAAGAGCTTTTCAGAACCTGAATAAAAAGTGTCCTTTTACAAGCGATAATTATATACAGGAAAGCAATTAAAGTTTTAATAATTTAATTGCTTTCCTGAAAACCCGCTGAAGGAAAATATGGAGTGAAAACATTTTAGGGGGCCAGCAGCCATGGGCTGAAGGATCAAAGGCCTGAGATAACTCAGCCCTGAGGCAGTTGATGCATTAATTTTCACAGGTTGACCACTGTTATTAATAGAAGAAACTACATGGAAGTATTTTTTCCACAGGGGTACCTTACCATCATTTGATTTCTGATGTTACAGCAAATACAGTTTTGGCTCTGCCCCTGAAATAAATCTTATTTTCTTTTTCCTTCCATTTTACTTGAGGCATGTCCAAGTTTGGATAGAAGACTTTACATCTAGGTCCTCCGGGCAATGAATGGTCATTTCTGCACATTAATAAGGAAGCCACGAAAGGAGAACAAAGGGACCCCAGCAATGAAACACAGCAAAGCCTCCTTTTACTGCAAAGCCTTTTGAGGTGTCCAATCTGTGGAGTCCCAAGCACTTTTAAAGTCACAGATATCTCTTTGCCCAGTGTCACAATGAACTCACCTCTCTGAGAGCAGGATATTGCAGCTATTGTTCAGCCCACTATAATGCTACACCTAAAATTTAGGGTGAACAATGAAGAATATCTGATCTTGAATACTCTGAGGACCAAGGTTGAAATTTTCCAGAATTTCAGAGATCAACATCCCTAATCTTAATCATAACAGCGTGGGTCAGTGAAAAGAGCATGGCCTGGGCATCAGAGATCGTGGGTTCTAATCCCGGCTCTGTTACATGTCCGTTGTGTGGCCTTGGGCAAGTCGCTTCACTTCTCTGTGCCTCTGTTACCTCATCTGTAAAATGGGAATCTAGATTGTGAGCCCCATGAGGGACATGGACTGTGTCCAACCTGATTACCTGTATCTACCCCAGCACTTAGAACAGTACTTGGCATATAGTAAGTGCTTAACAAATACCACAATTATTATTATTATTGTTATTATTATTAAGTTGCACAGCTCTTGATTATACTTTGGAAAATGTCATCTCTCATCATCAGGCCAATATCTTCTTGGACCATGTAGGAGTCTTGATTTATGACTAATGTAGAAGACAGAATCACCACAAATACAGTCTTCAAGGATTAGCATCTTGTTGAAACCATGAAACATTTACTTTCTGGGTCCATCAGAATTATATTTTGGGGGTGGAGGGCCAGGGAGGGGAAGGTTGGCCTTTGGCTAAATTCAGCTTTTCAATTCACAAAAGCAGATCAAGTCTTGGCAGCACTGTGGGTTTCTGGAGTAACGTCCAGTCTAAATGTTATATTAAAAAGAGGGTGCGCTGGTGGTGGTGGTAGTGTCTAACATAGAATATGGCAGAGACACCTGAACTTTCCTCAGAAGGCATAATCAGCTTCTCAAGCTGTTTCACAAATGTCTATAGACCACACTCAAAATGAAATGTAAGACAAGACCTCCAGCAATGAAGTCCTAAAACACAGTCAGCTCATCAACTCTGAGGAAATATAGGACATGTGAGAAGAATGAATGACAACAGGATTCCCAAGCTACTGCTGAACTGATGAACTAAGAGGGTACACTTGTAAAGGCGGTGGCAGAAGAAACATTTTAAAGACCTAGTGAAGCATAATCTCAAACAATGTGATGCAATGGATAGTACTCCCCCAGGTGCTTAGTACAGTGTTCTGCACATAGTAAGCACTCAATAAATACCACTGATTAATAGACTATTATGAAGTGAAGCCATCATGAGAAGTCTCCCTTACCTTAAACAGAGAATTCAGGAAAATCAGGGTACTATAGGTAGCCAACTAGACTTCTGGTCTGAAAGAGCTGCTCCTTTCTTGATCA
This sequence comes from Tachyglossus aculeatus, assembly GCF_015852505.1. NCBI lineage: Eukaryota > Metazoa > Chordata > Mammalia > Monotremata > Tachyglossidae > Tachyglossus > Tachyglossus aculeatus. The sequence goes on from NC_052076.1 coordinate 44,448,032, forward strand.
TACTCTTCTGTGCTGATCTATCCTTGGCAATTGACTGCCAGTTTTCAACTGGGAGGCTGTTTTGCCTGAAATTTTGTCTTACTATGTCCATAAAATATTTCCTCTGTCCTCCTTGCTTTTTGGTTTCCCAGTTTCAGCTCACCATATCACAGTCATTTGGATACCCTGCTGTCACTGATTTTCCTCAGTTGTCACACCCAGAATAACTGTACTGAGGTGTGTTTAGCTTCAATGCTAAGAGACTGACTTTGTTCCAGAACTTCTTTGTTTGTGACTATTACTTGCCATTTGATGTTGAGCATAGCCCATAAATGATGCTGATGGAACTGCTCAAGGAGTCAGAAGTGGCATTTATATGTGGAGTCCATGTCTCACAGCTGTTGAAAAGCTTGGCAGCCTTACAGCTCTGTAGACCTTTAAGTTTAGTCTATAGCCTACATACCTCACTGATGCCACATCCTAACTATGATGGGACCATCTGAAACATGATGCAAATGTTACCGCAGTACAATAAGTAATCCCTGGGTTTGGGAAGAGTTAATGTCCCTCCTAAATTGTCTATTTACCTCCAGGGCTCAGAAAAAGTAGTTCAGTTTGCATTTTGCTAAGATGCATTAGCTTTCAGTCCACCACGTCCTTTAAACCCATGAAATCTTCCAGAGACCTAAATTCTGGAACCCTAATGGCCTGGAAAGAACAAATTCCTTCTCCAAAAAGGAAACAGTGTAATGTCTTCTACCAAACAGGAACTAGCCCGCCTATAAAAAATTTGTCAAAACAAAATCCCTAGCAGGTGGTATGCTGCGGAGGGAAGCTCTTACTTTCGCCACAATTGGTCCTCATTACTTCAAATTTTTTCAAGAGTAGTCATTCAGTGCCCGTACCTTTGAAATAATCTTAATGTTTGACTCCAAATGATGTTCAACCCACTTCACACCATACCCCTACCTTAAAATGTTCATTTGGCACACAAACGTCTCCGGTAATTCTAAAAGCCATTCAAGAAGCTTGAAATCCAATCAAAATGAAGGGGAAAACCTTTCTACAAAAGAAATGTCCAAGAAAAACATTCAGAGGAGTTTCCATTACCCCTACTTAGATGAATATGCTAAATGGCACAGCACACATTTGAATTGTGATACTCTCATTTGCCAGTGCTGGGTGATTTTGCCAATTTCTCTGTAGTTCTAGTGTCAGCACCTGAGGGGTTTAAGAAAGTGAGAGGGCACTTCTTCTGGGACAAGTACCATTTCATACGAATGGGAGAAAGGACCTGAAATTGTGAAATTTGAAGAAAATAAACAAATCCACCTTTAAAGACAAGCTTAGGGGCCATGAGATTTTTTTTCCACTGATTCTGCCAAGCATGAGACTTTACTATTGATTCCTGGGGGCATAGGTAGTTGTTTTTTATGGATTATTTTCCATGAATAAAAGCCCCAATGTTGAATGTTTCAAAAACAAGTCAAAATTGATGTCTACACTATTCCAAAAGATAAATAAGCAAGGGTAGAAAGGTAAAGGGCTCCCAGAGAATAACCAAGTAGCACCCAAATTTCCTAGCCAAAAGACCACGTGAAGTCATTACAATAAAACAATGCTGGCATCTCTACTTGCTCTCCTGCCTGTGTGCCTCCACTAGATCAGCAATTGGACAGAGGTATGGGGTACTGTATTTAGGGCAATTTACCTCATAGGAGCAGTTTTTTCCTCCCCTCCCACTCAATAACTCAAGTCATTAGTTATGTTCCCAAGCCTTCTTGGGATGCTTGAAAGCTGATTGAGAAATCTTGAGATGAACAGCTTAAAAAAGAGCAGGGTCAGCAGTCAGCAGCATGACTGAACTATCACAAGATCAACAATATATTTGAGGGCCTGTTTTACATATTAAGTACTATGTTAAGCACTGGGAAATCCTACAGAAGAAGCAAAATCCTCAGACTCTGCACCACGAGATTACAATCTGATGGGAGAGGCATTAATTATAATATGTCATGGTTACGAGAGAATGAATATTAAAGATACAAATGAAAAAAACCAACAGAAAAATGCGTGCAGGCTGTGAGGGTAAATGAGATGGAATGACTAGAAGGGTCAGGAATTACCGGGGATCACTTCCTGGAGGAGGAGGTTTTTAAGAGGATTTTGGTGAGAGGAGGAATGAAGCTGGGGTGGGGGATGGGGGAGGGGGAAGGCATTCCAAGCAAAGGGAAAAATAGGAAAAGAATTGTAGCCTAGTGGAAAGACCACAGGCCTGGAAATCAGAGGACCTGGGTTCTAATCCCAGCTCTGGTACTTGCCTGTTACGGCCTTGAGCAAGCCACTTAACTTATCTGTGGCTCAGTTCCCTCATCTGCCTCACAGGGATTCAGTACCTTTCCTACTTAGACTGTGAGCCTCATGCGGGACTCGATTATCTTGTATCCACCTCAGCATTTAATACAGTGCTTGACACATTGTAACCACTTAAGAAATGCCACAATTAATAATAGTAGTAGACATAATAGGTGGGAGGTGGAAAAATCTAGAGTGAGGAATGGCTGGTTGTGCCATTATGTGCTTGGCATTCCCATATAAGGTTATTTTACTGTATTCTCTGATGGTATTGTTGGAGTTGGGGCACCATCATCTCCACAACGTCACTGCCACTTAAGTTATAACATTTCAGTTTCTCCCAGGAAGTGATAATAATGAAAATACTTGATTCAGTTAACCTATATTCCATTTATGTAAGGTCCTTTGCTTGATGGTAAGGAATAGGCAGGCTGGGCAGTGGGGATTTAGAATCTATCAAGTATTTACTGAGCACTTACAGTGACTCTATTCCCCAAACTCAGTTTCCGCTCAGGCCACAGACTCTTCCTTCTCTGTCTTATTTTCCAATGTCTGATACTCCCTAGCCATTTTTATCTTCTGCCAGTTTATAAAGCCCTTTCATGATTAAATGACACATTATGGAACCTGACCTGTTTTTCTTGCTTTGCAGCAGGAGGTTTCAAACTGTGTCTGGAAACTCCCTCACCTCCCTCAGGTCCTCTTCATTCCATCCCAAACCATCTCCAGGCAAATAATAAGGTCTGACCTGCCACCACAGGAACAAGGGTGTTTTGAGTTAGAGCTGGAACTCCCTGATCATTCCTCTGTGTTCCTGAGGTATTGCAGCTTATCGGGACAAAAAGAACACCAAATCTAGAAGTCCTGAAGTAATGTCAATTCTGACTTTGTGGTGAATTTAGTCTGCATACTTGGACTAACAGAGACCACCTAATATTATCTCAATATCTGTCTGAGACAAAGGATATTAAAAAGTATAATTAATAGGACCCGTAATTCCCTTCAAACCCTTCCAAATGGGATCCACTAACATCCTTTTCAAGTTTATAAAATGATTGTGCATGATCATTAAATGATTATTATATACTAGAGAAGATAATAACAAAGAAAGCATTTCAGTTGCCATCACTTCGATGGCACTCAGATTTTTTTCTTTTTAGTGTTCAAAGGTGAAATTTGAGGATAAAGGTAAAATCTCAATCCTAGTGTCATTTAGGCAGCGACTACATTGATCAAGGAAGGAAAGAATTTACAAGGAGAATTGGACACTCAGATTGCAGTACTAAAGTGAGAGGGCTCCACCTTGGTCTTCTCCGCCCACGTGAAAGAGTATTTATAGCCTTCGACTACCTGTTGCATTTGGACATCAAAGTTATCCATGCTCTCCAACATAATGTCACTTATTATAAGAGCTGTGGGATGGAGAGAAGCCAGGGAATTAGCTCCCATCAGCACTGAAAGCGGGGGCTGGGAAGTATGTAGCAAGGAAATCTTTGGGGCCTTTAGACTGCATGAAGGATGCTTGATTCAGTCTGGGGCTGGTCCTGGAGACTCACCCAAGTTAGGGGTTGCCCTCTGAAAATCCTCACTGGGCCTCTAGACTGTAGACTCTTTGTGGGTAGGAAACCTGCCTACCAACTTCACTGCAATGCACTCTCCCAAGCACTTACTACAGTGTTTACACACAGAGAGCTCTCAATAAATACCATTGATTGATAAATTGATTGATCACAGGATGCCCACCATGAAACATGGTTAACATCACCTATTGGGAAGTATTCATCACCAGGAAACATTTTGCCCAAATCCATCCAGGAATACAAAGTTGTCAAGTCCTCTGTTGGTGAATAGGCTAAGCCTCAGAATCCCTCCATTTACTCCTTCCCACATCTCTGGGCTCCCTCCTTCTCCCACCTCCCATATCAAAAAGAACTTTCAGCACATACCATCTCTCAGTCTCCTTCCCTCCTCCACCCACCTGCAACCAACTGAGGAAGTTCCTGAGGGGAAATGGTGAAGGAATTACTAGTAAAGGGAGTGCAGTTCAAACAGACCCACCAGTCAAATTTGAGGTCTAACAATTTGCAAACAAATGGTAGGTCATTAGCTCCAATTTGCACTGCTCTTTCAACCTCCACATTAGAAGGAACAAGCAGTATGGTTAACCAAGAAGTTGTAAACAAGTCCCTGTCCCTTCCCACCCACATCTCCCTCCTACTTTTATGTATAACTAGTGTGTTATTTGAATTAAACCCTCCTCAACCATCCTGATTGTGTTAACACTCTTATTAGTGCAAACTAGGTATTTTTCATAACTAAAAATACTAGCAGTAATAGTAATAATATTTATTGAGCATTGATGGTTGCAATGCACTACACTAAGCACTTTAGATGCACAAAATAGAAAAGGGTCAAGTTCCCTGATTACAAGACACTTTATAACTAGATGTAAATTCTTCCCTTTGGCTCTAATTATCAGAAGCCAAGCTGATCATCACCAGAGGTGCCGACGCAACACTCCCCATCAGACCATGTGTCTATGGAAATTACCATCGCTATTGCCACATCTCTGGGTAGGTTTTTTTTATGGTAACTTCCTGGGGTTTAATGGCTCTAGTTATAGTTATAGTTATGGTGAAACTGGTGACTCAATACACAGGTGTTTAATGGATCCATTAGTCATTAATTCAAAACTAGTTTTCACCACTGTGTTCAACCCGGTATGCTTATATTCACCCCAGTGCTTAGTACAGTGCTTGACACATAGTAAGCACTTAAATACCATTATTAGTAGTAGCAGTAGTATTATCCTCTAAACTTTAAACTCATCCTTTAGACTGTACACTCGTTGTGTCTGTGCCTGTGAATATGTCTGCTTATTGTTATATTGTATTCTCCCATGCACTTAGTACAGTGCTTTGCACACAGTAAGCACTCAATAAATATGATTGAATGAGTGATTTCGGCAGTCAGGTTACATATAAGGATCTATACACTGTACCAGGGGAAGTTTCTTTGCTTATAATTTTAAGCTCTGGATGACAGGGAAGGGAGGGGATGATACACCCAACGCCAGCCCTCTGAACTTTGCACTAGGTCATGGAGCTATTTTTGTATTCAGGAAGTGCCCCTAAAACAGCATAGGACTATTTCTGGGTGTGCTCCAGAGGAAAGCCGGGAACAGGATGGTAGATGCACCCGCAACTATCTGTGCAGCAGCTGTGACTTTGTTCTCTTGCAACAGCTCCTCAATTATGACCCCAAAAGCCTAGCTGAGGGAAAACAACAGAGCATCAAAGTAGACTGCTCACACTTAGGCAGAAGTCTCTAATTTCTGCAGGAAAAGACCCAGGCTTAATTTTTCCAGGAATTTCCATTAAGGGTCCTCAGAATAACATGCTTACTATGTATCTATAGCTGCCTTCAGGTTTCCAAGATGGCAATGTTGATGGTGGGATTAAATCAGTGTAAGTGCAATTGCCAAGGTTAATGTGTGACTAACAAATCAGTTCCACTACCTGTAAAAACTACCTCTTCCCATACCGCTGCATTTGCTCCCAACTTTTCCTGTGCAATTTTCATCTTTCCCTCTTTGTGTCATGAACACCTGAACAACTAGGAACTCACAGAAGTAGTTATGAAACCTGGCCGGAGGATCAGAAAAAGGGGCTGTGGGAAGAGTGAGTTCAGAGAGGCTGAGGAGAACAAAGTGGAAAGAGTCCAGGAAGCAGCTTGGCCTAGTGGTTAGAGCATGGGCCTGGGAATCAAAAGGACCTGGATTCTAGTCCCGCCTTTGCCATTTGTCTGCTGTGTGACCTTGGGCAAATCACTTCACTTCTCTGTGCCTCAGTTACCTCATCTGTAAAATGGGGATTCAGATTTTAGTCCCAAGCGGGACATGGATTGTGTCCAAGGTGATTACCTTGTATCCACCCCAGTGTTTAGAATAGTGTTTGGCACATAGTAAGTGCTTAACAAATATCATAAGAAAGTAAAAAAATAGAAGTGGGAAAAACTGGGTGGAACTGAGAGGGAAACCATTTGGGGTGGTCATGTGTTGGGGTGAGGAAGACAAAAGTATAGGAGAGGGGATTAGAGAATGAATGAAATGGAAGATACCACCTGGAAAAAGAATGAGGGAGCATGTTGAATATAAGAGGAGCTAAGAGAGGGGTTGAGCGGTTTAAGAAAATGAGGGATGCATAAAAATAAAGGATGAGTTTAAGAGAAACCCATCTGCCTACAGCAAGTTGGCATTTTCTGTCCCCAGATTTAATGGTAAGTGAAACTCACTTAAACATGGATGTACAGAACAGCCAGAGCATAAGAAAATAAAGAGGAGAATTATCTCTGAAGCTCAACTCTGGGAGAAAAGCCACCTAGCTGTTCTGGCGGTTTTCTGTGAACTGTACAGTTGGCTGACCTTCTGGGTCACCGTTAATGGGATAATAATGTTTATTATCTCACAGAGATCATTATAAATAGATGTTGTTAAGGATAATGACACATTGTAAATAAAGGCGCCATTTAAAATCACAATATTTAACTGGTGGCTGATGATATATTTTTAACGAAGTAACAGTCCCTCTGAAAGCTTGAAGGCCTTTCAATAAATGCCTTTGTGCTTACAAATTCCTCAGGGACTTTTGCAGCTCTCTGTAACTTGTGTAGCATCTTGTAACAGCTTTTGGCAATTTCAGGGAAGCCCAAAAAGCAAACAGGCCACCTCTGGGGGAAACTGAGGCCTAGAGAGATGAATTGACATCCACATTAGTGAGCTAAATCCTGTCCCCTTCCCGCACAGGAAAGCACAAGCTGTTCGGTTCCTGAGTCCCTCAGGAACTGGAAGGACCCTCCAGTTGACCCAAGGATCCCCCAAGCAAGAAAAACCTTTAACCCCTGCCACACACAACCTCCATTTGTTCTCCCTTATAATCCCATGTTTTGATCCCACTGAAGCCCATTTCTGGACTTTTATGTGATTTTCTATCTTTCCAAGTAAGGATGACTCATTTAAATGACAACAGAACCTCCCTTGTCCTAACACTTAGTATCCAGATTTTCAGGAGGCTGACAAAATTTTCACCAGACCCGTTTTCTTTGCAACTTGTATGCTAAGGGGGTGCAGGATGAAAACAGTCTGCCAACCCTTGCAGTACGAGAGGAGAGTTTGGGAGGGTCCCATAATCTAGTTCAGAGATGGGGTTCAAACATCTCCTCTAGGGGTCTAACTCCCCACCCCTGAGTCAGAAATGGGATCCTAGACCCCTCTGTGTTGATTATGGGACTGGGGAGTTTTTAACTAGGCTTCTCTGGGGCTCTGAGGAGGCATGGGAAGGTGGCATTGGTCAGATACTATCTTCCGGTCTACTCCTGGGATTCAGATGAGGGACCCCAGGACTTGTATCACAAATGACAGCTCTGTATGCTCAGAACCTCATATTTCTGAGGAAAAACAGTTCTCTGATAGAAGGTTCATCTAATTGCTTCAGACAACTGGAGCTCGAGGTGGTTATCTAGGGGTATAGGTCCCTAAATCCAGCCCGGCTGGTGAGCATTCACCCTGAAGTGTAGAAGCCTGGAGAATAACCTATGTGATGCTTTGGGGGTGTCCACTTAACTTTCACTTCTCAGAAGGCCGTTGAGCATTGGTGTTCAGACATTTTCCCAAAAAGTCCCATCGACAGGGAGTGGCATAATCCCCTATTATTGATAGCCCAACAGCTCCAAAGTTGGGGGCTTTCTCCTACTAGCCCAGATCTTCTGAGCTGTGGGAGTGATCCTGGTGTTCGTCTTGCCTCTACCAGGTTCCAGGGTGCTTTTCCTACCTTTCCAGGACCAAGGGCTAGGCTTAAGCTTCTTCTTCCCCATGGTCTAGTGCCAGAGCCTGGAATGGGCTTAATGTTTCAGCAGGGAGAGGTTCCTATCACCTCTAACCATTTTTGGAGCTAAGAGGTGGCAAACCTCTTTCCTCTGCCTGGATCTGAAACCAGCCCACTGTTACACATGCCACCATTTGGCTTTGAAACCTGGGTGGGGTTTTTTTGTGACCTCCTCAGGCTCCTGGGATGGCTAGGAGGGCCTTTTGTGCCACTGCCAGACTCAGAACAGGGCCAGAGGCTTTAAACCAGAATTGTTATAGCCATGCCCACTAGATTTCACACCCCTCTGAATGCCACCCACAAAAAGTCGCTCTTCACAAAATGAAAAGTTGGTACTTGGGTATACACAACACTGTTTTGAGCACATGAGAGAGAACAGTTGGGTGAGAAGACACTACTCCTGCCTAAAAGGTGTTCACCATCTAATGAGAAAGACAGTGCAAAATAATTTACAGAGAGAGAAAAGAAAAATTGATATACAAGGGCTTAAATAGTAAGACATATAAGTCAATATGTACAGAAATGCTATGGGAAGGTGTGAGTGCATAATTGGCACAGAATTGAAGTGGTACTTGCAGGAGATATGACCTAGGGGGTTGAAAAACTGATCTGGGAAGGGTCTCCTGAAAAGTATGTGATTTCATAGCCCGCTGTTGGGTAGGGACCGTCTCTAAATGTTGCCAACTTGCACTTCCCAAGCGCTTAGTACAGTGTTCTGCACACAGTAATCACTCAATAAATATGACTGAATGAATGAATGAATGAATGAACTTGGAATATGGGATGACCTATGGCCTGATAGATTTGAAGGAGGAGGGAGTTCCTCCATACTGAAGGAAGGGTATGAACAAGGATCAGCAGTGGGAGAAACAAGAATGGGATGGCAGTGGTGAAAGTAGGTTAGCTTGAAAGGAATAAAGAGTGCAAGCAGGGGTGTAGTGGGAGAGGAGAGTGGGTAAGAGGGAGAAAGGTGATGAAATGGTTTGAAGCCAATTGTCAGAAGTTTCTGCTTGATACGGAAAGGACTGGGCAACTATTGATGGTTTGAGTACTGGGAATATATTGGCAGAATGATCTTTTAATAATATGATTTGGGCATCCTGAGGAGAGGAGAAACTGGAGTCAGGGAGGCCTGCGAGGAGACTGTTCTCCTTGTGTTGTCTTTAATATTGTCTTCCAGGGGGTGATTTAATTTCTTGGATTCCAAATCATTTACCCTGAACACTGAAGAAGTCTGTTCAGAAAGACTCAGCTGTCAGCTGTCCAAGGAGCCACCAAAGCTTTTAAAAGCCATTTGCTCTTTGATTCTTTGAAATTCAAAATTCAAATTCAAAATTCAAAGTTGAATTTTGCCAGCACTCAGTAGACTTTAACCCAAAGGAGAAGAGGGTTTTAAATTCACCCTCAAGTTGGAGGTTTGTAAACTTTGCCAGCTGCATCCTCTCATGTGCCCTGTTCCATTTACAAAGTGCTGCAGGAGACTTTTATACCCATCCAGTATTTCTGTTTATTGGTTGGCTAGAGGAGCATGGCACAGGACACCACATTTCTGCTTTATTACATAATTTTCTTGGTAAGCTTAATGACTAAAGGTGAGGCAGAGCTTCTCAGTTCAAAGGAAGGTAAATGAACCACCCCTATCCTCAAACAACTTCTTTGGATGCTCCAGGTTTCCAATATGATACTCTCTTTAGACTTAGAAAACTTGAGGGTGAAAAATGCTGCTGATGAGAGTTCTACTGGCCACGGTGGTTCAGGACACAACTCAGGAGCATGTCCATAAGAAAGCATGAACTTAGATGTTGCTTACATAATAATAATAATGATGATGGCATTTATTAAGTGCTTACTATGTGCAAAGCACTGTTCTAAGCGCTGGGGAGGTTACAAGGTGATGAGGTTGTCCCACGGGGGGCTCACAGTCTTAATCCCCATTTTACAGATGAGGTAACTGAGGCACAGAGAAGTGAAGTAACTTGCCCAAAGTAACACAACTGACAATTGGCGAAGTGGGATTTGAACCCATGACCTCTGACTCCAAAGCCCGTGCTCTTTTCACTGAGCCACGCTGCTTACATGTCTCCTGCTCTCTCTTCATTCTGCTCTGAGTGGGATTGGGAACTGGTCAATTTTGCCTCAGTATATCAGGAGTAGGACAGAAATATGGGGTCCATCCTGGCTGGATGGGGATTTTTTGACTCTGTAATTTTGCCCTCCTGCATAAGTCCCACTTAACTCAGAGGCCTGCCAGGATGCCTGAGACCTCCCCCCGGCCAACACACACAAGGGGCAGGACCTGGGGCCGGGGAAAGCAGAAATACTTTCTGTTGAACAAGCACTTATGCCAACATCAGGATTCCAGGGGCTGGTACTGGACAGGATTTAATAATTCATGGTTTCCCAAATGTTCATCCTACCGGCTGCCTGTACAACCCTCTCCCACAAGCCTTCAATTGACTTGGGAACTTTTCACTAGGGGAAAGAGCACAGTCCCAGGAATCAGATGACCTGGGTTCTAATCCTGGCTCTGCCATTTGTGGGCTATGTGACCTCAGGTGACTCGTTTCATTCATTCATTCATTCAATCGTATTTATTGAGCGCTTACTGTGTGCAGAGCACTGTACTAAGCGCTTGGGAGGTACAAGTTGGCAACTTACAGAGACGGTCCCTACCCAACAGCGGGCTCACAGTCTAGAAGGGGGAGACAGACAATAAAACAAAACATATTAACAAAATAAAATAAATAGAATAAATATGTACAAGTAAAATAAATAGAGAAATAAGTATGTACAAACATATATACATATATACAGGTGCTGTGGGGAGGGGAAGGAGGTAAGGCGGCGGGGATGGGCCTCAGTTTCTTCATCGAAGGAGAATGAAATACCTGTTCACTCTTCCCTTTAGACTATGAACCCCATTTGGCACAGGAACAGTGCCTGATTTATCTTGTATCTATCCCAGCTCTCAGTACTACACTTGGCCCACAGTAAACTCTTAACAAATACTACAAATAACTAAGCATGCCTTATCCCATGTACACCTCACCACTTCTCCCTAGTGCCTCTGATGGCAATGGTTACTGGAGAACTGTAATTTTTGAAAGGATTCACTGAGAACATTAATGTCTCAGCTCCTTGTCTAGTGAGTCAGTAAGGACCCTGTTCTGACTTTCAAGCTTCTCCAATGCTCAATTCCTGCTCATATCCTACTTCCTGTTTCCCTCTCCCCTCTTTCCCTCTGCATCCACTCTAAGAAAATTCACACCTTTCTTTCAGCTCAGTAAGTATGTCTGTGCCCCATAGGACTGACACAATCCAACAAGCAGCACATACTTAGCCCTTTGATAACAGCTCTCCCTTCTCCCTTCCTCCATTTCCTTTTCTTCCTCTGCACCTTTCTCTCCTGCTCCTATCCCTCCATCCTTTCACTCCCACCTCTTGGAGAATGATGCTCACTATTCATGAAGCCCATGACCTCTCAGCAGAACTCCTTTCCCCTGGAGCCGTGAGCTGCTCTTGCAATGTGCAGGGATGGATGCAGCACCATGAATCCTTCCATCATCCCCAGTTCTTCTGTTGCTGAACTGTTGCTTCAACCCCGCAACAGGTGAGAGAGGGAAAGCAGGAGAAGGAAGAGGAGAAGAAGGAAGAGGAGGAGGAGGAGGAGGAGGAGGAGGAGGAGAAAGAGGGCACACATTCCAAATGTTTTCTTGAAGCAAAAAGCCCAAGAGAAGCACAAAGAAATAATTTACAATTATCTCATTACCTTACAACATGCTCATTGTGGGCAGGGGATGCCTCAGTTCATTGTTGTATTGTACTCTCCCAAGCACTTAGCACAGTGTTTTGCACACAGTAAGCCCTCAATAAATTCGACTGAATGAACGAATGTGTTCATTTACCCAAACGATCAATCACCAAGAGGGACCGCATTTTCTTCCACAGAAATTTGCCTTGATTATTGCCAGCTGTGTGATTTTGGGCAAGTCACTTAACTCCTCTGGGCCTCAGTTACCTCATCTGTAAAATGGGGAATAAGACTGTGAGCACCCCGTGGGACAACCTGATCACCTTGTAACCTCCCCTGTGCTTAGAACAGTGCTTTGCACATAGTAAGCGCTTAATAAATGCCATTATTATTATTATTATTATTATTATTATTATTCAGGCCCCAAAATACACATTGGCCTCAAAGATCTGGATAATTCATATAAAAGTGATTTTTTTTAACCTGAAAAGTTTTGGGATCTGAAACGGCCAAAAAATTTCCTAGTGTTGTCACAGCCAGCCTTCTTGAAGACTGCAAAACGTCGCCTCAGTAAGGCAAGGCGTTATGCCCTCTGCTCAAATCTCCAGCTCTCCCCTGTACCCATACAGCTCATCAGGGGATTCAGACCCTGGAAAATACTCCTAGGAGAAAGGGCAAAGGTCAGCTCAAAGTCCTGTTCACAGGGAGAGAATTCAAGTTATCACCAGAGGTCACATTATGTGAACTTCTGTGCTCTGTCAAGTCAGTATCAAACCTCAGGATAAGGAAATAATTATACAGGATGAGGGATCTTACAAGACCAAGAGGAAGCCCATTCCGGGCAGAAGCCACAGCATGATAAGTCTACCAGGAATAGGAAATTTGAGCCAGGCCAAAAGGTCTGATTGCTACTTCCCTTCTCAAGAGTATGAGCTTTTGGCCGGGTGGCAAGAGCTTTAAATGCCCTGAGACAGACTGAGACCTTTATGTCTACAACATCCACCCAACCCAAAGAGGCAGATGTTGTGTGTAAATCTTCCCAGGGGGCATAAATGTCCCAAAGGTCAGCAAGCCAAATAGAGATGGAGAGCAGAAGGAAACCGCTTTCTCCTCCCCTCAGAGAATTACCGGGAAAGATTTTCCATTAGTCCCCTAGATCAAGGAAACTCTGGGCCCCGATACTTTTTAATGCAGCCCACCCCTGGTGGGTTTCACTAGAGAGCACTGAGAAAACTGGAAGAAGCAGCATTTGCCATCAGAATAGGCAGCAATGAAAAAGGGAAAACCACCAGGTGGCATGTTTGTGTGTAAAACCATTTGCTCTCTGACCCAGGAAGCTACAGTTTGCCAGCACTTGAACTCTGTAGAAAAAAGTGGTTTTTTAACTCAGCAGAGTTCAAGGTTTGTAAATCGGCCAGATTCATCTTCTGATCATCCTTGCTATATGTACTGAGCAGCTGGAAATTGGCTTGGTATAGTTACTGGTGAATTGGATGGTTGTAGGAGAATCCCAGGATTTATTCCATTTGCTTGATAAACTCAATTACCAAAGAAAAGCTAAGCGTTACTGTGTACATCAAGAAATTCTTGACTATCGAGAGTGGCGGAAATCATCAGTTAATTGCTTAGATGGTGAGTTCCATGTGGGACAGGGACTGTGTCCAACCCGATTATTTCAAATCTACCACTGTGCTTAGTACAGTGCTTGGCATATAGTAAACACTTAACAAGTACCAAAATAATTTACTGAGAGCTTACTGCTTGCAGAACACTTAACTAAGTGCTTGGGAGAATACAATGGAGTTGGTAGATAAACTCCCTGCCCTCAAGAATCTTATAATCCAGTGGTATAGACAGACTTTAAAATAAATTACAGCTAGGAGAAGCCCAGATTATAAGGATTTGTGTATAAATATTGATGGTCTGGAGCTAGGGGGAGTATCAAAGTGTTTAAAGGCTACAGGGAAGTAGCATGCTTAGTGGAAAGAGCATAGTAAGCACTTAACAAATGCCATCATTATTATTATTATTAGTCAGAGGATCTAGATTCTAATCCCAGCTCTGCCAATTGCTTGCTATGAATCTTATATCTACCCCAGAGCTTAGAACAGTGCCTGGCACATAGTAAGTGCTTAACAAATATCATCATCCTTATTATTATTAATAATATAATAATATTGGGCAAGTCACTTAACTTCTCTGTGCCTCAAATTTCCTCACCTGTAAAATGGGGATTAAAAACCTGTTCTCTCTCCTACTTAAACTGAAAGTCCCATGTGGTTACAGGGACTGTGTCTGATGCAATTAACATGTATCTACCCCAGCACAGAGCAGTGATTGGCATATAGTAAGCACTTAACAAATATAATAATAATGATAACAATAAGAAGAAGAATAAGTACAGAACAAAGAAAATAAGTGACACAAATGAGAGGGCCAATAGAGTGGGGAAATGAGAGGTTAGTCAGGAAGGCTTCTTAGAGGAGATTTTAGTATGTATTTGAAGGTGGGGATGGGTGATCTGTCAAATAGGAAAGATGAGGGAGTTCCAGGCTCTGAGGACAAGGGCAGAATACTGGAAAATGAGGAGTCTTCCTCTGTGGAGATCTTTAAGAAGACAAACATCCATCTGTCCAGAAGCCTGGACTAAATGATCTTTCAAAATTCCATCGATCTCTGTGTGTCTGTGATTCTGAGGAAATTATCTCGATAATTCCAAACAAAAACTACCATGCTCTTGCTCGGACCAGCTGTATCCTGGTCCTCCCTCCTGCTCCCACTATCTGTAAATAATGTCTCCGTCTGTCCTCCCACCCCGGCATGAGACTGTAAATTTCTTGAGGGCAGGAAATGTGTGTTTTGATTCTGTTCTACTCTGCCAAGCACCTAAATCAGTTCTCTGACCTCATTAGGCATGCAATATATTCTGCTGATTGATTGATTGAACTTGAGAGAAGAGCAAACAGTTGACATGGATTATCCATGTGGGCTGACTGTGTTCACTGAAAACTCCAGATAATGGCCAGCCACCCACTTAACTTTGCGTGAGGAGACACAGGCTGGGTGTCAGTCAAGGCAGGCTTTCAGTTATCCACCCTTCACAGGAGGACAGAACACCCTTTTCACAAACCTACCGGAAGACAGGAAGGAAGAGGGAACCCAGGTGCATTTCAGGATCACTGAACATAGCATGTTTTTAAGCATTTGGGTCTCAGCAGTATCCTCACCTGAGGCCCACAGACAGTCTGACACAGTGAGGTTGTTTTCATGCTATCCAAGACCCAGCAGATCAGAGACAAAATCTGTCAGCCCTTCAGTGGTCTGAACTGGTTTTCCCAATGAAATTGGGTGTTTAGTTATTCATGCGTGCAAACTGAAAAACCCAAAGCAAACACTGCTTTGGGGGAAGCCCCAGGGAATGAAAAGATAAGAACATTTTCAAAATCCCTCATCCCCAGGGAGTAAAGCCCCTGAATATATCCCCACCCTTCTCTGACAATTTCTGGTCACTAAATAAACTGGAGGACTTCCCACATATTTTACAAACTAACTGGGAATTAAGTTTTATTCTCTTAAAAGCACTCAATCAGCTCCCCCCATTCTATCTTACCTCACTGATTACCTACTATCACTAAGCCCACAATCTTTATCCTCTAACACCAACCTACTCACTGTACCTCAGTTACATCTATCTTGCCAATGACCCCTTGCCCATGCCCTCCTTTTGGCTGGAGCTCTCTCCTCCTTCATATATGACAGTCCACCACTCTCCCCACCTTCAAAGCCCTGATAAAATCACATCTCCTCCAAGATATCTTCCCCAACTAAGCCCTCTTTTCCCCTACTCCTCTCCCTTCTGCATTACCTATGCACTTGGATCTGTACCCTTTAATCACCTGATAGTCACTCCACGCACATAGCCATACAGATCCATATTTTTCATGATACTTGTTAAGCACTTACTTTGTGCCAGGCACTGTGCTAAGCGCTGGAGTAGAAACAAGGTAATCAGATTGGACACAGTCCATGTCCCATACGAGGCTGACAGTCTTAATTCCCATTTTACAGACGAGGTAACTGAGGTACAGAGAAGTTAAGTGACTTGCCCAAGGTCACACAGCGACTGCTATTTTAATGTAATCGCCCCCTCTGGACTGTAAGCACCTTGGGGACAGGGAATGAATACTACCAAATCTCTTGTATTATACTCTTCCAAGTGCTTAGTACAGTGCCCCACACACAGTAAGCACTCAGTAAATGCCATTGGTTTATTTAAGATTCTCATTCACATAAACTTCACAAATATGAATATGCCATTAAAAGCTCAACCTACCACCATAAAGCTGGTTCAACCTGGTAAATTAACTTTACCCAATGCACAAATCTCTGTGCTAAATAAGAATTATTTTATTTTGTTAATATGTTTTGTTTTGTTGTCTGTCTCCCCCTTCTAGACTGTGAGCCCGCTGTTGGGTAGGGACCGTCTCTATATGTTGCCAACTTGTACTTCCCAAGGGCTTAGTACAGTGCTCTGCACACAATAAGCACTCAATAAATACGATTGAATGAATAAATGAAAGATACGTCTGTTTAAAATAGGGCAATTTTGGGCTATAAAGAGCAGTGTTATTCTTCTTAAAGTCCCAAGTTATTTTTTAACTAACAGTAAGAAAAATCAGATTTATGTTCCGCCTACTATTATTGGGTGCCAATTTCTTAGATGCAATACCAGTACCATTTTTATCATTATTATTATTATTTGTTAAACACCTACTATGAGTCAAGCGTAATAATAATGTTGGTATTTGTTAAGCACTTACTATGTGCCAAGCACTGTTCTAAGCACTGGGTGGGGAGGGATAAAGGTAATCAAGTTTGCCCCACGTGGGGCTCACAGTCTCAATCCCCATTTTACAGATGAGGGAACTGAGGCACAGAGAAGTTAAGTGACTTGCCCAAAGTCACATAGCTGACAAGTGGTAGAGGCAGGATTAGAACCCATGACCTCTGACTCCCAAGCCTGGGCTCTTTCCACTAAGCCACACCGCTTCATGTTTCAAGGAGGCCTGAGTCAGTAGATACGAGTTAGTCAGGTTGGACACAGTGCCTGTCCCACAGTCTCAGGCTCACAGTCTAAGTAGCAGGGAGGATAGGCATTGAATCCCCAATTTGTAGATGATCAAGTTGAGGCACAGAGAAGTGACTTGGCTAAAGTCACAAAGCGAGCAACGAGCAGAGCCAAAATTAGAACCCAGGCCCTCTTACTCCTGTCCCATTCTCAGTCCACTAGGCCACGCTGCTCCAGTTTGACTGCTTTGTCAGTTAATGTTTTAATTTTTGCCCTTTTTCACCTTTCAATCAATCAATCAATCAATCGTATTTATTAAGCGCTTACTATGTGCAGAGCACTGTACTAAGCGCTTGGGAAGTACAAATTGGCAACACATAGAGACAGTCCCTACCCAACAGTGGGCTCACAGTCTAAAAGGGGGAGACAGAGAACAAAACCAAACATACCAACAAAATAAAATAAATAGGATAGATATGTACAAGTAAAATAAATAAATAAATAGAGTAATAAATATGTACAACCATATATACATATATGCAGGTGCTGTGGGGAAGGGAAGGAGGTAGGATGGGGGGATGGAGAGGGGGAAGAGGGGGAGAGGAAGGAAAGGGCTCAGTCTGGGAAGGCCTCCTATCACGTGAAGGTTTTTCTTTTGACACTGTCGTCATGCCTAGAGCTGATACATTTCTTAATGAAACAACCTCTGCCTTCAGCAAAACTAGACTGCAAGCTACCTTCAGATGTGCAGTAATTCTTTACCAGACGTGCCTGATATCAATAGGTCAACGGGACTAGATTGATGAAAATCATTCCCTTGCTGCCTCCAGCTGGAACTGTTTGGAGCTTGTCCCATCTGACAGTTGCTCTTTTGGTCTTTGCAGATTATCCATTCTCAGTGATGGTTAAAGTCCTGTTCATTATTTTTAAGGATAAGAAGCGGCATCTTCCTGTTTTGCTTCTTGGAGTTGGAAAGAGTTAACTGAGTAGGAAAGCTGTGTTATCCTACAAGCCCACGAGCCCACCCACAGCTGGAGATATTCAACTGACTGCAAACCAGGAAGGGCAAATCAGAATGAGGGTGGCCTGAGAAGTGCAGGGTACTCATGGGGCGGGGATCAGTTACTAGGGAAGGGTTGAACCTTAAGTCGACCCCTTGTTTTGGTCACGTTGGGCCCCTCAGAGAGATTTCTGGGGGAGTTCATCCTTCCTAGCTGATGTCATAAGGCATCTCCTGCAGGAAGAAGTGATTTCCCCCAGGAAGGAGTTTTGAGGTTTATCTAAAGGTATGTTGGTGACTAAATAAACCAGAGAACTCAAATGAAAAGTAGAGAGAGAGACAGAAAGCAAGAGAGGTAGTGTATGTGTGTGCACACGCATGTCAGGATAATAATAATGATGGTATTTGTTAAGCGCTTACTATATGCAAAGCACTGTTCTAAGCGCTGTTATGTTGCCAACTTGTACTTCCCAAGTGCTTAGTACAGTGCTCTGCACACAGTAAGCGCTCAATAAATACGATTGAATGATTGTTCTAAGCACTGTTCTAAGGGTAGCTATTAGTATTCCTTTATCATTAGAAGTAGTCCTCTGATGGGTTAAATTAGACTTTGTCAATCATAATAATAATAAAATAATGATGATGATGGTAATTGTTAAGCACTTACTATGTGTCAAGCACTTTTTTAAGTGCTGGGGTAGACACAAGACTAATCTGGTTGAACACAGTCCCTGTCCCAGATGGGGTTCACAGTCTTAATTCCCATTTTACAAATGAGAAAACTGAGGCACAGAGAAGTGAAGTGACTCACCCAAGGTCACACAGCAGACAAGTGGCAGAGCTGGGATTAAGACCCAGGTCCTTCTGTCTCCCAGGCCTGTGCTCTATCCACTAGGCCATGCTGCTTCTCAATCAAAAGTGGTAGCTGAGTTAATCTGTGGAAGGAGCCTGAAGGAAGGAGCACTGAACAGGTTAACTTCCTTGAGGGACTTATGGCCAGGGTGTTGTGGCTTTTGCCCCTTCAAGGTCCTTGGCCCATCTTGCCTACCAGAGGGGCAGGCAGAAGGGCCTGGTTTGACAGCAAGGGTCTCAAGGTACCATTCCTAAATGTTAAGTGGTGCCGGGGGCTCAGATGTGCCGCCCATACTCTGTTGTACTAGTCAGAATATCTTTCCGAGCCTGCCCTCTGGAGAGAGCTGGAGGTGCCAGTGCTGGGCTAACCTTCCTTATTATGACATAATGCAATGGAAAAACATATTCTCTCATGGCCTCCTTCAAATAGAATAAGTTATCGGTCACGTCTTCCCAGAGCGAGTGTGGTTTTTGGAGCTAATTTTACAAGAATAAACTCCCTTATGGACCCAAACTTGTATGCGACAAGCATGGGCACTGGGATTGCATCATGCAGACAAGTTGCAGGTTTTTGGAATCGTGGGCCACTAGACCTGTCTGCCAAGCAGTCCTGGTTTCCTTTATGTTGGCAGAGAGAGCATGTGGGGCCTTTCCACCCACCAGACCTGACCTCCATCCTGCCAGACAACTGAGCCGGCTGACCAAATAGGCAGAGTTGAAGAAATACTTGGGGAAAATATATTGCCTGCCTCAGATCAGCATAACCCTTTTGAGTCTTTCTTTGCTGAACGGGATCAATGTGTCCTTAAAGCAAAATTTGTCAAGTAACTGGTAAGATAGTCAGGGACTCCTGTGCTCCAGTCATGTTACCGCACACCCGGAAGTGATATTCTATACCAAGTTTTCACTGTCTCTTTGGTTTGTCCATGAAGAACTACAAAGTGGCTCTCTCCCTCACCATGTTAGCAGGCAATTCTCTTTTGTCTATACAGTCTGCAAATTCCATTGAAAGTCTATTTACCAAGTACTCGACTACAAACTATGCCTCCCCAAACACCCATTGATCTTTAGACAAAATATATTTGGATGGAGAAAAGGAGGGGACTTTGTAAATACCTGGCCAGGTATAGGGCAAGGATAGGGACTTTCATATTTATTTATATCATTTAAGCCTTGAATTTGCAGTCATTCTTGAAAAATTATTTGATTAGCCTGGTGAAAATAAAATTCATTTTAGATTTAGGTCTGGAAGATGTCCAGGAAAGAAGTCCTTAGAGCCAGGTGCTCCTTAGTAGTTTTTAGAGAATATCAAGCTTTAGTGGAAATAAGTGCTGTTTTTTATCAGCAAGCCATTTTCAAATCATGGCCTGTGCTCTCAAGAAGGGCTTCACACCTAGGAGGAGAGAGCCTAAGAAGGAATTAATCTTTCTGAACAATTCCCCACCAATGATTATCCTTCATAATTGGCAGATGAAGTATCACTTTCTTCCACCCTTCTTGCTGCAAAAGTTTGTGGTATAGAATGGCTCACTCCCTCACCAAATCCTAGGAGGAGAGACTCCCTCCATATCCTGAGGTGACCTTGGAGGGGAATGATAAGGATTTGGCCAATGGCTTACTGAGGAGTAGCTTTAGGACAGAGGAAGGCAGGAGGAACCTCTTTGATTGTGGGATGATTTTTTTTTTGTCACTGTCACTTTTATATACTTCCTGAATGCCTGAACTTTGCATTTATCTCGTTTTTTTAAAAATGGAACATATATATGCAAAAATACAGTGAGTACTTTTCCAGTCTCATTTGGCCTATTTCAAAAAGTGAGACTTTATATTCTCTTGCCAGGACTCTTTTTTTTTATAAAGGAACATTTTTACTCTAGATACTGTGGCACTTAAAAAAGAAACCCTAGCTAAAACAGGCTGACTTGAAAAGAAAAATAAATCTCATTCTGAGGATCTAAAGCTTTCTCACCCTAAGTCAAGGGGCTGCCATGTCAACAAACCCCCAATTATTTTACAGGAGAGCACACCATATTTTCCTTACCTGCTAATGCTGCTCAGTGTCAGGCTACAATAAAAGTCTTTAAGCTGCTTCCCATGCCATAGCTTCCTGATTGAAGGTCTGATTTAGGCCTCCAGTGGCTATTTAAAATAGGCATTATCTCTGGAACTTGACTGACAAGGGTTATTGTCAGCATTGAACTGGCCCCAAATGGTAGGGAGCTATAAGCACCTGAATCTACCTGCACGCATCACTGACTGAAGGTCCCAGCCCATTAACAGGGGAAGGGTCACTAAAGAAGTAAACTGTCGGCTTGTACTTGCCATGACCGTGATGTCCATGTTCCAATGAAAGAAAATGGCCAAATGGACATTCCAAACATAATAACTGGGTTTCCATATCCACTGCTTCTACATTGCACAATCCTCCTCAATAGAGACATTTTAGCTAATGGAAAATCGAAATCTATCAAGCACACCAAAAGAAAAAAAAAACCTTCTCCAATTTTACCTCCAACATCTCCCTTTGTTTCAATAGGAAAGGTTGGGAGGGAAGGTGGCATTCAAGGTTGTGGGGTTATTTATGAAAGAATGCAGAGAGCAAACATCTTAAAATGCCAATAGTGTCTTTGGGAAACTGACTAGAACCATTTGTGTGTGGTCAACAAAAAAGAGTGGCAAAAAAATGGAAAAGAGACAATATCTGTTCTGAGTCACAAAACAGATGCCAACGTTTCTTCTGACTTTACAACTTTTTCTTGGACTATTTGGGTGAAAGAGACTGATTAAAAATGGGACTGGAAATGCATGTGTGTTGAAAAGCCTCCCAGATTGTAATCCAAGCACAAGGCAAAACTAAGTGTTAGAGTAAATCATTTCTGGCTGTCTGAGTTGGTTACTGAGTGCTACAAGAAAGGACTTCCAGAATCAGAGTCTACGAAGCTGCAGTCAGTTGCCCATTCTTTTTAGTGTCTCCTTGGCCCTCTGGCAGGCTTTATCCTGTTTTTGAAAGGCCTCAGGAGGGGAAAGACCATCTATTGAGGCTCCAAGTTAGGTTTAAAGCACACGTACACATACTATTTTCAATAAACAATTTGGAAATGGATGGAAAGCGATTTATCTCCTCCAAAACCACTTTTTTTTTCCCTTTGGTGGTGTCTTAGGTAAAACAAAATAAACCCAGGGCATTGAATTTCACTGGGAGAATCACTGTGTGGTCTGCTTTGCAAGCCAGACTTTCCAACCATACGTTTAAACAGCGGTTACTCCAGTTTGGGTAAAAAAACACTTACCCAATTTCCGAGCAGTCTGTGAATCGCGGGGTCTGTAACAGATACAGGGAAACAGAAAGCTTATTTACCAGTCAGAATCATGTCTCATTGCAGGAGGGCTAAATGGTGTGAAGAAGATACTCTGGTACTCTCATCCTGCTATACAAAGCCTTTCATCCTTTTGATGAGGTACTGGCTGTGCTCCATTCATGCACTAGAAAAACCATCACAGAGCACCTGGTTCTTTGCCAGTCAGGCAGTGGGTTGCAAGAAAGGAAACTGGAATATGAACCGAAGAAACAAAACATCCCTTAATGGTCAAATCCACAAGCTCAAGGATTAGGAGTAGTTGATTATAAAGAAGTTCTAACAGAGACTCTGCCCTTGAAGAGATCTAACTGTTGACCAGGCTGTAACACTACCTTATGTAGCTATTGGAAGTCAATGTTAGGCTCAGTTCAGTAGGTTGGGAGAGAAGGGATGGGAGGACGTATTGAATTAATAAAGTCGGGGTCAAAAGACCAGCATCAGCAGCCTGAGTTGGGAGAACCATGAGCGAGCCCGGACTCCCAAGCACACTGCAGCACCCTTGCCCTCAGCGCATGGGAGAGTAGAATATAAAAATTGACACGTTCCCTGTGTGCAACAATCTTGCAGTCTAGAAGGGCACTGCACCACAGTGACAGTGACAGTACCCCAAAAGTACACAGCTCCTTTTCACCATCAGAGCAGACCCAGGGCCTCAACCTTGAGAGGCAGGAGTGTACATAGTGAGTGCACATAGTAAGTGCTTGATAAATACCGTTGATTGATTGATCGATTGACAACCCTGATTCTTCTGGCTTGGAGGGATTCAGAGCTTCTCCACCACTTTGAAGAGTGGCAGCGGGTCAGCACTTTCTTGAGATACAGCAGCCAACTTGGCAGCAAGTAAGAAATGGGGCAGGGTGTAGTCTGGCTACAGGCATGCAAGACGGAGCCAGGGAAGCTTGGCCATGACCAGGATGATCTTCACAGGCCGTGGCCCCCAGAGTCAGGGATCATCTATCCTTTCATACAGGGTCTCCAGACCACCAAAGAATTCCAAGGTATCCAATTGCACCCCAAACATTCCAGTTTTTTAGCTGATCTATGCCCTATCAAATGCCTTTATGTCTCAAATTTTTATTTAAAGCCCCCAACTTCCCTCCACCTTGGTTCCTACCAAATCCAATGGCTCAGAAAGGGGAGACCAAGTGTACCGCACTATCATCATCAAAGATGTTTTTGAGCAACTTATGAATGTTTAAAGGGATCTGGAAAGAGAATCTAAAGGCTGTACATAAAGGGGAGGTCTCAGGTTCCCTCCAGTAGCATGATCTAAGTCCTGAGGAGAGCTATATATGGTTCCTTAAGCCAACTTTATGTTACATGGCATAAACTGTATAAAACACCTAACATCCTCCCATTGTTGATGGTGGACAACAACAGCTGATATTCCTCTCCCAGAAGATTGTTGGAGTAGGGAGATAGAGAACATACTAATTCTTCATGTTCACTGACATTCCTGCTTAAATGTGGCACCTTATTTGATTTGACTGTGCATTTGTGGACTTGCTGCCCAGTGTGAAAGTGTGTCCATGCATATGGGGTGAAATTCAAAATGGAGATGCTCCAAAATTCTCAGTGCACATTAGGGGCCTCCTCAGATCTCACAGTGATGTTGCAACACACTGATGGAAAACACTGGGTCACCTGCATTAATGACCAACTAATTGTAGGCCGGACCCAAATGTGCAAGCAATCCTTTGCCAAACTAGATAAGGAAGGACAAGAAACCTTAAACAATTTTAACAACTATTTGACTTCAGGTGCTCAGAACCAAAGTGTGTACCTGAATTTAAGTGAGGAAATCTAGTCTTCTTTAAAAGCAACAATCCTACTTTAAGTAAAACTGCTTTTAAAAGAGGCCACCCTGCTCAATAAGAAGTGTTTTAGAAATAGCACCAGCCAGACAACATCAGTTAACTTGTCACATTAGAAGTTCAGCGAAAAACCTTAAAATCCACTGCCAGGTCAACCAATGAAAGATTCTGTTGTGGTTTCATAAAAATGTGAACCATTCTATGGGTTTTCTTCAAATTCTGGGGAGGTTATTTGGAAAGACAAACCAGTTACTGGGACCAGAAGATGTCACTCATTTCAGTAGAAGATGGTCTAATTTTACCTCAGGTTAACTCTAAAAATGCCCAAGGAGCATTAGATTTTAGTGAATTAAGTCAGTTAAAGTCCATGTCTCCAGTGGAATAGTTATCTGGTTTGTGTCACCATTCCACTGGAATTTACAGTCGGAACAGTAAGTTCTGGCTGTGTTCATCCTGGGATTCAATGGCTTAGTTGAACCAAAGGTCAGCAGACTTAGAACTCACAATCCTGACCAAAAATCCTGGTTGGAAGAGCAGCCCCATACACGTAGTTCATCTGATTAAGATATGAGCAGTTGGTGCAAATGACAATGATTTTGTTTATGCCATTTTTTGTGGGAAAAAATGAAGGAGAAAGAGGTGGTTTGGGAGATGGGGCAGAAGGACAGCTTACAGTGGAAATAACTTGTCAACTAACTTAGCAATGTTGTTTAGAGAATTTGACAAGGAATCTTAATGTAATCAGATTTTTCATTTCCCAAGGTGATACAATCAACAGTCTTCTGGAGACTATTCTATAGTATTTCATGTTGTATTGACAGGCAGTCATTTTTTGGTGATGTGTCCTAGATCATACCAAACACCACAACTCACTTTAACACACTGAAGATCTATAGTTACAAATGTGGCCTTTGCCTCTTTCCTTACCAGCTTCTCCCCAACTCCCTCCTCTCCTCACCCCTTCAATTGCCAGGCTTGTGGGGGTCAGGGGTGGAAATAGTGGGCTGTTTGCCCACGCTATGGCACCAGTGGTGAAGGTTTCTTACAGAAGAACCACATGGACTTCTCACTTGGTGAACAGGCCCAGCAGGAGACCTGAAAATAATCAGCTAATGCTCACTATGAGAATTTCAGTGACAGGCAAACACCTGCTTCTCTAAGGTGCTATGATTCAGCACCAGAACTTTACTGTTGTCACTTTGACCAAACATAGGATTTCCATAAAAAAATTCCTGTGTTTTATATGGAAAAACACAACCCCAGCCTACTCACTTGTTGCAAGCACTGCTCCATCAGGAACATGAGTGACAGGGACAAGAGAATGCCAGTGGCACTGTGCAAACGTGGACCACCCCCTTCTTCTCAACACGCTATCTGACCTTGGCTTCACAGACTCCGTCCTCTCCTGGTTCTCCTCTTACCTCTCCGGTCGTTCTTTCTCAGTCTCTTTTGCAGGCTCCTCCTCCCCCTCCCATCCTCTTACTGTGGGGGTTCCCCAAGGTTCAGTGTTTGGTCCCCTTCTGTTCTCGATCTACACGCACTCCCTTGGTGACCTCATTCACTCCCACGGCTTCAACTATCATCTCTACGCTGATGACACCCAGATCTACATCTCTGCCCCTGCTCTCTCCCCCTCTCTCCAGGCTCGCATCTCCTCCTGCCTTCAGGACATCTCCATTTGGATGTCTGTCCGCCACCTAAAGCTCAACATGTCGAAGACGGAACTCCTTGTCTTCCCGTCCAAACCTTGCCCTCTCCCTGACTTTCCCATCTCTGTTGACGGCACTACCATTCTTCCTGTCTCACAAGCCCGCAAACTTGGTGTCATCCTCGACTCCGCTCTCTCATTCACCCCTCACATCCAAGCTGTGACCAAAACCTGCCGGTCTCAGCTCCGCAACATTGCCAAGATCCGACCTTTCCTCCCCATCCCCACCGCTACCCTGCTCATTCAGGCTCTCATCCTATCCCGTCTGGACTACTGCACCAGCCTTCTCTCTGATCTCCCATCCTCGTGTCTCTCTCCACTTCAATCCATACTTCATGCTGCTGCCCGGATTATCTTTGTCCAGAAACGCTCTGGGCATATCACTCCCCTCCTCAAAAATCTCCAGTGGCTATCAATCAATCTGCACATCAGGCAGAAACTCCTCACCCTGGGCTTCAAGGCTGTCCATCCCCTCGCCCCCTCCTACCTCACCTCCCTTCTCTCCTTCTACAGCCCAGCCCGCAACCTCCGCTCCTCCCCCACTAATCTCCTCACCGTACCTCACTCTCGCCTGTCCCACCATCGACCCCCGGCCCACGTCATCCCCCGGGCCTGGAATGCCCTCCCTCTGCCCATCCGCCAATCTATCTCTCTTCCTCCCTTCAAGGCCCTGCTGAGAGCTCACCTCCTCCAGGAGGCCTTCCCAGACTGAGCCCCTTCCTTCCTCTCCCCCTCGTCCCCCTCTCCATCCCCCCCATTTTACCTCCTTCTCTTCCCCACAGCACCTGTATATATGTATATATGTTTGTACATATTTATTACTCTATTTATTTATTTATTTTATTTGTACATATCTATTCTATTTATTTTATTTTGTTAGTATGTTTGGTTTTGTTCTCTGTCTCCCCCTTTTAGACTGTGAGCCCACTGTTGGGTAGGGACTGTCTCTATATGTTGCCAATTTGTACTTCCCAAGTGCTTAGTACAGTGCTCTGCACATAGTAAGCTCTCAATAAATATGATTGATGATGATGATGATGATGATGATGATGATGATGATGATGATAATCAGTTCCAACATACAGATTCTCAGTCTCAAACTCCCTGTGACTGGACAAAGGCTCATCTGTGATTATGTGCTAGGCACTTAGAATCGTGGTCTCTGAACACAGTAAGTGCTCAATAAATGCCATTGATTGATTGATTGATAACAGAGGATTCCATCTATCTACCCATGATCCCTGCCCTCAAAGGCCTGACCACTATATTGTAAACTCGTCAAGGGCAGGGATCCTGTCTAATAACTCTATGGTATTCTTCCAAGAACTTAGTACATTGTACTGCACTAAGTGCTCAAAACATATTATCAGTGACTCAGTTGATAAAACTCACCAATACACAAGACTTAGCATTGATAGAAACACAGATATATATATATATATATATATATATATATATATATATCCGTGAAAAATGAAAATTACAGAAAATGAGTTACATGAAAAATGAAAATGACAGAATTGGTTAACATAACTTTAAGAAATTCTTCAATGTCCATAAATTATTGAAATGGCATTACCCTGGCCATATAGAATGAAGCTGGGAAAGCTTCAAGGAGAATGCAAGAGAGGAGTTTTGAAAGAGAAGAGAGACATACTTTGTTGAGAAGAAGGAGGTAGCTGATTCAGGCAGGAAAAAGGCAAAGACAGATAATATAGGCAGAGTGCAGTATCTGGGACAGCATGAGTCACAGAGGTGAGGACATTTGCTAGAGGGCTTTAATACTAATAATAACTGTGGAAATTGTTAGATGCTTACTCTGTGCCAAGCCCTGGGGTAGATACAGTCAGATCGGGCAAGGCCCCTGCCTCACACGGAGTTTATAATCCCAAGGAGAGGGAAAACAGAAATTTAATCCCCAATTTACAGATGAGGAAACTGACTGATCCAGGACTAGAACCCAGGTCTCCTGTCTCCCAATCCTGTTCTCCTTAAACCAAGCCAGACTGCTCCTAGACCATGCCACCCATTACCAGTGACTTTTAATGTCATGCGAGCAGCAATTATCATCACTAAAAATAATTTATTTGTTTTATAGTTTGATTGAATGATTATAAATTCATCATTTATTTGGGATCCTCCAGCCTTAAGTACCATGCTGGCAGACTAAAACAAGAACAACAAAGAGAGATGAGCAACTATATAAAAGACACAGAAACGCTCACTCAAACTGTTTCTCCTGCTTCATAGCCGGAATGATCAGAGCATTGTTCTCTACCAGGTACAAAGTGGAAAAACTCATTACTTTCTCCCCAAATCATCCCTGTAGACAGGGATTAGGGCACCAATCTCTCCCGCTGAGAGTAACTTCTGTGACTGCTGGAAAAGCAGCTTCTTCATACTGCTTCAAGGGTCACTGTTAAACAGTGAAGTAGCCAGGACACTACAACCAGTGTTGACAAACCGCATGGACAAGGGCACGGCCCTGGAGTCAGAAGGGCATGAGTTCTAATCCCAGTTCTGCCTCTTGTCTGCTGTGTGACCTTGGGCAAGTCACTTAACTTCTCTGTGCCTGTTACCTCATCTGGAAAATGGGGATTAAGACTGTGAGCCCCATGTACGACATGGACTGTGATCAACCTGATTAGCTTGTATCTACCCCAGCACTTAGTAGGGAGCCTAGGAGATAGTAAGCATTTAATAAGCACTTAAATACCATAAAAAAAAACCAGACAATTTTCTAATCGCGAGCTATCTGTGAATCTGAGCCACTCCACCACATAGTCTAGGGTAATCCTGCCAGATCTGGGTAGAGGAGGTGGTGTTTAACTTGTTGAGTACAGTGAGGAAGAGGAGGAAAAGTTCTCTCTCCCTTGTTCCCCCTGTTAAACGTTCATTGGCTCATCCACAGCAGGATTACTCAGCCTTCTCTCTACCTCCTCAGGGAAGGGTGAGCAAGGGAGAATCATCTTCATTACATTTTTTAAAAAATAAGTTTTTCCTTTATGCACACGTATTAGTAGTTGTGGTTTGGGGCAGTGGAAAGTGTGGGTTGAATGTTGGAACTGGGAGAGGGAGGAGAAGGCTCCCCACCTTTGAGGTGAAAAGCTGTTTTTGCAGGTGGAAAATGACTGAGTTTTGACCTGGATCAAATTCATGGGTTCTTGCCAGTGTTCACAAATACCCACATGGCCATGTTGATTCGGCCAACATTCTGTTCAATAACCTTGCTGCATGCCTATAAGGCTGAAAAAACAAAACAAAATTAGATGAACTTAGCTGAAAGCTAAATAGATGGATTCGTTCCCATTTCAATATCACTGGAGGAAGGCTTTCCGACATGTACAGTATATCATTTACAAACCTAATTTTCAGCCTTGCAAACTTAACGATCACCATATAATACATGAAATTCCACCTACATAATTATAAGAAAATCTGGGAGGTAAGATGCAAAACCAACATGGCCAAGAAGTGTTGAGCTGCTTAGGGTTGTTCTGTTTTTGAAGAGGTCATGCGCACCCTATGTGTGTTCTTCAATTAAGGCTACTCCAATTCCAAACTCCCCCTTCTGCATCACCTCGAGAGTCATCTCGAGGAAGTTATGTCGTATCTCTTTGAGTGGCACTGTGACAGGCTGGGAAAGGGGCTGGTGTAACATAAAGCTAACTGGAAAAATCTATCTTGCTATCTGTGTGGGTGAGTACCCTATTCACTCATCTTGTTGCCCTGATCATTCATTCATTCATTCAATCGCATTTATTGAGCACTTACTGTCTGTGCAGAGCACTGCACTAAGTGCTTGGGAGAGTTCAATATAACAGTCAACAGACACATTCCCTGCCCAAGATGGTCTGGAGAAGGGACTTGAACAATCCCTACACATGGAAAAACATCACCTGTTCTGTAAAACCTATAGATAGATATGAAGCGTAGTTATTTTAGACGACACCCTTGTCTCTAATTGATATTTCTTAGAAAGGAAGAGGGACTTCCCACTAGGCTCTGAAAATCTACTTAAATCACATTGAGTCTAGAAATAACCAAAATAAGCTGTGAGGCAGTCAGCATTAGGATGACCTGCTAAACTGGTGATTATCTCATGATCCCGGAACCGCGCTCATGTTTAAAAGGCTACCTCTATGTTGGGGGTACATTTTAAAGTGTATATTTTGCTGAAGCTCCATTAAAATGCCATGTCCTCTTTTTCCCATCATTTGTAGTCACTGAGGTATTTGTGTGTAAGTAGAGGCTCTCTCTTTTTAACCAGCCTCCTCCCACTGACTGATTCGTTCTGCTATAATGACCTAAGGTTTCTGCCATCACAAGTTGTAATCCTAAATGTGATTTTGATATGACAGGCACGGGTTTGCTTTAGCATCCCAGAGTATGGAGGCCACTGGAGGAGTGGTTGAAAACTGAGAAGGGACAGTTTACTCTTTTCACTTGACAGAAATAATATCAACTGAAATAATTGCTTCATTAAGAGAATCAGCGTGGCTAGAGAAGCAGCGGGGCTCAGTGGAAAGAGCACGGGCTTTGGAGTCAGAGGTCATGGGTTCAAACCCTGGCTCCGCCAATTGTTAGCTGTGTGACTTTGGGCAAGTCACTTCACTTCTCTGTGCCTCGGTTACCTCATCTGTAAAATGGGGATTAAGACTGTGAGCCCCACCATGGGACAACCTGATCACCTTGTAACCTCCCTAGCGCTTAGAACAGTGCTTTACACATAGTAAGTGCTTAATAAATGCCATCATTATTATATTATTATTAATTGTTGAAAGTTCCTCGATTACGAGTTAGTTATGGGATGACTTTCTAAATTTTTCTGAGTTTGTATCCTTACTAAACTCAGTTCACCTCAGGTGTAGGGGTGCCTTGGAATTTGAAGGTATTGTTAGCTTCTGTAAATCCCTTCTCTGAAATTAGTCATTTAGCGCCAATTTTTGGTAAGTCATTTTCATCATTAAAATCCACATGAAAAAACTGGGAAACAGTCTGATTTCTTAAATGGGAAAATTGCTGTCATTAGATCAGTGGTATTTATCAAATATTTTGAAACATCATCAGATATCAGCTGTTTCTTAATGCTTTTTAATGCTATTCATTAAGTGTTTACTGTGTCCCAGGCACTGTACTAAGCACATAGTAAATATTTAATGAATGCCATTAAAAAAGCATTAAGAAACAGCTGATATCTGATACAAGATACAAGCTAATCAGTTTTGACACAGTCCATGTCCCACATGGGCCTCACAGTCTTAATCTCCAATAATCCCCATTTTACAAATGAGGTATCTGAGGCCCAGAGAAGTGAAGTGACTTGCCCAAGGTCACGCAGCAGACAAGTGGCAGAGCCGGGATTGGAACCCAGGTCTTTCTGACTCCCAGGCCTGTGCTGGATCCACTAGGTCATGCTACTTCTCCAGATTCAGATTCTCAGTGGTGGAAGGAGCCTTGGCAGGTCAATGTGCCTAATGCCTCCTAACCATTCTCTATTAGTAGTATGCCAGTTTGGTCACCACCATCTTGGA
The DNA here is from genome assembly GCF_015852505.1 of Tachyglossus aculeatus. NCBI lineage: Eukaryota > Metazoa > Chordata > Mammalia > Monotremata > Tachyglossidae > Tachyglossus > Tachyglossus aculeatus. The sequence goes on from NC_052076.1 coordinate 44,479,334, forward strand.
TTTCCCTGAATAATAATGATACTAATGGCATTTATTAAGCGCTTACTATGTGCAAAGCACTGTTCTAAGCACTGTGGAGGTTACAAAGTGATCCGGTTGTCCCACGGGGGTCTCACAGTCTTAATCCCCATTTTACAGATGAGGGAACTGAGGCCCAGAGAAGTGAAGTGATTTGCCCAAAGTCACACAGCTGACAATTGGTGGAGCTGGGATTTGAACCCATGACCTCTGACTCCAAAGCCCACGTGCTTTCCACTGAGCCACGCTGGGGCCATGCAGGTGTAATGAATTCTAAAATGATGTTGCCCCCAGAATGCTAGAAAAAACTTGAGAGCTTCCAGTCCTACCGGAGTACCACAAACCTATCAAACAGGAACTCTGATTAGATCCAAGCTCCAGGAAGAGCCACACCAAAACCACCCCAAGAAGCTGCTAATCTGTTTTATTTCTAGAGGTGTCCTGTGACAATTCCATGACCAGGAAACCCATTTCAGGGTTTAATCACCTTTGCCTCAAGAGAGTCTTCCTTTTAAGGGCTCCTTAGATCTCTTCTTAAATATGTAAATTGCCCTGTGATTCTTTCAGAACCAAACAGCAGCCTAACCAAATCCCAGCCACACATGGCTCCAACCATGTACTATAACTACTCTTAGTACTTGTGTACATACAGCCATTCATAGCACTTATGTACATTCATTCATTCTTTCAATCGTATTTATTGAGTGCTTACTGTGTGCAGAGAACTATACTGAGCGCTTGGGAAGTACAAATTGGCAACATATAGAGACAGTCCCTACCCAACAATGGGCTCACAGTCTAGAAGGGGGAGACAGACAACAAAACAAAGCAAGTAGACAGGTGTCAATACCATCAGAATAAATAGAATTATAGCTATATATACATCATTAATAAAACAGAGTAATAAATATGTACAAATCAAATAGAGTAATAAATATGTACAAATATATACAAGTGCTGTGGGGAGGGGAAGAGGGTGGGGTGGGGGGACTACGGGGAGGGGAGGAGGAGAGGAAAAATGGGGGCTTAGACTGGGAAGGCCTCCTGGAGGAGGTGAGCTCTCAGTAGGGCTTTGAAAGGAGGAACAGGGCTAGTTTGGAGGATGTGTGGAGGGAGGGCATAATGGGCCGGGGGAGGACGTGGGCCGGGGGTCGGCGGCGGGACAGGTGAGAATGAGGCACAGTGAGGAGGTTAGCAGCAGAGGAGCGGAGGGTGCGGGCTGGGCTGGAGAAGGAGAGAAGGGAGGTGAGGTAGGAGGGGGTGAGGTGTTGGAGAGGCTTGAAGCCAAGAGTGAGGAGTTTTTGCTTGATTCAAAGGTTGATAGGCAACCATTGAAGATTTTTGAGGAGTGGAGTGACATACCCACAGCGTTTCTGTACAAAGATAATCCAGGCAGCAGAGTGAAGTATAGACTGAAGTGGGAGAGACAGGAGAATGGGAGATCAGAGTGGAGGCTGATGCACTAATCCAGTCAGGATAGGATGAGAGATTGAACCAACAAGGTAGTGGTTTGGATGGAGAGGAAAGGGCGGTCCTTGGTGATGTTGTGGAGGTAAAACTGGTGGGTTTTGGTGACAGACTGGATGTGTGGGGTGAGTGAGAGAGCAGAGTCAAGGATGACACCAAGGTTGCGGGTTTGTGAGACAGGAAGGATGGTAGTGCCATCCACAGTGATGGAAAAGTCAGGGAGAAGACAGGGTTTGAGAGGGAAGATAAGGAGCTCAGTCTTGGACATGGTGAGTTTTAGATGGCAGGCAGACATCCAGATGGAGATGTCCTGAAGGCAGGAGGAGATACGAGCCTGGAGGGAGGAAGAAAGAAAAGGGGTGGAGATGTAGATTTGGATGTCAGCAGCATAGAAATGAGAGTTGAAGCCATGGGAGTGAATGAGTTCACCAAGGGAGTGAGTACAGATGGAGAACAGAAGAGGACCAAGAACTGACCCTTGAGGAACCCCTACAGTAAGGGGATGCGAGGGGGAGGAGAAGTCCGCTAAGGAGACTGAGAATAAATGGCCAGAGAGATAAGTGGAGAACCAAGAAAAGACGGAGTATGTGAAGCCAGGGTTGGATAACATGTTGAGGAGAAGGGGAGGTCCAAAGTGTCGAAGGCAGCTGAGAGGTTGAGGAGGATCAGGATAGAGAAGGAGCCATTGGATTTAGCAAGAAGGAGGTCATTGGTGACCTTTGAGAGGGCAATTTTGGTGGAGTGTAGGGAACGGTAGCCAGATTGGAGGGCGTCTAGGAGAGAGTTGGAGTTGAATTGCATATTAATTGGAGTTGTACATATTAAGTATACTACTTCATTCACCTTTTCATTCACCCAGTCACTTTTCCAAAGTCTTGCTATTACTATTTATGTTTTTGTTCCTCCTACTACCACTATTTGCAAACAGTTTGGGTCTGTGTGTCTCCCCATTAGATTGTGAACTTCTTGAGGGCAGATTTCACCTCTTTACTTCTATGGTACTCTCCCAAACACTTAATACACAACTTTAAATAGAGTAGGCACTCAATAAATGTTATTGAATACTTTGATGATTCAAATTTCTACTCATCTGAATCTCTCCTTTTCTGCTCTGGGAATAAGCATCTGTGGAGAAGATACAGCTGCCTTTTCTTGAAACAGATATTGAGAAAGTAGAGCAGAATCAATCCTGCCATTAATCTATGGAGATGGGGCAGTTGCTGGGCAAACTTGTCAGTGCACTTGATTTGCCTTTAAATGTGCTCCACAAATAACAATAACAATGATGGCATTTATTAAGCGCTTACTATGTGCAAAGCACTGTACTAAGCATTGGAATGCATCCAGAAATTCTCTTATAGAATTAATCTTGGTGAAGAGAGAACATAACCCTCAGAAGAAGCCTTCAAATGCTTCTCCTTTTTCATATCCCAGTCAACTGTGCATTAAGAAAGAGGTATTTTTGGACAACAGGCACTTCAGGCCACGGAAGAAGGACCTGCTGGCCTTGGCATCTCCCATTATTTATCGCTCCATATATAGCACGCAGGACTGGCAATTCTCTTAACGCCCACATCTGTCTGTGCTCGCCACAACTGATTTATGTTTAATATCGCGAAGGCATGTGGTGCCAGTCCCATGTTGAGCTCTGGATTGTGGTGGTCCGTCTGTGTTTGTTTGAAATTGGGCCCGGAGAAGCTGACTTGGAGTAAAGACTCCTTGGAATGTGAGCCAGGGGCTGTCCAGACAGCTCTGTCAGCAAGCTCAGGAAACTGGCTGAGAAATACTGGGAAGAGGCCCAGCTTTCAAACAACCTGTGGAGCTCTCATGAGAACAGCCGTTTTAAAGGAGAAAGCCGAGTGATAATCTTAATTACAGATTTTTTTAATGTTAATGATGGCTGTGCCCTCTCATGATTTGAAGCACGCAGCTCTCATTATCTTTACCCAGCAGCAACCTGGGGGCAACAGGAAAAAGTCCAAGTTTCATGTTGAACTCGGAGGATTTTTTTCCAGTCAAAGAAGGGAGTTGAAATGCTGTTTTAAATGCCAAATGTTTCCGTGGACTTGTAGCAAGCCCTGCTCTCTGCAGGCAGTCCTTATCTAGTGTGTGTGTGTGTCCCCTCCCTCTTAAAGGGCCCCACACAACAGATGGCCATCCCAAGTGATTACACAGCTCTGGCACATGAAGATTCCATTATTGGTCTATGGGAGATCAGCGTCAGGAGTTTCTATGAATTAAGAATTTTCTGCTTCACCAGAGAAACAGTCAGTTCACAGTTGTCATCTGGAGGATACAACCTGAGTAAGCAATTTACCTCCTTAACTACAAGCTGTTACTCTGTGACTCCTCTCTCTAGGCAGCCAGAACCCTGTTCATTCTCATGGGAAAGACTTCTAGGTCACAAGTCATGTGACCTGCTACGTGAGTATATTTAGATGCTGTGAGATTTCTCAAGCCCATATTGTTGTTCCTGGATCCCATTGCAGTGTCTGGAATAGCCTTCCTATAGGCTTATTCACTGATCCCCTGCACGTTCTATGCAGTTGTCATCAGGGATAGATTTAGAAGTTGGATTTTGAGTGCATTATTCTCATTGTACCTTATTCCTGTAAGTGTTGCTGACACTCCTAGCTTTTTTTTTTGTTTTAATGTTTTTTTCTCATGGGACTTTTCAAACCATATTCCTTGTGTCACACATTGCTCAATTAGAAGAAAACACGAGATATTGAACTTGGAGCTAAATGAATCCACCCAATGTGCTAAGCATTTTCATTATTAATAACTGCATTTATTAAGTGCTCGTTATGTGCCAAGCACTAAACCAAACATTGGGGTAAATGTAGCATATACAGATCAGATCCTTTCCCTATCCCACATGGGGCTCACAATTTAAATAAAAAGGAAAACAGTTATTGAATCCTCATTTTGAAGATGAGGGAAATGAGGCACAGAGAAGTGAAGTGACTTGCCCGAGGGCACACAGCCAGCTAGTGGCAGAGCCTGGATTAGAACTCAGGGCCTCTCACTCCCAGGCCTGTGGTCTTTCCACTAGGCCATGCAGCTTTTATTATTTTTTGGTGAGGCGACCACCACCTCTATCAGTTTGGTGGAGCAGTGGAACTGTTGAGAATAATGGTAACAGTAAGATGAAAGAGCAGCAGTGTGGCGTAGTGGAAACAGCACAGGCCCAGGAGTCAGAGTACCTGGATTATAATCCCAGTTCTGCCACCTGTCTGCTATGTGACCTTGGGCAAGTCACTTAACTTTTCTGTGCCTCAGTTACCTCATCTGTAAAATGGGAATTTGGACCATGAGCCGTATGTGGGACAGGGACTGTATCCAACCCGGTTATTTTGTATCTACACCAGCACTTAGACAGTGCCTGGCCTACAGTAAATGCTTAACAAATACCATTAAAATAAAAAGAAGAACGGTGATATTTGCTAAGCACTTACATGAGTCAAGCACTGTTTAGAACGATGCTGTAAATACAAGATAATAATGTTGGGCACAGTCTCTCTCCCTCATTGGGTTCACAGCCCAAGTAGGAGGGAGACTAGGCATTTAATCCCCATTTTAAAGATGAGGAAACTGAGGCACAGAGAAGTGAAGTGACTGGCCCAAGGTCACACAGCAGGCAAGTAGTAGGGCCAGGATTAGAACTCGGTCTTCTGACTCCCAGGCTCATACGCTTTCCATGGAGCAGGCAGACTGACCTGACATGGTAAATAGAGCCGGAGACTGGGAGGCAGAGTTAAAACTGCTTCCATTCCTGCAAATGACTATCTCTACATGCACCTATTTTCCTTTAGAGTCAGTATTGTCCTTTATTTCAACGCTCACCCTGTTTTCCTGGAATGGACTGTTGGCATGACTGTCCTAGATTTAAATAACATAACTACAAGAATGGAAGGTGAATAAAATCAGACTCTAGGCAGTGTCCTGAATTCCCTAAAGCAAAATCTAGCACCCAAAGTAGGGGCTGTTGGTTTTGCATCCACCTTTTCGACCAGATCGTTTAACAAGAGTCACCCTCCAATATTATGGGCAATCATTGTGTATGGGGTCAGCTCTGTTCTCTTATCCATCAGGAGGCACTGGCTCTGCTTTCCCTGTTTTACCCTTGGGACTGTTAGAAGAGCAGGGGAAAGCTGCCTACCTTGTGGGCAAAGGTGTGTTTGAACAGGGCCTTCCTCTAGAAATGCCTGGTAAAGCTAGAAATGCCCCATTGCAAATCTCTCCATGACACTAGTGCTGGCACTAGTGAACTTCAGACAAACCCTCTGGGGCTTCATGGATCCATTGTACTTATTGCTGACAGTCACCCAGTAGCCAAATGCCCAAACATAGGTGAAGACCCTTTTTAGTCCTATTTATAAAAGGGAAAATCCATGTACCTCCTTTTTTAAAAAGCCCTTAATGGAAGACTGATTAGGGATTTATGTAATCTAATTCTACAAGCCAACTAATCCTGTCAGATGTAATCAGTACATCACCACATTTACTATGGCTTCTGCCATTTTCAAATTATCTTTTTCACCTAAACGATTTTCAAATCACCCTTCCACAATTAGAGAAGAGGAGGGAAAAGTGTTACAATATGCTTCAGTCCCCAAGAGTATAAAATACACTCTAAATATTTATAGAGATCTGTGCTTCAGTTCACTGGTGCACCATAGAATGCTTTCAGGAGTAGGCACCCAGAGAATATGGCCCCTCTGCCACTTTTAATTTCACTGTACGTGATCTGGTGTGTTCTTGCACTTGGGAATCAGTCTACATTTGTAAAGTGAAATTGAAGTCACTGACACCCAGAACTAATGTACATCCAGCCAAAAAATCACTGGCAAGCACAGTTTTCTAGTACTGAACTCAGGATTGAACTGTATTGAATATTGAACTATATTGAACACTATTTAACGCTCAGTAAATAAGAGTAAATGAATGAAGATTGGAGGGTTAGGGGTATTTGAGGTACAGGGAAAGAAATCACCCAAGGTGGCTGAAGAAGTTCCCTCACGCATTAGAACACACTTTCCTCCCAGCTGCCTCTAAGCTGTGAGCCTTTCTGATAGCCAGGAAGGATGGAGGAACATCTAAGAGAGGTAAATAGAGAAGGAAAACAATGTGGCCTAGAGGAAAAAGTACAAGCCTAAGAGGCAAATGACCTGAGTTCTAATCCTGACTCTGCCACATGCACACTGTGTGACCTTAGACAAGTTATTCAACTTCTCTGTGCCTCAGCTTCCTCAACTGTAAAATGTGTATTCAATACCTGATCTCCCTCCTACTTAGACTGTCAGCCCCATGTGGGACAGGGACTGTGTTCTAAGGACAATTGTATTTACTGAGCACTTACTGTATGTAGAGCACTGTACTAAGCACTTGGGAGAGTGCAAAATAACAATAAACACATTCCCTGCCCACAGTGCATTTACAGCCTAGAGGGGGAGACAGACATTAATATGAATAAATTACATATATGTACATAAGTGTTATGGGACCTAATTAACATGTACCTACCTCAGTACTTAGAATAATACTGATATTAATAATTAAATAATAATAATGATGATAATAATAATAATAGTATTTGCTAGCATTTACTATGGGTCAAACAATGTTCTAAGCACTGGGGTAAATACAAGTTTACCAGGTTGGACACAGTCCCTGTCCCATGTGGGCCTTACAATCTAAATAGGAGGGAGTACATGTATTGAATCCCCAGTGCTTAAAACAGTGCTTGACATATAGTAAACATTCAACAGATACCATTAAAAGGGGGATAAAGAAGATTGAACTACCAGGAAAGACAGCAGGACCCAATGGAAAGATCATTGGAGTAACATTGAGAGACTGTTAGCTCGTGGGCAGGGACTGTATCTGGTTATTGTTGTATTGTAGTCACCCAAGTGCTCTGCACAAATTAAGTGCTCCATAAATACGATTGAATGAACGAATGTAAGACTAGGTCCTAGTCTTGACTCTGCCTTTTTTTGTGCCTTGTCTTTAGCCTGCCTCAGTTTCCTTATTTGTTAAAAAGGGGATAAAATATTTCCCCCTCCCTCTTCGGCTGTGAACCCCAGGTAGGACAGGTACAAATTGATTAATTTGTATCTACATCAGCTCTCAAGCCAGTGCTTGATCTTAATATATACAATGCTCAACACAAAGTAAGCCCTCCATAAATACCGCTGATTAATAAATAGCAGCATAGTCAGAAAAGCAGCGTGGCTCAGCGGAAAGAGCATGGGCTTTGGAGTCAGAGGTCATGGGTTCGAATCCCAGCTCTGCTAATTGTCAGCTGTGTGACTTTGGGCAAGTCACTTAACTTCTTTGTGCCTCAGTTCCCTCATCTTTAAGACTAAGACGGTGAGCCCCACGTGGGACAACCTGATCACCTTGTAACCTCCCCAGTGCTTAGACCAGTGCTTTGCACATAGTAAGCACTTAATAAATGTCATTATTATTATTATTATTAGTGGAAAGAGCATGGGCCTGCAAGTCAGAAGACCTGGATCCTGTCCCCAGCTCTGCCCCATGTCTGATGTGTGACCTTGGGCAAATCACATAACTTCTCTGTTCCTTAGATACTTCATCTTTAAAATGGGAATTAAATCCTACTCCCTCCTACATAGACTGTCAGCCCATGTGGGAGATGGACTGTGTCTAACCTGATTAACTTGTATCTACCCCGGCACTTAGAACAGTGCTTGGCACATGGTAAGTGCTTAAGTACCATAATTATTAGCAACATTACTATAAAATATGGAACTTGCATCAGCCATAGAAGTATCTTGTTTCATCACTACTATGAAGTGATCCTCTCTGATCCTTCATAGAGAAGCAGCTCAGTGGAAAGAGCATGGGCTTGGGAGTCAGAGGTCATGGGTTCTAATCCCGGCTCTGCCACTTATCAGCTGTGTGACTTTGGGCAAGTGACTTAACTTCTCTGTGCCTCAGTTACCTCATCTGGAGACTGTGAGCCCCATGTGGGACAACCTGATTACCTTGTATCTCCCCCAGCGCTTAGAACAGTGCTGGGCACATAGTAAGCACTTAACAAATACCAAAATTATTATTATTATTATCCTTCAATGCCTAGAAAAAGTTGATGTACTCATGTAAGTGCCCATCTAATCCTCAGGCAGGACCACTTTAATAATTGGACAAAGTGGGCAGCTATCCTAACCTAGTGCCAGCAGAATGCCTTCTCTGAAGAGGGTAGGCAGGAGTCAAATCCACCCTGGAAGACCCATTAAATTCCCCTCCCCTCTGTCTACCAAAGACAAACTGGTCCTATCTCTAGAAATTAGCTTCCATATTTGGCAAGGTGTGTCAATTAACAAAACAATATTATTGATTAAGCTCCTATTGAGTAGTAAGCACTTGGAAGTATAACAGGAGTCCAAATTCCTTGCCTTCAAGGAGCATACAGTCTAATGGAGGAGACACCCGGATAAAACTTAATTACAAATAATGGGAGTAGGAGGAAGACAAGAGATATAGCAAGAGGCATTTCAAACGTTACCAGGATGAATAAATAAATAATTGAATGTTTAAAGGAATATGTAAGTATACAATACACTGATGCATATGTGCATACCTATGTCCCTATATGCACATCTTATTTCCTAGAAGTAAAGAGCTGCTTAAGTAAAATTTGGGAAACCCACTTTTTCTAGATAGAACGCTGTCATTTGAATTCACAGGCAGCCTGGCAGTCTCTGAGAGAACTTTATCTTGGTGCCCTCTGCTGTTTAGAAAACATCTGGCAATAGTCAGAAATGAAACACAAAAACTGGCTAAAAACCCTCAATATTTCTACTATATCTGGGAGCTCTCAGTAGATTCAGCTTGATTGATTCAGATGTATCCTTTCCCCTTTTCAGTGCATTTGTGAAGTCAGATAGTTGGTTGGTGAGAAAAAAAAAAACAGGGGGGAAGAGAGAGACAGAGAGAGAGAGAGAGAGAGTGTCAGGCAGCTTTAACAAAGGAATTCTGGAGATTTCTCTATTCTGGGACCTAAAATGGTGTCTGGAGAGGGGTGGCTGAGTTGGCCAAAACACCCTGAAGTAATGGCTTTTCTGAGGTCAAAAAGAACAGAAAACTGAGGGAGAAAGCAAAAGTGGAAACTGAGGTTATCTGGTGTGCAATGTAGTTACCTGTGGCTACTCAGACTCTAGAGCAATCCGGCTTGGTCTCCGGTTCCCCTTATAGGGACCCAACTCTGGCTGATGAAGCGGAGAAAGAGAGGGAAAGCACCAGACAGAAAGCAAGACACATGTAAGAGATATGCCTGGGGAAGAACACCAAGCCTCCTGCTTGGATTTTTATTTAAAAAAAATAGATCTGACACTGCATCCACCCAACACCTGTTGAGAAACACTGACCCCATTACAGGGATTGGATTTACACTGGCTCTGTATAACACCCTATAAAGGAGGCCACTGATGCAGAAGATTAAAGAATGCTGTTAAGTAAGTTGTTTTATTTCTTTAGAGACAGAAAGAACGCTGCAGAGTGAGAGAGAACTTTCCTCAGTTATTTACTCTTCATTACTGGTGATCTTGAATAGTCTTATATAAGCTGCTCAAGTCCGGTCACGACAGCACTTTATAGGGTGCAAATGTTGAGTTGGAGCCAGCGCTGAACTGCAGGGGAAGCACATGGAACAGCCATTCTGGACTAAATGGAAAGTTAGCACTAATAAAAGCCCATGATGTTGGCATGATTTCCATCCCCCAGGGGGACCATGAAAGAGGTTTTGCACCAGTCCTGTAAAGTCTCTAGCAAGTGCCTCAGCGAAATACACGTTAAGACCCTATACAATATGTTGGTGCCCCTCTTGGGCTTTCTCTTTATGAAGCTCTAGAAAATCCTCTCTAGAGTTTGAAACATCTGTTTTAGGGTAAGGGAGATCACTTACCTTACTAGCTTCCTAATAGCATGTAGTTGCTGTTGGGAGAAGTGTGAGGTGTCACTGGATGAATGTGTATATAAACCCCTAAGTTTTTTAAAAATCATTTTAGTTGCTTGCATGTCTCTTGTAGGCTCCCTGATTGGGTCATTCAATTTTTCTTGGGGGAACAATTTGTAGCAATTTGGTCTTGTGGAATAATAAGAATACCTAAAAGAGAACTTGTCCTAAATTCTTTGCTGACCATTTACCCTGAGCAGTGACTTGAAGATTCAACATTTCGGTCAGATTAACACCTGCAAGATGAAGTGAATTATCCAATAATTGGGCCAAAAATAGCTTTTTTCTTTGAAAAACCCGAATAAGTACCTCAATCTCCACTTCACTTCACTGAGGGAGGGAAGGGCAGTTATATGGATGAGCTAAGTAATCGTCCAGTGAAGCACCTTGACAGGGAATTGGGTCAATCAACTGTATTTTGTTGTACCCTCCCAAGTGCTTAGTGCACTGATCTGCACACAGAAAGTGCTCAATAAACACCATCGATTAAAAAAAATTGTGGTATTTGTTAAGCGCTTAGTATGTGCCAAGCACTGTTCTAAGCCCTGGGGTAGATACAAGGTAATCAGGTTGTCCCACATTTGGCTCACAGTCTTAATCCCCACTTTACAGATGAGGTAATTGAGGCACAGAGAAATTAAGTGAGTTGCCCAAAGTCACACAGCTGACAAGTGGCAGAGGCGGGATTCGAGCTCACGACCTCTGATTCCCTAGCCCATGCTTTTTCCACTAAACCATGCTGCTCCTCAATTAATTGACTCTAATCAGTGAAATGAGTCAATGGGCTCAGAGGAATTTGCTCATATTGAAACTCTACCTCTATCTCAGTAGATAAAATCAAAAACAGCCGTTGTTCCTCAATAGTAGCTTTTTCAAACCTGAACTTGTGCTTTTAGTCTCACCTTCAATTTCACTTCTGGTTTATAGACATGGCCAAAACTGAGTTGGAATCTCTGAGGGATTCCCTCTACAGGTTAACACAATCAGCTCTCCTCTCCATTGAAAGAAGAGTCAGAGTTACTTTATTAATCCCAATTCTACCCACTGCACACAGCCTAGTGAGAAAAGCACAGGCTTCAGAATCAGAGGACATGGGTTCTAATCTTGACTCTGCCACTTTCCTGCTTTGTGACCCTGGGCAAGTCACTTAAATCCTCTGTGCCTCAGTTTCCTCATCTGCAAAATGGAGATTCAGTACCTGTTCTTCCTCCTACTTAGTCTGCAACCCCAATCATATGTGGGAGAGGGACTGTGTCTGATCTGAATCTTTTATCCACCCATCTTTTAGTGCAGTGATGGACACATAATAGAGTCCTGACAAGTACCACAGTTATTACAGAGGCATAGAGAAATATCAGGGATATGGTCAAGGATGGTTTCTTCATTCAGGGGTTTGAACAGACTTCCATATGATGTCACTACAGCCCAGTCCACACCCTCTTCTCCTCTACAGCTAACCTCCTCACTGTACCTTGTTCTCGCTTGTCCCGCCATCGACCCCCCGCCCACGTCCTTCCCCTGGCCCGGAATGCCCTCCCTCCACACATCCGCCAAGCTAGCTCTTTTCCTCCCTTCAAAGCCCTACTGACAGCTCACCTCCTCCAAGAGGCCTTCCCAGACTGAGCCCCCTTTTTCCTCTCCTCCTCCCCATCCTCCCCACCCTACCTCCTTCCCCTCCCCACAGCACTTGTATATATATATATACAAGTATATACATATACACATGTATATATATGTATTTGTACAGTTATTACTCTATTTTACTGGTACATATTTACTATTCTATTTTGTTAATGATGTGCATATAGCTTTAATTCTATTTGTCCTGACGACTTTGACACCTGTCTACATGTTTTGTTTTCTTGTCTGTCTCCCCATTCTAGGTTGTGATCCCATTATTGGGTAGGAACCGTCTCTATATGTTGCCGACTTGTACTTCCCAAGCGCTTAGTACAGTGCTCTGCACACAGTAAGTGCTCAATAAATACGACTGAAATAATGAATGAATATTGTGAGTGTAAGCAGCATAAGCAGTCTCTGACAGAACTAGGGGTGAGTTGGGGTGGGCTGAATAATTTTTTCCCACTTCAGAGGAGTCCAGTGTCTCAAACCAATCCCAACTATTGGATAGTATTTATTTACACAGTAGCCCCATGTGTAATATGGACTGGATTCACTCTGATTAACTTGTACGTATGTCAGCACTTAGAACAGTGCTTGGAACAGAGTGAGAGCTTAACAAATACCAACACTATTATTATAATATGATTGTCAATAGTTATTGCTTAATTGTACTTCCCAAGCCCTTAGTACAGCTCTGCACACAGTAAGCGCTCAATAAATATGATTCCATGAATGAATTATAATAGCAGGATATTGATGGTGATGAAGATTATAGCTAGGATTGAAACTAACCCCCTCAGAGGCCTTGAACAATCCTGCTGTGCTTTTTCCAGAGGTAAAATAGTGATTAGAAAATGTTTCCATGTAGGGAAAACATTATGTAGTATATGTCATTTTTATTTAGTTCCCAGAGTGTAAAATGTCAAATTCTTTCAAAAGCATTTACTGAGCATCCACTGCACATCAAGACAAAATGGCTAAAGCTAATAGCCTTCTTCATCTATCTACATAACTTATAAAACTTGATATGCCTATCCTTTAATAAAATTCTCACTCAAACCACCATTCCAAACTTCATTTTGCAGAACATTTTCGAAGTCATCCCATATACGTTCCTACAATAAGTGGACCCAGTTTTAGAATAAGAATTTCAGATTAACAAGCACAAACATAGGGGTACCTAGGATCATTAAAATGAGATATCTGCAGTTCATGTTAAACCCTCCCCATTCTAAACATGTTGTTGCATTCCCAAACTGCCATTGTCATTTCACCCCTGCCTTGGGTGAAGAATTCTAAACCCCTGAATTCTAATCTCCTCTGCTCTTCTAAGATTATTTCAATGAGAAGGATGAGTAAAAATCAAGTTCAGGAGACAGTTATTCTTACTACATCCGTCATACACCTAATGAAACACCCTGAGCTGAAACTTTCCATTACTGAGTCAGTTAATTACAACTTTAATGAATAAAGACCTTGGTTAGTAAGATCAAAGTTGGGGCTTAGACTCAGTCAAATTCCTCTGAAATTATGACTTTGGAACCAGGCCTAAAACTACAGAAACCAAACTGGAGACCAGAACACCTTGGAAATATGAGCATCCTGATCGTGAAATCGATAGGCGGGTTGCAGATCATCTGCAGTTTCAGATGAACAGGACTCATTGCCCAAGCTTCGACAGGGCCATAAGTTTTAAGGGTGGCTACTCTGAGAGTGTACTGATTACTCTACCTCCTTGCTCACTCAACTGAACTGCTCTCAGGACTGCCCTTCTGCCTTTCTTTATTTGAACTCCATCAATAAAGTTTGCTGGTCTCAATGCAAAATGAAACAGCAATGTTACAGCCTAGTTCCAGAGCAACTGAAGGGTTGAAGGAGAAATCTAGAATGCCTGGGGGAACTATCTGATCATTGTACTAGTCAAAATGTTAAAAAGCACAAGGCAGGAAGGAGAAACGTGATTTGGAAGTCATCAGGGAGGCAACTGGGTGAGAAGAGACAGAGAAACTGCTCCAGATGGCACAGGAGGGAGGAGAAAAATCCACTATCCACTCCCAGAAAGTAGGCAGATGGGATGGAATGAATCTGATCATCATATGGTAAGTCAACTCACTGTGCAGAAAACTGACAGACAATGTTTATGCAGCATCAAGAAGCGGAAAATGTGCTGAAAATGTGGAAAAGAGCAATGGAGTTTTTTTGAAGTTTGTGGTTCCTGAATGCCAACAATAAGCCATTTTTTACAAGACAATCACATATGGAAATCAGAGCAAAGGAAGACATTTTAAACTGCTCAAAGCTCATGGAAATATGTTTCATCAAACTGAAAGTAAAGTGAAAATGCATGCCATTTAGCAGTTGAGCTATTTTGCCTTTTAGAGTGTACTTACTACCTGCAGATAAATCTGCTAGCAGTTTTTTTGCATGACTAATAATATTAATTCAGAGTCAGGAGTGGGGAGTGGAGAAAATTCAATGAGTTCTTTTGTGGATGTAACACCTTTACCTTTCCAGTTTAAAAAACACTTCCTAAGAAAGAATAAGATTCAATTCAAAAGTCAGTTTCTACCAGGATCTCAATTTTAAGTGCACAATCAGGATTTACGATGCTGATTTTCACTGAAAGACTCAGTACTTTCACACAGTGTGAAACTGTGAGTTTGGCATTGAAAGGAAAGTCACTAATGTGTTTGTACTGCTCATCAGTTGCTATAGTTATGTCAAGAGATATTTTTGTTTAGCAGAGAAATGCCTCTTTTCATGTATTTATTTGAAAGCAAAAACATGCCTTAGGATGGACTGTAAAAGCAATCTGTACCTAAGATCATGTCTGTCATAAGCATACTTACTGAAGAACAAAAATCCTTTTAGCTGGAGAACCAGCAACAAAAAGGAAGGTATAGCAAACCGGTCTTAGCTAAGTCACCCATTGTACAGATGATCAGCTCTTAAGAAAACTATACCTCTGCAAGACAAAATCAGACACAATAAATCCCCTTTGTGAAACAAATGAGTTCCTATAGCATCTTGGAGGATATTATGTGGTCAAGAATTCTTTCCAGGGCACTAAGTGGTTTGAGAAGCAGTGTGGCTCTGTGGAAAAAAGCACAGGCTTGGGAGTCAGAAGTCATGGGTTCAAATCCAGGCTCTGCCAATTGTCAGCTGTGTGACTGCGCAAATCACTTCACATCTCTGTGCCTCAGTTACCTCATCTATAAAATGGAGATTAAGACCGGGAGCCCCACTTGGGACAACCTGATCACCTCATATCCTCCCCAGCACTTAGAACGGCGCTTTACAAATGCCATTATTATTATTATTATTATTATTATTTAATGATAGCCTCAAAGGAATTCCTATCTGCAGTTCTTGTGACAAGATATTGAATGAGATATACCTGGGGTGACTTACATTCCAGTTATTACAAAACATCTCAGTTTTGCTTCCCAGGAGAGAATTCCCCAAGCTGTGTTATTACAAAATAAAATGCCTATTAAGAAGTCAAATCACAGGCCAGTCCAACAGTGTGCCCATTGTAAGTTTGTGTAAAGCGCAACTTTCAACTGAGACCAACTTAGCCCAGCTCTTACTTGTTCTGCCAACTTCAGCCATCAGGAGCGGCACCAATTAATTCATTAAACCCGCTCCAGAATCCAGGATTCACTGCCCCCTTGGCAGCCACCAACTCTGTGCAAATAGAATTTTCCACTTTCACAGGAAAAGGGCAGGACATGCAGAAAGGTAAAAGCGGCAGTGCGGCTTGAAAAAGAATGGCTGGCTGAAAAAGCAAAGGCAGGTTCAGTGATTTTATTGAGGTTGACCCTATTCCCAAGTAAATGCTAGCTGCTTTCCACAGCCACTCTGCTGGCATGGGGACTTTGAGGGCTAAGATCAATGTCCGGTGATTTGAGCAAGGAGACATCCCCAACTGGCAATATTTGGGCATGTAAATGATTCTTCTGCGTCAAGATCGGAATGATTGAATTCAACACTGCAAAGCTAACAGAAAACCTTTCATTTGCCTCTCAGGAGATATTAAAAAAGGAAAATAGAAGTCGAGTTTTCCATAGAAGAAATTTCACACACACACACACACACACACACACACACACACACACACACACACACACACACACACACACACACACCCTCCCCCAGCAAAATTGGGGGAAAATCAAGTTTTTGTGGTTTCAATAAATGCAAGAGATTTTGCGGTTTTCCCCTCAAATTTTGCACTGCTTTCCATCAAAACAAAAGCCAATATGTGAAACCATTTTTCCTAAGAAAGTGGCAATATTTTGCCTGGGTGCAAGTCCTCAAAAAAAAATCTCATTCCATAGGATTTCTCATTTGATTCCTTAGCAAACCACCAGTTTGCTTGGGAGATCTAGCTGGATTTCAGATGAACACACCCTACGTGATATAAATATTTTGTCACAAGAGAAACTCCTCCCAGAGGAAAAAAAAAAGTTCCCAACAATATTGTGAAGCAAGAAACCATTCAAATACCTGGAGAATGCTCTGGGAGGGTTAAAAGGGTTACTTGATTAGTGAGATTAATTGTGGCATCTCTACAATGCTTGGCACATAATAAGCGCTTAACAAATACCATGTTATGTTAGGTTTTGGGCTCTTTGGTTGCATCAGTGTGGGCAGGGAATGTGTCTACCTGCTCTGTTACATTATGCTCCCCGATAGTTTAATACAGTGCTCTGCAAACAGTAAATCCTCAATAAATACCATTGATGATGATGATTCAGACATTGGTTTTAATGGGGACCCAGCTCCAGAGATTCCTAAAGTGCTCCCACGTGATGCACAGTTGAGCAGCTAATAAAACCCAAATTTTCAACTGCTCCACTTCTTGATTCCCAGAATATAAGCCATCCCCAGTGTATGTCTCACTTACTACTCACAGTGCCCCTGTCCCAGAAAAAAAGAGGTGCCAACTGTCCCCTAGAAGGGATATTCCACTTCTTTCTCTAGTCTCTATGACATGCCTGTCCTGGATTGAAACTGTTCAGGTCTTTTTCTTACAAAAAACAACCTTTTAACACTTTCATATTCTGGCAAGATGTAGTGATCCAAAAGCCATTCATGTTTGGTTTTGCTTTTTAAACACTTCAATGAACAATTTTTTAGGAAACAAAATTAGGGTTGAAGTTATATCTAATTTTAGAAACCATAAAATAGGAAAGAAAATCTGAAGGGCCCCAAAAAATTGGAGACTCCATGCGACTGCACCGCTGGCCCGTCCTTCGGTGGGCCTGGGATGGAGTTCGTGTGCTGTGGGAACAGGTAAGATATGGGGCCTGTTTGGGAAATCTGAAAGACCTATTGCTGGTTCTCTGAGGGTGGCCAGAACATCAAGTCTAGGTACTGTCAATCCAACACCTTTCACCAGCTCCACATTCTCTAGAAATAACAAAACAACAAAAGAAACAACTTCTCACCTCAGATTCCTCCTTGCACAAAAGCCAGCAAAAGTAAAAAATCAGCATGTCAACAATCAATCCTGTAGAAAAAACAAACTCGATATTGTAAACACTGTTGTCTAGTTTCATTATTAACTGGTGCAGAGCTGCAGGGTGGTATGTTTGTAATTTTCATTCCTTAATACAAATGTCAGCTCTCCCTTCCTGAACACACATTTTTGAAATGTGGGGTGAGTTTATTTCAGAATCTGAATGGTTTAATTCGTTGAATCAAAGACTTTCAGAAATATATAAAACCCAGAGCAATCTGACAAAAAATGAAGTCTAAGGAGAAAAGATTATGTCACCCCTCTTCGAAACGTCACTTCATTTGATTATTCCTCCTATCAGAGTATGATGTGCTTGAAATGATTCAGACTCAGACATAAAACAGTAAATCTCCATAAATCATAGTTTTAAATGTAATAATTTTAAGTGAATAGAGTTGAGCAGGAATAGCATAATATTCAAGGAGTAGGACTGAAAACTACAGGAGGATGAACAGGCAAAAAAGGGAAATTGCTATATATGGATAAAAAAATAATTCCAGATATTAATTGTTGAGGTGATGTCATTTTTATGACAGAAACAAGACAGGAATCACATAAGGAAGAGAGAAAATGGATGGCATAGTTTGGAAGGAAAGAAAGGGAAATAAGTGTCAACAATAACAAAGCAGTGCAGATAGAGGAAAGAAGGGGCCAATGAGCAGAACTTGTAGAACAAGGAAAGGGTCTTGGAGAAGTGGAAAGAGAAATTACCTTAGAGTAACCTTTAGGTGGAATGAAAGAGCAGACCAAGAGGTGCTAAGGTAATTGCAGAAAGCTACTAGGATTCATTCTCAAATGACTAGAACAATAATAGGCAAAATGAATACAAAACTGGAAACAAAAATGCAGAGAATACCTCAGACACTGAGTCCCTTATCTTTTCTGGAAGTGAAAGTTGGATGGAACAAGATAAGTCTAGAAGTAAAATCAACCCCAGGAAGAGCCTTCAGAGGATAATTAGGAAAAGCTCCAAAGATAAAAAGAGGATGAAAAAAAAGAAAGAGGGAAAAATCAAAGACCCCTTCTGCCAGGACTGGAAGACAAACAAACTACAGTAGTATGGACTGGCATCAGGAGAATGAGCAAAGAATAAAAAGCAAAACAAGTACAAAGAAACATGTGCGAAGAATGAAAGAGAAAGAACACTTAACAATCTATGGTCAGAGAGAAAAAGCAAGGAAGAGACAGGAAAGAGCAGAAAAAGAGATGAGAATGAGGTAATCACTTGGGAACCAGTAGCCCCCAATGCTGTGAAATGAAAAAAAAAAAGAACAATGATCTGATGGATTTAAAGGGAAATTTTTAAAAACCCAAATTTTCCCTTCTAACTGCAAACTGCCCTTCTAAATTTCAAAATAAACCTCGAGTGTCAGGCAAAGCAGTTGTTCTTAGTATGCATTAAACGAAAATAGGCCCCATATACTATATTTTGCCTGACCCTTTAGATGTTGGTTATAAAAAAAATTAGAGTGACGTGTTGCAAGAAGATCAAACTAATGGCTTACACTGGGTACGGTTATTTAAATTATCCAGACGTGTTAAATTTCCATCTATGTCTTCACATTGAATCATTGCTTTATTTTCTGCTGAAAAATTGCTGTCAATTAAAATGGTTTCACCTTATGTTGGACTCTACAAAGCGAGGTTTGGAGTTCTGGATGTTAGTTTTGTGTGTGTTAGTGGAGAGGGAGTAACTTAAATATGCTGGGAATTTCCTAGTGGTAAAAGCGAGTGAATTTTTTTAGGGAAATTTTATTAGGAATAATCTTTTTTTTTTCCTGAGGTGTGAAAATTGGCAGGTAAATGAATTTTCTGACAGACTGCTGAAGACTAGGTTAATTAGAAATAAGGTTAGATTCCAAGACAAACATTCTAGAGGCTGCTAAATCTTCTTAGGATGTTTGTCTGAAATGCTTCTGAAAATATTATAGATTTCTAAAGAGAAATATTAACCCATTTTCATAAAGGGAGGTGTTCTGAACTAACCCTACATTAAATCTATGTTCGAAGAGGGATTAGTCTATGCTTTTATTTGAACAGATTAAAAAGGAAATGCAATATGGCCCATATAGCTTATTATCCTTTTACTTAAGCTAAAATAAGTAGCACAGTGTGGTTTCTGTGACTTCTCTATTCAAATCATGGCAGGGATTTATAATTCAGTTCCCCAGCGATTTAAATCAAGAAACCCAGATTTCTAGACTACAAAGTTGTATAATGAGTTACCCAAGTGGTTGTCATGATCACCCGAAAGATGGCAATAAAAACTATTTCTTAAAACCATGCTTATTATGTGCACTGCATTATCATAAGTTCTGTCTAGAAAATAGCCAAAGAGGGACAGAGCCAAGGTCTTCAGGAAGGTAATAGTCAAACTGATGAAAATCACCACGTACTGCATATTGTCAAGGGTATGTGACACAAAAAGTGCTTCATGTTTATAGTTTGTTGTCATGAAAGAGGAAAGAAGTTTAAGAGACTAATACTGATTCAACTCAAATCACCTCTTTGCAACTGGGGGAGCATTAGCTGTGCCACTGTGGGCACAGAAAGTGAAGATCTTCCCTTCATTTCTTTCTCAAATTCTCCAGGTTTCTACGCAATGGAGCAAGAAAATCAATAAGCCCTCACCTGAATACACACCATTGACTGTATACAGCAGCTCCTTAACCACATTGTATGTGAACTTATTAATTAACTGTAGTATTGTGCACTTGGAAGAGTACAATAGACTTAGTAGTCATAAAACGATTATAATCTATCTGGAGATAGAGACAGATGATAGCCTCAAAGGAATTCATATCTGCAGTTCTTGTGACAAGACACTGAACGAGATATACTGTCTGTAGGCAGACCCTAAAATAAATTGTACAAATTGTATGAAGGAGGAAGCAATGGAACATAAAGATCCATACATTAAGTGCTGTAAGGGGGTGTGAGTACCCAAGTGCTTAAGGTGATGGTGAAGTGCTGAATTGGCAGTTGTGGGGACAGAGGATAGGGAGTAGAGAGATTAATCAGGAAAGGCCTCCCAGAGAAGATGTGATCACAGAAGGGCTTTGAAGATTGGAAAGCAGTGGTCTGCTTGGTGTGAAGGGGTGGGTGGGGAATTCCAGGCACAAAGGAAGGTGTGAGCAAGAGGTCAGTGGTGGGAGAGAGAAGAATGAGACACAGGAATAAAAATGCGCTGGAGAATCCAACCCCATTCCAGCAGATCACATTCCCATCCGCTGCCATTAACCTGGGCAGCTAGGGTTGTACTTGAGCATCGTTCAGATGTAAGGGAGTAAAACAATTGTCTTTTTATGGTATTTGTTAGGCGCTTACTATGTGCCAGGCACTGTACTAAGCAATGGGGTAGATATGAGCTAATCAGGTTGGACACAGTCCCCGTCCTGCATAGGGCTCACAATCTTAATCCCCATTTTACAGATGAGGTAACTGAGGTACAGAGAAATGCCATGCCTAAAGTCATACAGCAGACAAGTTGTGGATTGAACCCTTTCTCCCAGAGTGCTTTTTCTACTAGGCCACGCTGCTTCTCTCTGCATAAATGTTTAGAAGGACACCATCCCCACCCTCCTCTGCCCAGCAGGGGTGTGGTGGGAACAGTCTCCTATTAACCAGCAATCAGAGATTGTCAGATTCTCTCCTTTGGGTCCTAGGGCAGGCTGGCAATGCACTCTTCAAATCCTTCCAGATTTCTTCCCCAACCTGGGCCAAGCGGGAGACTGCTCTCCCAATGCTGGCGGCCTATACAAACCCAGCAAAAGGAATGTTTTTCTGACATTTCAGAAGTAGCAAAACAACATTCCTGCCAGAAAACAGAATAGCTGTCATCCAATAAGCAAGAGAATGGCCATTTCCACTTGGTTACCATACCCACCATCAGCAGTCCGACTATGCCCCCATCCAGTGGTGCCCAACTTCACCGTTATTTGTTGACATCCTGGGTGATAACACTAAATTAAGAGCAGACTCAAAATGCTGCCCATCGCCCACCCTCTCTAGAAATAAGAAAAAAGTTTAGTTTTCACCACCCACGTCTGGGCAATTGCCCAAATTTCCTTTAAAGGTAGTCCAACCCTGCAAAAGCCATTGGAATTAGAAAGTGTAAGTCAGGTTTGCCTCAGAGGGGATCCTGGTTTAAAAAGGCACTTCCTATTGAAAAACTCAGAAAAAAAAAATACAGCTGGGAGTCCAGATATGAAACCAAAGGTCAAAGGGTCTTTACCTGCATTTCCACAATCCACTACCAGAGTTGGGCTCCCTGCAGATATGATGGAAGTTCCTGTTCTGGATGAAAACTGCTCTCTCTCATATTCAGTACAGTGTAGCCTCTGCTCCTCTCTTTGGCTTTTATTTTGGAAACAAGTTTATTATTATTATTAATGATGACTATAATAATAATAACTGGCATTTCTAAAGTGCTTAAGTGCTTACTATGTGCCAACTGGTGTTCTGAGCATTAGGTTAAATAATAATCAATTTGGATACAGTCCCCTATCTTAAAGTTTAAGTAGGGAATGGGGAGTGGAGAACAGGTTTTAATCCACATTTTACACATACAGAAACTGAGGCATAAGAAATTAAGTGACTTGCCCAGGGTAACCCAGCAAGCAAGTGACAGAGCTAGAATTACAAAACAAGCCCTCTGACTCGCAGGCCTGTGTTGTTTCCACTGACGATGTTGCTTTTGAGCCAACATTGGTTTAAAAAATCTGATTCACGCCTTTTTTTTGAGCCTAGCGAAACTGTTTCTGTGCAGAAATCCAAAGCTAGGTAGAAGCAACTGAGTCTGCTCTGGAAAAGTAAAATGAAAGGTAGAAATTATTACCTAGTAAACTCCAGCCACTGAAATCCTTAAAACTGCTATTGAGGGGAAAGGGGCAAGATGAATTGTCCAGATAAGCTCTCTACACTGACAAGCACTTAGTACAGTGCTCTGCACACAGTAAGTGCTCAATAAATATGATTGAATGAAATAAAGCTTTTTTCTGAAAATTCCTCAGTTCTCCACTTTAGTGTTCCTGCATAGTCCCTGCAATAATCTTTTATATGCCTCTCAAAACCTTCTGCTTTTTCTATTCTACTTGTGCCAGAGTTCAAGTTCAGGCTGTTCTGGGAGTTATAAAAGAGATGTTCTCCCCCCCGCCCTGTTCAGTCAGCCTATTGCTATCACACAGCACGTTCTGTACCATGGGAGATCGAAACCTTAGTTTTAACAACCAAAAAGGCTTTCAGCTGGTCCTTGAAACTAAGAATCTCAGTGGGATACTCTCCCCCATCCTGTGTTTACATGAAGAAAACATTTGAAGAGAACAAGAGGAAGCAGCTCCAATCTCAGGGTCAGAGTGAGAATGAACCTAAGAAATAGTCCCATACAAACCTGCCCTCCGTGTATTTACTGACTTGCCGGCATTAAACCAGCCCAGTATATCCAGTCCAATAATCTATCTTTGACAACAATGAAAGGATGCTTTGGAGAAACCATGTGATGGCTGTCTTCCATAACAACCACATAACATCTCTAACTTTTCTCTTCTACATCCATAACTTCCTTTTTACGGATCTCTCATGCGTGAATTTACCCAAATCCCTCTTGAACCTGCTGATATTTTCTGCCTGCACAACTTGCTGGGGTAACGAATTCCATATGCTTATCACCCTGCTGTGGGAAGAAATATTTCCTTTTGTCGGTTTTGATTCCATTAGCTTCCACAAGTGTCTCTTCATGCTGAAGCTGCAGTTTGTCGAAAACAACTCTCAGTCCTTTTCTCTCTAATGTCTGTCTCCCCCTCTAGGCTGTAATGTCACTGGCAGAGAATGTGTCTGTTAATTTTTGTGTTGCACTCTCCCAAGTGCTTAGTACAGTGCTCTGCAAATAGTAAGTGCTCAATAAATATGACTGATTGATAGGCTGAAAAGTCGTAATCTTTACATTCTTTCCCCATGTGATAGCTTCTCCATACTCCTTTGCTTGCTTGCTCTTCTCTGTTCTCTATCCTGGTCTATTACACCCTGCCTAAAAACTGGTGATGAGAAAAGCCTGCGATAATCTAGGACCAGATGTTCCCTAGATTCATATAGTGGCAAAACAATGCCTCTTATTTTGTTCTCTCTCTTCCTGATGGACCCAAGCCAAATTTCATCTTTTCATCTAGGACATGGGGTTGGAAAAGACCTTAGGAGGTCACCTGACTCAGCTCCCTGCCTCAAAGCAGATGGATAGCTAACCATCCAGGATAGATGGCTTATAAGACAGCAGGGGACAGGGGAAAATGTCACCCCCTTTCCTCTATAGTCCACAACCAACTACACCATGAATGTGTCTACCAATTCTGATATATTGTATCTCCCAATCACTTAGTACAGTGCTCTGCACACAGTAAGTGCTCAATAAATGATTGATTGATCCACTTTGGTGACGGGAAACATGGCCAGAACCCCCTTCAAATAATGCCGGTGTGTACTCGCAGGTTGTTAAGCCCACCCTTTAGAGTTCTTTTCTCCAACCCCAATTTTTGTTCATTCTCTCAGGACCTATTTTCCCATCCTTTGACCAAGGCTCACTTGCCCTGGAGCAGAAATACCCAGGAGATTTGACAACATCTAGTTCAGCTTTAATCTCCACTTTGTGGTTTAGGACAGTCCTATCTTTGAGGCTTCTGGAATCAAAGCAGAGATAAATTGCTCTGCCCCCACCACCGCCTCAGATTTTGGGCATTTATCAAATTCTAACAATTTTGTACCTCAAATGAATTAATGGGTTTTACTAAATTAAAAAAAAAAACATTAGTCCTGTATTTTTCTCCTAATTCCTAACAGCTCTTGGGTGAACTTTCCGTTTGCTCTTGTTAGATTTTAGGGGACAAACACTTTGAAGTCTTGGGGCATCACCCCTAAGAGAGAAGCAAGCTCCAAGAAGGGAAGAGGAATTGCTTATTTCAATCTAAAAGATTGCATTTAAGCAACAGAGTGAAACAGGAAGGAAATATCAGGCTGAGTGTGAAAGAAAACATCCAATGATGAGATTTCTGAGGAAATAGAAAAAGAGACTTATTTGAGTTCCCTTGCTTCAATGGGAGTAATAATAATAATAGTAATTGTTGAGCCCTATGTGATAGGCACTGTACTAAGTGCTGGGGTGGATAAAGGCAAATGGAGTTGGATACAGTTCCTGTCCTGTGTGGGGCTCACAATCTCGGTCCCCATTTTACAGATGTGGTAACTGAGGCACAGAGAAGCAAAGTGATTTGCCCAAGATTACAAAGCAGACAAGTGGCGAAGCAGGGATTAGAGCCCAGGTCCTTCTGACCCCCAGGCCCCTGCTCTATCCACCATGCCATGCTGTTTTTCATGACCTGGAACACACCTAGCAAGAGAGTGGAGGATTATAGGGCTCCAGTCTCTTCTCAGCCACTCTAGAATGAGTTCTTGGCCAAGAAATGATGGTACCTGGGATAGTCTGGATAGTGGATGGAATTATTCCCCTACTGTTGACAGGTCTGGTAGAGAATACCTTAGTGATATTAGGACATCCTGTTCAAGGAAATAGATGGGTGACCTTTCATAACCTTTCTAGCTCTGATTACTATAGTCTTATCCATCTCCTGATTCCAAACAGCTCAAGTTTTAAATGGCCCCAATCCCCAACCAGAAATCGATGACGCATATGGAGTAACACTCAAATTGACTTTTTAAGGAAGGAAGCAGGGAAAATATTCCTCTTTTAGCCGTCCAGCTTTCAGGGACTGCCACTGTGCTAGAATGAATGCAAACTAAATTTGTTTCATACGGATACTTATAATAGTTGAGCATAAATAGTTGGAGCAAAATTTTATCTGTCCAATTGCTTCACCACAAAGTACTTTAAGATTCTTTCTGAAGGCTCTATGAGCCAAAGGTGAGATCTAAAGGAGTCTAAGTGGAAATTTCTCATTATTTTGCATCTGCACAGCCACAGAGGGAAACTTGACTAGTCTGTGGGTCTATCAGAACTTCCAGCAGGGAAAGTCCTCCTCCTGACTTCAAAGATCCCAGATAGGTCAATGGGCACGAGGAGGATTACAAATTGGCCATAATTATGTCTTGCTAAGTTAGACTTTTTAAATACCTACACTCTTTCCTCATTCTGTGGTTTTTCTAGATATGCCATCTTTCTATGGCTAAGCTGGTCTTGTCGCTAACTTCTTTTTCTATGTGAAAAGCTTTGAATTAAAGAAAAATTATACAGTGCAAACATTTGTTCAGAAAAATTATTTGCAGTGTTACCATTCCAGAGGGCCATGCCAATAATGAAAGCAGGGAATATATTCCTGGAGTCCAGGAAATCATTCTCTCTGCTCAATATATGAGGAAAGGATATTTCTAGCTTTTATGAGGCCGCTTTAGTGGAAACGTGTTAAAGTGCCATCTGAAAAACAGATTGAAAAAACCCTCCACTTTCTTCCCTTAATGTTTCCCAAGTGAGTGCAAGACAACAGCCTAAATCCACATCTCACCTGGTTGGGGATGTGTCCTTAGGTTGAGCTCTTCCTCTTTGGAAGAGCATTTCAATGCTCTGTGCTTTGAGACCCCGGTGGGGAAGCACTGAGGTGTGAGAGCCTGGCCCTCTGGGAAGCCAGGCCATTCTTGGAGAAACAAGTATATTCCGCTCACAGGCCTGGGGCTGGACACCCTGTCTGCACAGCAGAGTTCCAGTGACTAAAGCCGGCCTGGCCCTTTGCCTGACTACATAACTCAGCGCTTCCCCATGGCTTTGCCCTCATAAGGAGAGCACAGTGATCAGCAGGGAAGCAGGGAAGCAGGGTCTGACAACATCAAAGAATGTGTTGGGCTGGTTCTCATTGAGCAAAGGATGCTGCCAAAATCCCAGGAGCTGGATATCTGGTCAGTGAAGTCCTGCCAATCCCTGGTCCAGGGACAGCTCGGGATCAGCCAGTGAATATGATCTCTCGGCCTCTCAGTGGCGTTCCTGAGACGAAAGCCTGGGGTGTGCGGGTTGGGTCAGGGTGGGGTGACGTCTTCGCAAAGTTGGGGGAATCCAGAACTCAGTCAGAAGGGTTGGGTCTCTATTCTGGAATTTATGAGTCAATGAAATGCATCTCCTTAACAGCTCTCACCCTTGAAAGCCCCCAGCAGGACCCAGTCCCACCCAGATGAGGCCCATTGGTGGAAAAAATGAAAAGCCTTATCTGTCTTGTTTCCATTAACAGAGGCAACATTTGGACTGTGAATCAGCTCAGGTACATTTGCCGAGTCTTTTAGGTAATTCTGGGTCAGGTTTAACCGGTTGCCTGTGTCTGATTAAAAATCCCATAAACAGTCAGATCATGATTTAATTCAGGTCGAGGGCTTTGCCAGTTGTACAGAGGATTGATGATTTTCAAATCATTTTCCCCATCCATGATGGTGGATCAACCTTGGGTCTAACCCAGTCTCCAAGTTTCAGGCTCTTTCTCTCATTAGGTCTTGACTTATCACCTAGCTCAGAGCAGGAAAGGATTCAGTCTGGAATCTTGACTGTATTACTGTTAAATCATTTGCATATTGTTGGGGTCAGGAGGTCCAGTAACTAAGTTTCCCCCTGTTCCCTCCTGCTTCTACCTCTGACCTTTCTTCATCCTGTCTTCTTGGGTGGGCCTATCCAGCTCAGCACTCCTTTGCTCCATCTGGGCATCTGTTCCTCTCTCCTTGCTCTTCAGGGGTTGCCTGGTTAACTCCTTTCTCTTACATTTCATCTTCAAACGCCTCTACCAGCCCTTTTTCTCTCCAGGGGAGGAGCTGGTGGTTATCTTGTGCTGGGAATATTTGACTGACTGGCTTTTTTCTTCTACTCTTTTCAGGATTAACCTTACCTATTTTTCCTTTGCACCACCCACCTTAAAAAATTCCCAGAGGCCCGGCCCTGAATCCTCTGATAAATTCCACTAACATCTCCATCCATGATTGTCTCTCCTTTCCCCTTAATTACAGTTAGTGAGGGAGCTGAGGGAAGTTGGAAGGAGGGGAACAGTGCACAGTGATGTCAAGGCACTGCTCAGAGCACAAGAAGAATCCCTGGTTCCCCCTCTGTCCCCAAGGAAGCTAATCCAGGAGCCGAGTATGGTAGGCATTTTTGGAGTAGGGTGGAAAAACCCCAAACCTTGCTCTGCAGAGAAAATAGAGATGTCTTGCCAGGATGATTGTAAAATCTAGCTCCTACTTGGTTCCCACACTCCAGATCATTCTCCCAAAAGGCAGAATATTATTAATCATCTTCTCACAACTGCCAAGAAATGCGGCTTTTGAAAATTGCTCTCAACAAATCTGTGGTTTCCTGGTCCCTTCAATATTCTTTCAAAACAATCTTTCCTCCACCCCCAGGTTAATTAAATTGATTTTAAAACAAAAGCTCAGCCCAGCCTTCTTTGTTCATCTGACTTTTATTCCTCTCCCAGTTCTCATCTTTCACTTTCTTTTCCTCCCTCTCCATTTTTGAATCTCATTCCAAACATAGAAAGTCTTTTCCATCCATCCTTTACTGACTCCTCATCTATTTTCAAGTCTCAACTGTTAACGGATTTCTCAGGCCATGTTTACACTAAGCTACCAGTCCTAAATCAGTCTCATTGTGTTTCCAGGTGCCTACATGGGTGAAAGTGAACCACTGTGTGATCTAGGTTCATTACTGCCGTGGTCAGACAGGGCTTTTGGATACAGTTGCTACAATTTAGAAACGCAAAATGGATGTCACCAGCTTTTAAATCCTTGGTTGTCAGAGAACAGCACTTTCTGACTTGGGAGTGAGAAGAGGAATAGTGAAACAGACAAAGAGCAACTAGTTCCCTAAAAGGACTGAATCTGAGAAGAGTCAAGCCCCATGGAAAGTCTCATTCAAGTTGCTGCTGCTTTCCCTGGTGTATCCTCCAATCGTCCTTGCCGCTGGAGGCTACAGAATGACATGCCGCGAGGCAAGTGCCTGAATGGCCATCTCCTTAACTTGAACTGGTGACATCAGACAATGAGTGCCATGTGAAATCGTCAAATTGGGGCCAAGCTGGCTTTAATCACCGGAACTCTGCTGCGCAGACAGCATATCCAACCCCAGGCCTCTGAGTGGAATATGCTCATTTCTCCAAGAATATTCTTGCTTCCCAGAGGGCAAGCTTCTCACACATTCACACTTCCCAACCAGGGCCAAAAAGCATAGAGCATTGAAGCCTGCCCTTCCTGAAAAGACAAATTAGGTGACTTGAGCATGGACTCAAACTCAGGTCTCCTGGCTCCCAGATCTGGGTCCTTCCTGCTTGGAGAAGCAGCGTGGCTCAGTGGAAAGAGCCCGGGCTTTGGAGTCAGACATCATGGGTTCAAATCCCGGCTCCACCAACTGCCAGCTGTGTGACTTTGGGCAAGTCACTTAACTTCTCTGTACCTCAGTGACCTCATCTGTAAAATGGGGATTGAAACTGTGAACCCCACCATGGGACAACTTGATCACCTTGTAACCTCCCCAGCGCTTAGAACAGTGCTTTGCACATAGTAAGCGCTTAACAAATACCATCATCATTATTATTATTATTATTATTTAATTCCCCTCATTTTCTCTGTCTCTGCCTTTGCAGAAGATTGAGCCTGGCGGTTGGGACTGGGCATGCCCAATATACCAAGTCTAGCTTCTGGGCAAACAGAAGCCGAGGCTGGTAAACAGAGGTTGCAACTTCTCATTTTCCAGAAGCATTTAATGTCACTTACTAGTCATTGAACAAATATCCCTTGTAACGTTCCCAGGTACAGCTGAGCAGAACCCTCATCACCTATCATCAAATCATCTTGCCAGGCCAAACAGTTTTCACTGTCATACTTCACCACCACAACTGTAACAACAGAGGTCTGTTGTCATCTAGATCCAGCCAGAATGTTGTAAATTAGCTCCAACTCCAAGAGGATGGGCACTCGGAAATCAGCAGCCCAGCTCAATTATTACAGTTCTCGATGTTCAGAATGTATAATCTCAGATGTTGCAGAATGCAAAGTGCCATTCAAAAAAGTCGGGTGTTGTATAGGTTGCATCATGCAAATGGGTAAACCTTCTATTTTTAATAAAAAAATGTTATGGTATTTGTAAAGTGCTTTCTATGTGCTGAGCACTGGAGTAGAGACAAGATAACGTGGATGGATACAGTCCCTGCCCCCATTTTACAGATGAGGTAACAGACACAGGGAAGTTGAGTGATATGCCCAAGGTCTCAAAGCAGACAAGTGGCAGAGCTGGAATTAGAACCCAGGTCCTCTGACTCGCTCTCCCATGCTCTTTCTACTAGGCCATGCTGCTTCTCACCCACTGAGACATTTTGGCAAGGCTATAATGAAATGAGTAATCAATATTAATTTGGGAGAATCAAAAAATTTGGAGTCCAAAAATTGTAATGAATTGAAATTAATACAAATTGCACATGACTGCAATGACCCTCAAGGGAGAAAACTTCATGTATGGTCAGATCCTGGTGGTGCCCTGCACTAGGCAGGGCATGTGCAAAATTAGTTTTTAATTCTTAATAATAAAAATAACGGGAAATTAAATTACCAACCCAAAGTCTTCATATCTAAATAGAGCCTTTATTTTTACACAGCAACACCAGAATGCAGAGCAAGGGCCTGGGAATCAGATGGATCTGTGTTCTAACCCTGGCTCAACCACATGTCTGCTGTGTGACCCTAGGGAAATCACATAACTTCTCTGTGCCTCAGTTACCTCATCTGTTAAATGGGGATTAAGATTGTTATCCCTATGTGGGACAGGGACTGTGTCCAACCTGATTAACTTGTATTTACCTCAGTGCTTAGTACAGTGCCTGGCTCATAGTAAGTGCTAAACAAATGCAGTTTTAAAAAAAGGTTGAGATATGTTCTGAAAGATGGAGCTCAAATTTTAAAACCAGAGAGTTCTAATCTGGGCTAAAAAACAGACTCCCTCTGTGGTCTTGGACAAGTTACTTATTTCCTGGGCCTCTGTTTGCTTTTCTCTTGGCAACAAGGGCTCAGGGTACATCCAAATTTTACAATACAGGTATTCTGAGGGCTATTGACTGGGCAGAGAGTTTAATAACAATTTAAAAATGAAAAAAGCCAATTTGCATTTAGGTATAGGTCATTATTTTTTTATATTGGTTATCATTATTTCACCCAGAATAGAAAACCATCCAAATAAATTTATAAGAACTTTTCTGAATTGTTAATAGGAAAAAGAGAACATAGAATCAAATCATGGAGGATTTCTTAGGTTCCAGAGATACTGTTCTCTTAGGCATATGGGACATTTAGAATAAGTCGGTTAAAATTTTCCAGTTTCTATATATTTCCTTTTTCTGTGTTTTCAACTACATAAAGGGAGCACTAGTTTATAAATGAAGTGGTGAGCTAGGCTCTTTTGGGGAAATATATGGTTTGGAAAGAGCTAGTATATTTAAATAAAATCTAAAATAATATAATCATACTTTCACAAATGACTAAAACATGTGTTTTCTAATACGTCTCATGTGGCATAATATAGTATTGTCATTATATTTTTTCTACGTTTTATTGTCCTCTAACTTTTTTTCTGTTAAACTGAATAATGAAAAAGTTTTTACATAAACTAAGAGTTCACTCAAGGTAAGAAATGGAAAGGAATTCAGTGTTACTTAACCATTTCTTCCTTTTCAGTGGGCAAAGAAGAGACTGGAATATAGTTAATTTAGAATGTTAGTCATGAAAACACCTCGAAATAGTATATCATCGGGCCTCTTCCTCATCTCTGAACTCTGAGCTCTAAATATTTTGTTTCTGCTTTGCTTCCTCTGCATCCACCAGCCCAATTTACGCTGCTTTGAGAAAGACACATGGTCCCTGGGAGGCAGGAGAGTTTCCAAGCTACCAGCATGGCTCAGTGGAAAGAGCACAGGCTTTGGAGTCACAGGTCATGGGTTCAAATCCCGGCTCCATCAATTGTCAGCTGTGTGACTTTAGAAAAGTCACTTCACTTCTCTGTGCCTCAGTTACCTCATCTGTAAAATGGGGATTAAGACTGTGCGCTCCCAATGGGACAACCTGATTACCTTGTAATCTCCCCAGTGCTTAGAACAGTGACTTGCACATAGTAAGTGCTTAATAAATGCCATTATTATTAAGCACTTACTGTGTGAAAAGCACTAAGAGCTTAGTAGTACAATATGGCAATATAACAGATTCATTCCCTGCCCACACAAATTTACAATCTGAGGGTGAGGCACAAGTGAGGGCAAAGGGGGTACTTGCCAAAGATTCCACACCCTGATGGGGCACGGTCACAGCCTTACTTATTGCTGCTGGGAGATGGAGAAGCAGCGGGGTTTGGGATAGAGGGGGTTGGCGGAGGAGGAAAGGAGCAACCACAGCAAAAGGAATTTTGGCCCCATTCTATCCCCATTTCTGCATGTCATAGCCACCATTTCTTTCCTCAAAAGCAGGCTGCCTCATCTTCCATTTTGCGAAGCCTAAGTTGTTAAACAGCTAAATTTTGTGTCTACTAAAATGCCTTAGCAATATAGCACTAGAAGGACACCTGTAGTGGGATGTCCGGAAAAAGCCCCGAAGGCTGAAAGGCAAGAAACCAATGGAAATGCTCAAGATAGTGTCTGAGATAAAGAAAAAGAACTAATTAACTGATCTAGGAATCTCTGAGCAGAAAAGACAAACAGGAAAAACAGAATAAGAGGGAATAAGAGAGGTGAGAGAAAGGAAAGAGGAGAGGAAAAATGAAGATGTGAAGGAAAGAAAGAAAAGAGCAAAATGGAATACAGCAGCATGGCCTAATGGAAAGAGCACGACTTGGGAGTCAGAGCACCTGGGTTTTAATTGCAGCTCCACCACTTCTGCCTCTGTGTGACCTCAGATAAATCACGTAGATTATCTGTGCCTCATTTGCTTTATCTTCAAAATGGGAATAAATACCTGTTCTCCCTCCCCCTTAGGCTGTAAACCTCATCTTGGACAGGGACTACAGCCTGTCTGATTATCTTGTATCTACCCCAGTGCTTAGTACAGTGCTTGGCAAGTAGTAAGAATTTAAGAAATGCTACAGTTCTCATGATTATTACCCCACTCTTTGGAAACTGCAGAGATCATTGCACTGAGACAGAAGATAATGGGCGGATTGGTTAGGAGTTGGGATAGGGACCAAAATGCCTGTAACCCTGAAGATAACAGCACAGCACCTGTATATATGTATATATGTTTGTATATATTTATTACTCTATTTATTTATTTATTTATTTATTTTACTTGTACATATCTGTTCTATTTATTTTATTTTGTTAGTATGTTTGGTTTTGTTCCCTGTCTCCCCCTTCTAGACTGTGAGCCCACTGTTGGGTGGGGACTGTCCCTATATGTTGCCAACTTGTACTTCCCAAGCGCTTAGTACAGTGCTCTGCACACAGTAAGTGCTCAATAAATACGATTGATTGATTGATCACAGTATTCAAAAAGGAGTCCTTCCTAGCATGGTATGGTTTATCTTCTGTTAGTGCTAAGCCAAAGTTTATTCTAAGCAACATAACAAGAGGCCTGACAGCTTTGGCTGATTCATTGAGAAAGACAGCTAGCCTACTGTTAAGTCAATTAATGTAAAATGAATCTATTTAAATATGAATTTGAGCTTTGAGATGCCACCAATTTGGTTCCGTTCATACTTCAAGACTGTGCTCCTGGCCAACAGTCAAGAAATATTTCTGGATGACTAATTTTTTAATGGCATTTGTTTAACGCCTACTATGTTGTCAAATACTGTTATAAGCGTTGGGGTCAAAACAAGTTAATGGGTCCTTGTCCCACACAGGGATCACAGTCAAGTAGGAGGAAGAGCAGGTTTGAATTCCCATTTGCATTTGAGAAAACTGAGGCACAGAGAAGTTAAATGACCTGTACACAGCAGGTAAGTGGCAGAACTGGGATTAGAACCCAGGTCCTCTAGTTCCCAGGCCCATATTTTCTCCTCCAGACCACAAATTGAATTTTCTAGGCTGGGATTCCATCCCCAAAAGTTATTTGCTAATGGGGCTTTTCAGTTCAAACCTTTCTGTTGTCCCTCAGTTGAATGATGATTCTCTGTTGGTGAGAATGAGGTGGTGGACACCAGCTTTTTTCAGGAAAGTTTTCCTCACGCCTTAGGTGATGGAGACAGAGATAAGGTCAGAAGCAGGCTGCAGCAGATAGCACATTTTTCCTGTTCTGGAAAGACCAGGTGTGAGAAGCAGCTGGTTAAAAAGTTTCCTCCATTTGCCCTTATTGCCCTCAAGCCTGACCTGCAAAGGCCACCCGGTGAAGGGATGAGAAAGAAGCCCAGTCCAGCCCAGCTCCCTTCCTCTGTGCATATTTCGGAAAATCATGGGATGAGATTTCACTGTTGATCTCTACACAAGGGGGTTTGTGCTAGACTCCCTGCAGTTAGAGCGGAAGGTAGGAGTTAAATCCAAGATCTTGGGAAAAAAAGGATTAGTGTGGTGTCTGGTTAGTTACTCAGCTCCCCGCCTGCCACCGCCCCCACTTCCCCCGAAAAAAATATTTGAAAGATCAGAATATATAGAGAGTTAACTGTCGAGAGCACATTGCAGGGAAAGGAGACTGCTGTTATCTCAGAATTAACCTGAGGCCTTCCCCCATCATTTCACGTAGGTGGTCTGGGCCAGATTTCCAGAGGAAACAAGCAGAGAGGCGGGGGAGGGGAGACATGCTTTTCACTTTACATCTCGGGAGAACAGCAAGAAAGGAATTTCTGTTGAAGTCAAACAGGGAAAGGCATCATCCCTTCCTAAAACTCCACACATTTCAATTTTAAAACAACGGCAGCTGCAGGAGATTCATTCACGTTTTTGATTTTTTTTTAATGTCAGGCCTCAAGAAAAATAATTTGAACCAAATGATGAGTTCTTGACAAAATAATTTGAAGGGTGTTTTCCCTATCAAATGTTCTCATGTCCAATCGCAGCAGTGCAAATTTGAGGGAAAGTTTATGACTGACATTTGGTAACTGTTTATAATTCGGAGTAGCTTGCCGAGGTATTGGCACTGCTGGCATCAGCTCAGTTTGGAGTAGATCATTGTATTCTTCACTAAATCAATAATCACATATAAAAAGAAAAGTACCCAGCTTACTGTTTCTATCAACGGATAAAATGTTCCCTCTTTGTTCTTCATCTAAGGCTTTTCCAATCAATCAGTGGTATTTGAGGGCTTACTAAGGGCAGAACCTCTGTTTTTCAGGTCAGCTGCTCTTCCCCAGGACAGTGAGATCCTGCCCAAAAAGGGCCTGAGAGGAGAGAGGACAGTCCTGGGACCCAGAAAGGTATGTGACATCATAAAAAAATGCCAGCTACCAGGAGAGGTGGGCAGCAACCCCAAGTGCCCCCCAAACCACGGACCTCTCCCGGTCTAAGGCTGATGCTCAGCCCTGCTGGCCAGCCCCGGCCTTCCAAAGATACAGTGCACAATGGGAGAAGGCATGAGCCACTCTGTCCCCTAAACTGTAACCGTATTGTGGACAAGGAATGTGTCTCTTTATTGTTGTATTGTACTCTCCCAAGGGCTTAGTACAGTGTTCTGCACACAGTAAGCGCTCGATAAATACGATTGAATTGAAGGATTGAATGAATGAATGCTCTGCTTCTCCTTCATTCCGCAGGAGGTAGAACTCTCTCTCCAAGGCCTCCCCCAGTCCACAAACTCAGCTCTGGTCTATGGGTGAACCTCCACTTGAGCAGGTGGGGGATTTGCACACATTGCAGCGTGGCTTAGTGGAAAAAGCATGGGCTTTGGAGTCAGAGGTCATGGGTTCAAATCCCAGCTCTTCCAATTGTCAGCTGTGTGACTTTGGGCAAGTCACTTAATAATAACAATAATAATAATGGCATTTGTTAAGCACTTACTATGTGCAAAACACTGTTCTAAGCACTGGGGGGATACAAGGTGTTCAGGTCGTCCCACATGGGGCTCACAGTCTTTATCCGCATTTTACAGATGAGGTAACAGGCTCAGAGAAGTCAAGTGACTTGCCCAAAGTCACACAGCAGACATGTGGTGGAGCTGGGATTAGAACCCATGACCTTTGTGCCTCAGTTACCTAATCTGTAAAATGGGGATTAAGACTGTGAGCCTCCTGTGGGACAACCTGATCACCTTGTAACCTCCCCAGTGCTTAGAACAGTGCTTTGCACATAGAAGCGCTTAATAAATGCTATTATTATTATTATTATTATTATTATTATTGAGCGATGGGTTAGCCAGGGAGTCCATTCCCCTGGCCAAGGGAGTGATGATGATGATGATGGTATTTGTTAAGCGCTTACTATGGGTCAAGCACTGTTCTAATTGCTGGGGTAGATACAAGGGTATCCTGTTGTTCCACGTGGGGCTCACAGTTTTCATCCCCATTTTACAGATGAGGTAACTGAGGCACAGAGAAGTTAAGTGACTTGCCCAAAGTCACAGAGCTGATGTGGCAGAGTAAGGATTAGAACCCATGACCTCTGACTCCCAAGCCCGTGCTCTTTCCACTAAGCCAAGCTGCTTCTGTGGGGATGGAGTTGGGAGACAGAAAGCCAGTCTCTCCTCACGGGGTCCCTTCCTCGGGGCTCAGGGGTGGGCGAGGGGGAGCCTCCGGAAAAAGTGTTTGCAATGGAAGCCGCAGGACCGGGACAGGAGGGGAGGCACATGTCACAAAACATTTCAAATGCCAGGGTTCTTCTACCTCCTCTGCCCCCCAGTAGAATGGATCCTGCAAGGAGAGGGTCCAAGTATCAAAAGCGAGTGGAGGAGGGAGGGAGGAAGGGGACAAAGAGCCAAAAACTATGATCCGCAGTTTATAGTAGTAGTTAAACTGTCTGAAGTTTTTTTCCTTTCTCTTTTGCGGGTGGGAGGAGGGCAGGGCGGCTGTTGGAAATAAGAGGTCCCCACCCTTGGGCCTTTCAGTGGAGAGATATGCACTCTAGAAGGTCATTTGGTTACAGATGGAAATCTCTGGATTTGTAGGGAAGGAGAAGGCTCTCCTCTCAAGTCTCTGCTTGGCCTCCTGCCCCACCTTCCCCAATCCCACAAACTTCCTGCAGCTTTTTGGTCAGGGCAGAGAGATTCCAGAGCACCTATAGTGTTCGGCCAAAGTGGGGGGCAAGGGGTTGGGGGGGAGGAAGCTAGCAGCTGTGGGCAGCAGGGGAAGGAGCTGAACTGGGAAGAGGGCAAGGTGGATTGGGCCCGAGGAAGGCAAACCTCTAAGTCATGTTTAACCAGCTCTGAAAATGCACCGAAATTCCTAAATTTGTGACTGTAAGATTGGTGTGTGTGACCCACACATTGCCCAAGTGCCTGCCTCTTCCTAGCATGCCCCTTGGCCTGCATGGCAGCGGCATCTGCAGCGTGGCTCAATGGAAAGAGCCCGGGCTTGGGAGTCGGAGGTCATGGGTTCTAATCCTGACTCCACCAATTGTCAGCTGTGTGACTTTGGGCAAGTCCCTTGACTTCTCTGTGACTCAGTTCCCTCATCTGTAAAATGGGGATTAAGACTGTGAGCCCCACATGGGACAACCTGATCACCTTGTATTGCCCCCCAGCGCTTAGAACAGTGCTTCGCATATAGTAAGCACTTAAATGCCATTGTTATTATTATTATTAATAATATCTGGCTCCATTCTGGAAGCTCCATTCTGTCCTCCACCATCACCCCTACCCCTACCCCTTATTTAGCTGGGTTTTGTCCATTTCTTCTCGAAACATGCTAAGCCAGCCTTGCTTCTGTGTTTCTGAGCCTACTGGTGGGGGAGTTTGACGGCTCTTGGCCCCCATGTTAGTACAAACCCAGAGGGTGAGCTGACCAAGGCTGCCTCCTTTATGGATTCCCTTTCCCCTTCCGCTTCCCCTGGTGTTCAGTTTCCCCCAGTTCCGCCCCCCTTCCTTCCACCCTAAAACTGTGCTGTCAAGTTTGTGGGAGAGTCCTTTCACCCACCACAAACTTTCAATCTACAGGTTTGTATCCTGCCGCAAATCCCCTTTCTTGACTAGATTTTTTTTAGGCCTATCCTAGATCACTGGTTCTCAAAGACTATTTTGCTACGGCCCTGCCTTTTTACAAATGGACTAACAGTGCTAAAGTCTAAGTTGAAGATAACTTTCACGCAAATAAATACATGAAAGATGCATGTGGGTTTTTTTACAAGCACATTTATAATTTTGACTGAGTATTTTGTTGGCAGCTACACCAAAATGATCAAGAATCACTCAAGAAATATTTGAGAATCACCAGTCAAGATGATCCCAGGTACTGCTGCTTTCTGGCCACTTCAGCTAAGCCCATGGCGTTTCCTAGGGGGCAGGGAACAGTACTTCTCATTGGCCGATTATCCCAGGGACAGCTATATAGGGAGAGTTTGAGGTTCTTGAAGGGAACTCAGGGCAGTGACACCCCAGCTCTCATTTGGCTTCCCTGAGGTTACAAACTTCACCCACTTAGATCCCATCTAGTGTGTAGATTCAGATTCAAACTGAGCTCAGAACTGGGAGCCTGGGACACCTGAGTTCTGATCTCGCTCTGACTCTGGGACTGTAGGCAATCCTCCTGGCCTCTCGGCTTCAGTCGCTCTTTGGCCACAAAATGGAGATGATAATTTTACCTATCTGCTGGGATGTTCTAGGTGCCCAGGGCAGCTGTCCCTGGTTAGCATAGCCCGTGGGGAACAGAAGAGGTGTTGAGCTCTGCTTGTCCCTCACCTGCCCTGTATTCTGGTGTTTAATTCTTTGAGTGTAACTCTGTGACTAGCTTCTGGAGGGAGCTTCCGACCAGACCACAGGCTCCCTGAGCCATCCGCTCAATATACTGAGGAAAAAAATGTTAACCCTCGTCACCGATCCTTGGCGCCTCCCTTCCCTTTGTCCCTTTCCCTTCAAGTACTGCTTCCCTGTCTTTCAGTGTGGGGCTGGTGATTGAGTCTTGGGGGAACTCTCTCTGGACACTAAGCCTTAGGAGATTATGTCATCTATGGCACCTAGAGTCCCCGTGATTGCTGTTCTCCAACTTTAATCTGCTGGCGGCATAGGCCTTACAGTGGGAGGAGCAAGTGGTGAGGGATCAGGAACTCCAGAGGGCAAGAGCAAGGTGATAAGGGCATCCAGTGTATGTCTCTGAGGCCACAAGCCCTCCCAGGCCTGTTGGCAAGGAGCTTAGGGCCAAGCACTCCAACCCATACCCAAGTGCAGAAGGCACAAGGACGAGTTTGGTGCCACAAGGGGTTGTGACCTGTGGCATTTTGCTACTGAAGCCCTGCTCATGGCTTCTGCTTTGTGATGTGCTCCCCAGCTCTTTCTAAGCTGTTTAGATGAAGTCCAAGTTTCATGTAAGTGTTGGAGGTGTGCGGGGAGAAGGGGTAGAAACACAGTGGATATCCTGATCATTTCCAAGTCTGTGTTATGCTGTTGTCATTTTACAGCAAAGGATGTGGTTTGTTATTGCCAAACTGTGGTGGTATGAGATTCTGCTTCTGGGAGGGATCTACTTCCAAAGTCCTGAGGGGGAAACAACTAAGTTGTACCTGTTAGTGCCCGGCATTTCCTTGATTTCCTCTCCTAATGGTAACTTGTGACCTGTTTTCAGAAGTGATGAAGAGGAGCCAGAAGCTCAACCAATGATTGATTGCAGGGGAAACCTTTAAGCAAAAACACTTCTCTGGGACCCTAGGCTAGGGAAGGGGAGGGCATCTAAAGCATTCAGTTCTTACCCTTTGAAAAGCAAGTCACAGAACCTTCGCAGGGATGGTTTCAACATTCAGGGTCACTGAGGGAGGAGGTTGATAGGGAATGAATCAACGAGGATTGAGTCGACAGGAAGGGAGTCAACGGGGAACAAGTCTACAGGGAGGGAATCGACAGTGAACGAGTCAACAGGGAGGGAGTCGAGGGGAAATGGGTCGATAGGGAGTGAGTTGATAGGGATGTTGTCAACAGAGAGATGGTAGGTGGGGCGGGAATCTATGGGGAGGAAGACAACAAGGAGAGACTCTGTAGACAAGTTAAGCAATTGTTTGCCTGCTCACATGTTAGTCAGTGCCCTGCGGTAACCCTGCTCTGAAATTCTCAAATTGGCTATTTCAATGGTGCAGAGAACCTTGTTTTCCTATGTCCGTCACATCACTGTAGACATCACCACCATCCTTCCTGTCTCACAAGCCCTTAACCTTGGCATTATCTTTCACTCCTCTCTTTCATTCATCCCACATATTCAATCTATCACTATATCCTTTTGGTTCTACCTGCACAGTGGATAGAGCAGGGCCCTGGGAGTCAGAAGGTCATGGGTTCTAATCCCAGCTCTGCCACTTCTCTGCTGTGTGACCTTGGGCAACTCACTTCATTTCTCTGGGCCTCAGTTACCTCATCTGTAAAATGGGGATTGAGAATGTGAGCCCTATGTGGGACAGGGACTGTATCCATTCCTGTTTTCTTGTATCCTCCCCAGCACTTAGTACAGTGCCTGGCACATAATAACAACATTATTATGATGGTATTTGTCAAGTGGTTACTAAATGCTTGGAAATACGCTGTATCTCTGCCCTGAATGGCTTACAAACATGGAGCAAATGAATGCGAAGCTCCCTTCCGGTAAAAATAGGCCATATTCTTCCCACACCTTGCTTAAGGCTATGTCAGGTATTTAGGGACACCGTATGCTCCGGATTACATTGTTCAACTAGGTTTTTTCACAGCATATGTACTTTTCGAGCCTATGAATGAAGGTGGACAATTCTCTGTACATTGCATCACATGTATCCAAAACTCAGAGAGCCCCCAGCCCAAAGATTCAAATTTTGGACCTAGAATCAATGAAGCCAGCTGAGAATTAGCTTAAACTTTCAGCTGGCAATAGGTGCCAGGAACTGCTGCTTTCCCCATGGATTGAGATTTCACACAACAGTAGTAGTGTCCCCCGTGCCACTGCATCTGTGTCCCTTCCTCCTTCTGGTTCCCTTGTTGCTCTCCCCATCTACTCTCATCATACATGTCAGGGCATGAGACACCCTGAAGGTCACAGCATTGGGGAGCAATGAACTCAGAGGCAGTGACTGAAGTACAATGGATGCTAGGAACAGCATGACCTAATGGAAAGAGACCGGGATTCTGGGAGTCAGAGGACCTGGGTTCTAATCCCAACTCTGCCATTTACCTGCTGTGTGACCAGCTCACAGTGACCTTGAGCTGGTCACTTAAGTTTTCTGGGCCTTGGTTTCCTCATCTGCAAAATGGGGATTCACTACTTGTTCTCCCTCCTACCTATAATAATAATAATAATTATGGTATTTGGTAAGCACTTACTATGTGCCAAGCACTGTTCTAAACACTGGGATAATCAGGTTGTCCCACGTGGAGCTCACTCAATCCCCATTTTACAGATGAGGTAGCAGGCACAGAGAAGTTAAGTGACTTTCCCAGGGTCACACAACAGACAAGTGGCAGAGCTGGGCTTAGGAGCAGCATGAAGTAGTGGATAGATCATGGGACTGGGAATCAGAAGCTAATGGGTTCTAATCCCACCTCCACTACTTGTCTGCTGTGCAACCTTGGCAAGTCACTTAACTTCCCTGTGCCTCAATTACCTCACGTGTAAAATGGGGACTGAGACTGTGAGCCCCACGTGGGACAGGGATAGTGTCCAACTCAATTTGCTTGTATCTACCCCAGCGCTTAGTACAGTGTTTGGCACATAGTAAGCACTTAAAAAAATGCCATAATTATCAATTATTATTAGAACTCACATCCTCTGACTCCCAAGCCCGTGCTCTTTCCACTAAGCCATGCTGCTTCTTAGACTGTGAACCTCATGTGGGATCTGATTATCTTGAATCTATCCCAGTGCTAAGAACAGTGCTTGGCACAAAGTGCATGCTTAATAAATACCACAATTATTCTTATTAGGAGCTACAAGAGAAACAGCCTCTTTTGAGAATGACCCTGGAGGTAGTCCATATCCTGCCCTCCTCTCCTTTGGTTTCCTGGAGAGGCTTGGCAGGATGGGGAAAAAAAAATCCTTGTCATTGCTTGCTGTAACCAGTTGTTTGTCTCCTTCCAATCAGTTGACTATACCTGATACTGTCATTATGGAAGCAGGAATAACTCCTGCCACTACTGAACTGCTTCTTTCTGGGCCCCTTGAGGAAGCAAGACTAGAAGTGGAATAACAGCAACAGGATCAGCTAAGGAAAGAACCTGTTTATGCTTATTATTATTATCATTATTAAGTGCCGTCGCGTCATTTCCGATTCATAGCAACCCCAGGAATATACTTTCTCCAAAACGTCCTGTCCTCTGCCATAATCCACAACCTTTCTAATGGTTCTTCTGTTATTGTTGTTATGGTCTCTATCCATCTAGCTGCTAGTCTGGCTCTTCCATGTTTTCCCTGGACCTTTCCTAGCATTAGTGTCTTCTCTAGAGAATTAGTCCTCCTGATTATGTATCAAAAATATGCTAATCTATGTCGAGTAATTTGGCCTTCCAAAGACCACTTTCATTTAATTTGCTCTAAAATCCATTTGTTTGTCTTTCGGGCAGTCCATGGTATTCGCAAAAGCCTTCTTCAACACCATATTTCAAAGGAGTCGATGTTCCTACTGTACCATCAAACCAGAGTTCCCGCTTCTACTAGGAGCACAGCAAGAAGTGGCCCTGAAGATCCAGAAACATACTCTGGTGAGCCAACAGTGATGCCAGAAGTAGTATCTCTTCTCACCTGATTTGCTTGTATCCACCCCAGCGCTTAGTACAGTGCTTGGCACAAAGTAAGTGCTTAACAAATACCGTTATTTTTTTCTTACCCTCTCTAGCTTGATAGTGCTCTCCTCTCCAGGCTTCAACTCAGGGAATACTCTACTGGATATATAAGGGGTGGGGAGGCTTAATTTAGGGTATCTCGGGTGAAATCTGGAGAGCAAAGGAGTACACTTTCTTTAAAAAAAAAATAGTCAGGAGGAGACTGTAATTGTCCAGGGGTATGACTTTCTTCCATGTTACAAAACCCCAACTAGAAAATACAGTGAATTTGTTTTACATTACTTATGGCTCCCTTGTCTGCCTGGCCAGGTCCCCTGTTGGGCTACATGGCCAGGGCTATGCAGAGCCATTTGGCCAGAGGGGATGGGGAGGGACAATTATCTACCCCCCACCAAACCAAAGGAGGAGGACCCTTGACCTTACCACCCTAGGTGGGGAGGGGAAAATGAGGCTTCCCTCTAAGACCTACGGGGCAGATGATGGGACGAGTTTGCACAGGGTTTAATAACCTGAGAGAAATCTCAACAGAGGCCCATGAAAAGGTGCTTTCACATTTTCAAGGGTAATTTTGCCCTTGAATTTAATTTAATTTACGTACTTAGTACAGTGCTCTGCACACAGTAAGCGCTCAATCAATCCGATTGAATAAATGAATTTTGGACCAGAAATGAAAGCAGAAAACATGTCCACATTAAAACGCAAAAGTCAAAGAGAGAAACTAAAGAGAGAGAACATTCCTAGAAAATAAGGAGAATAAGAAAGAAAAATGAAATCGCTTTAGTCTAATCAAGTTGAGGTCGGACCCTCAAACCACATGCATCCGAAGAAGTCCCTTTGCTTTTACTGAGCAGGCAGGCTAACCGTTACTATGGAAAAACACAGTCCAGACTGCCACTCCAAGCAGGATTTAGAATCAGTTGGTGAGTTCTCACCAGGTTCACCATTTGATTCAGTCATGTGACTATACTGAGTGGTAAAAATGGCTGAGGCTCGCTGTTCCCACCATAAATTCTGGTCCTGAGCAGCCCTTCCCACCTTTCTGTCCTTTAAGACATGAGAGAGAGAGCAAGAAGGAGGGGGAGGAGGGACAGAGGGGGAAGAGAGAGGGAGAGTGTGTGGCAGTGAGTGTCTGGCTGTTACGTACAGAGTGAGTACTGGAGGTCTTAAAGGTACAGGATTTCTCAACTTTTCTCTAAATATCCACATGCACTCACACACACACCTTTTTCCCCCTTCAATAATGTACCAGAACAGTATTCCAATAACTTTGTACTCCAAGTATACAAATCAATCATTAATGGTATTTATTGAATGCTTACTGTACTGAAATGCGAGCACTGTACTAAATAATAATAATAATAATAATGATGATGGCATTTAAGTGCTTACTATGTGCAAAGCACTGTTCTAAGTGCTGGGGAGGTTACAGGGTGATCAGGTTGTCCCAAGTGGGGCTCACAGTCTTAATCCCCATTTTACAGATGAGGTAGCTGAGGCCCAGAGAAGTTAAGTGACTTGCCCAAAGTCACACAGCTGACAATTGGCAGAGCCGGGATTTGAACCCATGACCACTGACTCCAAAGCCCGGGCTCTTTCCACTGAGCCACGCTGCTTCTCTAAACACTTGGAAGAGTACAATACAGAGTTTATAGACACATTCCTTACTTACAAAGAGGTTGCAGTT
The DNA here is from genome assembly GCF_015852505.1 of Tachyglossus aculeatus. Taxonomy (NCBI): domain Eukaryota; kingdom Metazoa; phylum Chordata; class Mammalia; order Monotremata; family Tachyglossidae; genus Tachyglossus; species Tachyglossus aculeatus. The sequence continues at coordinate 44,523,437 of NC_052076.1, forward strand.
TAGTGGGAGAGACAGACATTGAAATAAATTATGGATATGCATATGTGTTGTGGGGCTGAGGATAGCAAAGTTGGGCAATGCCTATATTTGGTCAACAGTAGCAGTTGGACCACGATTCTCAGCCATCCTGGTCCCCTGAACTTTTTGCTCTCTCCTCAGGCCACCCCTTTCCCACTCCCCCACAGTCTCCAGAGGAAGCAAGCTAAAGCCTCCAGAGGCCTTTTGGTCAGACAAAAAGCATTTCAGAGATTGATAGACGCTAGCATGGTATTTCATCTGACAGTGATTAGCAGCTGCAGGAACAAATTAATCACAAAATTAAAAGTGAAGAAGACATTCCCCCACCCCCCAAACCTTAGGATAGAATCCTGTTTGAAGTGGGCTTTTTGTTTATTTCCCTGTTTTTAAGTCATTCAATGCACACTGGGTGGAACTATCTCTTGAGATCAGGAAGGGGAGAATTTTTCTGAAGGAACCAAAGGCAGAATGTCTTTCCCATTGTCAGTGGGGAGGTGACAACCACACAAAGTAGGTGACCTCAAAACTGTAATAGTCCCACCAGGAGGACAAACCCTGGTCTGGGAAGAGATAAAATGGATCGAGGTTTTTCCAAGGAGAAGCCCTCCCATCAAACTGCTGCTTATAATCCCCCTCGGCTCCAGTTCTGTGACCTAAGTTTTTGAAAAACTTTACCCTCATTCCAAATTACCTCCTTGTAATTCTGTGCCCCTCATCACCATCGAGGGCCCTCCTTCAGACATGCTTTGTGCGTGCCAAGGTGCCAGGTTTTAAGCAGCAGTTGAGCATCCTTGGGGTCCTCCCCCAGGAGCAGTAAGCTCATTGTGGGCAGGGAATCTGTTTATTACTCCCTTTCTCCAGCGCTTAGCATAGTGCTCTGCACACAGTAAATGCTCAATAAATATGATTGACTGACTGACGTTGTCTCCACAGGAACCAGTACCAGCTTTCCTCACGCCATCAAGGAGTCTTCATCCCTTCCTGCCTTCCACCTCCTCAGGGGGAAACAGAAGAGCCCCCATAGCAGGGAGCCTCCCCAGAATCTTGCCAATTCAGTCAATCATATTTATTGAGCATTTACTGTGTGCAGAGCACTGGGAGAGTACGATACAATAGAGACATTCCCTGTCCACACTGAGCTTACAGTCTAGAGGAAACTTGGAAGACTGGTAGCTGTTGTTGTCGCTACTATGGTTAAGATCGTGTTTTGGATTTGAAGCCACGATGAGCCTGAAGTTCTCCTCCTGAAGTCATGGAACCCTGCTGATTACTGTTTTTAATTTATATTGTCTTTTATGTTGTTTAAATGTTTTCTTCTTTCATCGCTTCTTATGTCTGTCTCCAGTGTTCACTTACATTCTTAGATCGTGAGCCTTTTTGAGGACCAGGGACAGTGTCGACTTCACTTTTATGTACTCTTTCCCAGTGCTTAGTACAGTGCTCTGCACATAGTAAGCACTTAATAAACACTGTAACTACTACTACTAGTAGTAGTAGGATCTGGGCTTCAACAGTTCACAGATTTTTTTTATTATTATTAAGTAAGTTGTCCGGGACATGGACTGGCCTGCACAGTTGGTTTCCAGTAATTGAAGAATTATGGCAACTGAAGGGCCTTGACCAATTTCTTCTCCTTTCTTTACTCAGCATCTACCAGTCCACATTTCCTCAGATAAAATACCATGAAGGGTGAAGGCAGTGTTCTGAATAATCGGGAGCAAGAGAAATCTTGAGAAGCAGTGTTGCCTAGTAGATAGACCATGAGCCTGGGAGTTAGAAGGACTTGGGTTCTAATCCCAGCTCCACCAGTTGACTGCCTTGTGACCTTGGACATATCACTTAAGTTCTCGGTACCTCAGTTCCCTCATTGGTAAAATGTGGAATTAATACTATGAACCCTGCGGGACATGGACTGTGTTCAACCTGATTAGCTTGCATCTTCCCCAGCACTTAGTACAGTGCCTGGCACATAGTAAGCACTTAAATACCACCAAAAACTACGATGAAGGCCAGGGCTAACCAAACCAGATACTTAGTGCCACACTCCAGAACAAGACCCCGCGGGCCTTCCAGTACCTTAATTTTGCTGGCAGGTCCTCTGCTACCCATAGAGCATCCCTGAAACTCTCTTCTCCCATTTCCCTCTACATCTCCCTCCTTTCTTTTCTCTCTCTTCTTTCTGCCCCACTTAGGGTGGAAAGTGAGAAAACTTTTTAAATGGAATGGCTATTCTAGGACTTCTTTCATCAGAGCCAGTTTCCGGCCTTTTCCAATTTAATTCTGGCACTGCTCTAACCTCTCTCTGGCCCTCTGTATCTCATCTAAGTTGCCTGGGTAATTAGATCCTTTATGGATTCCTCCCAACCCTTGGGAGAACTGATCTACCTTGGAAGGAGCAACCAGAGTCTACAGCAGCATAGCCTGGTGGAAGGAGCATGGGGCTGGGAGTCTGAGGACCTGGGTTCTAATCCCGGCTCCTCCACATACTCATTCATTCAATCGTACTTATTGAGCATTTACTGTGTGCAGAGCACTGTACTAAGCGCTTGGGAAGTATAAGTTGACAACATATAGAGACGGTCCCTACCCAACAGGGGGCTTACAGTCTAGAAGGGGGAGACAGACAACAAAACATAACAAAATAGAATAAATAGAATATGTACAAATAAAAATAAAATAGAGAAATACGCGCATGAGCACAGAGGCACAAACTTGGAGATCCCCATTTCTACAGCCATACAGGCGCATGTGCACACGCTTGGAGACTCCCATTTCTATACCCAGACAGGTGCATGGAGACCTCTATTTCTACACAAAGATACGCGCTTGGAGATCCCCATTTCTACACTCAGACGGGAGCATGCGCACAGAGGCATGCACTTGGAGACCCCCATTTCTACACCCAATCAATCAATCAATCAATCGTATTTATTGAGCGCTTACTATGTGCAGAGCACTGTACTAAGCGCTTGGGAAGTACAAATTGGCAACACATAGAGACAGTCCCTACCCAACAGTGGGCTCACAGTCTGAAAGGGGGAGACAGAGAACAAAACCAAACATACCAACAAAATAAAATAAATAGGATAGAAATGTACAAGTAAAATAAATAAATAAATTAATAGAGTAATAAATATATACAACCAAATATACATATATACAGGTGCTGTGGGGAAGGGAAGGAGGTAAGATGGGGGATGGAGAGGGGGACGAGGGGGAGAGGAAGGAAGGGGCTCAGTCTGGGAAGGCCTCCTGGAGGAGGTGAGCTCTCAGCAGGGCCTTGAAGGGAGGAAGAGAGCTAGCTTGGCGGAGGGGCAGAGGGAGGACATTCCAGGTCCGGGGGATGACGTGGGCCGGGGGTCAACGGCGGGACAGGTGAGAACGAGGTACAGTGAGGAGATTAGCGGTGGAGGAGCGGAGGGTGCGGGCTGGGCAGTAGAAGGAGAGAAGGGAGGTGAGGTAGGAGGGGGCGAGGTGATGGACAGCCTTGAAGCCCAGGGTGAGGAGTTTCTGACAGGTGCATGGAGACCCCTATTTCTACACAAAGGTACGCGCTTGGAGATACCCATTTCTACACTCAGACGGGTGCACGCGCACAGAGACACACGCTCGGAGACCCCAATTCCTACACCCAGACAGGCGCATAGAGACCCCTATTTCTACAGCCAGACACGCACACGCGCACAAAGGCAAACGCTTGGAGATTCCCCCTTTCTACAGCCAGACAGGCGCATGCGCACAGAGGCACGCGCTTGGAGATCCCCATTCCTAGACCCAGACAGGCGCATGCTCTCTCCTCTCCGGCTCCTTCCTCCCCCCACATACCTTCTGTGTCACTTAGGCAAGTAGCTCAACTACTCTGTGCCTCAGTTCTCCCATCTGCAAAATGAAGATTCAATATCCATTTTCCCTCCTACTTAAACTGTGAGCCCCATGTGGGATTTTATCATCTTGTAACTACCCCAGGACCTAGTACAGTGCTTGGCATAGACAACTTCCTTAATAATAACAAAAAAATCTGTGAACTGTTGAAGCCCAGATCCTACTACTAGTAGTAGTAGTAGTAGTTACAGTGTTTATTAAGTGCTTACTATGTGCAGATAAGCACAGTACGCTTAACAAATGCAACAATTAATATCACTGTTATAATAGCAGCTTCATCAACATCATCTATGAGTCATTCCAAACCTCAGATGGGATCAAGAAAAACATTCCTCATTTGCTCTTGAGGAACAGTCAGTCTTCCAAGTTTCGAGGAATTGCCCTTGACCACACAGCATCCCTGGGATTGATTGAATGACAGCATACCCAAGTAGCTTCTTTAGATTTGCCCTGGTAAATAAAGGTCAGAGTAAATGTCTCTGTTTGTATCTGCTTGCTTCACTCTTAAAATCAGCAACAGGAGAGACTAGGCTGGAATATGGCAGTCAGAAGAGGGTTTGGGATGATCAGGACACCAAAAAGATTAGAAAATAATCACGTATCTACAAGTGGTAAAGGCCTCAAGCGTATGGGCTAGTGGAAAGAGAAAGGGGCTAGAAGTCAAGAGACCCATGTCCAAGTCCTGACTCTACCACTTGACCGCTGTGTAACCTTGAGCATGTCACTTAACTTCTGTTTCCTCATTCATAAAATGAGGATAAAATACCAGTCCTCTGAACTGTAGATTCACTGTGGGTAGGGAACATGTCCTCCAACTCTGTTGTACTGTACTCTCCCAAATGCTTAGTACAGTGCTTTGTACATAGTAAGTGCTCAATAAATACCATAGATTGATTCTCCCCACTTCAGATTGTGAGCCACATCTGGGACAGGGACTGTGTTTAACCTGATTATCTTGGATCTGTCCCAGTGCTCGGCACAGTATTTGGCTCGTAGTAAATGTTTATGAATGTTATCATTGCTAAAATGATACACCAAGCTAGCTCTCTTCCTCCCTTCAAAGCCCTACTGAGAGCTCACCTCCTCCAGGAGGCCTTCCCAAACTGAGCCCCCTCCTTCCTCTCCCTCTCCTCCCCATCCCCATCCCCCCACCTTACCTCCTTCCCCTCCCCACAGCACCTGTATATATGTATATATGTTTGTACGTATTTATTACTCTATTTATTTTATTTGTACATATTTATTCTATTTATTTTATCTTGTTAATATGTTTTGTTTTGCTGTCTGTCTCCCCCTTCTAGACTGTGTGCCCGCTGTTGGGTAGGGACTGTTTCTATAGGTTGCCAACTTGTACTTCCCAAGTGCTTAGTACAGTGCTCTGCACACAATAAGTGCTCAATAAATACGATTGAATGAATGAATGAATAAGATGCCAGATTGAGCCATGGAATTACAGTTATTAGTCTTTCCCACCTCATGCAATCAATCAATCGTATTTATTGAGCGCTTACTGTGTGCAGAGCACTGTACTAAGCGCTTGGGAAGTACAAATTGGCAACATATAGAGACGGTCCCTACCCAACAGTGGACTCACAGTCTAGAAGGGGGAGACAGAGAACAAAACAAAGCATATTAACAAAATAAAATAATCAATTGTATTTATTGAGCACTTACTGTGTGCAGAGCACTGTACTAAGCACTTGGGAAGTACAAGTTGTCAACATATAGAGACGGTCCCTACCCAACAGTGGGCTCAAATACATGATTAGAATTTCACCATGAGGAGAACTTACAGGCATTGTGCAAACACGCAGATAAGCATATACTTGCATGCAGTTGGCATAGTGTGCAAGTATTATAGAGAAAAATCTACATGTTCATTATTAAAATCTGCCTAAATGTGTCATTTCTTGTAAGGCTGGAATTGCTGTGAAGAGATGTTTTTGAAGTGATTAGGTATTCAAAAGGTATCTAATTCATTTTTGAAACTGAAGGTCACAACAACTTTGTAGGAGTAGAATTTTAAATATACCTGAAATGGCAAATATTTGCTTAACTTTTTATAACGGGCAAAAGGGGAGACCAGATATTTATATGAAGCTTGAAACCAACCCTTGATCATTCGGATAAGCAATACATTTTAAGTATTCACCAGAGGTATGGAAAAAAGGAGCCCTGAATGGTATTTTTAATCCTCATCCGAAGTATATGAAGGAAGTCAGAATAAAGGATGCTTTATAATTGAGGAAACAAAAACAAAATAAAATTAAGAAATTAAATACAAAAAAAGTCTCTGATTAAACATCATGATTTGAATGACACAGCTAACAATAGCCAGGAAATTTAGAATGTGCCCTTTCAGAATCTGTCACTCAGATTTTATCCCCTCAGCCTGAAACAAAAGTTTCACTGTAGTGTGTCCTAGAAGCCCCAGTGACATGAATTAAGGAAAAAGAATACAGTTTTACTTTTGGTTTAATGGAATTCAGGTGATTGTTATAGCCAAAATGTTACTTGGTGAACGCATGGTTGGTAGTCTGCGCTTAGTACAGTGCTCTGCACACAGTAAGCGCTCAATAAATATGATTGAATGAATGAGTGCCTCCTCACTGCTCAAAGCACCATTAAAAGCCTTCTCCTAGGTGCTCTGGAACGGGATGGAAGACAACGCACATTATTTCCAAATCTATGCACATTATTTCCAAATCTCTAAATTTTTAAGCCCAACCAGTGTTTCTAAGAAGAGAACTGCTAATTAGTGGAAATCCCTATCTTTGGGAGTTGGGTCCCTGGTCACAGGCAAAAATATTATTTGCCGGAAAAAATACTTCTGCTGTTCATAAAGATAAAATGTAGTTGCCAACTGACTTCTCAACAAAGCCACACCCTCCAGATCTGAAAGAAAAAGCATAAGCTAAGAGTTGTTTTGATAAAGGAGCTGATTTAAAAGAAACAGTCAAAACAGAGATCACTATTAGCCTGGCTAACAAATGCCGTCCCATATAGTAGTGACAGAGTGACCATAATTCACTGCTACTACTGAGTTCCCTGTATTTATTTACTGAGTTATGCCAACAGCCCTGCAAACGATTTAGATGATCCTGAAGATAAAATGGTTTAAGATTCAAAAGAAATTCACAAACCTAATCAGACTCAGAAGCAGATCGAGATTGGTCAGTTGAAATTAGTCAGGGGACGGTCCTATCCAACTGCTCAGAACTTCATTGAAATTTAGCTTTAGTTTGGTCTGATGTTTCCTGAAGCATGAGACTGTGGAAAAGAGGGGTCAAAAGACACACCCAAGCCAGAGCACTCAAACCCACTAAATAAAATGAAGGTGATAAATGTTGGAGCATTTGTCCCTGTGAATCTCTAAAAAGCTGATGTCTGCAATCAACAGTAAGGCCCCGAGAATGGTGAAGAGAAAGCTGGGAGAAGAGAGAAAGGACGACGGTCTGCCCTTTAACATTCTTACATAACTGCTCTGTCCTTTCGTTTTTCAAACCCACAACCCTCTCACCATCAGGAACCCTCCTAGAAAGCCCATTTAGAGCACAAGCCTTTGAATCAGAGACCTGAGCAAAAACAGAAGGGATTTACTTCTTTTCAAAAGAAGTTTGTATGGTGAGTCCACAAGGGACTTTGACTAGTGTAGTTTAACACCCCTTCCAAACAGCCTTCCGTGTTCTGCTAACAGAAATGCCCTGCAAACAAGAAACAAAGGGACTGAAGTCCCTTTCGAAATAGAGAATGGCTGTTTGACCTATATATAAAATATCTTTACTTCATGTGTGTTCCTGAGCCACCCTCTCCATCAAAAAATGACACTCATTTTGTTCTAACGTATCTCAGTCCATCATTTCAACCCCATATGGGTGATATGCCCCTGCAGGATTTGGGCTCATTTCCCATGCCCAGAGCTTTAAACCAAAGTTAACAAATATATATCAGACAAGAAACCAACCTTTATTTGGGATTTTTGAAGGGTGGGGCCAGGGGGGATGATGATAATATTTTCCCTTTTTTAAAGAGTCTGGAAATAGTTATAATTAATCAAGATTGGAATCACTATCATTTTTTCCCTGAGCCCAGGGATTCATTAATTCGTTTTGTAGGGGAAAAGTAAATGTTTCTGAAGTCGACTCGCCTTTGCAATCTCCGTACCTGTGCAGCCATCCCATAAAATATAAAACAGCACCACCTTCTGATAACACTTGTGCAAAACAGCAATTCTCAGACTTGCGATGCAACAGTTTCTTAGAATGCTCATAAAATAAGAAGAAAAAGAATGGTATTTGTTACGCACTTTCCATAATAATAATGTTGGTATTTGTTAAGCGCTTACTACATGCCAAGCACTGTTTAAGGGCTGGGGTAGATACAAGGTAATCAGGTTGTCCCACTTGGGGCTCACAGTCTTAACCCCCATTTTACAGATGAGGAAGCAGGCACAGAGAAGTGAGGTAACTTGCCCAAAGTCACACAGCTGTCGAGTGGCAGAGCCGGGATTAGAACCCACGACCTCTGACTCCCAAGCCCAGGCTCTTTCCACTAAGCCACGCTGCTTCTATGTGTCAAGCGCAGTACTAAGCACTGGGGTAGACGAAAGATAATTAGGTCATGGGTCTCTCTTTCACGGGGCTCACAGTCCAAGTAGGAGGGAGATCAGGTATTGAATCTCCATTTTACAGATGAGGAAACTGAGGCACAGAAGTTAAGTGACTTGCTCAAGATCACCCAGCAGATGACTGGCAGAGTTGGGATTAGAACCCAGGTCCTGACTCCCAAATCCATGTGTTTTCCACTAGATCATGCTGTTCTCGACATATACTATGAGACTTCAAGAACCGTTAAGCCTTTCCAGTTCTAATTAGGATGGAAGTTAAATGGCGGACATAAGACGACAGTGTTGATAGCATCAGGTTTTCTACCTTCCCACTGATTCTATTAAACTGGTGCTCAGGTCACACAAGAAACAACTAATGGAGTAGGAAAGCAATGGATGTCATCAATTTCCAAGCCCAGGTGCCAAAATCGCTATTGTGGTGGAGAGTTAAACAGAGCACATCTATTGGGAGGAAACCAACAGCCGAGCAAAGTGGAGAGAGGTGTCTCTGCCAGTGTTCAAAAACTAAAAATAGAGACATTACAGGAGAGAGACACATGCCTTGAACGCCTTTAAAATACGTGGGACTGGGTGAGATTTAGGTAGAACAAAATGGAAAAAAATGATAAACGTAATGCTAAAAAAAAGCTAGTACTAAAACACAATAGGCAGATTCATTCAATTGTATTTATTGAGCGCTTACTGTGTGCAGAGTGCTGTACTAAGCACTTGGGAAGTACAATTCAGCAACAGAAATAATACCTGCCCACAACAAGCTCACAGTCTAGAAGATAATAATAATTATGGTATTTGTTAAGCACTTACTATGTACCAAACACTGCTCTAAGCACTGGGGTAGATAAAAAGTCATTGTTATCCCACGTGGGGCTCACAGTCTTAATCCCCATTTTACAGATGAGGTAACAGGCACAGAGAAGTTAAGTGGCTTGCCCAAGGTCACACGGCAGACAAGTGGCAGGGTCGGGATTAGAACCCATGACCCAACTCCCACGTCCATGCCTTATCCACTACGCCATGCTGCTTCCTGATGGGTAGCTCTCAGTTAAATCCAACATTAATTTAATGAACCATGAACCAGATTCTCTGTAGAATAAGTCCATTCTGTAGTAAGGTAAGTGTGTGAGAGATGCATTGATTCTTTCAGATTCCCCTAAGAGTTATTTAGACTACCGCATCCACAATAATCTAGGGCCCTTAACAATCCTTTATCCATTATCATCATCTTTGATCAATATTTTTGGAGTGTCCATGCTTTTGAAGTGATAGGCAGAATACAACGAACAGGAAATCTCTGCACCAATCTGATTTATTGAACACTTTGTATTGAGATTTGTAAGCGAGAGTGAGGTGATTTAAAAGAGGAGTCAGGTCAGATTAATCAGGGCCATCTCATGATCTAGTTATAGACGACATTATTATATTCTCTCGACCTCTTAGTGCTGTGCTCTGCACCAAATCAGTGTTCAATAAATGCCATTGATTGACTGATTGATAGAACTTCTCTCAGTCTCTATCCAGGGAACCACAGATGGTCCCAACATTCTCTCCCAAGCAAATAATTCCTCTCAATCCTACCCAAGTGACTTTATCACTTTCTCCTAACTGCCATGCATCTCCAACACTACCTAGATGCTGGTGGCAATATATCCCACTGAAATCCCTGCCCCCCTTCATCTCCCAGGCCCAATGTCCCTTCCCATAGGGCCCAGCAGGAATCTGCCCATCTTATTAATTAAGGCATTTGTAAAGCACTAACTAGGTGTTAAGCACTGTTCTAAGCACTGTGATAGATACAACTTAATCATGTCGGGCACAGGCCCTGTCCAACACAGGGCTCACAGTTTAAGTAGAAGGGCGAGCAGGTATTTCATCCCCACTTTACAGTTGAGGAAACTAAAGCAAAGAGAATTTATGTGACTTGCCAAGGTCACACAGCAGGCAAGTAGAGCCAGAATTAGAACCCAAAGACCTCTGATTCCCAGGCCCTTGCTCTTTTCCCTAGGCCATGCTGCTTCTTATGAAGCAATCAGAAAATATGAAGTTACCTGGAACCCCAAAGGCTCAACAGAATTGGTTAATCACCAATTGAGAGTATTTTTGGAATGCAGAGTACTGTCCTAGGCACTTGGGACCACAAGACAGTGTCTAAGAGATAATCCGCACCCTCAAAGAGTTTACACTCTACTGGAGAGACCGAGCCAATAGGGAAGACCACACTGATGTTGAATCCTATTTTAAACACCATATGAATGGAAGAGGCAAACACAAGTTAACACACTTTGGTGGTGACGGAGTTCCATTTTAACATTTTTGTAAATGTTTTGACTTAAACATTAGATCGTTTAGCCCCTCCTCGCTCCACCCCCATTAGAATGTTGCCTCTCCAAGGCAGATAATGCTGGTCTTCTTCTGACATGCTCTCCTACACAGTGTACAGTGTGGTATACTAGTAGGTGCCTAATAAATACCTTGGGTGGATTGATCAATTGATAAAACAGGTGGGAGGAAGGTAAGCAGAGGAGGGTATAAAGCTAAGGTGGGGCAGAGCAGGCAGGAAATAGGTGCTAATGATAGTTGGAGCAATAAAAGGGGAGTAGCCAAAAAGCAGGCTTTGGTGACAGTTTGGTGGGGAAGGTAGTTGATAATAAAAATAATTGTGGTTCTTGTTAAGTGATCACTCTTTGCCAAGCTCTGCACTAAGCACTGGGGTAGATATAAGTGCTTAGTACAGTGCTCTGCACACAGTAAGCACTCAATAAATATGATTGAATGAATACAAGATTACAGGTTGGACACAGTCCCTTGTTCCACATGAGGTCCACAGTCTAAATAGGAGGGAGAAGGATTTAATCCTCATTTTACAGATGCAGAAGCAAAGGTATAGAGAAATAAAGTGACTTGCCCAAGGTTACACAACAGGGAAGTGGTGGAGCCGGAATTACAATCTGGTTCCTCTGACTCTCAGGCTTGTGTCTTTCCATTAGATCACACTGCTTCCAGGTGTCAGTCAAGCTCAGAAGCCACTTTCTCCCTAGGAGTCCCATGTGAGATAGGGACTGGGTCCGATCATATCTTGTATCCATCCATTCCACTTGGCATATAATAAACACTTAAATACACTTAATTTAGACATACCAATCCAAGCCATTGCTTCCAAAGAGAAGGAACTGAGGCTATGTAATTGACTAGGAAAATCACAGTGGCTAATCTATCTTGTATCTACCCCCATGCTTGGCACATAGTGAGCGCTTAATACATTCCATAATAATAGATAAATGCAGAACAAATCCCATTGATAGATGAAAACTTATCAGTGGGAAAGACTTGCTCTGACAGAAAAAGCAGTCAGTTTAGCATTAAATGCCTCAAAGGTTATTGAATTAGCAGGTTGCCCAATCATCAGTGATGACTACATTTAGGTCTGGTCAAGTGAGAAGTCGTATGGCCTAATGAGAAGCAGCGTGGCTCAGTGGAAAGAGCATGGGCTTTAGAGTCAGAGATCATAGGTTCGAATCCTGGCTCCACCACATGTCTGCTGTGTGACCTTAAGTAAGTCACTTAACTTCTCTGAGCCTCAGTTACCTCATCTGTAAAATGGGGATTAAGACTGTGAGCCACATGTGGGACATGGGCTGTGTCCAACCTGATTATCTTCTATCACAGCACTTAGTAAAGTGCCTGGACCAGAGTAAGCACTTGAACACTATTTAAAAGCAAAAGTGGGTAACCTATAGTGGGGATAGTGGGGACTGTGGAGTGGCTGGTTAGCCTGCTTCAAAACCATGGAGAGAGTTTGTTGAATCTATATTAAGAACTGTATTTTTTTTTAGTGGATCCAGTAGTTGGGCTAGAGAAAATATCCAAGAACAATAACATAATGCACCTGGAAAATGTGACAAGAGAGAACTATTCCTTCACTCATGAAGATGACAAACTAAGCTCTAAAAATACAACTTGCTTGGACATCCCGGACACAGCAACAGCCAGTAATAGAATTTCTCAAGGAAACATGTTTAGACATTTCTAGCTAATTCCTCACAGAATGATCAAGATAGCTATGTTCTTGCCGCGCAAATTTTTTTACTTGTTTGAATCAGCTTCAGAAATATTCATCCGCCTAATGTCCCAAGGCATGTGACAACTTATGTCAGGTGAGTTTTCCTACATTTTTTACTACACTGTTGTGCCTCTGGGGCAAGGAAGGCTGTGAAACTTTTGCTTGGGCTTAAACTTTGAGGAAACAGAGTGACAGAACTGATTTTTAAGTTCTTAGTCTCGCATAATAGTGGATGGAAATAACTCTGAATTCAGAAACCCCTTTATTCTTGGGTTAGAAGAAGAAGTGGTATTTATTGAGCAGTTACTGGGTGCAATGTACTGTACAAAGCATTTGGGAAAGTATAACAGAGGCATAAGTAAGTCTGAGGAGTAGCATAGACTAGTGGAGGGAGCACAGATCTCCGTCAGAGGACCTGGATTGTTATTATTATCAGCGATAATAATAATAATAATGGTATTTTTAAGTGCTTACTCTGTGCCAAGCATTGTTCTAAGCACCTAGATAGGTACACAATAAGCAAGTTGTCCCTCAAGGGGCTCACAGTCTTAATCCCCATTTTACAGATAAGATAGCTGAGGTACAGAGAAGTTAAGTGGCTTGCCCAAGGTCACACAGCAGACAAGTGGCAGAGCCAGGATTAGAACCCATGTCCTCTGACTCCCAAACTCATGCTCTTTCCACTAAGCCACATTGCTTCTCTATGTGCCAAGCACTCTATTAAGCACTAGAATAGATACAAGATCATCAGATCAGACACAGTTCCTGTCCCATGTGGGGCTCACAGTCCCACAGGTATTGAATCTCAATTTTACAGACAAAGAAACTGAGGAAAGTTAAATGTCTTCCCCTAGGGTCACAGAGCAGGCAAGTGGGAGAGCTGGGATTCAAACCCAGGTCTTCTCACCTCCAGATCGATACTCTTTCCACTAGGTCATACTGCTTCTAATCCTGGCTCCACCACTTGCCTCCTGTGTGACCTTAGGCAAGTCATTTAACTTCTCTGGGCCTCATTTTCCTCATATGTAAAATGAGATTTGATACCTCTTCTCCTTCCTACTTAGTCTGTGAGCCCTGTGTAGGAGACAGTTTGTGTCAGACCTGATTATCTTCTACCTACTCCAGTGCTGGGCTCATTCTAAGCCCTTAAAATGCCAGGATTTTCAGTATCAAGACACAGTCCCTGTCCACGAGAAGCTCTCATTCTAACAGAGGAGAGATTGAATCTCCCCAAAGAACCTCAGAGAATGCTACTAAAGGGCCCTGCCGAACAACAGAAAGCAGCAGCCTTGCCTCACCCTCCAGCTCCGATGTCCCTGATGAAGCCCAGCTCAGAGGAGAAACATAATATAGAAGCACACTGCAGCTAGGGAAGGGACTGGGAATAATTTATTGAGTGCTTATTCTATGCTGAGCACTGAATTAAGTGCCTGGGAGAATACAATGTTTAGTAGACATGATCACTCCCCTCAAGGATTTTAAAATCTAGTGGAGGAGAGACAAATAAACTATCAGTAGAGGAAAGCAATGAAGAGGAGTACATAAGTGCTATGGGGCTGAAGTGGGGTGGAGGGTGAGTACTCAAGTGCTAAAGTGACCTAAAAATGTTAAAGACACAGTGCAGAGGGACTTAGAGTAGGAAGATGAGAGATTAATTAGGGAAGATCTGAAGGAGATGTGATTTCATATGGGCCTTAAATATGGGGAGAGCAGTGGTCTGCCAGATGTGAAGGAGGAAGAAGTTCCAGATGAAGGGAGGTCAGCAGTGAGAGGGATAAAAACGAGGAATAGTGTTGAGGCTGTCTCAAGAGGAGTGAAATGTGTGAGCTGGGTTGCAATGGGAGAGGAGTTATCATAAGTAGAGAGAGTGCTGATCGAGTGTCTTAAAGTCAGTGATCAGAGGAGTGGCAACCACTGGAGGTTTTTGAGGAGAGGAAGATGTGTGCAAATTGACAGTTTAGAAAAATGATCAGGTCACCAGAGTGAAGTATGGATTAGAGAGGGGAGAAACTGGTTTGTAAGGAGGCTGACACAATAGTGGAAATATGGCAAGAACTTGGATAAGCATGGTGGCCATTTGAATGAAGAGAAAAGGAGAGGATTCTGGAGATGATATGTAGAAAAACTGGCAGGATTGAAAAGTTGAAAGGCTGAAAGAGAGAGCAGTACCAAAATGATCCTCTAACTGCCCCACACCACTCCTCTCCTTCCTCACCCCAAGCTTTACCCTACCTTGAGCCAACCAAGGTTCATTCTCCATTTAAAAGTCCTCTTTATTCAGGAGTGAAAGACCTTTTAAATAAGGCAGGCATTGTTCCACCCATTCACTGAATCATTTCCATATTCTGTTCATTGTCTTTCCCTCCAGCTTCATGAGGAATTAGTTCCACTCACCCAGGAATTAAGGGAAAAGTCATTAAAGTCCACAGTAGTTACAATACTAGGACTTGTAATCAAGGACAGGTCACAGGATATTTATTTTCTGGACCTCCAGATAGGTTGTCTAGATTGGCAGCATTCATCTTATAGTCAATCAGCCTTCTTGAGAACCTTTCCCTGAACATACACAAAAGTGGAGAGTCTCATTCAGTGCAAAATGTGCATTACAGATGTTGGGACTTTAAAAAAAATCCTTCCTACCAACATAAATTGTTTGTGGATATTCCTGGTCCTTCTCTTGAGGTGTTTATTTTTCCTGACTGCCATTAGTAACTGACCTCTCACTCGGCACATTCTCATTGTGCATCAGTGTCTGCCAAAGGCAGCAGTGACGAGAAAGCGCTGTGATTGGGGCTTGAAAAGTGGAAGAAGCAGTTAGTGGCCAGTCATATTTCTTATTAGCCAACTAGGTGAAACACAAGGAAGACTTGTATCCAATATCAGCGTAGGAGAGCTTCTATACCTTCCAGGTGCCCTGTTATGGCCATTTCACAGATGAGGAAGCTGAGGCCCAAAGAAGTTCAGGGACAAAATGAAAAATAGTTCTCTTCTTGTCTCTCTCATTACAAAGTCCAAGCAACCTGGAAACCCTGATCTACCAGTGAGTGTTAAAAGGGCCTCTCTGGTTGTTGCAATTTGTCCTGGCCTCCTAGCCAACTTCCATGAGGTTCAAAAGGTAACCACTGACTAGGATCTGGGACTCAGGCACTGCTTCTTTTAAATGGTGGGTAGCACAGCACTCACCCCTTCCACTGAAGCACAAGTGTCCAGATGTCTTTACCCTCTTCCATCAAGTTCCTAGTTGCCGTGAAGCAGAGCTTCCTGCTGGGAAGGGTGACTGAGCATCTGAAAAGACTCTTTGGAACTCAGGGAATTATTCAACAACAGGAGAAACTGCAATCCATCTTCAGTCAATCATATTTATTGAGCACTTACTGTGTGCAGAGCACTGTACTGAGCGCTTGGGAGAGAACAGTAAAACAGAGTTGGTAGATATGTTCCTTGCCCCCCATGAGTTTCCAAGCTAGAGGAAGAGACAGACGTTAAAATAAATGAATTATAGATATATGCATAAGTGCTGAGGGAGGGATGAATAAATGGTGTGAATCTGGTGACACAGAAGGAAGTGGGAGAAGAGAAAATGAGAGCTTAATCAGGGAAGGCCTCCTGGAGGAGACATACTTTTAATAAGGCTTTGAAGGTGGGGATAGTGATTGTCTATCACGTATGAAGAGGGAGGGCATTCCATAGCAGAAGCAGGATGAGGGGTCAGATGAGATAGAGAAGCAGCGTGGCTCAGTGGAAAGAGTACGGGCTTGGGAGTCAGCCATCATGGGTTCTAATCCCAGCTCCACCACTTGTCAGCTGTATGACTCTGGGCAAGTCACAACTTCTCTGTGCCTCAGTTCCCTCATCTGTAAAATGGGGATTAAGACTGTGAGCCCCATGTGGGATGACCTGATTACCTTGTATCCCCTGCCACAGTGCTTAGAACAGTGCTTGGCATATAGTAAGCACTTAACAAATGCCATCATTATCATCATCAATATCATCATCACTGGTTCTTGAAGTGGGGAAACGTGTTTCTGAGCAGTTTTGCCGGATTTTGATGCGGGCAGCAGAGTGAAGTATGAACTGGAGTGGGGAGAGGCAAGAGGTAGAGAGGTTGATGCAGTAATCAAGCTGGGATAGGATGAGTACTTGGATTAACGTGTTAGTAGTTTGGATGGAGAGGAAAGGGCAGATTTTAGCCGTGTTGTGAAGGATGAACCAACAGGATTTGGTATCAAGTTGAATATGTGGGTTGAATGAGAGAGATGAGTAGAGAACAGTGCCAAGGTTATGGGCTTATGAGACAGGGAGGATGGTGGTGCTGTCTACAGTGCCTACAGGAAAGTCATTGGCAGGGCAGAATTTGGAGGGCAATATGAGGAGTTCTGCTTTGGACATGTTAAGTTTGAGGTGTTGGCAGGACATCCAATTAGAAATGTCCTGAAGGCAGGAGGGAATATGAGACCGCAGAGAAGAGGAGAGATTGGGGCTAGGGATGTAGATTTGGGAATCATCTGCATAGCGATGGATAAATCTGATTAAAAAAAAGGAGTCTTGGATAAAGGAACTACAGTTCTACCAAGACAAAGCTGTTCCTGGGTGAATGTTGAGCTTCCTGTCCAGATCTAGGGTTCCATGATGTTGAAGTTCAAATAGGAAGGGAAAAAAAAATGTATTGGAGGAGGAAAAATCTGCCCTCAAATGTTGTGGTTATTATCTCAACATCCAGGTTCCCATTATCTTTTGGTGTGTCCAGTGTTTCATGCCCAGGTGTTGAGAAGATGAAAATGTTGTTTTATTTTATCCACAGCATCTTATTCCCAACCACTTTTTAAATCTACAGGCTTGAATCCCCACCTGGTGGTAGGATGGAAAACCTCTGACACTAAATATTTCACGGTGTAGGTTTTAAAGGATTGTTCACCCAAATAGCAGGGAGATAGTCAGAACCCAACTCCCCAAGGTAAATACTTTGGCTCTTCTCAAATGGGTCACGGAGTCATTGGCAACTGAATGCTTGCCTATAAACTTAGTGAAGTGACCAAAGGCCAATTCATGTAACAAATTAACCTCTTTCAGTCAAGTCCCTGCTCCAGACTATCTGCAGAAAGAGAACTACCAGTGTCACAGTTCCTTCAGCGGAGTTAAAAGGACAGTGAAACTGATCTGGACTGTAATTCACCTCAGAACTGTGAGCCACATCCAATTCACTAGTTATGGTCACCTGTGACCTGTGAACTTGGCCCAGAGGGAGAAATGAACCATTCAGACTCACTATAGTTAGTTATGACAGGGATTCCAGTCCCTCTAAGTCCACATTTGGAGGCACTACAAAACTCACCCATACTGGGCAGCAGCGGCATGGGTGAGAATCCAGGGAGGAGACTCGAGTTTACTGCGTGGAAGGTGGCAGTGGTAAACCACTTCCCGACTTTTACCAAGAAAACTCTTTGGATACACTACCAGAACGATTGCAAATGGAGAGCGGGGCATTCTGGTAGAGATGTGTCCGTGGTGTCGCTATGTATCAGAAAGACTCAACGGCATAAGACAAGGCCTTTGGCATCAGACATCCTGTCATGATAAGAGAAAGAAGGGAAGGGAGAGAAGTGATTGCTCTCCTTTTCTTAGGTTCACACACTCCCTTTCAATCAGTGGTATCTACTGAGCAACTACTATGTGCAGAGCTTGTACTAAGCACTTGGGAGAGTACAATATGACAGAGTTAGCAGACATGTTCCCTACCCACAATGAGCTTACAGTCAAGAGGGGGAGATAGACAATAGAAGGGAAGCCAGACAATGTTGCTAGGTGTGTAGATCTCAGGTTCTAATGGAATAGAGAAGCAGAGTGGCCTAAGAGAAGTAATATGGCCTAGTTGAAAGAGCCAGGGCCCATGGAGTGAGAGGGTCTGAGTTCTAATCTTGTGGCCCCACCACTTGCTGTTTGGCAAATTACTTAACTTCTTTGTGCCTCAAATTCATCATCTGTAAAATGGGGGTTTCAATATCCGTTCTCCATTCTATTTAGACTGTGAACACCATGTGAAACAGGCACTGACTTCCTCATAACCATTAATGGTATTTATTGAGCCCTTACTATGCGCAGAGCAATGTATTAAGTGCTTGGGGGAGTATGATAGAGTTAGCTGACACATGCTCTGTCCACAGCAAGCTTATAGTCTAGTGGGCAAGAAAGACATTAATGTAAATAAATAATTTATAATATACAATTTAAAGAAATGTACATAGGTGGTGAGGGGTTAAGGGTGGGGAGAAGTTCAAATGACCTGGTTAGCATATTTATCCCAGTGATAGGATAAATTATTGGCATCTAATAAGCCTTAAATACAATTATCATTATTATTATTAGCAGGGCTTCAGCTACCCTTAAATTGACTGTCACGAACTCACTGTCACCTTAGCAATTTTCTCAGTTTCCTTATACCATTCATTAATTCATATTTATTGAGCACTTACTGTGTGCAGAGCACTGTAGTAAGTGCTTGGGAAGTACAATTTGGCAACATATAGAGATGGTCCGTACCCAACAACGGTCTCACAGTCTAGAAGGGGGAGACAGACAACAAAACAAAACATGGAGACAGGTGTCAAAATCGTCAGAACAAATAGAATTAAAGCTATATGCACATCATTAACAAAATAAATAGAACTGTAAATATGTACAAGTAAAATAGAGTAATAAATCTGTACAAATATATATACAAGTGCCAAGGGGAGGAGAAGGAGATGGGGGGGGGGGGGCGATGGGGAGGAGGAGAGGAAAAGGGGGGCTCAGTCTGGGAAGGCCTCCTGGAGGAGGTGAGCTCTCAGTAGGGCTTTGAAGGGAGGAAGAGAGCTAGCTTGGCAGATGTGTGGAGGGAGGGCATTCTGAGCCAGGGGAAGGACGTGGGCTGGGGGTCAACAGTGGGACAGGCAAGAATGAGGTATAGTGAGGAGGTTAGTGGCGACAGAGGAGGGGAGGGTGCAGGCTGGGCTGGAGAAGGAGAGAAGGGAGGTGAAGTAGGAGGGGGCGAGGTGATGGACAGCCTTGAAGCCAAGAGTGAGGAGTTTTTGCTTGATTTGTAGACTGACAGGCAGCCACTGGAGATTTTTGAGGAGGGGAGTAACATGCCCAGAGCGTTTCTGCACAAAGATGATCCGAGCAGCAGAGTGAAGTATAGACTGAAGTGGGGAGAGACAGGAGGATGGGAGATCAGAGAGGAGGCTGATGCAGTAATCCAGTCGGGATAGGATGAGAAATTGAACCAGCAAAGTAGCGGTTTGGATGGAGAGGAAAGGGCGGATCTTGGTGATGTTGTGGAGGTGAGACCGGCAGGTTTTGGTGATGGGTTAGATGTGTAGAGTGAATGAGAGAACGGAATCGAGGATGACACCAAGGTCGTGGGCTACCATGACCCTAACTGCCTGCCATTCAATATCTTTGCCCCTCGCAAGAAACAGCTTCTTCTGAGAGTTCCTCTAGAGTATTCAAGGGTGCAGAATTCCCTAGGATACACAGCATTTGCTACTATTAAGCACTCAGCTCAGAAATCTCCTTGGGTGGAAAGTAATTACTGTCAATGGGCTAACAAACCTTAGGCTAATTCTGGCTGGTAAGTTAACTTAACCTTCCTCCCCTGCTGAATGAGGGGACTTGGAGAGACATACTGAGACAGGATTTCAACTGTTTTACAAAGCTAATTTTGGAAGTTATGCAGCATGAAACAAATAGCATAATGCAACTATAGTACTGACAGTAGATTGGGGGAATCAATGCAACTTGAACTTGTAAAATTATAAAGGGATCGTTTCAAGGGATTAGGCTTAAAAATGACAGCCATTTTACAAACACAAAAGGTTTAAAGTACCCAAGGATGTGAAATGGCCTGACCAAGTTATTCAATTAGTCAAAAAATAGTCCTTAATGAGCACTTATGTGCAGAACACTCTATTAAGTGCTTGGGAGAGTGCAGTGGAGAACGTAGCTATGCACCCTGCTTTTCAAGGAATTTACAATCTAATGAGTTGGTACTGAAACTTTGTACTTCTAATGGATCTGTGATCTTTCGGCATGTGATATTCACCCCACTCTCAACCCTACAGCACTTCTGTACATATCTTTAAATTATATATTACACATTTTTCATATTACTATATATCTCCCCCTCTAGACTGTAAGCTTGTTGTGAGCAAAGAACATGTCTTCCAACTCTGTTAGGTTTTACTCTCCCAAGTGCTTATTAGTACAGTGCTCTGCATGTAGTAAGCGCTCAATAAATACCATTGATGATGATGATGATAATGATTATATCTGGTTATACACTGGAACAGTGAACAACAAAATTGTCATTATCTGGCCAATTAAAGCATAGTATACTTGCTGCCTGAAATGCTTAGGCAATTGAAGCTAAAACAATTTTGGCTTGAGTTCTCTAGCTGGTTGCTCAATTCTCCATTTCACTTGGAAAATGTATCAAGAGAGCAGATGACCATGTAACACCAAGTATTACAGAGGTCCACGATGGTTTGGTCACCTGGTCTTCAGAGTGTCATTGAGTCAAGTCAGAAAGTTCTCATGGTCTCTTCCCTCATTTAATCTAACACCTTCCCATCTCTGACTTACCCCGCTGTGGGCAGGGATTGTCTCTATTGCTGCATTGACATTTCAAGTGCTTAGTACAGTGCTCTGCACACAGTTAAGTGCTCAATAAATATGACAGAATGAATGAATTACTATTGAGCATCCTTTCCAAAGAAGGTAATTCAGCTGAAAATGCTATAGAGTGCTGGGCCAACTTGGAAAAACCAACTGACCTGGCCCAGGATTGTCACTTTTTCTCCCACTCCCTTCTGTGTCACGCTTGCACTTGGATTTGCATCTTCCCTTCACCCCTCTCTCTGCCACACAGCACTTATATACCTATCCATAATTAATTTATTTACATTAATGTCTGTCTCCCCCTCTAGACTGTAAGTTCATTTTGGGTAGGGAACGTGTCTACCAACTCTGTTATATTATACTCTTCCAAGCACTTAGTACAGTACTTTGCACTTTGTACAGTAAACACTCAATAAATACTATTGATTGTCAGACAGAGAACGCCTGGCATATCCCTTCTTCAGTACTTTTCTAGATATCCCGCTTATAAAAATGGTTGTTTAAAGTTTGAGCTGTTTAATGGCTGTTTAAGTACCTCTAAGCTGATGTCCAGGACAGCTCTATGATGCTTCTCTGAAAGATTTATTTCATAGTACAGAAGAAATTTTGTTTTGTAACTGAAGTCCTAAAATTAAAAGCTCATATCTCAGATAAGGACATCATCTAGGTCTACACACAAACACACACAAGTATTATATATTTCTTGACTAAAGATGGCTGCCGTAACCAAACAAGCTCACGGCATGGATGGTAACTCTTAAGGGGGATGGAAAGAATACAATTTGGCAGTAACTTTAAGCAGTTGGTGCATAAATTTCTCACAAGCATGAAGACAACTGGCAGGCAAATGTCAAAGGCATTAACACCTACCTTTGAGCATAATTATTTCAGCCTGTTAGCAGTCTCTGGGCTAATATGCATTTCAAAAACTCTATGAGGAATCAGAGCCTGGGAGGTCTGCAAGCGTTTCAGAGGGTTGTAAATTTTATTTAAAAAGGAAGAATTTTGGATTGCATAAACAGTGGGCCTTTTTTTGACCAGGCTGGAACTCTTTACAGTCTCAGTCCTGGCCATAATCAAGTCCTCTCACACTGAAAGGAAAAAAAATGAAAGAAACTTTGAAGCCCAAAGCTAATAAATGTATATCTTGAGGGAAAAGCTGAGTAAAAAATTTTGAAAAGAAAAATGCTAAAGAAGTGATGGTTTTCCAGGTTTTTCACTTTTAATTTTTCCACTAATAGAAAACAGCCAGATTATTTAAATCCCTTGAAGCTAAATGTGCTCAGTGTTATGTTCTTAATGACTATTTTGATGATGTATTCAATTATTGAACCTGCAGTTAGGACTATGAGTAGTTCTTTCAGTAAAGAACAAAAGAGTCATCTAAGCCAAAGAAATTTCTCCTTTGCCACTTGTTTTTAGACCAAGAACCTAAAGGACACTTACTAAGATTGCAATGAATGCTGACTAGATGTTTATTAGAGCAATGGTGTCCATAAGTGTGTGGTTCTTTTATTCTTTCAATTATATTTGTTGAGCGCTTACTGTGTGCAGAGCACTGTACTAAGCACTTGGAAGTACAACTCAGCAATAAAGAGAGACACTCCCTGCTCACAATGAGTTTACAGTCTAGAAGGGGAAGACAGACTTCAACACAAGTAAAGAGGCATCAATAGAATCAGTATAGATAGAATTATAGATATACACATGTCAAAACAAGTAAAGAGGTATTAATATAAACAGAATTATAGATATGTACATACATACACAAGTGTTGTCAGCAGGGGTAGAGCAAAGGAAGAGAATTGGGGCGAGGGTGGTGGGAGAAGGGAAGTTGAGGAAAAGGGATGCTTAGTCTGGGCAGGCCTCCTGGAGGAGGTGAGCCTTTAGTAGGGCTTTGAAGTGGGAAAGTGTGATTGGTTCTCATTTATGGCCACTAAAATTTGGAGGGGCTGAGAGATGTTCACGGACCATTCAAGCAGATAAATAAGAAAGGAACAGCCCAAGGAAATCAGATGACCAGAAGTTTTTTAGACAAGAATTGAAGTAAAAGTGAGTTGAGGAGGATTTGGGGGAATTTTTAAAAGATAATGCAACAATGATGAACAAAAAAGTAGAAGATAAAATTAAAAGCCCACTGAAACTTCTGACAGATTGCCATCAATCTCTTCCGACTTGGACCTCAGGTTCCATTTCATGTTGAAGATTTATAAGCATGTTTTCACGTTCAACTTTCTATATGTTTGTGAGATCTTGACCTACCTCCCCCTCAGTAAGTTCATTCGACTTCTTGAGCAATTTCACCAGGTCAAAGAATTTTACTCAGCAACAGATGGCAAGACTTAATCACCAATAGTGAGATCCTGTAGAGTTCAGACAACTTGGCTGGGGGAGGCATGTGACAAGGTGGAGGATAGTAGGATACCCAACAGACTACAATAGGATAAACTGAAAGAGAGCCCATCTGAGAAGGAAGGACAGAGTAAATGATCTAAAAATAAAGTGAAGTGTAGTCTAGATGTTGGGAAACCACCACAATTTATAACTCTCTTGGGGAATAGCCATCCTTAAGGAACGGGGGTTGCTCTCTCTAAGTAGGGTTTCATGGAGATTGTTTTAGAGCCATCCTCTTGAATCCCAAATGGGTTTTTTTTGTGTTAAAAACTTTAATGCAATGAGGGTTGACCTTTACATGAAATTCAGAGGGCTTAGGTTCTGATCCTGGTTTTGCCACTTGCCTGTTGGGTGACCTTGGTGAGTCATTTGACTTCTCAGAGCCTCAGTTTCCTCATCTGTAAAGTGTGGATTCAATATTCGTTCTCCCTGCTACTTAGACTCTGAGATCCATGTGGGACAGGGACTGTGTCCAATCTGTTAACTTGCACCTACCCCAGTGTTTACTACAGTGCTCAGCATATATTAAGCACTTAAATAGCACAGTCATTATTTTTATTTCATGTACACAATACAGAAAGCAGTCATATCCATCTTTTTAGCCACGCTCTCACACATGAATAGGATCTCACTGTCAGGAGAGTTATCTCTGAAAACAGAAGACAGCTAGATGTGTAACAAAGGAAAGAGGTTAAAAGCAGGAAGATCATATAAGTAGTCTAGCTGGGAGGTAGTAAGAGTGTGTACCAAGAGAATGGTTGCCAGTTGGGGAGGAAGGGAAGGACCATGAAATATTAAAGAGAAAAAAAGGATCAGGGCCTAGAGGCAGACAAAGTGTGGAGTTCATGAGACAGAACTAAAAATAACCCCTAGAGTGTGAACTTGTGGGACAGTCAAGAAGAGGAGAAGACTTAGGAAGATCAATTTCATGAGTATTAAAATTATGGTGCTGAATGAATCCCCCAGGAAATGAGGTTCTGAAGACAGGAGGAGAAACGTAATTGTAGATAGGTGAAATAGCAAGTCATCTGCATGGAGATGGTGGGCTGAACTCTCCGAGAGAATGTGTGATTTAGTTGATTTTTAGAAACATAAATAATATGATTAGAAATGAACCTTTCTGATTGTTGGAGTACAGCAAATAGGTATATGCCCATTTTGGCCTTCTGGGTAGGGGGAGAAGAAGCTATCAAAAACCTCTATGTAGGCTTATGTACTAGAACTCAAACTTCAGGAAGAACTGATTGGGAGGGAGGGGGAAAAGAGGACAGAAGAGAAGGGGGGATAGGAAGGGGAAGAGGGGGAGGAGAAGGGGAAGAGAGGTTAGGAAGTGAAGATGCAGAAAACTGCCACACACACACACCACTGCTGCCCCCCCCCCCCCCCCCCCCCCCGCCCCCATCCTTATAGGGATCCTTGCACAGAATGGGCTATAGAAAGATAACAAATCCATCAGTGGTATTTATTGATCGCTTACTGTATGTAAAGCACTGTACTAACTGCTTGGAAAAGTACAATACAGTAGAGTTTTTTTGTTTTTTATGGTATTTATTAAGCACTTACTATGTGGCAGGCACCGTATTAAATGCTGGGGCAGATATAAATTAATCAGTTTTGGACACAGTCCGTGTCCCACGTAAGGCTCATAATCTTAATCCCCACTTTACAGATGAGGTAACTGAGGCACAGAAAAGTGAAGTGACTTTACCAAGGTCCCACAACAGACAAGTAGTGTAGTTAGGATTAGAATAATAATAATGATGATCTTTAAGTGCTTACTATGTGCCAGGCACTGTATTAGAAGCCAGGACCTACTGACTCTCACGCCCATGCTGTATACACTAAGGCAGGCTGCTGTGTTGGTAGATGTGATCCCTGCCCACAAGAAGTTTATAGTCTACAGGGGAATCTTACAGTCTACGGGAACAAGAAAATAGTCCTCTTGGATAGAGTCCCGCCTCCCCCACGTGTCTGCTGTGTGACCTTGGGCAAGTCACTTCACTTCTCTGTGCTTCAGTTCCCTCATCTGTAAAATGGGGATTAAGACTGTGAACCCCACATGGGACAACCTCATCTCCTTGTATTCCCCCCAGCGCTTAGAACAGTGCTTTGCACATAGTAAGCACTTAACAAATACCAACATTATTATTATTATTATTATTAGAACAAGAAAGGCAGGTGGAAGCAGGAGGAACAGAGGGAGGGAGAAGGAGAAAGGGGTAGAGTAACAGCAAAGAAGTATTCGCTTGCTTCCTTCACCACAGCCTACTCGGCTAGTTCCACTTAGCGGCCCAGGTGGAAACAGAATTTGGTTCATCAGGAGCCAGAGCCATTACATTTGCTCAGATTGTAGCAGCACTGGTACCAGTCCTGAGTTAACTGGCCCAACCTTGGCTGTGTCTCCAACAGGACCACCAAAGTCTTGGATCCGCATGACTGGAGGTTTCAGGAAAGATGCAACCGCTTGGAGCCCGGAACCACAGATCCAAAAGTAGCAAGATGGCTATGGTACCTCTCTGCCTGCCTCTCTAGCCTGCATCTCTCTCCTTTCTATGTAGACAGAGAGCATATTTTGGGGCATATCTCCCTTCCTAGAAGCTGAGACACCTACATGGCTCAAATACGATTGAATGAATGAACTAGCCTTCTTTATCCTTTAGGTTTGTCAGGATACACAAGAATCCAAGAGAATCTAATGCAAGATGTCAGGACAGAACCCCAAATTAAAGGAAAGCCCTACCTAAATCGCAAACAACTGCTGTCCTTCTGGCATAGTGTATAGAGCAAGGGCCTGGGATTCAGAAGGTCATGGGTTCTAATCCCAGTTCCACCACTTGTCAGTGGGACCTTGGCAAATCACTTCACTTCTCTGTGTCTCAGTTACCTTCTCTGTAAAATGGGGCTTGAGAATGTGAGCCCCAGGTGGGCCAGGGACTGCATCTGACTATTTGCTTGTATCCACTCCAGCTCTTAGAACAGCGCCTGGCATATAGTAAGCGCTTAATAAATATTATTATTTAGGGTACTTATTGTCGTCTGTGGAAGACACCAGCAGTGGGGTAGAATGTGAAGGCATCTACTTGCTCCTGGAAATTCTGTTGTCAGCTTGACTCCCAATCCTCGGTCCCCCTCTGCCATCTGGGTACCGCTGAAAGAGGTGCTTTTGGAGCTGTGGCATGAGCAGCAATGAAAGTAGCTTGAAGAAAACACTTAGGAGATGCAGGCTCAAAGGTAATAATGATACATTGATTTTCTAATGTGCAAAGGTAACATTCGTATTAAAGTTTTTATTGAACCTACCAACTTCCCTGCCTCCAGACTCTCCCTACTCCAGTCCATATTTCACTCTGCTGCCCAGATCATTTTTCTAAATATTTGTTCTGGACCTATCTTCTCCACGATTCAAAACCTTCCAATGGTTATTCATCCATCTCCGCGTCAAGCAGAAACTGCTATCTGCTTAAAGTCATTCATTCAGCTCTCTCCCCTCAATTTCCTAGGTGTCTAATGGAACGAGTATGAGTCTGGGAGTCAGAAAACCTGGATACTAACCCAGTTGTCTGCCAGTTGTCTGCTCTGTGGCCTTGGATGTCACAATTTCTCCGGGTCTCTGTTTCCCCATCTATAAAATGGGGATTCTGTGCTTGTTCTCCCTCTTATTTACTGTTAGCCCCACATGGGGCAGGGACTGTGATTGACAATCAACTTTCATCTACCCCAGTGCTTAGATAGGTACTTGACACACAGAAAGCATTTAACAAATATAATTATTATTATTGGTAATGATATCCTATTCCCACTACTTTCCCACTATAACCCAGCCCACGTTCTTCACTCCTCTAATACCAACCTATTTACTGTACCTTGCTCTGGTTTCTTTCCCTTTGACCTCTTGCCCACTCCCTCCCTTCTGCCTGGAACTCTTTCCCCCTTCATATCAGACAAACCAGCACTCTCCCCATCTTCAAATCCCTACTAAAATTATAATTCCTCCAGGAAACCTTACCTGACTAATCTCTCATCTCCTCACCCTATTTTCCTTCCTTACTGCACCTCTATACCATCTGAAATAATCCCACCCCACCTCCACAGTACTTCTATGCATGTCCTTATGCTATGTTGCTTCTCCTACCTGTAATTTATTTTAATGACTGTCTCCCCACTAGACTGTTAGCTCCTTTAGGGCAAGGATTAGCTCTACTAACTTTAATGTCTTGTACTCTCACAAGCACTTAGTATAGTGCTCTGCAAACAAATGCTATTGACTGGTAATGGAGGCCAACAGTCTGGGGAATTGGCATCTGGATCAGAAGTGATCTGATAACAACCTGTCTTTCTTTTTTTCCAAGTTGGACAAAGAACAATAAATACATAAATTGGTTCCTATAGGTGGGTGAGCTCTATTGAACCCCAGGAGCATTTTCTCCAAGAAGTATTTAATAAGCTTACAGTTTGAACTACTGAAATAGAGTTGGATAAAATTATAATGTGCTCCGCACAATATAACCTCACATTGTCGGAAAGAGGTAAGAAGAATATGAAGAATAAATATCAACCCGCTGGAATTTCCTCTAATAAAACTGACATTTCTAAACCAGGAAAGAAAAGAGCTTAAATATGGGCCCACTTTTAGGTTCTTTTTTTCTTGGTTGAAGTGTAGGCTCCAAACTTGCTGCACTGTAAAAATCAAATGGACAAGCTGTGCCTCTCCAGGCCCAAGTCCACTTCCTCACTTCTAAGAAGCCTTGGGAACTTTCCTGAATCAGCTCCAGGCAGGGTTTGAAAATTTTTTCACAGTGAAACAACACTTGGCTGGGCAATGTCAATTCTCATCCTGAGGAAAAACAACACTTCATTTTTTCTCTTCTAGTGACACAAAACGTTTCACATGGCGCTTAAAGGATACAGCATACCTAAGGGTCAGGAGTAGGGAATTTCACTGAAGACATCCATCATTAGTGTTCTCCTGAACTTAACAATACCACTATTTTGTGCGTATGAATAAAAATAAAACTAATATAGAGACACCCCTCCCAGATGCTTGTTATAATTGATCATTAAAATTACTTTGGTCAAAATTGGGCCTAAATTCAAAGGGGGCTGCAAAAGCAAAGTCAGTGCCAGGCACCATGGACCTCCACTGGAGGAAAAAAAAAAAGGAAAGAGGAGGAAGGAGAGGAAAAAGGGGAGGAGGAAGGGGAGAGAAGCATGGAAGAGTGGATAAAGCATGGGCCTGGGAGCCGAAGGACCTGGGTTCTAATCCCAGTTCCACAGCTTGCCTGATGTGTGACCAAGGACAAGTCACTGAACTTCTCTGTTTCCTCCAACTGCAAAATAGGGATTCTATACCTGTTCTCCCTATTTCTATTGTGACCCCTTGTGGGACAGGTGTTGAGTCCAACCTGTTTAACTTGTATCTACCTTAGAGCTTAGAACAGAGCTTGATGCATAGTAAGTGCTTAACAAATATCATAAAAAAGGAGGAAGCCAAGACAGACAGAGGGAATAATGAAGGCACTCCTGTTACTCATCTGTGTTTACCCTACCATGACTACCCATTGCTCCTGACATATCAGACACAATCATATCATAGAAACTGTTCAGGAGCAGCATGTAATGACATGAAGCTTGACATTTCATCTCCAAATTTAAACTAATAACATTGGTCAGGATCCTCTAGAGAGAAAGTGTGTGTGGGGAAGAACTCCACCACAAACTTGCTTTGATATGTTGTCAGCAGAGTGAGAATAGGACTCACTGAGGATAAAAGAGCAAGAGAAGTTATTCCAGCCAAAGCGTAGAGGAGTTTGGGGAGAGCAATAGTGTATGCATTTATTGAGCACTCACTAGATGCGGTGCACTATCGTAGACACTTGAGATGTACTGAATAACAAGATGACATGTTCCCTTCCCACAAGGCGCTTACGTTCTAACAGAGGAGTTTATGCTCTGGAAGAGAGGAGAGAGGTGTCAGAAAGCTGTTCTCTGATACTGTCCCCAAAGTTTCTTATCTTGATTCCTGAGGTCGTTGGAGAAGGATCCAGAAGCACTTGTCTTCCAGCATCAGGAAGGAAACAGAGGATGGGCTGCTGTGCCTAGATGGCACCTGACCCCTGGAATGGGATTCTAGGATCTCCCAGCAGGGGAAGAATCCTGAGGATACATCAGTCACTACCTTTAGAGAACTCAATCAATCATATTTATTGAGCGCTTACTGTGTGCAGAGCACTGTACTAAGCGTTTGGGAAGTACAAGTTGGCAACATATAGAAACAGTCCCTACCCAACAGTGGGTTCACAGTCTAAAAGGGGGAGACAGAGAACAAAACCAAACATGCTAACAAAATAAAATAGATATGTACAAGGAAAATAAATAGAGTAATAGTGCTCTGCAAACAGTGCTCTGCACACAGTAAGCACTCAATAAATATGATTGAATGAATAATAAATATGTACAAAGTATTTCCTGAATATGTAGAATACAAAATGGTAGCAAGTTTGAAATGGGGACCTAAAAACATTGATTAAACTGCAGTAAGGGATGAGTGGAGATGTAGTAAACACCACCATTACTGGATTGGATCTATAAGGTCTGTCTGTTTAGCCAAACACTAGGCCCCTCAAAGGATGTTTGGAAGAGCAATGTGATTGTTTCCCTCCTTAATACTCTTCTTAAAAGTAGTTATTTCTTTCCTTATATCCCTATTTTTTCCCCTCTAAAAACTCATTATGAATCAAACTTTGAGAAGTAGCTTGGTCTAGTGGATAGAGTATGGTCCTGGAAGTCAGGACTTCTCCAGGCTTCAGTTACCTCATGTGTAAAATGGGGATTACGACTGTGAGCCCTATGAGGGACAGAGATTTTGTCCAACCACCCCTCCAGTGCTTAGTACAGTGCCTGGCACAGTAAGCACTTAAATACCACAGTTATTAATAACCTTTAATTTACCTTCTTGAACCTAATGATAGCCTCTGCCTATGAAGTATCTTATACTTGTTGGTATTTGCAGTTTGAGAATTGGAATGGTTAAACTGCCAGTCAAGAAATACCTGCTAAGCAAGAACCCAGCATTAGAAAAATGTGGTGTTTTGGCCTCGAGTCTTGAAAATTCTGAAGTAAAAGTATAGTAAAAGATTGAGTTCAAAACGTTGGGTTTGGTCATCTTTTTTCCCCACCAAATGAAAAGTTACTAATGAGCAAGTCGCCACAGGTTCCTAAGTGCAAACTATTTTATGTTCTGTTGGTTTTTAATTTCTCACTCATGCTCACATTGGTGACATCATACCCACATCATATCACACCCCAAAATGGAAAAGAAGTCTCATGCTTCACTAATGAGTTTGATGACATTTTGGCTAATGCTATATGAGCCTTTTAAAGTCTTGCCCAGTAGAACTTAGGCTCACCATAATAACTTCAGTTGGGGCTATTTTGTGATTATTGGTGACCAGTTTCACCTAGTTCTATAAACCCATGGCCAAAAAAAGTCTCTCCACGATGCTCACTAAAGCCAAATTATAATTGTGGCATTTGTTAAGCACTTACTGTATGCTAAGCACTGTGCTAAGTGCAGACGGAGTTCATATCTAAGTAATGAAGAGGGAGAATAGGCATCTAATTCTCCCTTTTTTTTTTTTTTTTTACAAAGTGAAGAGAGGTTAAGTCACTTGCCCAAGTCACACAGCAGGCAAGTGGCAGAGCCAGAACTAGAACCAGGGTCTCCTAACCCAAATTCTGTGCTCTTTCCACTAAGCTACTCTGCCTCTCTAAGCTAAAATGCTTAGAAGCAAATATACTTCCTTTCACCTTGCTGAAGTTGCTTCCTGCCACCAGAAAACTAAAATTCCATTATTTTCCCACTTCTGAAGCATAGAAGACCTGGGTTGCAGTAAAAATAGTATTTGGTATGTATTCGCGGGGTGCTGTACTCTGTACTAAGAAATTGGGAGGTACAAAAAAAAGAAGTGACATGTTATCTGTCCACAGTAAATTACACTGCAACAGAGGAGAAAAACATAAAACATTTCCATATAGTTATCAGATGTTTGATGGTTCAATTAAATAAACATAAATATGCTGCAAAAGTGCTGATGATCTGCATGAACAAGTACTAGGAATGGTGGATGGGTTTATTCAATTTGAGGTACTGGGAGTCATCAGGAAAGGATTGTTGGAGGTTGTGGGAATACTAGGAGGACTTTGAATATATGCAGAGCTATGGCCTGACAGATTTGGAAGGGTGAAGGTGTTCTGGGATGATGGAACAGCATGAGTATGGAGACAGAGGTGGGAGAGATGGGAGTGAGGTACACTTGGAAGTTTGGCTTAGAAGGAGTAAAAAAAAGTAGAAATACCAGATGGAAAGAGTTGGTGGAGAACCTTGATGCAAATCATGAAGAGCTTTGGGTTGTTTTGGTGGGAGATCACTGTGGGGTTTGTCAAACAATGTTTCAAGAAGATGATCCAGGCTGCAGAGGACAGTATAGATTGGGGTGGAGAGAGTCTGGAGGCAGGAAAGCCATTGAGAAGGCTAACACAATACTCAGATTTGTATAAACTCCAACTATCAGAGTCACAAATGATGCTAGTTCCGTTCATGGTTTGATCCAGCCAGACCGGGGCTGTTTTCTTGGGTCAAATAAGAACATGAGTGTTCTGAAACTGCTTGGTAAATGCAGCAGTCCATCACACACAACCTAAATTTAGGATTTGAAAATTATTTCTTCTGGCCACATGGATTGACATTTCCACTGAATCCAGCTCTCTTGGGCACCCTAGTGAGATCTCAATAACATATTGGATTAGGTGTTTTGCTTACTTATGGTTGAGAGTCTTCTTCTTTCTCCAGACTTGGGAACACAACCGTTCCAGACAGAGTAATTGTGCTGCTGGCATCCCTCCACCCAGCCCCTATGCCACTTATACCCCTGGCCAAAAGGGAGTAAGGAAAATACCATGAAACCCAAAGAGAAGTTTTTCTGGGCCAAACCGAAAGGTGATGATTCAGAGGCCGAGAATTTCCATCCTGGATCCATCCAGGTTAACGCAGGCACTGCCTCAGCATCTCTGAGGCCAGATTTAACTACAGTCAGATGCTTGGGCCACTAACGGCCAACCAGGAGTGAGAGGGTACTGAACTGAAGCCTTTAAATCCTGGAAAAAAAAATCAGCAGAATCAAGTCCTTTCTGTTACTGCAGTGAAGCAGAGGCAGAATATTCAGGGAAAGGTCAGCTAGTGGACTCCAGTGAGAAACTGTCATTCATCAGACTTTCTTAATGATAATAATTATTATTATGGTATTTTTTAAGCGCTTACTATGTGCCAAGCACTGTTCTAAGCGCTGGGATAGATACAAGTTAATCAAGTTGTCCCATGTGGGGCTCACAGTCTTAATCCCCATTTAACATTTAAGGCCCAAAGAAGTGAAGTGACTTACCCAAGGTCACACAGCAGACAAGTGGCAGATCTGGGATTAGAACCCATAACCTCAGACTCACTCCCAAGCCCATGTTCTTGCCACTTGGCCATACTGAGGGGACCTTTCGGGGAGGTGGGGGAAGGAAGAGAAAAATAGAGGAAAAGGTAAGAATACTGTCTCAAACATATTCCAGCCTCCTTTTCCACTCTTCATTGCTAAATGGATGAACCTTCTCCCTTCTTCAGAGCCCATGCATTTTCTCTCCATTCATTCGTATTTATTGAGCACTTACTGCGTGCAGAGCACTGTACTAAGCACTTGGAAAGTACAGTTCAGCAACAGAGACAATCTCTACTCAACAATGGGCTCACAGTCCAGAAGAGTACAGTCCCATATGAGGCTTATTTTGAAAGGAGAAAAAAGTCGGCAGATCTTAATGAGATTGGAGATTCACCAAAGGCCAGACAGCAGTGATAAATGATCTTTCCTCACTCTACCTAGGACCAACACTCCCATCCCAAATCTAAACCATCACTTCAACAACTTGACCACTGCTACTGCTACGTAATAATTATGGCATTTGTTAAGTCCTTAGTATGTGCCCAACACAGAACTAAGCACTGGGGTAGATACAAGATAATCAGCTCAGACACAGTTCCAATTTGACATGGGGCTCAGTCTAAGTAGGAGGAAGAACAGGTGTTTAGTCCCCATTTTACAGATGAGTAAACCAAGACACAGAAAAGTTAAATGACTTTCCCAAGGTCACACAGCAGGCATGCGGTGGAGCCAGGATTAGAACCCAGATCCTCTGACTTCTGAGTACATGCTCTTTCCATCAGGCCATGTTGCTTACATCTCTCACTGATAGTCTATTTTTGCCTTGTTTCTCTCTAGAGGCACAAGTAAACCAGCTGGGTGAAGGACATTAAGCCTGCTCTACACAAAACACTGGTCTTGTAGCTTTGGTGAGGTTTAATTACATTAACTTTGTGTAGCAATTTTGAATCTAGAATCTGTACTGCACCTAACTACTACTAACAAGGGGAGCTCTTCTAACAAGTATTTATGCTCTAACTTCTCCAATCGGCAAGCTCTGCTGTGCAGAAGTCAAATAATTAGGACAATGGAATCAGGGAAGAAATATTAGATTTCCTCCTCCTTTTACCCAAGCCTTTCTCTTTACTCCACCTTAACATGCAGAATCATTTAAACAACTGGTCCCCAGGTTTACGTACTGCATTTACCTAGCTTGAGGCATCAGTTGCATTTTCTTTTGGCCCCAAAGCCGACACACAGTGCCTGCTCAGTTCAGCATTTGAGACAAACCAAACCAGTAAGGTAAAAAATAAAATAAAATAAAAAATCGGCTACCTCTACAGAGTGAACGCCAGTGGATATTTTGCTCCCTATACAACTCCCATCCCACAGTGGGTGTGCCTGTGTGTTTTTGACTTCTGGAATTTCCACCCAGACAAATGTGTGCCTGAGAGAGATACATTTGGTTTACTAGTGTCATAACATCAACATTTTCCACCCTGTGAGAATAGCACAGGCTCTGGCGTTGTTTACGGTGATCAGGATATTTCTAGAGGGTTGTTCCCAACACCTTCACCTGTTTACAGCAGAGGAGGGAAGAGGAAAGTGATCAGTCCCAAGGTAAACTCCAGGAATTCCCTCGAGATAACCCCAGAAAAGAAGTTGTCTGGAGTCAGGCCAGAGCAGGAGCAGAGAAGCACACTGTCTGGAGTTCACCATTCAGCCATTGACTAGCTTCATGCCGTGGCATCAGAGGACCCATGAAAGGTACAGCCTAGTTCTGGGGTGCCCCAGGGACTACACACTGATCTGGCCCTCGTGCTTACTATAGAACATCACAATCAATGGGCTCTTGGAATCCCATCCAAACTAGTCTTGGGAAGCCTGAAGAAGTCACCCAAGGTTGGGAATAATAATAATAATGGCTTTTGCTAAGCATTTACTACATGCCAAACACTGTTATAAGCACTGGAGTACATACAGGGTAATCATGTTGGACACAGTCCTTGTCCCACATGGGGCTCACAATCTTACCCCCAATTTACAGATGAGGTGACTGAGGCACAGAGAAGTTAAGTGACTTACTCAAGGTCACACAGCAGACAAGAGGCAGAGCTGGGATGAGAATCCAGTTCCTCCTGATTCCCAGGCCCAGTATCCCCTACACCACACCGCTTCTCAAGATTTCTCTTGTTCCTGATTATTCAGAACATTACCTTCACCCTTCATGGTACTGTATCTGAGGAAATGTGGACTGGTAGATGCCGAGTGAAAAAGGGAAAAGAAATTGGTCTATACTAGGACAGCCTGGGGTGGGGATGAAGGTTGGAAGGAAGAGTTTTGTTTTTTTCCAAGGAGGTCCCAGATCCTTCCCGAGAACAAGCCAGACATTTCAGTGTTATTTTTGCCAAACCTGATCTGCAGGGCCACTCTGGTTTGGCTCCATCATCTTAGAGCTCCACCAGGCCTTCTGGAGCTATTCTGGGGTGGGGCTAACCACCGTAAATGTGATCCCAGATCAGACCTGTTGAAGCCCCAGGGATGACTACCAATGGAAGGCCGGAAGGCCCAGAAAACAATGTCTCCCATTTTCTGGAGAAACTAGGCTCGGTGGATACTTGGGGTCCGGGCATCTACCAAGAATGCCTCTTTTGGGAAGTACCCACGTGTTCCTGCTGCCAGCCACTCACAAGGAGGACAATGAACCCCTCAGACACCATGGAGGCCTTGCAGCTAGCAAAGGCTAATCCTGAAGCCTGAATAAAATAAACTCTTCGTACATCTGAAGCCAAAAACTACGCACCGTACCTCATTCTTTTCTCACCTGCCTCCTCACTTCTTGCTCCCACCTCTGCCACAGCCTCTTCATATAAACCAGACCACTAGTCTCTCCATCTTCAAAATGCTTCTGAAATCACATCTCCTCCAAGCAGTCTACCCTAAATGATTTCTCTTCTGAGGTTTTATCTCCACAGCAGCCACCTTAGTATGAACGATGTGCTTGCATATTCACAACTACCCAAATCACTATTGTATTGACCTATATATACACACTATGTAGGCACTGAATTATATACATATCTTCTTCTCCTTCCTCCTAGCTCTAATGTATTTCTGTATCCATTTCCCAGGCTAGATTGTAAACTCCTCGAGGGCAGGGATTGGGATCTACTAACTCTAGTATATTGTACTCTCCAAAGAGACCTTTAGTTGGTCATTGCTCAATAAAGACTAATGATTTGATTCCACTGGGGTCCTTGCCGACCAAAAAAAAAAAGGGAGAGAGAGAGAGAGAGAGATGGAAAAAATCTAGGATTCAAAGGAATTCCAGTTCACCACAGTCTCCCTACTTGTTCTTAGATTGCCACTCACCTTGTATTTTTTGCTGCCCCAGAATAACTGGTATCATTGACAAAGTCACATAACCAATGAGTACCTAATCATTCTGCAGCAATCATCTTGCCTCTGAGGAAAATAAAATGTGAAAGTTAAACTCAAACTTCCATTATGAAGGCCAAATGCCATTTTGGCACTTTCAGCTTATGAATAAGAAATGATTATTCAACCCCTGCTGCTTGTGGGAAAACCTGGACTCATTTGCTGTAAGAAGTAATCTTTTTGGATGTAGAAAAGACAGTAAGAGAAAGTAAACTATCTAAGAAGTCTTTCCACATCTCCATGAAGTTCCAAGCTTTGGAGTAGATGCCTTCTCAGTTGCAAACTGTAATGTTGAATTAAACGTGCCATTATAATGTTAGGTCATCAAGGGCAGGGACTGTGCTTGCTTGAGACACCCTAATATTACAACAGCATAAACTTAGAGTGGTCCCTGACAGTCTATAATGATCTTTTAATAACTGCCAGCCAGGAGAAATAGGCACCCAAAAGACAATGGCTGGATGTTTTCCAAAGAGCTAAAACATGTGTCATCTGTATAAGGTGGAGTTGTTCAAAGGATACTTGCTGCTTATCTGCCCAACTCAGGCCAAGAACCGTCCAAGTGGTATTGCTCTTCCGACATCCCTGACAGAAGCCTATTCCATTAGAAATCCTACTGCATCATCAGCTGACAAGGTAAGCAATTAATCATTACATTGTTTATTCAGAAATTCAGCAAAGGAACATATTTGTCTCAGTCAAAGGCCCAGAGGTAAAGGAAATTCAATAGCATGGAATCCAATCGAGCTAGAAATAATTGCAGGACTCATTTCTCCCAGGAGAGTGGACTCTTTTTACATGAAAGATATTTAATATCTTGACTGGGGAGCATCAGTTTCCCTTACAATACTGCTCTTAAACTCTGAGCAGCCTCATGTTCACACATCTTTGGGCTAGTCATCATGGCATTTAGAGTCAACAGCTCTAGTGAATACAGCCCTGCATAAGGCGGATAGAGTCCTGGCTCGTATTCTCAGCTACAAACGGAGAAACGGCTTCCACTTTAACACTCTGTGCCTCAGTTTCCTCAACCCTACAATTGGGAGGTGATTATCCACCCATCAGCCCACGATGACTAAGGCCCTCGGTTTCCTCATCTGTATAATGGGGAGGTGAACATCTGCCCATTGTTCCAAGATGACTAAGGCCCAGGAACACGGAAGTAGCCTTTCAGCATTCCTAGTGTCTTCTCATCAACCCGGTGCCATTTCTGAGCTTCGGTAGTTAAGGGAGCTGTTGAAGTTTCACCTAACCCTGGCTTCCATGAGTCCCTTTCCCCTGCTTCCTGCTCAACAGGCCCAGCTTATTGGAAAGATAGCACGTTTCTGCTTCCCATCTGCCTCACTGGGCGAAACAAGTCCTGATCTCTGCCTAAATCACTAAGGTGTTGCATGTCCTGGAGAGAAAAAGCCATATATCAACACTTCGGTAGCATTGTTGGGAAGTCCAAAGAACAACTGCCAATTGCTTGATCAAAAAACAATTTCCACAGTAATGGTTACAATACAAAGGAGCAAGGATACTTCAGGAGAGATTAATGAAGTCTGTTCCCCTGTCCTAGAGTCAACTGCAGGCTACAGTATACTAAAAAGAAATTGTCTGCACGGCGACAACGTATAAATCCAGAATGATGTCATGGCTATTTGTGCAGCTAAATTGCTCTTTTATCATACACCAGACACATAACTGCTCTCGAAGGCTCCCAGAGGACTCATGTCCAGCTCTGTAATAAATGTTGACAAGTTTTATATAAAAACTTTAGATCACTCTCAATTCCCACTGTAGTCATTCGAAGCTGTGATTAATAACCCCACGCATCTTATCTGTTTGAAAATAAGAGGAGCTAAGCTTGCTTCCTCAGATTAGGGTTCAGGACTTCACAACAGGAAGATAGCCTGCTGAGATCACTGAAGTTCCAGCTTACATAAAAGCTAAAAGAAAAAATTAAAATGTTAAATATTCCTATCAAAAAACAAATAAGACACTTCACTGGAGTCGTGATAACATTGATTCATGAAAGCCTGAAACCAAACAATTGTTTTTAATCCAACAGAAGAGTTGTGAAGGGAGAATAGGTCCCTGTATTTTAAAATTAAAATGTTAATTGGCTGATAAGATGGGGCTTTTAAAAAATATTCAGAGTTGTGTTAGGGGTTTAAAATAGAAAGGAAAATTCACTGAGAAAAGAAGGGGAAGAGTGAGCAAGTTGGGTCAGGCTGGGGGTGGGGGTGCGGGGGAATTAGTGGAGGGTCAGCATTCCAACAGATCTGCAGTTGGATTTGACCCTGGAAAGAATCCAAAAGTTGAAGGAAAAGAAAAAAAAACAATCCCCCGGGACGCTGCCTTGGCTGTCTTAAAAACTTCCCAACAGCCACTTGGTTCATTGTGGGGGCTGCAACGGTCAACAGACCACGTACAGCAGGCGGGAAAAACGAAATTACCCAAAATGTAAAACATCCCCAGGTGGAAGCTTTGAGCAGATCCCAAAGCAGATGAGGATCCATAGATTTTCTGCCACTGACACAGCGAGAACAGGTGGTGGGGACCTGGATTTAGAAGTCTTTGGGCCACCTGCCCACCTCTATTGGCTTAGGGGAAACTTATTAACAAATCTCATCATCAGAAGGATTGCTTACTCTAGGCTTCCTGTGTCATGTAAATTAGAGAGTTACTCTAGGCTTCCTGTGTCATGTAAATTTGAGAGTCACCTGGAGAGGAAAGTTACATTTGGTTCACCAAATCTTTTTGCCAGATGTTGTCCGTGCTCAGCTGTGGAATGGTGTTAGCCAACAATATGGCTCAATTCCATCCAGGTTGGGGGTGACGATGAAGGGAGGGGTGTCAACCAACTTCCTCACTTCACTTCTCCTTCTGCTTCCCAGCCTTTTGGCCAACTTTGTGTGGCCCACTGGTGCCCTACAGCAGCATAAAGGAAAAGGAGGAGAACCTTAAGGGAAGCAGTGTGGTCTAGTGGATAAAGCACAGGCCTGGGAGTCGGAGGACCTGGGTTCTAATCCTGGCTCTGACACTTGCCTGCTGTGTGACCTTGGCCAAGTTACTTAACTTCTCTGGACCTCAGTTCCCTCATCTGCTAACTGCTTAGTACAGTGTTCTGTACACAGTATTTATTTATCTATTTATATTAATGTCTGTCTCCCCCTCTGGACTTTGAACTTGTTGTGAGCAGGAATGCGTCTGTTGTTGTATTGTACTCTCCCAAGCGCTTAGTACAGTGCTTTGCACACAGTAAGCTCTCAGTAAATATGATTGAACAAACAGTAAACACTTAAATACAATGGATTGAGCTGCAAAATGGGAATTCACTACCTCTTCTCCCTTCTTCTTAGACAATGAGTCCCATGTGGGACCTGATTATCTCCTATCTGCCCCAGCTTCTAGTAGAGTGCTTGGTATGCAGTAAATGCTTATCAATTCCACAGTTATTATCATCAAATTGCATAGTCCTGTTGTTTATAAAAGCTTTAAAGCACTCCATCACCTTACCCCCTCCTACCTCACTTCTCTCCTTCTACAACTCAGGCTGCATATTTCACTCTTCTAGTGCTAACCTTCTCACTGTGCCTCAATCTCACCTGTCTCACCGTTGACCCCCTAGCCCACATCCTGCCTCTGTATGCCTCTGCCCTCCCTCCTCAACTCTGACAGATGATTACTCTCTCCCCCTTTAAGGCCTCAATGAAGCTACATCTCTTCCAAGCAGCCTTCCCAGACAAAGCCCCACTTTTCCTCATCTCCCACTCCATTCTGCATCACCCTGACTTACTCCCTCTGCTCTTCCCCTTTTCCAGCCCCAGAGCACTTATGTACATATGTATACATGTGTATGCATTTATGTACATATCTGTAACTTCATTTGTATTGATGTCTGCCTCGCCACCCCCGCCAGACTGTAAGCTCATTGTGGGCAGGGAATGTCACTGCTTATTGTTGTACTGTACTTCAAGTGCTTAGTACAGTGCTCTGCACACAGTAAGTGCTCAATAAATACGATTGAGTGAATGAAAAGTTTAGAGGCCCAGGTGTATGAAATTAATCCTTAAACTCATTTTATTGGCCTCCTAAAAAGTCCTACAATCTAGTGTTCCCAGGACTTTAACTCTTTCCACTCAACTCCCCAGACAGCTCTCCCTCCACTGGGCTTTCCATAGTAACAAGAGAGATTCCCATTCCCTACAACATCTCTGCCCTGACTTGAAGAGGGATCATCCTGCTGCTGCCCATGTGGGGCAGTGAGAAAAGGGTGTTTGACTGGTCAAAGCCCTGATGACCCTGCAGAAGCTGAAGGTATATTTAGCAGTGGGCAAGGCACAGAATGAAGGAAAAAATGAAGATAGCTGCAGGATGAGACAGATGGGGAACAGCAGGAGCTGTAAACTCTGGTTGACAGGGAATGATCGCATTACAGGATACAGAGGAGTGGGCTCAACGATCATTCAGTCCTAAAATTAAAGGATGGCAAATACTGCCTATTTGCCTTTGCTGCTGAGAGTCTCAGAGAGGGCTTTGAGGTAGGGGATACAGTCACCAAAACGGGTTTAAAGATTTAAAAATAGAGTCAAGTTGTTTCCGTTCTCGGGCCTTCCTTCCATGCCACACCTCCTCCTGGTTGTAGCTTTATTGGATTTTCATCAGAAACCCTCTTGTGAAATGCTTTGAATCCAGGCTTGAATTTAACACATAAACCAGCCAAGGGAGAGACCAAATAGAGGGGCCACAGAACTGAATAGGAAACACATTTTTAAAAATTCAATAAAACACAACCAAAATAGCTCCTGAGGGGCTGGGGAAGAGCTGGGTAGGTCCTGAACTCCCAGCTGTGAGAGCTGCCCAGGATGGGGATCCAGTCCAGAGAGGGGACCAGGTCAGGATATTTTATATACAGCAGATCCAAGGCCCGGATCCCCCCAGTGATTCTCCATCTATCCTCGTGGGTGCAAGAGGGCAGTGGTCATTCAGAGCTCTTTCTAAATGGACAACCAGTATCCCAAGCAAACCACAGCTCATTAGAGAGTGTCAATCGTATTTACTGAATGTTTACTATGTGCAGAACGCTGTACTAAGTGCTTGGGAAGGCACAATACAACAGAATTAGCAGTCATGTTCTCTGCCCTTAACAAGCTTACAGCCTAAAGGGAGAGATGGGAATGAAGAAAACCATCACAAAGCATTTGGCCTTCAAATGTGACTAAAGAAATTCATGTCAAAACTTACTGGGACCAATGTTAATTTGGAGAACCAGGCTCAGTGAGGTTTGGCTGGTCAGTCTAATCCCATTAACTGAACATGTTTCATGAGAATGAGGTGCTTAATTTTTTTTTAATGGCATTTATTAAGCACTTACTACATGCAGAGCACTGTTCTAAGCGCTGAATAGGATAACTGGTCAGTGAAGCTTCACTTTCTACCATATTCCGATACAAACGAGACAGTGAACTTTTCCTCCAGAGATCTCCCAGACCATTTAATCCTCCTCTGTGCCAGATCCAATTATTTGATGACCGGCAATAGGGATTTCTCCGGAGTTGCATCACCAAACCAAAAACCTTCTAAAGAAGTCCACCTCTTCACAACTGGATCCGTTCTTGAATCATTTTTAAAAAAACACAAAGATTCTGTAAAATGTATTGACAAATTAGTGAGAGACTGTAAGGTCATTGTGGGCAGGGAATGTGCCTGCTTTTTCTGTTATATTGTAATAATAATTGTTTTATTTGTTAAGCACTTACTATGTGCCAAGCACTGTACTAAACACTGTGGTAGACAAAAGCAAATCGGGTTGGACACAGTCCCCGTCCCATTGCGGCTAACAGTCTTAATCTCCATTTTATAGATGAGGTAACTATGGCAGTGTGGCTCAGTGGAAAGAGCATGGGCTTTGGAGTCAGAGGTCATGGGTTCAAATCCCAGCTCCACCACTTGTCAGCTTTGTGACTTTGGGCAAGTCACTTCACTTCTCTGTGCCTCAGTTACCTCATCTGTAAAATGGGGATTAAGACTGTGAGCCCCCCATGGGACAACCTGATCACCTTGTAACCTCCCCAGCACTTAGAACAGTGCTTTGCACAAAGTAAGTGCTTAATAAACGCCATCATTATTATGGCACAGAAAAGTGAAATGACTTGCCCAAGGTCACACAGTGGACACGTGACAAAGCCGTGAT
The DNA here is from genome assembly GCF_015852505.1 of Tachyglossus aculeatus. Lineage (NCBI taxonomy): Eukaryota > Metazoa > Chordata > Mammalia > Monotremata > Tachyglossidae > Tachyglossus > Tachyglossus aculeatus. The sequence goes on from NC_052076.1 coordinate 44,566,144, forward strand.
TAGAATCCAGGTCCTTCTGACTACCACGTCTGTCCTCTATCTTCTAGGCTGTGCTGCTTTTCACTGTATAGTGAAGCACTTAGTATAGTGCTCTGCACATAGTAATTCTCAATAAATACCTGTGATATTGATTGAGGAGGGGCTTTCTCCATGCCTGCTTATTACTCCACATACAATAGATGCTCAATAAATACGGTTGAACCATAGGTGACAATAAATGGTAGAGAAGCAGTGTGGCTCAGTGGAAAGAGCATGGCCTTGGGAGTCAGAGGTCATAGGTTCATATCCCAGCTCTGCCAATTGTCAGCTGTGTGACTTCGGGCAAGTCACAACTTCTCTGTGATTCAGTTCCCTCATCTGTTAAATGGGGATTAAGACTGGGAGCCCCCCATGGGACAACCTGATCACCTTGTATCCTCCTCAGCACTTAGAACAGTGCTTTGCACATAGTAAGTGCTTAACAAATACCAAAAATTATTATTATTACTGTTGCTGATTGTGGACCTAAAAGTCTGAACACGGAAATGGAACCAAATGCAGACTCATACGCACACACAGTTGGGCATCTTCCATCACAACTTGGCAAGGTTAGTCCAAACATCTGCAGGTAGGCACAGAACAAACAGTAAAAGTGAAATCTGCGGTCTCTGGCCTCAAGGAAGGTATAATCTAATGGGTGCATAGAGGCTTGTACTGTGATAGAGTGTTAAGTGAAAGCATTAAACTATATATAGGTCCCCTAGGAAATCACATCAAGTCCGATAATGCATTTCCATGATGCAAAAACAAAAAACAAACCACAAATGTATTTTAAAACTGATTAAAAAAACAGAGTTGTGAGTTCATGTAATAATTTAAATATATACCAACATGAAAGGTAGTGAATTAGAATTTGTATGTAAATACACAAATACAGTACTTAATTTTTTAAAGTGTTATCTTTTACATCCTAGTCAGGATAAAGACACTTTGTTCGAACACACTGAAGGTCTGCCATTATTTTTGCTAGAGTTCATTAATGCTAAATTAATATAAACTGCATTCATTCTATTCCTTATTCACTCCAATTTTTAAATTGTTAGCCCCCATGTCTAATCTCCCCCAGTGTTTAGTACAGTGCTCTACACACAGTAAGTGCTTAAAACATATTATTAATACTATTCAAGTCAGTCAAAATATTTCAAAGGCAGAGAAGGGTTATCAATCAATTGTATGTACTGTGTACTTACTATGTGAACAGTACTGTGCTAAGAGCTTGGGAGAGATCCCCTTCTAGACTGTGAGCCCGTTGTTGGGTAGGGACCGTCTCTATATGTTGCCAACTTGTACTTCCCAAGTGCTTAATACATTCATTCATTCATTCATTCATATTTATTGAGTGCTTACTGTGTGCAGAGCACTGTACTAAGCGCTTGGGAAGTCCAAGTTGGCAATATCTAGAGACGGTCCCTACCCAACAGTGGGCTCATAGTCTAGAAGGGGGGAGACAAGACAACAAAACAAATCATATTAACAAGATAAAATAGAATAGTAAATATGTACAAGTAAAATAGAGTAATAAATATTCATACAGTGTTCTGCACACAGTAAGCACTCAATAAATACAATTGAATGAATGAGAGTACAGTACAACAAAATCAGTGAATACATTACCTGCCCATAACAAGCTTACAGTCTCTAGGTAAACTTTGCAGTTATCTCTGAAGGGAGAGACCTATAAATACCACCATATTAAACCCTTTTTTTTTTTTTTTTAAGGTGGTTGATATACTAGGTTCTGGGCTATCTCCCTCTTTAGAACCCAACCCAGGGGAGGGCACAGGTGGGGAATGAAGCTCTCCCCTTGCTGCTTATGACAACAGACTTACTCCTCTGGCACAGAAGACAGAGCCTAAACTGGCATCAGTTTACAACCAGAAGCAGTCCACATTCATGGACGCAACCCCACGGTCAGCAGCCTTTTCTGTGATCCAAAAGACAACTCTACTACTCTAACTTGTCCAGCACACTGGGAAAGAGAATTCTGTAATAGGCTAGAGGTTCATTACCCTGGGGCAGGAGAGGGAAGTTGAGGGAAATGCCAGAAACCTGGCACCCGAAGCCTCCCAAGTATCAGTTCAAGCTCAGGCAAGCCTTGGGTCAATCCTCCTTCTCTTCCCCTTGGTTTTCTTTTCTGTCCCCCCGAGTTCTGCAATTCTGTATCCCAAGGGGAAGTTGGCCACTTCCCCCTCTCATACCCTGCTTGATGGTGTGGTCCAGCCCAGCTCTCTACTTGGAGGCAGTTCAGTATCAGCAGCATCAACTATATTATAATTGAGTCATATTGATCTGGGCAGCCACTTATTTAAGAAACCATCTTCAACACTTTGGCATATATGTTTAATCAATTGTTTGACAACTCTACTTGTAAATATCTTGAGGTTTCACTCACCCTATTAGAGGGAAAGACCCTTTTGGGCAGGGAGCCACTTTCCCATCTTCAAAGTCTTATGAAAATCACATCCCTCCAAGATGCCTTCCCATACTAAATCCTCATTTTCCCTATTCCTTTTCCCTTCTGCATCACCCTTACTCTTGGATCTGTACCCTCTAAGCACTTGATAGCCCACCCTCAGCACTTAGGTACAATTTATTTTAATGTCTATCACCCTCTCTCAAATACAAGTCCCTTGTGAGCAGGGAGTTTATCTACCAAATCTGGTTCCTTTTATTAATAATAATAGTAGAAATAATAACAACAGTGTTTTTTGTTAAGCACTTACTATGTGCCAGGCACTGTGCTAAGTACTGGGGTAGAAACAAGATCATCAGGTCAAAGTCCCTGTTCAACATAGGGCTCACAGTCTGAATCCACATTTTACAGATGAGATAACTGAGGCCCAGAGAAATGGACTTGCCAAGGGTCGTGCAGTGGACAAGTGGTGGAGCCAGGATTAGAACCCAGGTCCTTCTGACTCCCACATCCGTGCTCTATCCACTGAGCCATGCTGCTCCTCCTTTTCAAAGCACTTAGTACAGTGCTCTGCTCACTGTAAGTGCTTAAATACCATTGAGTGAATTCTGTTTTTTGCTTCCCAAGCACTTAGTACTGTGTACTGCACCCAGTGGGTGCTCGATAACTACTAGTATTACTACTACTATCACTATTCTCAGTGGATGGTCCTAGACTAGAATGGGTTTCAGAGGATCCAGTCCAAACCAGAACTTCCAACTCATGAAGGTGAGTGCCAGATCAGACCATGTCCAAGGGGCCCCAGGGAGTTCAGAATCATTCCTGGCTCACCCCAAAACTAAGATGGATTATCCCTGCTTCCCTCTCTCACGAATAGCCCAAGTAGAAGTTGTGGGGAAGAAAGAGTAGACGTTAGAAAATGCCTCTCCCAGGCACATCCTATGCCCCCCAAATAAAGAAACCTGGGCCCCTAAGGACTGTCTTTCCTCCTGACTACACAACGACAGAGGCCAGCCTTAGCCAAGATTGAAGTATATTAGTAGATATAGTAGTAGGTATAAAGAAGGCTGCCTCTCCTCACCTGCCAGCATTGTCTTTAACATCACTCCAGCAGGCTCTGAATTTACTCACAATTTAAAAGAGAAAGGATGAGATGCTGCATTCAAAACTCAATCATTTGCTTAATCTAACAGAGCAAGGCAAACATTCCTAACATCACGGTTTGGCTACATGCTGTAGAAATCTGCAGTCGTTACAATAACAGCAATAACAAGATTAAGAGAAAATACGGCTTTGCATGTCTAAAGCAAGCATTTCAACCAGGTTCCAGCGGTGCTACATCATCCTATCATGGTTCTGGACTTTTCATTCTTCAAGTTTGAGGCTGACCATTTATCCATTGGTGCCAAAGGCCATTTTCGAAGACTGGCCCAGACAGGATTAAACTTCTATTGGTTTCGTGTTTGAGTGCGGGTAGACCCGTTCTCTTTCTTTGATGGTTGTAAGCTGAGCAGAGTGGGAAATCTGTCCTGATTTGGCAGAGAATCTGGGGGTTGGGGGCTGGCGGGACAAATTGATCGAGGAGAGTGGGTTAACATGAAAATCATGTTTTCTTTTCCTGCCCATCAGGACGGTCCTCATCCATTGGAACCCAGCCTTTGCCAGGATTATGTCTACTCAGTCGTCACACAGGTAACAAGAGCCTCCATGAAAAGGTTCTGGCTTCCCTAGGCTTCCATGTCCAGGGATTGTTCCTTTCCTGAACAGAAATGCTGCTGCTGCCTGAATCTAACCAGCTAGCTGTGGTGTGGAACTCCAGTTGTAGCTAATGGAAGCCTAGGCATAGTGCCAGTGTTTGCACTGGGGCTGGTGAAACAGTCATGGAGGCCGTTTGCAAACTCTTTTCCAACAGATTGCTCTAGAAACTCCAGGTGTTCCACGGAGAGCACTGTTCTAGTTGCAAAACACCAACTCCTTAACCTCTTGGCCGGCCTGCCAGAAGATCTGAACCGCTAAATGAAAAACCTGACAAGCAGCTTACCTGGAACAAGTGGATAAATTTCCTTCACAGTTCATTTTACCGCTCTTGTACTGCCAAATGGGCTTTCCATGAACGAAAAGGAAAAGCAGCAGTAGGTGAAAATAACAAGGATGGCAAAGCAGCAAGGCTAGCCCAAGACATTTCCAATCACCCACTAGTCCTGGTTTTCAACTGAGGCTCTCTCCTTCTCCTCTGTCCACACTTTCACAATTAAGGCTGCTTTAATCATTGGGTGGCAGAGGCAGCTGGGTCAAACCCACTGGCTTCAGAGGAGCCTCTGAGTTCCAATCAGAACCTTTTCCCACCTTCCCCCTCCTCCTGCTCTCCCACTGGAACCGCCAAAGGGCGAACAACAGGCCCAGGTGGAAACTTTTCAGGGATCTCTGCCAGGAAAGAGTCTTTAGGCAAAATTCAAAAAAAGTAATCTTGGGTAGTTTAACGTCCTCGGGGTCTGGCAATGCCAAAGGTTTGAATTTCACACTCTTTAAAAGTAGCGTGGTGTGAGGGCTTTTTTTAGCTTGAAACTAATAATTTATGAAAATGTGGAAGAGAAGAATGTATTCACCATAAAAATTGAATTTAATACAAAAAAATGGGGGAATCAAACAGGGGCCCTCAATTCTGAGCCCTGAGAGACTGCACTGCTGGTGCCCTCTTTTGTCCTGGCCCAGCTCAAAAGAAATTAGTGGCATCGTAGACAGTAAGGCCAGTGGGAAGAGGGAGGAGGAAAACCTTATCCAGAAGGGCCTGCTGAGGAGCTTCTGCCTCAGGTGAGTTTAACCCTGTCCTGTTAACAATCTCTATGGTTGTAATAAATAAATAATAAAAATGATGGCATTTGTTAAGCGCTTACTATGTGCAAAGCACTGTTCTAAGCGCGGGGGGGGATACAATGTGATCAAGTTGTCCCACGTGGGGCTCACAGTCTTAATCCCCATTTTTACAGATGAGGGAACTGAGGCTCAGAGAAGTTAAGTGACTTGCCCAAGGTCACACAGCAGACTCGTGGTGGAGCCGGGATTCGAACCCACGACCTCTGACTCCAAAGCCCGTGCTCTTTCCACTGAGCCACGCTGCTTCTCTACCACCTGCTTGTACCACCTGGCTTTCTGAGTAGGACCAATGAATTTGTAAATTTCTAACTTGTAAATTGGAAGAGGAAGATGGGTGGATAGGAGGAAGTGGCTGAACCCTTCTATTCTTCCCTGCCGGGCTGATCTTCCTGATCCCTGGAAAGCTTTTGTATTACTGGAATCGGCTACCTGAATAATCCTGCTTGCTGATTTTCAGCAACATTCCTCATATACATTCCCAAGCCATTAGCCTTTACCTTGGGCAGAACACTGTACTAAGTACTGGGAAAGAATTAACAGGAGGGAGGGAATTAGACACTGTCCCTCGGTCCTCGGGGTTGGGGCTGGGGGGGTGGGGGGGTTCACAATCAAAAATAGGGGAGAGAAGACTAGTGACTAGAACGGCATTAAAGATATGGACAAATACCCAAAAACTTAGATCAGTAGGATACTACTACAGAAACGCTCTGGGTATGTCACTCCCCTCCTCAAAAATCTCCAGTGGCTGCCTATCAACCTTCACATGAAGTAAAAACTCCTCACTATGGGCTTCAAAGCTCTCCATCATTTTGCCCCCTCCTACCTCACCTCCCTTCTCTCCTTCTCCAGCCCACCCTGCACACTATGCTCCTCTGCCGCTAACCTCCTCGTTGTGTCTCATTCTTGCCTGTCCCACCGTCGATCCCTGGCCCATATTCATTCATTCATTCATTCATTCAATCGTATTTATTGAGCGCTTACTGTGTGCAGAGCACTGTACTAAGTGCTTGGGAAGTACAAGTTGGCAACATATAGAGACGGTCCCTACCCAACAGTGGGCTCACAGTCTAGAAGGGGGACACAGAGAACAAAACAAAACATATTAACAAAATAAAATAAAGGGAATAAATATGTACAAATAAAATAAATAGAATAATAAATCCGTACAAACATATATACATAGATACAGGTGCTGTGGGGAGGGGAAGGAGGTAAGGCGGGGGGATGGGGAGGTGGAGGAGGGGGAGAGGAAGGAGGGGGCTCAGTCTGGGAAGGCCTCCTGGAGGAGGTGAGCTCTTGGTAGGGTTTTGAAGGGAGGAAGAGAGCTTCCATTCATTCATTCATTCAATCGTATTTATTGAGTGCTTACTGTGTGCAGAGCACTATACTAAGTGCTTGGGAAGTCCAAGTGGGCAACATAGAGAGACGGTCCCTACCCAACAGTGGGCTCACAGTTTAGAAGGGGGAGACAGACAACAAAACAAAACATATTAACAAAATAAAATAAATGGAATAAATATGTACAAATAAAATAAATAGAATAATAAATCCGTACAAACATATATACATATATACAGGTGCTGTGGGGAGGGGAAGGAGGTAAGGCGGGGGGATGGGGAGGGGGAGGAGGGGAAGAGGAAGGAGGGGGCTCAGTCTGGGAAGGCCTCCTGGAGGAGGTGAGCTCTTGGTAGGGTTTTGAAGGGAGGAAGAGAGCTTCCATTCATTCATTCATTCAATCGCATTTATTGAGCGCTTACTGTGTGCAGAGCACTATACTAAGTGCTTGGGAAGTCCAAGTGGGCAACATAGAGAGATGGTCCCTACCCAACAGTAGGCTCACAGTCTAGAAGGGGGAGACAGAGAACAAAACAAAACATATTAACAAAATAAAATAATGGGAATAAATATGTACAAATAAAATAAATAAATAAAATAATAAATCCGTACAAACATATATACATATATACAGGTGCTGTGGGGAGGGGAAGTAATCGCATTTATTGAGTGCTTACTGTGTGCAGAGCACTATACTAAGCGCTTGGGAAGTCCAAGTGGGCAACATAGAGAGACGGTCCCTACCCAACAGTGGGCTCACAGTCTAGAAGGGGGAGACAGACAACAAAACAAAACATATTAACAAAATAAAATAAATGGAATAAATATGTACAAGTAAAATAAATAGAGTAATAAATCTGTACGAACATATATACAGGTGCTGTGGGGAGGGGAAGGAGGTAAAGCAGGGGGGTGGGGAGAGGAAGGAGGGGGCTCAGTGTGGGAAGGCCTCCTGGAGGAGGTGAGCTCTCAGTAGGGCTTTGAAGAGAGGAAGAGAGCTTCCACCGCCCTCACCCCTCCTAGGACTCCACCCGAGGGCAGGAGGGGAGGGAAGCCGGGCTGGCCTGGAATGCCCTCCTTCCACACATCCACCAAACTAGTTCTCTTCCTCCCTTCAAAGCCCTACTAAGAGCTCACCTCCTCCAGGAGGCCTTCCCAGACTGAGCCCTCCCCCTTATCCTCTGCTCCTCCTCCCCTCCACATCACCCCCTTCCTCTGCCCTAACCCCTTCCCCTCCCCACAACACTTGTGTATATTTGTACATATTTATTACTCTATTTTATTAATGATGTGTATATATCTATATTTATTTTTAAGGTACTGACAGCTGTCTACTTGTTTTGCTGTCTGTCTCCCCCTTCTAGACTGTGAGCCCATTATGGAATAGGGACTGTCTCTATATGTTGTCAAATTGTACTTTCCAAGCGCTTAGTACAGTGCCCTGCACACAGTAAGCGCTCAATAAATACGATTGAATTAATGAATGAATACTGTGGCAAGAGGAGAATTTCAGGCTTCTCACAGCTAAGAGTCCAACAGCAGCAAAAGCAGCCACAGGAACCACTAAAGCAGCAGACCACTAAAGAGATTTGTTTTGCAAAACCCTGCTGTGGCTGCTTTTGGTCCCTCGATCGATAAGTGGTATTTATTGAGTGCTTACTGTGTGCAGAACATTGTACTCAGTACTTGGGAGGGCACAGTATGAAAAGCTGGAAGACACGATCCCTGACCCTCTGAGTTTACAATCTATAGAGGGAGAAAGACATAAAAATAAATTACAGATGGGGGAATGATGGAGTGTAAGGATATGTAAATAAGTGTTTTGTGGGGTGGGAGGAATATCTAAGTATTTAAGGGCTATAGGTCCAAGTGTAAATGCTACACAGAGGGAGGGAAATGAGAGCTTAAACAGGGAAGGTCTCAGAGGAGTTATGATTTTAGGAATGGTTTGAAAGTGGGGAGAATGGTGATCTGTCAGATATGAAGGGGAAGGGAGTTCCAGGCCAGAAGAAAGATGGGCAAGGGGTCAGCCTAATAGGTAAACCACTCCCAGGAGATGCTGCACCTTTTCTCTTCTTTCTCCACCCCCACGTACAGAAAGCAAATCTCCCAACCCCACAAGCAGGGATCTCAACTAATGTTAGAGGCCACCTGGCATCACTAACTGTGTGGTCCAGGGAAACGTCTAGAAACCAGGACTCAGGCAGTAGGACTAGGGTCAGTTTTGAGAGGAACAATGTGCATTTTCGTAAACGTGTTAAGATTTTATTTTGCAATATCACTGGGAAGTTAGGATTTCTTGGGCATTTTATTTATAGGTTGTTAATGAATAAAGCCCCTTTTACAGAGCCCCTCAGCAGTCTGCCTAATTAAAGTCTTTCTAAACTAAAAAAAAAAAAATCAATAGAATCAGAGCTGTTACTTCAGGAATTCCTTTGCGGTCCTCCATTCTCCCTGTATATTGATAAATCTACATTACTCCCTAACCCACTGACTGTTGGGAGGATGTCTACAGAGGAATTCAAAATGCCTATCTTTATTTTTACTGGTATTCGTTAAGCACTTACTATGTACTGGGCACTGTGCTAAGTGCTGGGATAGATACAAGATAATCAGATTGGACAGAGTCCATGTCCCACAATGGGGCTCGCAATCTTAATCCCCATTTTACAGATAAAGTAACTGAGGCAAAGAGAAAGTTAAGTGACTTGTCCAAGGTCACACAGCAAACAAGTGGCAGAGCAGGTATTAGAACCCACATCCGCTGACTCCCAGGACTGTGCTCTATCCACTAGGCCATGCTTCTCAGATTCCTGTCTTCAGACTCCACACCTCTTCCCTTGTGCCAAAGTCATAGAATTTGCGATACACTGAGTTACCAGGGGTCCAGTCAGGTATTCCATTGTCCATGGAGTTCACATCATGGGCTTTCCCAAAGTGTGGTGATAAGCTAAAAAAAAAAACTGTTCTTTCTCCATAATGCCCTGTGCCTGTTAGTAAAGGTTGTGAGTAATAGTTTAGGAAAGAACATATTCAATCATTCATTCATTCATCCAATCGCATTTATGGAGCGCTTACTGCGTGCAGAGCACTGTATTAAGCGCTTGGGAAGTGCAAATTGGCAACCTATTTATTTTGGAAAAATTACTAAAATTAAAGAAGGGAGTTAAGGAAATAAATAAGAGGAAAGAGTAGCAAACTGGAGCACTCGGTGAGAAAAAAAGGAGCCTGAGTTTTAATATTCTTCATAAGGCATCTTTAAATTGGCTAATAAAGATTGTGTTCTTAATTTATGTCTTGTTGAAATAGCACCCTCTTGTGGCTTTTATTGCCAATTTCAACATAAACTCAAAAGTAATTGAGTAAATGCTCTAATATTTCTTCTTCTTTGATTACATTGCTACTCCACAATTTAGGGGCAACAGCCCTTGGGTGGTAGCCCCGAGGGTCACAAGTTCAACCAGAGGAGCCAAGACTATACTGCCACTATTCATATCTGAAACCAAGATAGAGTTCCGAGACTTTTTATTTAACGCAATTACCACAAAGAAGGTTACCATAGTGTTCGAGTTTTGGGTGCATACTGCAAATATCTAATGGCAATTCTGCGGCATTTTGGTCCTACTTGTTTGCAACAATGAAGTTAAACATAGGGATTAAGATCATTCAACTACTAAAGGGAGGAAAATGTCAATATTACCCAGGTTAAAAATTAATTATGAGAATTACGCTTTACTACAGTAATTCCTAAGAGCACTAGTGTTGGTGATATGAAAGTGAATTGCAAATATTTGCAACAAACATGGAAAATAATGAATAGCTAATGTTTTAATTATACCAAATGACATATTTAAAATCACTAGTAGACACAGTTTTGAATAACAATTAAGTCTCTGGAGAACTCCATTCTCTCTCTGAATCTTGCTGTAGTGTTGAGTGTTTCCTCCAGAAAAGCTGGGAAACACCTTTATTTACTTGAGACCATGCTTGGGGCTCAGAATCCCAGAAATGGCTAGAAAGCAAGAAGAAATTCCCAATCAGCTTTCTATTTAACCTGTTGGATTGGCGAGTTCAATTTTAGAAGATAATCATGATTGTTTCATTCAAGGTTTCGTGCTGAAAGAAAAAAGGAACCTATGTACCCTTTTCTACTATTCCAGCCAAATGACTTCCTTCCATCCCTTAAACCTGCACTTATCCGAGCGTATTTTATTTTCATTTTAAGAAAGTGGGGAAGAGACTCAGGGAGGGATCATAGACCTGAGTTCCAGGCAACTCTACTCAATTTGAGCACTTTTACACGCCTAAGTTTCCCTTCCTCTCCAAGGTTTTAAATGTTCTACAAATAACTTAAGCTATACAGCCCCCACCAATCCATCGAGGACAAGGGGTACAGGAAAGGTGCAGCTCATCTTCCCCCCACATTCCAAGTGAGGAGACTGAGGCTCAGTCCTTTGCCCAAAGTCACATAATAAATGAGTCTGGAGCAGAAATGAGGCTCAAATCCAGATCTCCACTCTACACTTCTAACCACTAGACCACTTTCTGTGCTTGCTCTAGAAATGCTCTTCCTATTGGTCACAGGAGAGTAAATTTGCTTTGAACGTCTTCTAGGGACAACAGGTGGCAGAATGGCAAATCACCATTCTAAACATGTCACAGACTCAATCGGAAGATATCTCCCAACTGGGATGTATTTGATCTAACATTATAACAGAGTACCCTAGAAAGTCATTATGAGTATCTGCTAATTCTGTTGCATTGTGCTTTTCCAAATGCTTAATACAGTGCTCTGCACATACTAAACATTCAATAAATACGATTGATTGATTGAAAAATATCCATATAGTTTGCATTTTCAGGAGAGTAGGGTAGTGTAACTAGAACTGCTTTTGGATTTCTGAATCTCTGTCCTCTCCAGGAGGTTATTTAGAGCATGGTGAGCTAATCGGAAGATATCTCCCAACTGGGATGTATTTGATCTAACATTATAACAGAGTACCCTAGAAAGTCATTATGGGTATCTGCTAATTCTGTTGCATTGTGCTTTTCCAAATGCTTAGTACAGTGCTCTGCACATACTAAACACTTAATAAATACGATTGATTGATTGAAAAATATCCAGATAGTTTGCATTTTCAGGAGAGTAGGGTAGCGTAACTAGAACTGCTTTTGGATTTCTGAATCTCTGTCCTCTCCAGGAGGTTATTTAGAGCATGATGAGCTTCAAAAACTCTCCAGGATATTTTCCAACTTCAACCAAGCTTCCCAGCAAAGCTAGATCCACTCACATTAAGAGCCGAGGTCTGTATGGATCTAATACCAGAAACAGCCTTTCGCCTCCTCCCAGACATCGGAAGAAGCTCTTTGAATGACTCTTCCTCTCTTATCTGAGCCTGGAGCTTTAGAAATGTATCCAACTGCTCTCCCTGAGTGCAGACCTTCCAGCAGCCATGGAAATTCTGTACACATCTGGGATGATCTATGAACACAAAAAAAGGAGGAGGTGAAGGAGGAGACCAAATACAAGAGAAGGAAAAACGAGGCTGCACTGAGGACTGGTCTCCCTGACAGTGAATGGCCCTAGGGAGAAGAGCAAACTGTACTGTTTCTGGAGAGCTTGTCAGACATCCAGTTATCTTGGGTTGGGAATTGAGTGGGGAAGGAGGATAAAGCCTGGAGACTGAGTGTAGAGTAGAAAAGTGAGAAGCAACGTGGCCTAGTGAGAAGCAACATGGCCTAGTGGAAAGAGCACGAACCTGGAAATCAGAAGGGCCTGAGTTCTAATTCCAGCTCCACCACTTGTCTGCTTTTTGACCTTCGGCAAATCACTTATCTTTTCTGTGTCTCAGTTACTTCATCTATAAAATGGGGATTAATACTGTGAGCCCTATGTGGTATGGGGATGGTGTCCAACTTGATTATCTTGTATATACCTCAACACTTAGTGCAGTGCCTGGCATTTAGTAAGCGTTTAACAAATACCATAAAAAAAAGGATGGTATCTGGCCTGAGGAAGGGCTCAGAAGAGGAATTGTGCTAGGTACTCTCCATGCAATACCAGTCCTAATTTGCAATTTAGTCCTTTGGAATATGGTAACCGGATGCCCCAGTTTCAGCAGGACCATCCCAAACTTCAAGATCTGTCCCCGCTTCATACCTTAGGCTTTTAAGGACCAAAAAGAAGAAAGAGTTGGCTGAGAAGAGCACAAATTTCAGCCAATAGGACTGGTTGGGGAAATCTCACATCAGCAGATATCTCTTTTCCTCACTAGGAGAAGAAAAACGGGGTCAAAAAGCCAACTGAAAGTCCGATCCACAGGTCAGGGGCTCAGACAGCCATGACTATCCTTTCCCACCTCTCCCTCTTTTTGCCTTCTACTCTTGACCATTCTCCCCTTTTTCTTCTTTCCCTTTTCCCTCCTCACCCCCTCTTTTTCTTTCTACCCTTCCTTCTCCATTCCTCTCTCTGACCTTGGCCCCTTTCACCTCACCCCAACGCTGCATAAGGGACCCCTTACTTTGGAACCCTAATGGAGCAAGCCAGGGATATCCAAGAGTTTCCTCATTAACCCTCTGACTCCTCCACGGTTGTATTTTGGATGATGTACACACTATGACCAAGAAGAAGCCCTCTTCTCCTTAGCAAGACACAAAACTGGTTTCACTGATCTGAAAAAGGGACTGGGGAAAAATATATACTTTACCACCCAGTTCTGGTGCTTGAGTTAATGCCACTGGGCAAGACTGCTGCCAACTGTATTGCTAAAAGAAAGAAACAAAAAGGAATCAGTGGAGAACTTGAAAAGCAAGAAACTGGACACAGTCCCTGTCCCCCACATTGGGCTCACAGTCTTAATCCCCCATTTTACAGATGAGGTCACCGAGGTACAGAAAGGTGAAGTGACTTGCCCAAGGTCACACAGCAGATGAGTGGTGGAGCAGGATCAGAACCCAGGTCCTTCTGACTCCCAGACCCACCAGACTGTTCAATCTGTTGGCAAATCCCGTCGGTTCTACCTTCACTACATGGAGAAAAACCACCCCATCCTCTCCATTCATACTGCTACCGTGCTGATCCAAACACTTCAGTGTGGCTCAGTGTAAAGAGCTCAGGCTTTGGAGTCAGAGGTCATGGGTTCAAATCCCAGCTCCGCCAACTGTCAGCTGAGTGACTTTGGGCAAGTCACTTCACTGCTCCATGCCTCAGTTACCTCATCTGTAAAATGGGGATTAAAACTGTAAGCCCCCCTTGGGACAACCTGATCATCTTGTAACCTCCCCAGCACTTAGAACAGTGCTTTGCACATAGTAAGTATTAACAAATACCATTATTATTATTATTATTATTATTATTATTATTATTATTATTATTCTGTCCGGTTGCTACTGTATAACTATAGGAAACACAGGCAACTTTCCAAATCTTACTAGAAACAGTTCTTATTAAAGGGATGTGCGAGCTGAGGGAGGAGAGAGAACCTCTCCACCCTTCAAACTCTGTGTATTGTTCCTTACCCTTTAAATGTATATTCTGGGAACAGCCAGGGGCTATATTTTAGAGAAATCAATCAATCAACAGTATTCATTCATTCATTCATTCAATCATATTTATTGAGCGCTTACTATGTGCAGAGCACTGTACTAAGCACTCAGGAAGTACAAGTCGGCAACATATAGAGACGGTCCCTACCCAACAGCGGGCTCATAGTCTAGAAGGGGGAGACAGACAACAAAACAAAACATGTAGACAGGTGTCAAGTCATCAGAACAAATAGAATTAAAGTTAAATGCATATCATTAACAAAATAAATAGAATAGTAAATATGTACAAGTAAAATAGAGTGATAAATCTGTACAAACATATATACAGGTGTTGTGGGGAGGGGAAGGAGGTGTGGCGGGGGGGTGGGGAGGAGGAGAGGAAAAAGGGGGCTCAATCTGGGAAGGCCTCCTGGAGGAGGTGAGCTCTCAGTAGGGCTTTGAAGGGAGGAAGAGAGCTAGCTTGGCAGATGAGTGGAGGGAGGGCATTCCAGGCCAAGGGAAGGACATGGGCCGGGGGTCGACAGCGGGACAGGCAAGAACAAGGTATAGTGAGGAGGTTAGCGACAGAGGAGCGGAGGGTGCAGGCTGGGCTGTAGAAGGAGAGAAGGGAGGTGAGGTAGGAGGGGGTGAGGTGATGGACAGCCTTGAAGCAGAGAGTGAGGAGTTTTTGCTTGATGCATAGGTTGACAGGCAGCCACTGGAAATTTTTGAGCACTTCCTGCATTGCTGACCACTGTACTAAGGAAAGTACAGTAGAATTAAATTGACATGATCCCTGCCCTTGAGGATTTTAGAGTTGAGTCAGGGAGATAAACAATAAAATAAGTTATAAGTACAGGAAGAAACCAAGTTCTTATCCTTGCCTACAGTGTGACCTAGGGCAAGTCATTTAACATCTCTGTGCCTCAGTTTCCTCATCCATAAAGTGGGGTTTAAATATCTGTTCTCCCTCAGACTGTGAGCCTGCTATGGGACAGAGACTGTGTTCGACCGTCTACTCCTCTACTGGTGGAGCTTAGCACAAAGTAAGTGCTTAACCAGTACACAGTTATTACTATTGAGTCTTTTCAATGCTTGGGCTGCAGTCCAATGAGTACAAAATTGAAACGAACACATTTTCAGGCTAAAGGGCTAAAGTGACCAAATGTTCCCACTCACCTTCCTTAGCTTCTCTTCTTCCGCCTTCACCCTGGTCAAAGGAAACCAGGGAATTGTTAGAACAATGATGCCTTCTTGGCAATCAAGTTGTAGTACTGGGAGAGGAGCTGACATTTTTCCCCAGAGATTAACATCAGCTCTGTACCCTTAGGCCAGGAGCAGGGGCATGGGAAGGAAAAGCAGTAGCAGCAACAATGTCTCCCCCATCACTCCTGTTAAAAGACTGCAGAGACCGAGTCCTCAAAGTGTTAAAGGGACAGTAGGTTGTAGATGGTTCTAGGGAGGACTCCAGGAAGAACTGTATAATAATAATGGCATTTATTATGCTGCATTTGATTATGCTCTAAAGAAAGGACTTTGACAACATCACCGCATCAACAACTATGAGCCACTGAGAGGATTCAAACCCCAGGAGGGGTTGTGGGTGAGTGATAAACCAGGGGAGGGATGGGGAATAGGCCACCCAATAACTCCCGCTTCTTCTGCAGGCTGCCGTTTCACTACCTTGTGGGGACCAGACCCCAGGAGTATGCGACAAATGCAATAGTAAACCATGAGAATTCTGGAGAGTGGCAATTACTGGGGCAATGGATCCATTAGAATACCAGCTATGAACTCAGGGATGCTAATGATGTGACAGGATCTCTCTGGCCTGTGGCTAATGATCTCCAGGCACACTACCTTCTGCAATACATTAAAAATCATGCCCTTTACCTTTTCTGGGCAAGAAGATTATTTTCCAATGCGAGTTTAAAATACTCTTTATCTGGAAGACAAAAAGGTGGATTGGGTTTAATGCAATAGTCTCTCAAATGTGTTCCAAAAGCCTCAAAATTTCAGTATCACCTGCATCTCAATAAAACTGAATTAAGTATCCACCTGCGTGGGGGCAAGCTACTTCCCTGTTCAATGTCAACCCTAAGCATGGAGAACAATAAGCAATGGACCCAATATAGTTGGGTGCAGTGGAATCCCAGCCATGGCCAGAAGGAAATCTCGTCATCTGTCTGTTTCCTTGTATCCTGCCAAATCTTAAAGACTAGGAGGAGAAAGCTCAGAGGGAAGATTTAGAGAATGATGGCAGGGAACTCTCTCTGTACAACTAGTACATAGTTTACTCAAGCTAACCTTCCAAACATACCTCATTCTCCCATCTTTGTCCTCTCAATCGCGCTGTTCCCCTGGCCCATATCTCCCTCCCATCTCAACTACTGCTCTCCCTATCTCCAAAGCTTTCCTGAATCCCACCTACTCCAATAAGCCTCTCCAATTAACATCCAACACCCCAAGTTACATCAACCCAAGAGCTACCTCTGCACTTGCACATTTGTTTATAGCCTTCCTTAGCACATGTATATATGTAATCAATTATACAATCATTCTGATTACTCAGTTTGTAATTATTTTCAAGTCTGTCTCACCCATTAGAACAAGGCTTCTTGTCAGCAGGGAAAGCGCGTCTGTTGTACTTCCTCAAGCACACAGTTCAAAGCCGAACCCCCAGTGGGCACTCAATAAATACGATAACTATGACTACTATTTTACCAAGGCTGCCACCACCCTACAGCAATTCAGACTTCAAAAGCTCTGACCTGTGTGCCTCTCTTAAACTCTTGCATGATCGCTAGTTTGAGAAACAATCAATTAAGGCAATTAGTTTAGGTTATTTTAGCCATGTTTAATCAGATGTGTAACAATATTTAATGAGCACCAATCAATCAGTCATTGGTATTTACTGAGTGCTTGCTATGGATTAAGCACTTGGGAAAGTAATACAACAGAGTTGGTAGTTGAGACCCCTGCCCCCAAGGAGCTTACAGTCTAGGATGATGCGGCAATACTGTACCACATCTTGAATGTATAGAACGCTGTAGGTATATAACAACTGTGTGTGGAATATTGAATTAAGGCCTTTGGAGAATAAAGAAGAGGTTGAAGTGACAATTTCCACTTTCAAGGAACTTACAATCTAATGGAGGAGACAGACACAAAATAAGTTACAGTAGAAGGAAGAAGTGCTTAAATAGTAACATGTGAAATCAATATTATTATTATTATATTTGTAAAACACTTAGTTCGTATCACTGTTCTAAGCTCTGGGGTAGATACAAATTAATTAGGTTGGACATAGTCCCTAGCCCACATGGGACTCACATTTTTAGTAGGAGGGAGAACTGGTAGTGTGGCCTGATGGATAGAGTCCGGGCCTGGGAGTTAGAAGGACCTGGGTTCTTATCCCAGTTCCACCATTTGTCTGCTGTGGAAACTGGGGCAAGTCACTTCACTTCTCTGTGCCTCAGTCACCTCATCTGTAAAATGGGGATTAAGACTGTGAGCTCCATGTGGGACAGAGACCGTGTTCAACTTGATTAACTTGTATCTACCCCAGTGCTTAATATAGTGCTTGCCCTATAGTAAGGGCTTACCAAACGCCTTTAAAAAAACAAACAGGTATTTAATCCCCATTTTACAGTCGAGGAAACTGAGGCACAGAGAAGTTAAGTGAGTTGCCCAAGGTCACACAGCAAGCAAGGAAGCAATTGGCAGATCCAGAATTAGAACCCAGGTCTTCTGAATCCCAGGCTCATGCTCTTTCTAGTAGGCCACGCTGCTTCTCCATGGGACTATGGGTGGTTATGAGTGCCTAGGTACTGAAGTGAAAGTTGGAAAGACAGAAGCTGGGGAGAAGAGCAATTAATTGGGAAAGCACCTTAGAGGAGGAGGGACTTTAGAAGGGCTTCACAGATAGGGAGAACTGTGGTCTGGTGGATTTGAAGGGGAAGGGGCCTGTAGGCAGAAGGAAGGGTGAAAACCGAGGGTCGGAGGTAGGAGAGTGAAGAACAAACTACAAGGAGAAAGTGAACTTGTGGGGGGACAAAGAGTTCAGCACTTTGCTTTGATATAGAAACAGATTTTTTCAGCACTTTGCTTTGATATAGAAACAGATTTTTTCAGAAGCGTTTTCACATCACCAATCTCATGTTATCCTCATAATATCCCCAAGAGATAGAAAAGGGAGGAAACTGAGGCTCAGAGAGGTTAAGTGACTTCACAAGATGATGCAGCAGGTCAGGGGCAGAACAGAGACTAAAACTTGGGTCTCCACACTCCCCAACCAGCACTCTTTCCCCTACACGATAGACATACCCTCATACATTAGAAACAGCTGTTCATTTTTTTCTTCTTCCTCTCTAATCCTGTTGCCTGCCTTTGTGGCAAGGATCCTCATAATTTGAAATCTCTTCTTCTTTCTTTTTTCCTTTTCTGCAATTCTTCTTTCCTCTAGGATCTTCTGATCAGGGTCTTCTTCTTCCAAGTAGTACCTAGCAGGAGTCAAATTTAAATATGCTTGTGGCTAGAAGGTTTCAGATTTGTCCTGAAAGAAGTCTGAAACTCAGGTAATAGAGAAACCAAAGATAAAGAGGACAGAGGAGCATTTTGAGAAAATGAAAATGAAAGCCTCAGAAAATTCTGCATCCCAACAGAAGAGTGGAAGTCAACTACTGAGGTAAGATCAGCAAGGCACATGTAAATCAAAGGAAGAGTGGCTCTCTTCGAGCCAAAGCTTTGTAAAAAATGAGACACGAAGGTAAAAGAGGAAACAATGAAAGGCATTACAAATATTAAACACGAGATATTAAACAAGAGACAATGTTTTTGCGTGCACAATGTGGCCAGGACTGTGGATCCCAAAGTGAGCTTTTCAGCCTCCCACACTCCTAGGTAAACGTCACCTTTAATCAATCAATCGGTCATATACATTGGGCACTTAGTGGTGCAGAGCACTGTAGTAAGTTCTCGGGAAAGTACAATATAACAGAGTTGGTTGATGCATTCCCTGCCCAAAAGGAGTTTACAGTCTAGAGCATGGTGGCAAAAAGGAAGAAGTTGTATCCATTCATATTTCTTAAGCATCTACTGTGTGTAAATCACTGTATGAAGTGCTTGAGAAAGTACAACAGAAGTGAATGATCCAGGCTATGCTTTCAAGGAATGTATTTATTTCACTTGTACATATTTACTACTCTATTTATTTTATTAATGATGTGCACATAGCTATAATTCTATTTATTCTGACGGTTTTGACACCTGTCTACTTGTTTTGTTTTGTTGTCTGTCTCCCCCTTCTAGACTGTGATCCCGTTGTTGGGTAGGGACCATCTCTATATGTTGCCGACTTGTACTTCCCAAGTGCTTAGTACAGTGCTCTGCACACAGTAAGCACTCAATAAATACAATTGAATGAATGAATGAATGAAGATGCTTCCAATATGTGATGCCAACACTTGCACAAAAAAGCTAATGCATTTCAACAGAATAAGTGATTAATATTTCCATAAGTAAAACACTGAGAATTCAACTCAGAAACAGATAAACTAGAGAATCCAAAAGTAAGAAGCTACCAAGGGGGAAATATGTATTATAACAGAAGTAATAATACTACTTATTAAGCACTTACTGTGTGCATAGCACTTTACTAGCATTGGAAAAGAATACATGGGTGGGATTTAGATCTAGTCCCTGGCCCTCAGGGGGTCATAATCTATGAAAGAGATGGTGTTCTTCCTATTTCTACTTTACCACTACCAGCTCCTTACATCCGTTCCAATCTTCGACTCCTTAAAGCATGCCCATCAATCAATCAATGGTGTATACTGAGCACTTCCTGTGTGCAGAGCACTGCACTAAATGTTTGAGAGACTACAATACAATGGAGTTGGTAAACATGGCCCCTGCCCTCAAGGAGCATTCAGCCTAATAGGTCCTCTAGTTTGAGAAACAATTATCTTAGGCGATTATTTTAGATCATTTTAAGTCATAACTGATGTGACCAGATGCTTGTTAACACTAAAGAGAAAAGGAGCAGAGCCAGTGACACCTTCACACAAAAAACAGCAATAAAAAAGTGAATGTACAAATGCAGAACTCCTAGAGGCACATAGCTGTACCCATACAAAAGACACAGAGATGCATATACCCAGAGATGAGAGAGGAAAAGAGAAAGATAGCCAGGCAGAGGTAAGCAAAAGACAAGATTTAGAAAGCAGGACAAAAAAAGACATGTACATTCACACAATAGTATTTACTGAATGTCTTCTTTGTTTAAAGTATTTTATTAGGCATTTAGAAGAGTGCAATGAAAGTAAAAGACACAGCTCCTGCCTTTGAGGAAATTACAAGACACAGGAACCAGAGATAGAGGGAAGCAGAGACAGCTCCTTGTGGGCGGGGAGCGTGTCTATAAATTCTGTTCTACTGTACTCTCCTGGGCACCTACTACAGTACTCTGTACACAGTAAATGCTTAACAAATACGATTGATTGAGACAGAGACAAAGACCCAGGGAGGACAAACTCAGATGAAGGGAGATAAAATTAATAAGGCTGAGACATTATAAAGATTACATTTACAACATGGCGTGCCACAAAGAGAGACAGAAAGGAGAGCTAGAGACTCAAGAAACTAGGTGGGATTGCATAGCTGGTTGGATGGGAAAGAGAATGGCTATGTAGATGGGAGAGAAAACGAATGTATGTAGAGGGAATTACAATATTTTCAAAAAGTGACCGTCTTCCTCTTGGTACCACAAGACCAAAACACTGCCTTACCTCTTTTGGAACCTGTGATCCTCCATGGTTTCCTCAAGATGGATGTGGTTACCAAGGTCTATAGACAAGTAAACAAACTCCTAGAGCCATGGAACGCAGTCACAGAATCAACTGTGTCATAAAACTGGAAGGAACTTCCAGATTTCCTCTCCCTGCTCATGGGTTCTGTATTGGCTACTACAGGTAATAACATTACTATAGTTACAGTGGCAAATCAAAACTCAAGCATTAATTTGACTCGATGTATTAGCGATGTTTAACGAGTCTGTATATTGCACATAAAGGAATTTCATATTACTTTTCCAGGGGTTCTGAAATGGGTCTTAATTAATGGGAAAGCATACGCCAGGATATAACCATATTTTCAAGGAATGGGATAAGCTCATCCTTGGTTAAAGCCCATAGTGCATGATGGTGATAGCAGTATCATTTTACCCAACAGATGTCATTGGGAAAAAAAGATCACAAGTACTGGTTGTAGAAAATGTTATAAAAAGAAATGCCAAATGCTGAAAGATGGAAATAGTCATCACGTATGAAGTTGAAGAGGAAGTCAGCATGGAGACAGAACCTGAAGAGCCCCTGGGTATATACTCCAGACCAAGCTGTTTTACCCAAGGAGAGATTAGATTTGGGATTTGGACTGTAACTCTCGGACTCTGGGCCGTGAGGAACCCAAAACTCTGTTTCTCTTGTTCCTTCTGCAACCCGGACTACACATCTTATTCCTTTTATGTCAACCTACTCACCGTACCTTGATCTTATCTATCTCACTGCTGATCCCTTCCATATGTAACTGTAACTTCTTCCCCCTTCATAATCAACAGACCACCTTTCTCCCCACCTTCAAAGCCTTCCTACAATCACATCTTCTCCCAGAAGCCTTACCCAAATAATCCCTCATTTCCCCACTCCCTTATGCATTGCCCACACACTTGAATCTTTACCCCTTAAGCACTGGTTGGTCATTTGGCCCTAAATCCCATTTATGTACATATCTGTAATTTATTTTAATGTCTGTCAGCCTCTACAGTGTAAACTTCTTGTGGGCAGGGATGGTGTTTACCAACTCTGTTGGGTTGTATTCATTCATTCAATCGTATTTATTGAGCACTTACTGTGTGCAGAGCGCTATACTAAGTGCTTGGAAAGTACAATTCAGCAACAAAGAGGGACAATCCCTGCCCACAGTGGGCTCACAGTCTAGAAGGGGGGAGACAGATATCAAAACAAGTAAACAGGCATCAATAGCGTCAATATAAATAAATCCAATTAGAGATATATATACACATCAGAACAAGTAAAACAGGCATTAATATAAATAAATAGAATTATAGATATGTACATATATAAAAAAGTGCTGTGGGGCGGGGAGGGGGTAGAGCAAAGGGAGTGAGTCTGGGCGAGGGTTGGGGGGGAGAGGAAGCTGAGGAAAAGGGGGGTGTAGTCTGGGAAGGCCTCTTGGAGAAGGTGAGCCTTCAGTAGGGCTTTGAAGGAGGGAAGCAGTTGTAATCTCCCAAGAACTTAGTACAATATTTTGCACAAAGTGGTCAATAAATATCATTGATTGATTAAATTGATTGGGAGGGAATGTCCTACATATCCTTGAGAGGAAAAAGTGATGACAAAATATCCAATTGCAGAGGATCAGTGTTTCTCCCTGGGGAACACCAATGCACTCACTTAAAGATGGAACTGACTTCCTTGGGACAGGAAAGGGAGATTTCCATAAACTCCCCAAACCCCAACTCTGTGGATCGCGGTTGCTGTTGCATTAGTTCCATGGCTTCCTATTTCCCCAATTCCTCTCTCTCAAGTCCCAAAGTGAAGAGAGAAAAAGCACAAAGAATTGGGGGTGCCCCTGAGGATTTATTAATAATAATAATTGTGGTATTTATCAAGTGCTTACTATGTGCCAAGTCCTGTACTAAGCACTGAGGTAGACAGTCAGGTCAAAAGCAGACCCTGTCCTTACATGGGGTTCACAATCTAAATGAGAGGGAGAAAAGGTATTGAATACCATTTTTACTGATGAGGAAACTGAAGCACAGCTATGTTACTTGCCCAAGGTTGCACAGAGGCAAATGTGAGAGCCCAGATTAGATCGTCGGTCCTCTGATTTTCAGGCCTGTGCTCTTTCAATAATTCATGTGGTTCTAACATTCATTCATTCATTCAATCGTATTTATTGAGCACTTACTGTGTGCTGAGCACTGTACTAAGCGCTTGGGAAGTACAAGTTGGCAACATATAGAGGCAGTTCCTACACAACAGTGGGCTCACAGTCTAAAAGGGGACACATATAGAGATGGTCCCAACAATGGGCTCACAATCTAGAAGGGGGAGACAGACAACAAAACATGTAGGCAGGTGTCAAAACTGTCAGAACAAATAGAATTATAGCTACATGCACATCATTAACAAAATAAATAGAATAGTAAATATGTACAAGTAAAATAGAGTAATAAATCTGTATAAATATATACAAGTGCTGTGGGGAAGGGAAGGAGGTAGGGTGGGGGGGATGGGGAGTGAGCCCACTGTTGGGTAGGGACCGTCTCTATATGTTGCCAACTTGTACTTCCCAAGCGATTAGTACAGTGTTCTGCACACAGTAAGCGCTCAATAAATACAATTGAATGAATGAATGAGGAGAGGAAAAGGGGGGCTCAGTCTGGGAAGGTCTCCTGGAGGAGGTGAGCTCTCAGTAGGGCTTTGAAGGAAGGAAGAGAGCTAGCTTGGCCGACGTGCGGAGGGAGGGCATTCCAGGCCAGGGGGAAGACATGGGCCGGGGGTCGACGGCGGGACAGGCAAGAACGAGGCACAGTGAGGAGGTTGGTGGGAGAGGAGTGGAGGGTGCGAGCTGGGCTGGAGAAGGAGGGAAGGGAGGTGAGGTAGGAGGGGACGAGGTGATGGACAGCCTTGAAGCTGAGTGAGGAATTTATCTTCCCCCAAAAGTCCTGACTTTCCACCAGCTGCAAACTTTGGTGCACAAAGCCCCACCTCTACCCAGCCCCGGGGCAAATAATACTTGCCCTTGAGGAGAGCACAATAGGCTGTCACTCTAAACTGTAAGCTCCACCGGTAGACTGTAAACTCCTCCTGTAGACTGTAAACTCCTTCTGTAGTCTGTAAATTCCTGGTGGAGAGGAAGCAGCATGGTGTAGTGGATACAGCATGAGCCTGGAAATCAGAAGGCCATGGGTTCTAATCCCAGCTCCACCACTTGTCTGCTGTGTGGCCTTGGGCAAGTCACTACACTTCTCTGTGCCTCAATTACCTTATCTGTTAAATGGGGATCAAGATTGTGAGCCCCAGGCAGGACAGGGACTGTGTCCAACCCAATTTGCTTGTATCCATCCCAGTGCTTAGTACAGTGTCTGACACAGAGTAAGTGATTAGCAAATATCATGATTATTATGATGATGATGATTATTACAGGGTACATTTCTACTAACTTCGTTGTATTCTCCCAAGCACTTAGTATAGTATTGTCTATACAGTAAGCGCTCAGTAAGCACCAGAAGCAGTGTGGCTCAGTGGAAAGAGCCTGGGCTTTGGAGTCAGAGGTCATGAGTTCAAATCACCACTCCACCAATTGTCAGCTGTGTGACTTTGGGCAAGTCACTTAACTTCTCTTCGCCTCAGTTACCTCATCTGTAAAATGGGGATTAAGACTGTGAGCCCCCCGTGGGACAACCTGATCACCTTGTAACCTCCCCAGCGCTTAGAACAGTGCTTTGCACATAGTAAGCGCTTAATAAATACCATTATTATTATTATTATTATTACCACCACTGATTGATAGATTGGAAGCCTGGTCCCCACCTAACTCTGTCTTTCAGGAAAAGAACATCCCAGTCTAAACTACCAGCAGTTTATGGAGCCTCTCTCTAAGAGGTAAGAGGATTCCCTCAATGGGAGGGGAGTCTATTAGTGGATACGAGCTCTTTTCTTACAGCAAAGGTAAACAGCTCTTCCTGATGTTGCCTACACATTCTGGAACCACCCACAGACCTGACCTCCCTTATTATCCTGAAAAGGGCCCAGGCTCTCTGTTTTCAGCCTGAGGTCCTTAGGTGGGAGTGATGGGGAAGAAACCAGCACTGTTGCTGCCCTGGACTCTGTGCTGGGCATCTAGATCTCATGTGCTGGGCGTCTAAATCTCGTGTCAGTTTCCAGCATGGGCCTGGGAATCAGAAGGACCTGGATTCTACTCCCAGCTCTTTCCACTTGTCTGCTGTGTGACCTTGGGCAAGTCGCTTTGCTTCTCTGTGCCTCAGTTACCTCATCTATAAAATGGGGATTAAGAGTGTGAGCCCCACGCGGGACAGGGACTGTAACCAACCTGATTAACTTGTATCTACCCCCAGCACAGTGCTTGGCACAGTAAGCGCATAACAAGTACCAAAATTACTATTATTAGGATGACAAAATGCCTCCTCTCTGCAGCCTGATTTCTAGCATAAATGTCCCAACACATCTCTTCTATCTAAGCAGTGTGGCTCAGTGGAAAGAGCCTGGGCTTTGGAGTCAGAGGTCATGGGTTCAAATCCCGGCTCCGCCAACTGTCAGCTGTGTGACTTTGGGCAAGTCCCTTCACTTCTCCGGGCCTCAGTTCCCTCATCTGTAAAATGGGGATGAAGCCTGTGAGCCCCCAGTGGGACAATCTGATTACCTTGTATCCCCCAGCGCTTAGAACAGTGCTTTGCACATAGTAAGTGCTTAATAAATGCCATTGTTATTATTATTATTATTATTAATATCTGTCTAGGGAGACACCAGCTGGAACTGTGAAGAGGGAGGTAAGAAACATTCCTGTGCCTGTATTTAGTGTCCAGAGAACGTCTTCATCATCAGTGATACTTACTGAGTGCTTACTGTTGTTCAGAGCACTGTACTAAGTGCTTGGGAAAGCACAATACAACAGAGAATGTGGACACATTCCCTGCCCACAACGAGCTTACAGTCTAGAGAACATTATTCAGTCAGCCAATGAATCAATAATTGTATTTATTGAGCTCTTACTGTGTGCAGAGCACTGTACTAAGCACTTGGGAGAGCACAATGCAACAGTACAACAGATGCATTCCCTGCCCACAACAAGCTCAAAACACCAGCCGGGCCTTACGATTGATTGGACTTTCAGGATTGTTTTATGTGTGAATCTTTTATACCATTTAATCCTTTCAAGTTTAACCCTGTGAGAAGCACTGTGGCCTAATGGAAAGACAATGGGCAGTCAGAGGATCTGGGGAATTAATTAATTAATCAATATTAATTAACCCATATTAATTAAATATATTAATATTAATTAAGTAAATTAATTAATATTAATTAATATTCTCAGATCTACCAATTGTTTGCTGCATGACCTTGGCTAAGTCATTTAACTTCTCTGTGCCTCAGTTTCCTCAACTGCAAAATGGGGATTAAATCCTGTTCTCCCTCTTACCTAGATTGTGAGCCCCCTTTTAGACTGTGAGCCCACTGTTGGGTAGGGACTGTCTCTATATGTTGCCAATTTGTACTTCCCAAGCGCTTAGTACAGTGCTCTGCACACAGTAAGCGCTCAATAAATACGATTGATGATGATGATGATGTAGGACAGGGACTGTGTCCACCCTAATTAACTTGTACCTTCCCAAGTGCTTAGAACAGTGTTCGACACATGGTAATTGCTTAACCAACACCATAAAAAAGAACAAGTCCCATAAATCTTCAAATGTGTTTTTCCACCCAGAAAGAACGATTAGTGTTTCCATTTTTACCTTAAGCTTGTCCCAATACAGAAGTTGCTTTAACTTGAATGAGAGAATGGGGAAGGAGAAGTGGGAAGGATTGGGGGAGAAATGACATTTCCCTACTAATGTCATCTCTCCTTCTTTAGTTATTTTATTCCATTAGCTGCCTCCCTGGAGTTCCTGCAGGGCAGGTCTGATGAAGGTTCGGGTGGGCCCAATGCAGTGGAATCTCAACCTCCTCAGCCACCCCAGGCAAACTCTATTCCTCCCTTTCTCCCCCTACAATGAATCTGCACCCTTACTTCCCCACATAGGCTCCCTGGCAGTCTCTTGTTCCAGGTTCATTGGGACTCAGTACGGTGCCCAGCACACAGTAAGTGCTCAACAAATGTGATTGATTGATCGACTGGCTCAGAAAAAACACTCATCTTCAGAGCACAGAACGGTGTCCCTCTGCATCCTGGATTCTCCTGTTCAATCAGAAGCAGACTTACTCATCTCTCAGCCTGGAGACTCCCTCCTCCAGCAGCCTCAGAATTTCCTCTTCTCCAACCTGGTGGGAATGGGAGGAGGGGAGAGGGGACAAGGGAGGGTTTGAATCCTAGAAGATTGGGCCAGGCTGTTGGGATCTCCTCAAGATGTAGCCAGGCAGTGGTATAAAACGGTCATGATGCAGGATAGAGGTTGCTAAGCTGATTTTCCCCTAAAATTTGGCACCTGGGCCGTGGCTTTTATGGGCTCCAGGGAATCTGCCGTCGAATCAGACTCCCATCATAGAGTGAACGAGTGTTCGGTTCAGCTCGCTGAGGGAAGCCTTACTTCCTGCCCCATATTCTGTTTTCTCTTCTTTTGATCTTGCTCAGGATCAGACCAAAGCGACTTCCAGCTGCTACTTTTGCCCTCCCTTTGGGGGTCACCTTCCTGTCCCCAGGACAGAAGCTGAGCTGCCTTACTGGGTCCCCCGGACTCTGAGGCCCCAACGGCCAGTAAGTGTGGGACTCGACGTGGAACTGATGAGGGGCTGGGAAGGATCAGCGTGTAAGGAGTGGAGTTGGCAGCAATTTAGTTTAGACTGGGACTTCCTGGGCTCACGCTGATCATGCAGGCCAGCCAGCTCAGAGCCCTTGCAACCCTGGAGATGGCAGTTCACGGTAACTATGGCAATAATGCAGTGACATTCAAAGCCATTGGTAATTAAAAATGCAAACTACACTGACTGCATGCACCTCTTTATTTACAAGGTAAGCACCCGCAGGAAGAGAATAAAATGAGAAAGAGTGCTGGGCTTCTAGTGGGACCAGAGACCCTAGAGAGAGATCTCTAAAAACAATAACTATGGTATTTGTTAAGCACTTACTATGTGCCAGGCACTGTTCTAAGCACTGGGGTGAATCCAAACAAATCAGGTTGGACACAGTCCCTGTCCCAAGTGGGGCTCACAGTCTTAATCCCCATTTTACAGATGAGGGAACTGAGGCACAGAGAAGTGAAGTGACTTGCCCAAGGTCACACAGCAGATAAGTGGCAGAGCTGGGATTAGGACCTTCTGACTCCCAGTCTCATGCTCTATCCACCGTGTGCTTTATCCATAACTCTACCCACAGTCTATCTCTAGATTGAGTTTGTTGTGGGCAGGGAATATGTGTGTTTGTTCTATTGTACTCTCCCAAGCGCTTAGTACACTGCTTTACACACAGTAAGGACTCAATAAATACAATTGAATGAATAAATCTGTTCAAGGAAGACTGTAGTACAGGGTCCTGGAGGGTCTCCCCATTTGGAGTCCTCCTCTGAGGACTCACTTACGGAGAAGATGATTCAATTTCCCTGTTGGATAACTGGATTTTCCTTCGGCCACGTGTAATAGGACCAGGACGTGGTTTGGATTATTTGCTTGATTAAGAAATTTATGCAGAAAGGGATTCCCTTACAATTGGCTTCAGTGAGAATTCTTCGGAGCTGGTGAAAAAGTGGATGGGAATGGAAGACCCGTTCGGGGAAGCAGCATTCAGGAAAGCAGCATGGCCTAGTGCAAAGATTATGAGCCTAGAAGTCAGAGAATCTGGGCTCTAATCCCAGCTCTGCCGCTCGGCTGCTGTGTGACCTAGGGGAAGTCACTTAACTTCTCTGTGATCAGTTTCTTCAAACATAAAATAAGGATTCAATACCTGCTCTTCCTTAGACTTTGAGCCCTGGGTGGAGCTCTCCATCCCCTCGCCCCCTCCTACCTCACCTCCCTTCTCTCCTTCTCCAGCCCACCCCGCACCCTCTGCTCCTCTGCTGCTAATCTCCTCACGGTACCTCGTTCTCACCTGTTCCACCATCGACCCCCGGCCCACGTCATCCCCCGGGCCTGGAATGCCCTCCCTCTGCCCATCCGCCAAGCTAGCTCTCTTCCTCCCTTCAAGGCCCTACTGAGAGCTCACCTCCTCCAGGAGGCCTTCCCAGACTGAGCCCCTTCCTTCCTCTCCCCCTCGTCCCCCTCTCCATTCCCCCATCTTACCTCCTTCCCTTCCCCACAGCACCTGTATATATGTATACATGTTTGTACATATTTATCACTCTATTTATTTATTTATTTATTTTACTTGTACATATCTTTTCTATTTATTTTGTTTTGTTAGTATGTCTGGTTTTGTTCTCGGTCTCCCCCTTTTAGACTGTGAGCCCACTGTTGGGTAGGGACTGTTTCTATATGTTGCCAATTTGTACTTCCCAAGCGCTTAGTACAGTGCTCTGCACATAGTAAGCGCTCAATAAACACGATTGATGATGATGATGATGATGATTACTCTATTTATTTATTTATTTATTTTACTTGTACATATCTATTCTATTTATTTTCTTTTGTTAGTATGTTTGATTTTGTTCTCTGTCTCCCCCTTTTAGACTGTGAGCCCACTGGTGGGTAGGGACTGTCTCTATATGTTGCCAACTTGTACTTCCCAAGCGCTTAGTACAGTGCTCTGCACACAGTAAGCGCTCAATAAATACGATTGATGATGATGATGTTGGAGCAGGGACTGTGTCCAACTTGATTAGCTTGTACCTACCCCAGTGCTTGGCATCTAGTAAGTGCCTAGCTAATACCACAAATATGATTACTATCATTATTATTATTACTCATTTGGTGAAGTCACATCCCCGGCCCTTTATTCCATTTTTCTCTCTTCCTCCACCAGTGCCCAAGGATCAGGAACCCAACGACAGAATTTGTTCAGACCTGCCCAGGCCACTGCTTCACCCTCGGGGGTAGCCTCCCTGTCCCAAGAGCTTCAGCAGTGCTGCCCTACTGGGTGCCCCGGGCCTTGAGGACTCAAAAGCAGGTAAGATAACCAGGAGGGAGATCCAGATTGGAGAATACAGGCTATATTGCCTAGAGGATAGAGCATGCACCTGGGAATCAGAAGGACCTGGGTTCTAATCCCTGCTCCACCACTTTTCATCATCATCATCATCATCAATCGTATTTATTGAGCGCTTACTGTGTGCAGAGCACTGTACTAACCGCTTGGGAAGTACAAATTGGCAACATACAGAGACAGTCCCTACCCAACAGTGGGCTCACAGTCTAAAAGGGTGAGACAGAGAACAAAATCAAACATACTAACAAAATAAAATAAATAGAATAGATATGTACAAGTAAAATAAATAGAGTAATAAATATGTACAAACATATATACATATATACATACAGGTATATATGTATATATATACATATATTCATTCATTCATTCATTCAATCATATTTATTGAGCGCTTACTGTGTGCAGAGCACTGTACTAAGCCCTTGGGAAGTTCAAGTTGGCAACATATAGAGACCGAACAATGGGCTCACAGTTCAGAAGGGGGAGACACACAACAAAACAAAACATGTAGACACTTGTCTGCTGTGTGGCCTTGGACAAATCACTTCACTTCTCTGTGCCTCAGTTACCTCATCTGTAAAATGGGGATTCAGATTGTGAACCCCATGTGGGACCGGGAGTGTGTCCAACCCGATTTGCTTATCTCCACCCCAGTGCTTAGTACAGTCCTTGGCATATAGTAAGTGCTTAACAAATACCAGTTATTATGATTAATTATTATCTTGATCTTTGAGAGGATGACTGAAAAGGGCTTGGAAGAGAAGGTAGCCGAATGAGAGGGGGAATCCCAGTTGAGAGGGTCAGTCAGTAAGGTAAGAAAAAGTCTTCAAGAAGCATGGTCTTCTGAATAAGCAGGCCTCCACATGCAGAGGAACAAACTTGTCCCCCTTTCGGGACATAGCAGATCCCTTTATGCCCTTCCTCAGTCCTGCTTCCACCCGCTCCTCCCACTTTTGGATAAATTAGACCTTTACTCTCTTGTTTGGCAGCTGGTAGTGAACACAGCCGTGGACTAGGCCCTCAGGTTGTATCTTGATAAACACAGTGCTGCTCTAAAGGAGCTCACGGTCTTTGGGAAACATTTCTTTCATTTATTGATTGATATTAATGTCTGTCTCCTCCTCTAGATTGTAAGTTCATTGTGGCAGGTAATGGGGTCTACCAACTCTATTAGATTGTACAGTGCTCTGCACAAAGTAATCACTCAATAAATATGATTGGTTGATTGATTTTTCTGGGTTTATTTTTCCAGCAGACCTTTACATTCCCTCTCCTGGAAATTGTCTCAGTTCAATCATCACTCGATCAATCGATCAGTGATATTTATTGAGCACGCAATATTTATTGAGAAGCAGCGTGGCTCAGTGGAAAGAGCCCGGGCTTTGGAGTCAGAGGTCATGGGTTCAAATCCCGGCTCCGCCACTTGCCAGCTGTGTGACTTTGGGCAAGTCACTTCACTTCTCTGTGCCTCAGTTACCTCATCTGTAAAATGGGGATGAAGACTGTGAGCCCCCACCATGGGACAACCTAATCACCTTGTAACCTCCCCAGCGTTTAGAACAGTGCTTTGCACATAGTAAGTGCTTAATAAATGCCATTATTATTATGCAGAGCACTGTACCAAGCACTTGAGAGAGTATACCAGGCGTAGACATATATTCCCCGATTGTATTCTGATGTGTCTTCATTTTTCCATTTCCCCTAGGCAAATACCAGTGGTCAGCCCATCCCACTGACAGAAAGTCACTCAACAGATACAGGAAGGTGGAAGGGTTCACCCAGCATCAAAACCCACAGATCCCTGAGAATTGGGATTCCACTTAATTATTAATCTTGTTATTATTAGCCATCACCACCTAGGTGATCAGAACAAACTGCTCTAACATGGAGAGCTATTTTTTAATTATTTTCTGCTGATTGCTTATTGTAATTCCAGGGAGTTGACCCGTGCATATGATAATAATGGTGGTATTTGTTAAGTGCCTCTGTTGGCGAAGCACTGTTCTAAGCGCTGGGGTAGATGATGCGAATGGAAGAGATAGTCAGAGGGGATGCAGGATCACACGATTTGCAAAGGCTCTTGAAAGTGAACCCTGTGGGGCACCTGGCATTTAACCAAAATCCAGAATATAGATTTCAACTCAGGTCATTAAAGCTCCCACCTTCTTGATAAAGCCCAGCTTTCTTGACTTTCTCCAGAGAGGGCCCACCCTGAAGTCACAGGTAATAATCATTCATTCATTCATTCAATCATATTTATTGAGTGCTTACTGTGTGCAGAGCACTGTACTAAGCGCTTGGGAAGTACACATCGGCAACCTATAGAGACGGTCCCTACCCAACAAAGGGCTCACTATTTGTAAGTGCTTACTATGTGCCAGGCACTGTGCTAAGCGCTGGGGTGGATACAAGCAAATCAGGTTGGACACAGTCTCTGTCCCACGTGGGGCTAAAGGTCTTAATCTCCATTTTACAGATGGGGTAACTGAGACACAGAGAAGTCAAGTGACTTGTCCAAGGTCACACAGCAGACAAGTGGTGGAGCTGGCATTAGAACCCACGACCTTCTGATTCCCAGGCACACGCTCTGTTTGAATAATACAACATGGTGCAGGTGTCTTCCCTATGGAAGCAGAGTCTACTTGATTAACCTTACAGGCAGGGCTTCTGTTTTTGATGCTCTGGTCCCTCTGTTAATAGAAATGTTTTCTATAGGAAAAGCAGCAGCTCAGAACCCAAACCCATTAGATCCAACTCCCAAGTTTACCAGTTACACCAAGTTCTTCTACAATATGGGAGGCAAGTTCTTACAAAACCTCACATTATTCCTTATTTGTAAAATGGAGATAAAATGCCTCGTCTCCCTCCCTTTGAAAAATGTGAATCCCATGTGGGTTAGAAGACTGTGGCTGATCTGATTACCTTATACCTACCACTGTGGTTCAGCACAGGGATTGGCAGATAGTAACCAGGTAATAAATGCCACCATTATCACTGCCGGATTCCCTCCAAAATTCCCCATCTTCCCAGTTGAGCAGCCTAGAGGGGCAAACTAAGAAAGGCTGGCAGGGAACCTGAGCTCAGAGAGTCTGGAACCCTGAAAAGCAAAGCCTGGGCCAGTTATTGCTGCACTCTTTCTTCTTCTTCTGAGGGTCCTTGTCTCTCCTGCCCTTTCCTTTATCTCCAACTCCTTTCCCAAAGCTGGGATGGCAGACTCCCCCTTGCAGAGTGCCACTAGACAGGAGAGCTGTGAACTCAACGTGCTCCTGACTGAAGCATGAGAAAGTCAAATTTGCTGAGAAGCAGGCCAAACGACTCAAGTGAAAAGCTGCCAGAGGTGCTTAGGCTGAGAGTGGAGGGGGTAAGGGGACATGGATGGGGGGAGGGAACCTCTGAGAAAGCATGCAGGAACAGCCCCAAATATTTCTCATTCTGTAAAACATTGGAAATTGCAGTCCAGTGTCATTTTCCCAGGTGATTTATTGAGCTCTTAAATCCAAGGGTTCAAACAGATCCTCACAACAATTCAACAACTGGTCCTTCATTTGGTGCCATCTCTTTCCAGCTCCTTCCAATTATCCCAGCATCAAGAGAATTATGAGGGGCCCCTCAACCAGACAGCTATAAAACAGCTGACCCAGCCTCTCATATTATATTTATATAATACACATATATATTATGCAATATATAATATATATTATATATAATATATAATATAATATATAATATATATTATATAATTATATCTATATAATATGTATTATATATGATATATAATGTATATTTTATATATTATATAATTATATCTATATAATATATATAATATATATAATATTATATATTATGTGTGTATATTATATATATACATGTATACATATATAACATATATAAATATGTTATATATGTATACATGTATATATGTTTGTACATATTTATTACTCTATTTATTTATTTATTTATTTTACTTGTACATATCTATTCTATTTATTTTATTTTGTTAGTATGTTTGGTTTTGTTCTCTGTCTTCCCCTTTTAGACTGTGAGCCCACTGTTGGGTAGGGACTGTCTCTATATGTTGCCAATTTGTACTTCCCAAGCGCTTAGTACAGTGCTCTGCACATAGTAAGCGCTCAATAAATACGATTGATGATGATGATGATGATGATATATATATATATTTATATGTGTGTTTATAATAACACCTTTGCAGTCACAGAGATCCTTTCTCTCGGGAGCTCAAGGCACTTAACAGAGATCATCTTACTTAACCTCATAATACCCCTCTGCAGGAGCTGGAAGGAAATCGTGTGTATCCCATTTGGCAGATGAGGAAACTAAGGCTCGGGGTTGCCCAGGGTCACTAAGTTGTAAAGAACATCCAAAGATAATCACCTCCTCATCATCATTACTGACTAAGCACTTACGGGGTACAGTGGACTGTATGAAGTGTCTGGAAATATACACTAGAAGTAAGAAACCCAGTTCCTCCCTGCAAAGAGCTACCGCCTCCCGGGCCCTCCTTGCTTCTTGCTGGAGTCACGTCTTAATCTCTGTCAGGAGTGGGTACAAGGAGTGGAGGGGGAATGGAGAAGGGAAGAAACAGTGTGACCTAGTGGAAAAAACACAGGCCTTGGAGTAAGAGGACCTGGGCTCTTATCCCAGCTCTGCCACTTGTCTTCTGGGTGACTTTGGGTAAGTCACTTAACTTCTCTGAGCCTCAGTTTCCTCATTTATAAAAGGGGGATTCAAC
Organism: Tachyglossus aculeatus; assembly: GCF_015852505.1. Classification (NCBI taxonomy): domain Eukaryota; kingdom Metazoa; phylum Chordata; class Mammalia; order Monotremata; family Tachyglossidae; genus Tachyglossus; species Tachyglossus aculeatus. Next base: position 44,600,979 of record NC_052076.1, read on the forward strand.
ACCTATTTAGACTGTGAGCCCCATATGAAACAGGAATTGCTGCCAACATAATCAATCAATCAATCAATCGTATTTATTGAGCGCTTACTATGTGCAGAGCACTGTACTAAGCGCTTGGGAAGTACAAATTGGCATCACATAGAGACAGTCCCTACCCAACAGTGGGCTCACAGTCTAAAAGGGGGAGACAGAGAACAGAACCAAACATACCAACAAAATAAAATAAGTAGGATAGAAATGTACAAGTAAAATAAATAAATAAATAAATAAATAGAGTAATAAGTATGTACAACCATATATACATATATACAGGTGCTGTGGGGAAGGGAAGGAGGTAAGATGGGGGGATGGAGAGGGGGACGAGGGGGAGAGGAAAGAAGGGGCTCAGTCTGGGAAGGCCTCCTGGAGGAGGTGAGCTCTCAGCAGGGCCTTGAAGGGAGGAAGAGAGCTAGCTTGGCGGATGGGCAGAGGGAGGGTAAACATAATGATTTTGAACCTACCCCAGTGTTTCGTATAGCACTTTTTGCAAATAACAAGTGCTTTTTTTAAATGGGTGTTTGTTAAGTGCTTACTAAGTGCCAGGCCCTGAACTAAGCACTGAGATAGATGTACAAGATAACCAGGTTGGATACAGTCCAATAATTTGGCCAATATCATTTAAAAAGAAAAAACGGATAGGTGAGTCAGCCCTGGACGTCAAACCAAGGGAGAAGGGGTACCAGTTCAAAATAGCAGCCTTATTAAACACCCCTGCCTGCAGAAAAGAAGAATGCTGAGCCCAAGAATAGAAGGAAAGTCTAGACATTTAAATAATAATAACAGTAATAATGGTATTTGTTTAGCGCCTACAATGTGCCAGACTAAGTGCTAGGGTGGATACATGCAAATAATAATAATAATGGCATTTATTAAGTGCTTACTATGTGCAAAGCACTGTTCTAAGCACTGGGGAGGTTACAAAGTGATCAGGTTGTCCCACGGGGGGCTCACAGTCTTAATCCCCATTTTACAGATGAGAGAACTGAGGCCCAGAGAAGGTAAGTGACTTGCCCAAAGTCACACAGCTGACAGTTGGTGGAGCTGGGATTTGAACCCATGACCTCTGACTCCAAAGCCCGGGCTCTTTCCAGTGAGCCACGCTGCTTCTCCATAATAATGCTGGTATTTGTTAAGCGCTTACTATGTGCCAAGCACTGTTCTAAGCGCTGGGGTAGATACAAGGTAATCAAATTGTCCCACATGGGGCTTACAGTCTTCACCCTCATTTTACAGATGAGGGAACTGAGGCCCAGAGAAGTGAAGTGACTTGCCCAAGGTCACATAGGGTTGGACATAATCCCTGTCCCAATTGGGGCTCACAGTCTCAATCGCCATTTTACAGATGAGGTAACTGAGGCACAGAGAAGAAAAGTGACTTGCCCAGGGTCACACAGCAGACAAGCAGTGGAGCAGGGATTAGAAGGAAGCAGCTTCTCCCCCGGAATTCAGAGAAACCCGAAAATGAAGTGGCAGTACTTGCAACCTGCTATGAGCTTTGGAAGGCCACGGGCCCCTATGTTTGACACCCCTAAGGCCTGTTCACCATCCCTAGGGTATCTGTCCCAGCCATCCTCTCTCCATCCCTAGAGCTGCTGCGGGCATCTGATACAGTGGTTGGCATTCCCCTTCCAGCCTGCTAACTGTCATTTTATTGGAGATGGGGCCACAGAAAGAGCAAGGTCCTGGGCTCTCACTGAGGACAACAGTCACCCATCCAACCCATCTTCATCTTTTTTCATCCAACATCCTTCTATGCTGACGATAGGATAGATAGCATCCTGGAGAGATCAGCTGAAGTTACTTGAGAAGTGACCCATGACTGACTAGGAATCTTCATTGTGGGAATGATCAATCAGAGGAGGAGGGTCCAGAACTACACATGCAGGCAAAGCACATCCTTGGGGCTGATGACATTGGCACCCATACCCACTCTGGAATGACCAGAACTGACCAGCTAGAGTCATTCATTCATTCATTCAATCGTATTTATTGAGCGCTTACTGTGTGCAGAGCACTGTACTAAGCACTTGGGAAGTACAAGTTTGCAACATATAGAGACGGTCCCTACCGAACAGCGGGCTCACAGTCTAGAAGGGGGAGACAGACAACAAAACAAAACATATTAACAAAATAAAATAAATAGAATAAATATGTACAAATAAAATAGAGTAATGAATATGTACAAACGTATATACATATATACAGGTGCTGTGGGGAGGGGAAGGAGGTAAGGTGGGGGAGATGGGGAGGGGGAGGAGGGGGAGAGGAAGGAGGGAGCTCAGGTCTCTGCCGCTAATCTCCTCACCGTGCCTCGTTCTCGCCTGTCCCGCCATCGACCCCTGGCCCACGTCATCCCCCTGGCATGGAATGCCCTCCCTCCGCACATCCACCAAGCTAGCTCTCTTCCTCCCTTCAAGGCCTTACTGAGATCTCACTTCCTCCAGGAGGCCTTCCCAGACTGAGCCCCCTCCTTCCTCTCCCCCTCCTTCCTTTCTCCCTCCTCCCCCGCCTTACCTCCTTCCCCTCCCCACAGCACCTGGATATATGTATATATGTTTGTATGTATTTATTACTCTATTTATTTTATTGTACATATTTATTCTAGTTATTTTATTTTGTTACTATGTCTTGTTTTGTTCTCTGTCTCCCCCTCCTAGACTGTGAGCCCACGATTGGGTAGGGACCGTCTCTATATGTTGCCAACTTGTACTTCCCAAGTGCTTAGTACAGTGCTCTGCACATAGTAAGTGCTCAATAAATACGATTGAATGAATGAATGAATGAATATTTAGTGAGAGCCATAGTAGCATGACCCTGTCCCTAGCGTAGTGGAGCTACCATCTCCTAGTGAGGAAGACAAATGTCCACGACCAGAGCAGAGAATGAGAAATATGTAGCCAGGTCCTGGTTGCACACACACTTATCTATGGGAAGGGCCCATCAAGTCAATTAGCACAATCCTTTTGTGCAACAAGGATCATAGGTGGGTACTAGAGGACTATGAGCCAAACCATCGCCTACCCTGGCTATTCAGGGTAGCCCTGAGACTGACACTCAAGGCCCATCGGCCAAGTCTGCCCTAGTTTGGCCTTTTGGGCCAAAGGTCTTTGGCCAAGCAGAGTGAGGAAGGTGCCCTGAGGTCACCCTTACTCACACCAGAAGAGCCACGGGAGATGCCACCCTGCCTCTCCCCATCCCCCTCTCTCCTGAGCTCCAGGCTTTTTATTCATCCTTAATGAATTAAGAAAATAATTAAAAACCACAGAGATGCTTCACTGGGAAAACAGCTGCCCAAATTTGCCAGGGCCTTCATTTTCATTACATTTTTATGGGACCCATTTGCGGTGAAAAGACCTTAATTAGAGGTGACTGAATCCTGCCTCCCCATTGCCCTCACTCCAATCTGCCAAGTGGGGGCCTGCCAGCATTCCCTTTGTCGAGGATAAAAACCCCTTGGGTTTATGGAGGTCTTCCTTCTGAGAGGCTCCTTGCATCTTAGATCTAGTCCTCTGCACACTGCCAGTGTGTGTGTGTGTGTATGGGTGTGTGTGTGTGTGAATATATAATAATAATAATAATGATGGTATTTGTTAAATGCTATGTGCCAGGCACTGTACTAAGCACTGGGGTAGATACAAGCAAATAGAGTTGGACACAATCTCTGTCCCATATGGGGCTCACAGTCTCAATCCCCATTTTACAGATGAGGTAACTGAGGCACTGAGAAGTGAAGTGACTTGCCCAAGGTCACACAGCATGCAAGTGGAGTAGCTGGGATTAGAACCCATGACCTTCTGACTCCCCAGCTTATGCTCTACCCACTATGCCATGTGTGTCTCTGTATATATATCTGTGTGTATGTTTGTGTGTGTGTGTATATATATATATATACATATATATATATATATATATATGTAGGTAGCTGGAATTTATTTGCAGAGATGACACCAATAACGGTAAGAGCCAGTCCACGTATGAAGATGAGGTAGGGAAGACCAATGGACAGGACAGTACGCTCTCTCAGGACTAGTTAAAGCACAAGTGTGCTCCAATGGTTATTGGGGCCCTTGGTCCAGAAGGAATTTGGCCCCTCCCTTCTATTTAGTTTGGGAAGACTGATGAAAAAGGTAAGAATTTTGGCTTAGAAAGATGGGAATTAGTTTGGAGGATTCAGAGAGATTGTTCCAAGCCATAGAAAAGAGCATGAAAGAAGATCTTCAGGCCTGAAGGCGGAAATTGGGGCAGACTACTAGGCTTGTGTGACTTTGGTGGAGTAAGAGTCCTGTGCAACAGCAAAAAATCAGGGAGGATAGGGGCCCTTAGAGGAGATGATGAGGGATCTTGAAAATTAAATGAAGGAAGAGTTTGGGGTGGATGCAGTGAGTGAGACTGACAGGATTTCAGGAAGGGGAAGGGTGGCCAAAGCAGCGGGCAAAAAAGAAGCTGTAGGTGATAATAATTGTGGTATTTGTTAAGTGCTATGGGCCAATCAATTGTATTTATTGAGTGCTTACTGTGTGAAGACCACTATACAAACTGCTCAAGGCTTTAAGCAGCGTGGCTCAGGGGAAAGAGCACGGGCTTTGGAGTCAGAGGTCACGGGTTCAAATCCTGGCTCCGCCAACTGTCAGCTGTGTGACTTTGGGCAAGTCACTTCACTTCTCCGTGCCTCAGTTACCTCATCTGTAAAATGGGGATTACAACTGTGAGCCCCCCATGGGAACAACCTGATCACCTTGTAACCTCCCCAGCGCTTAGAACAGTGTTTTGCACATAATGACAGCTTAATAAATGCCATTCTTATTACTATTATTATTATAGTGACAAACACTGTACTAAACACTGAGGTAGCTACAATACATGCAGATCAGACATAGTCTCCACAAGGAGCTTACAGTCTGGTGTCGGTATTTTGGAATGACTGAAAGGGGAGTCAGAGAGGCCAGAGGAAAGGACGATGTAAACCAGACTAGAAAAGACCAAGGTCAGGCCAAGGATTTGTTGAGAGAGAGGTTAAGTGTAGCTTTCCAGAATTCATCAAGGACAGTGAGAGCAACCGTTCAGATAAAGAATAGATAGTTCACCTTTTGGGGTGTAGTCAGTCTATTTTACGTTTATTAATCATTTCAAATCATCTTTTCAGTTATTGACACTAGTACAATCAAATGGAGCCTGACAAATAGCTGTCATCAGGTACTCACGCTATCCACCCAAGCCAGGTCCATCCCGTTTGAACCGGTAAATTGGAATGACCCATTATGGTCATTTCCATTCCTCTGCAAAGACACTTTCCTCCTCTTCTTCCTCCTCCTCCCACCCCTCCCCTGACTCCCAACCTACAGTCGACAGGGTCTCGTAGCTTGTGCAAAGAGGTCGGGGCATCTCCTCAGGCATAGGCCATTCTTGGCTTTAAACAGGTGCAACCCACGGGCACTGTGATGTGGTCGAGTTCATAGGAGGTGAGTCTGGGGTTGGCGGGACATGGCTTCCTCCGCAGAACCAGTACACTCTGCTCCAGGAGCACAGAATTCATCCTCAAAGTCTCCCGGTTAGACCAGGGATCGATGCAGCCAGAGAAGAGGCACTCAGAGGGTAGCGATCTTCATCCACATTGATTCTGCATTAACACTGGGGAAGCTACATTGACAACTGCAATACAGGGCTGGAGGGGAGAGCTCCACTGAGCTTGAGGAGGGACAGGCAGGGCAGGGAGTACATTGATTGTCTGCTGACCGAGAAGAAGCACGGCCTAATGGAAAGATTATGGGCCTGAGAGTCCAAAGACCTGGGTTCTAATCCCAGCTCAGCCACTTGCCTGCTGTGTGACTTTAGGCAACTCACTTCACTCCTTTGGGCCTCAGTTTCCTCATCTAAAATGGGGATGAAAATTCCTGTTCTCTTTCCACCCCAGACTGTGAGCTCCCTGTGGGAGAGGGACTTTATGTGATCTGATTTCTGGTATCTACCCCAGGACTTGGTACTTAGCATATAGTAAATGCTTAACAAATACCACCATTATTATTATGTGACAGGGGGTGCCTCTAGGGTTTGAACCAAATCTCCCATTTAGATTGGAAAGAGGAGTTAAAGAAGTGCAGAGCAAAGTTAAACTCAGGTTCAAGGACTCCATGCAAGAGTTGGCTTTCTGCCATTATTATTATGTGACAGGGGGTGCCTCTAGGGTTTGGACCAAATCTCCCATTTAGATTGGAAAGAGGAGTAAAAGAAGTGCAGAGCAAAGCTAAACTCAGGTTCAAGGACTCCACGCAAGAGTTGGATTTCTGCCTTGACAAAGGAGAAGAAGAAGATCCCCAGGATACATATTCACTGGAGTTTGCAATTGCAAAAGCCTAGCTTTAATAATAATAATAATAATAATGGTATTTATTAAGCACTTACTAAGTGCCGAGCACTGTTCTAAGCACTGGGATAGATACAAGATTGTCAGGTTGTCCCACGTGGGGCTCACAGTCTTAATCCCCATTTTACAAGAGGAGGCAATTGAGGCACAGAGAATGTTTGTACATATTTATTACTCTATTTTACTTGTACATATCTATTCTATTTATTTTATTTTGTTAGTATGTTTGGTTTTGTTCTCTGCCTCTCCCTTTTAGACTGTGAGCCCACTGTTGGGTAGGGACTGTCTCTATATGTTGCCAACTTGTACTTCCCAAGCGCCTAGTACAGTGCTCTTCACACAGTAAGCGCTCAATAAATATGATTGATTGATTAAGTGACTTGCCCAAAGTCACATAGCTGACAAGTGGCGGAGCTGGGATTAGAACCCATGACTTCTGACTCCTAAGCCCTGGCTCTTTCCACCAAGCCACACTTAATCAATCAATCAATCAATCGTATTTATTGAGCGCTTACTATGTGCAGAGCACTGTACTAAGCGCTTGGGAAGTACAAATTGGCATCACATCTTTGGAATGTACTTCGGAATCTTTGGAAATGTACAACATAGCCCTACTGTAAACCAAAAGCAACTCCAAAACCAGCATTCATAACTGGAGTAGAGTAAGTATGAGCTGCAAGGGAGCTCTCCAGTTAGTCTCAGCCTGGTCAGAACCCGCCTAGAACAGAGTCCGTGGCCCCTCAATTAAAGCGGCACCTGGGCATTCCCTAGGGAGACAGATGAGGTGCCAGGATGGGATAAGCTCATCTACCACCATCATCAGTCGTATTTATTGAGCGCTTACTGCGTGCAGAGCACTGTACTAAGGCGCTTGGGAAGTACAATACCACCAGTCCCGGCGTTGGAAAGGTTACCGGTTACCAGTTACCAGACATCTTTACCTGTAGGTCCATGGGGAGGTTGAGCGGACGTTGTAACTGGAAGGGAACGGTGGCAAAGAGTTGTGACAATTTCCTTTCACGTGTCTCCTCTTCTTCCTCTGCTGCCGTTCTAGCCTTTCCACCTCCTCCACCAGGTAGACGGAAGGAATCTTTCTCCATGAGGTACTCCGGCCTCCTGTCTGGTTCCAAACCCTCTCTGGGGCCTTCATATCATGGAGCTCATAGCAGCCCGTGGGCCAGCCCTAGCTCTTCTTTATAGGCTTGAGGGTAGAGCAGACAGTCACCAACAGTCCCACCTGAGGGAAGAGAGGAAAGGTCAGACAAATGAGGAGCAGGCAGCATCCCCTCCAAGGATGGTACTTCCCCTTTGATTGTTTTAAATCATTCATCTCCAGTTCCACAATGGCAGTGAGAAGTCCACAACCTCCCCTTCCAGTCCTCTCTAATTTTTCTTTTACAGTTGGCATTTTTATTGAGTTTGCACAATATTCTTTTGCTTTATGGGTCTGTCTCGCCCCCTCCACACGCTCACACGCATACTTAGAACCTGAACCTCTCTTGGGCCAGGGATCATGTAAAAATAGATGTCCCTGTATTTGTCCCCACTGCTTAGAGCAGTGTCTTTGTAAGCACTTAATAAACACAATTTTAAAAATAATAATAACTATGGCACTTGTTAAGAACTTACTATGTGACAAGCACAGTTCAAAGTGCTGGGGTAGTTACAAGTTAATAATAATAATAATAATAATAATGTTGGTATTTGTTAAGTGCTTACTATGTGCCAAGCACCGTTCTAAGCGCTGGGGTAGATACAAGGTAATCAGGTTGTCCCAAGTGGGGCTCACAGACTTAATCCCCATTTTACAGATGAGGCAACTGAGGCACAGAGAAGTCAAGTGACTTGCCCAAAGTCACGCAGCTGATAAGTAGCGGAGCCACGATTAGAACCCACAACCTCTGACTCCCAAGCCCGGGCTCTTTCCACTAAGCCACGCTGCTTCTCTAATGAGATTGGACACAGTCCCTGTCCCACATGGGGCTCACTCAATCTCCATTTTACAGATAACTGAGGTGCAGAGAAGTTAAGTGACTTGGCCAAGGTCACACAGTAAGCACATGGCACATCTGGGATTAGCACCCAGCTCCGTTGACTCCCATGCCACGCTGCATCTCAAAGCCCCGTTTCCATCTGGGATGCCCTTCCACAAAAGCCCCTGACATTCGACGGAACAGTGACCTGAACCCTTACAGAGAGCCTCCTCAATACCTCAGATTTCTTGAGTCTGACTGGAACCCAGTCCTAGAGGAGCTCAGGAGCCCCAGGAAGGACGGATCTAGACCCTAACTCAATGGGCTTTGGTCAACTGGCCCTTCGTCAGGCTCCCAGAAAAGGAAACAGCTGCCTTGTAATATTTAGCAGCTGATTCTAGCTCCCTCCCAGCAAACATTTTTGAGTGGCCTCAACAGGAAAGGGGCTTCCCTTACCTTCAGGATCGAACCCAGGGCCATCTCCGCCGCTGAAGCTTCAGCTGGTGGGACTTGGGCGTGCAGGGGAGGACTGAGACATCGAGCTGTTGGGCTGTTTTTCCATCTGCTCCGGAAGCCACAGCCCATCCCTGAGCTCCTTTGAAGCCTCCCACATTATTTGGGAAATGAGGTAGAGATGTAGGTGTCTGGGACGACACGGGACAATCAGGGCACCACCTTCTAATAACAGCAAACCTGGGGCCCAGACAAAGGGAACCCTCCCTCCCCCTCACAGAAATGGGGAGTCTGGGACCCAGGCACCTTGCCTGTTCGAGTCATTGCTGCTCCAGGGCATCCAACTCCCTGGCTTGTCACCTGGCAGCTCACCAAGGCTGGCTGAAATCCCAAATCTGGGAGTCAGTGGAGAGGTTGAGGGAGTTCCAACTCCTTGAAGTTTGCAGCGAGTTCTGTGGTGAGACCAGGCAGACAGCAATGGCCCCAGGGTGGATTGAAGGGATTTTCCAAAGAACTTTAAGTGTACCTAGGGGGGAGGGAGAATGGTAAAGATAGAATAATAATAATAATAATGGCATTTATTAAGTGCTTACTATGTGCAAAGCACTGTTCTAAGCGCTGGGGAGATTACAAGGTGATCAGGTTGTCCCACGTCAGCTGTGTGACTTGCCCAAAGTCACACAGCTGACAATTGGTGGAGCCGGAATTTGAACCCACGACCTCTGACTCCAAAGCCCGTGCTCTTTTCCATTGAGCCACGCTGCTTCTCGAAGTCATCTTCTCATCTCCAGGAGGCACTATGGCATGGCTAACCCCTAGGTCCCATCTTACCTGCTTCTTGGCCAAGAGGCTGTGGGAGAGTCAGACAATAATAATAGTGATACTAATAACAATGGCATTTATTAAGCACTTACTATGTGCAAAGCACTGTTCTAAGTGCTGGGGAGGTTACAAGGTGATCAGGTTGTTCCACGGGGGGCTCACAGTCTTAATCAATTAATCAATCGATCAATCAATCGTATTTATTGAGCGCTTACTGTGTGCAGAGCACTGTACTAAGCGCTTGGGAAGTACAAGTTGGCAACATATAGAGACAGTCCCTACCCAGCAGTGGGCTCACAGTCTAGAAGGGGGAGACAGGGAACAAAACCAAACATATAAACAAAATAAAATAAATAGAATAGATATGTACAAGTAAAATAAATAGAGTAATAAATATGTACAAACATATACACAGGTGCTGTGGGGAAGGGAAGGAGGTAAGACGGTAATCCCCATTACAGATGAGGGAACTGAGGCACAGAGGAGTTTAGCGACTTGCCCAAAGTCATGTGGCTGACAAGTAGTGGAGCTGGGATTTGAACCCATGACCTCTGACTCCAAAGCCTGGGCTCTTTCCACTGAGCCACGCTGCTTCTCAATCCCCTCTCCAGAATTTAGACTGCATATTACAGTGGGCCCTGGTGTGACGTGGACACCAGTATGGCTCAGGAGCACAAAGTGGGTCACCGAGGGGAGACAGGGTTGAAGACAAGCTCCCTTGAATGGCTGATCAGACTTCCATAGCAGAGAAGAGGCGAAGCAGAACCGAGTTCGAGCAGACCAAATCTGATCCAAGATTCCCATTGTTTTGAGCCGGTTGCAATCTTGCTACTTCATTCCTCCTTCTTGAGAGGACTGGAGGAATTGAGGCAAATTTCTGGCACCCAAAGACCATAACATGTTAGCTAGAAACTAACAATAATAATAATGATAATAAAAGCCATTATTATCAAACCACAGCCAAAACTAATAATGAATGATTGAGTAACTTTAAGTTGCTCTATAATACTAGCATATCTTTCCCCAAGGAGTTCAAAGTCTTTTGCAAAATATACCAGAGGGGAAGGAATGATTATTATCAGAACCATCGCTAGCTCAGATAATCAGGGGGAAAAATGTTGGAGCCAAATTTGGGAAGGGCTCCTGTCCAGGCTAGCCAAAACCAAGTAATCCAAACTTTCAATTATCAGCCTAAATCTCAGTCCAAACTAGTTTAGGTAATTGACTTTTCTGCTCAAGCCTCCTTCATTCCCCTACTAGTATTAATGACAAATTGAGGAAACTAGACCGAAAATGGGGGGAGGGAGTACCCAGAATCACATAGGGATACTTCAGCAGAGCTGGGGACAGAACTTCAGTTCTAGGTGCTCAATACTTATCGATTGACTAATTGCCAGTTGCTAAATCCCTAGCCTCTGGTCATAGTCAATAAATTGTATTGCGGATATTGGGCATGGTCATTGGTTTCCATAGGGACTGGGGTGACTTTAGAAGGTGAGCAAGTGAGGCAGCAGCAGCCTCAAGGGTCATGATCAGAGAGGGTGATGGTGGTGTATATATGTATATATGTTTGTACATATTTATTACTCTATTAATTTATTTATTTATTTTACTTGTACATATCTATTCTATTTATTTTATTTTGTTAGTATGTTTGGTTTTGTTCTCTGTCTCCCCCTTCTAGACTGTGAGCCCACTGTTAGGTAGGGACTGTCTATATGTTGCCAACTTGTACTTCCCAAGCGCTTAGTACAGTGCTCTGCACAAAGTAAGCGCTCAATAAATACGATTGATTGATTGATTGATTGATTGGTGGGATGGGAGTGGTGGAAGATTGGAAAGTCTGCCACTATGTCACATTGCTTCTCTTACGTTTCCAAAGATTCTCCCGTGGCAACCTATGGAATCAATAAGTGGTATTCATTGAGCGCTATGTGCAGCGCACTATACTAAGAGCTCTGGAGAGTTCACAGACATATTTCCTGCCCACAAGTTCACAGTCTAGAAAGGGAGATAGACATTAATATAAATAATTTATAATATATGATTTAAAGATACTTATGTAAGTGCTGTGGGGTTGAGGATGGGGAAATACCCAAAGGTCACGGGAAGCTGGGGAAAAGAGGTCTTAATCAGGGAAGTCCTCTTGGACATGGGACCTTAATCAGACTTTGAAGGTGGGGAGAGTAGTGGTCTGGTGTATGGAAGGGGGAGGGAGTACTAGGTTAGAGGGAGAATGTGGGAAAGGGGTCAGTGGTGAGATAGATGGAATAGAGGCACAGTAGTAGGAGATAAATGTGGTGAGGTGGGAAGGGGCAAGCTGATTAAGTGCTTTAAAGTCAGTGGTCAGAGGTTCTGTTTGATGTGGAGATGGATATAGCCATTGGAGATTCTTGAGGAGTGGGGAGAAATGTACTGAATTTTTTTTTAGAAAAGTGATCCATGCGGCAGAGTGAAATATGGGCTGGAGTGCGGAGAGACAGGAGGCAGGGAGGGCTGCAAGGAGGCAGATGAAAAATTAATAATAATTGTGGTATTTGTTAAACCAGGCACTATACTGAGCGCTGGGGTGCCTACAAGCAAATCGGGTTGGACACAGTCCCTATCCCACATAGGGCTCAGAGTCCCAATCCCCATTTTATAGGTGAGATAACCGAAGCCCAGAGAAGTGAAGTGACTAGCCCAAGGTCACACAGAAGATTAGTGATGGAGCCAGTTTTAGAATCCACGACCTTCTGACTTTCCGGCCCGTGCTCTATCCACTATGCCATGCAGGATTTGAAGCAACTATAAAATCATGGACTGAAAAGGAACCTGATCAGAGCCCTGCAAGGCTTCACCTTCGACTTTGGAATCCATGGCTATTTTTTTCCCGAACATTCCTTAATCTTCCCTTCAGCTGCCGCTTTTCTTGTGGTAGGCAGACTAATAAACATCCCTCAACGGCCTATCCGGGACCTACGAGGACAGTAACTTAAGTCTCCAGGACTGAGCCTACCCACAGCATTGGGAAGCTGTGTGAAGTATATTGTGAATGCCATCTTCAGCCATTCTATAGTGGCTCACTCTATAAAAAAACCACTGCTTTTAAACAGGTCACTGAGCATCCCTCCCTCCTCACAGGGAGAAGAAATAATTCCGAATCAAATCAGTTTCTGCCCTAGTAGACTCTTGGTCCCAGACTGAGCTCCCTCCTTCCTCTCCCCCTCTTCCCCCTTCCCCTCCCCACGGCAACTGTATATATGTTTGTACGGATTTATTACTCTATTTTATTTGTACATATTTATTCTATTTATTTGATTTTGTTAATATGTTTTGTTTTGTTCTCTGTCTCCCGCTTCTAGACTGTGAGCCCGCTGTCGGGTGGGGACCGTCTCTATATGTTGCCAACTTGGACTTCCCAAGCGCTTAGTACAGTGTTCTGCACACAGTAAGCGCTCAATAAATACGATTGAGTGGGTGAGTGAGTTTCTTTTTCAGCTCTAACACTTAAGATTCTGGCCTATTTTGGAATCAGTTTCTGGGATTGGGATACAGTCTGGGAATTGTGAGACTGTGTGATTCACTGCTGCCCCCTGGTGGCCTCCTAAAGGAGGACCAGATAATAATAATAATAATAATAATAATAATAACAATAATAATAATAATAATAATAGTATTTATTAAGCGCTTACTATGTGCCACGCACTGTTCTAAGCGCTGGGGAGGTTACAAGGTGATCAGGTTACCTCATGGCGGGCTCACAGTCTTAATCCCCATTTTACAGATGAGGCAACTGAGGCACAGAGAAGCTAAGTGACTTGCCCAAAGTCACACAGCTGACAATTGGCAGAGCCGGGATTTGAACCCCTGACCTCTGACTCCAAAGCCCGTGCTGTTTCCACGGAGCCATGCTGCTTCTCGGACCAGACCTCCTCATTTAGAGAAAAGACCAATAATGATTCTATTTATTTTGTTAGTATGTTTGGTTTTGTTCTCTGTCTCCCCCTTTTAGACTGTGAGCCCACTGTTGGGTAGGGACTGTCTCTGTATGTTGCCAACTTGTACTTCCCAAGTGCTTAGTACAGTGCTCTGCACACAGTAAGCGCTCAATAAATACAATTGATGATGATGATGATGATGACTACAGGAGGCGACTAAACGTAAATTGGTAGCTTCACATAAGTCTAGGTGGAAATCAGCCAAGTGGCTTTTCTTCATGCAGTCAGCAGTTTGCGGCTCTCTGCAGCTCTGTTGCTTTGGAAAAGGTAGCTTGGAGAAACTGCAGCAAGGAGGTGATCCCATGAAACCAGAATAGTTCTAATTTTTTATGGAATTTAAGTGCTTATTATGTCCTAGACACTGTACGAAACACAAGATAATCAGGTTGGACAGTCCCTCTCCCTCAGAGGGCTCACGGTCTTAATCCCCATTTTACAGCTGAGGTAACTGAGGCACAGAAGAGTTTAGTGACTTGCCTATGGTCACACAGCAGACAAGTGGTGGGGCTGGAATTAGGACCGAGGTTTTCTGAGTCCCAGGCCTGTGCTCTTTCCACTAGGCCAAGCTGCTTCTCATAGTGAGCTTTGTAACAGGGATCATCATCATCATCATCAATCGTATTTATTGAGCGCTTACTGTGTGCAGAGCACTGGACTAAGCGCTTGGGAAGTACAAATTGGCAACATATAGAGACAGTCCCTACCCAACAGTGGGCTCACAGTCTAGAAGGGGGAGACAGAAAACAAAACCAACCATACCAACAAAATAAAATAAATAGAATAGATAGGTACAAGTAAAATAAATAGAGTAATAAATATGTACAAGCATATATACATATATACAGGTGCTGTGGGGAAGGGAAGGAGGTAAGATTGGGGGGATGGAGAGGGGGACGAGGGGGAGAGGAAGGATGACTCAGTGGGAGCTATTCCATTGATACAGTCTGCCCCTGTGTGTCTCAATGGACTCAGCCAGAAGCCAAGGGATAAATAAGGATAAATAAGGTCAACTAAGGAAGGGAGAAGGGACCCAGAGTTGAGGTAAGGGATGGATTGACGTCACTGGTTTTCCTGAGACTGACTGTGCTCACTGAATCATTGAGGTATGAGAGTCTTCCATTTATTTCAGTCCCTGAATTCCCCATCTGCAAAAGAGAGCAATCTATCTCAGGGATCTTGGCATGTGGAAAAAGATTTTTATAAGAAATCTGTAATACCACATCACTAAATCACCTAAACTACCCAAGATGAAGCCTGAATAGGATGCAGTCATGAGGCCACACTACATTTGTACCCCCTCAAGGAAGAAAAGTGAAATGGTCAGCCAATATCTTAGCTCTTGTTCCTGGACATTTTATCAAATGGCCATTTGGTTTCTTCTTCAGGTATTCCTATTACTTTTGTCCGATTTATTATCATTCTCTTTTATGTTGTTTTTGTGTTTTTATTATTTCATCTTATGCATCCATAATCAGACTGCCCCACCTAATAAGACTAAAGACATAGAGAGACTTTATGTCTAAATCAATCAATCACTGGTACTTATTGAGCGCTTACTGTGTGCAGAGCACTGTACTATGACTCAGAGAGGGTGAGACTGGAACCTGGGATGCCCCAAGAGGGAGGACCAGAGGAACGTAAATCAATCAATCAATTAATCGTATTTATTGAGCGCTTACTGTGTGCAAAGCACTGTACTAAGCGCTTGGGAAGTACAAGTTGGCAACATATAGAGACAGTCCCTACCCAACAGTGGGCTCACAGTCTAGAAACCCCAGGGAACCTACAGGGAAGCACAGTGCCTCCTGGGAGGAAGGTATTAGATCCAGGGAAAGGTGGTTTGAACAGGAATGGTTCTCATTGTTTCCGAATCAGATAACTATTAAACACTGTTGAGATCTCGGATTTGGGTGTCTGCCTATGCTAGGGGCTGGAGGAGAAGCTCCAGATATCAGGGAGACAGGGAGACTTAGGAAGTCTTTGGGAAGGTGCACTTTCTCTGTGAGGTTCCCGTAGCCAGCTCCGGGACAAGGGTGGTAAGCTAGCCCAGGACAACCCCTTACCCTTCAGGCAGTGTCTGGAGGTCCAGCTGAAAGTTGGTGGCAGTGATGGGGTGCAGGAATTTGCAGACCAGCAGAGACCCCCAAACCTGTGCTAGAAAAACAAGGGGTGGGGGGCTTTAGGGCCCAGTGAAAGGTGACCAGGGTCTGGGCGCTCCATGGCTTTTTCCACTGGAGATTTAGGGCTGAGAACCACCTTTAATATTGTTAGAACCGACAAGCTACAGTGACAGACTGAACATGCTCAATCAGAACCATCTGAATCGTACTTTCCAAGTGCTTAGTACAATGCTCTGCACACAGTAAGTGCTCAATAAATACAATTGAACGAATTAAGGCTGAGTGATTGCCCCAGAGGCACTGGGACTGAGTGCCTCTGTTACAGACTGGGCTACTAGCCCAACTTCTTGGAAAGACACTGCTAGGAAAGAGAGTTGGGCTGTGGTTTTCCTTTGGCTACCCTTCAAATGTGGGCCAAAAAACCCCCCGGGAACACCCACCTCTTGACCACCCCCTTCTCAATTCTCCCCAAACTTAAGGGAAAAGGAACAAAAGATAAATTAAAAATACCTAGAATACCAATGGCTATGAGGAATTTCATCCTTATTTCCCATGTTAAAATTTAAAGGGCAAATTGGTGTCCTAGGTATTGAAATTAACCCCCTTTCCCATATAAATGCACAGTAGGTCCCAAGGACCTTCTTTCTATTAGAATGTTTGTTTTCCCCTAGCTGCAGGTTACAGTTAAAACATCTGTTTAATGAACTTAAAAGCCCGCTAGAGGTAAGGCTAAAAAAAAAAAAAAAACACTGCACTTACCTGGCCAGGAAAAAGAAAAATAATACTGTGTCCTTTGGCACGAAGTCAGATTCTGTTGGCCAGACATCTAGGAAGAAATGTACGGAACACACTCTTCCCATAAACAGTCATCCAAGTTCCTTCAAATGTAATTAACTGTTAAATTCCAAAGATGGAGTGTTACATCACCTGGGTTATTCCTGCTTCCACTTTGGGCTGAGGGTTAGCAATCTGCCATCAGTACAATCAGAATTCCCCGCTCAGGACCACACCTAGAAAGTTTCCAGTACTCTACCAGTCTTGGCTTCGGGAGGGAGAGTCAAGCAGTGCTCTGCACACAGTAAGCGCTCAATAAATACGATTGATGATATCCATTCCATTCCTAGCTTGGGCAGTGGCTAGCGAGTGGAAGGCAATCTGCTCCAAGTCAAAACTCACCCGTGCTGGGCAGCCGTTCCATGGAAGAGGGTGGAGGGCAGAGACTCAGGCTTACGGCATGGAAGGCGGCAATAGTAAACCAATTCCATATTTTTACCAGTAGAAAGCCCTATGGATACACTACCAGAACATTTGCAGGTGGAGGTGGGGCATTCTGGGAGAGGTGTATCCATGGAGTCGCTATGGGTCGGAGACAACTCGACTGCATAAGACAGGATAATCAGAATTACACCATCACCCCCCTGATGATAAGAGTTCTGATCCTTTCAGAGAATAGACGCTTTATAGAGTTACACAGTCAACTCAAATGTTCAGGTCTCCAAAGACTGGTGGAGGAGATTTGAAACTTCACCTAACAGAAGGTTTAAGGGATGACATTACTTATTTCCAGAGCTGTACATGGACTTCTTCCCAACACCGAGTTTCCCTCCTGGAGATCAGAGCCTCTGGTTTCGGCCTGTGAACTTCCCTCTCTTCCTCCCTCCCCGGAGCAGGACGCAACACCCTCCTTGGTAGCAATGATAACAATTAGGGTATTTGTCAAGTGCTTACTATGTGTCTGGCACTGTACTAAGCGCTGGGGTGGATATAAGCAAATTGGGTTGGACACAGTTCCTGTCCCACATGGGGCTCACAGTCTCAATCCCCATTTTAAGGATGAGGTAACTGAGGAACACAAAAGTGAACTGACTTGCCCAGGATCACAAAGGAGACAAGTAGTGGAGCCGGGATTATAAACCATGACCTTCTCACTCCCAGGCTGGTGCTCTATCCACTTTGCCATGCTGCTTCCCTCAGAAGTCCAAGGAGACAGTAGGAATAGACTCTATCCATTCCACCAGTACATGGGTCCAATCTCTTAGCATTATTTATTTTTATCCATCGATTCCGGTGCTTTCGCTATCATGAAGCCACCTGAGCCATGAGTTAAAACAGAACTGCAGAAGGAGGGGACCACCTTGAGGGGGTTGCTTCACCAGTCTCCAGTCCCCAACCCGACAGACAAGAAAATGGTGTGGCTTAGTACACTCTGTCTGCTCCCTGATCAGGTGATTCAATCGTCTTCCTGCCTTTCACTGACTCAGACCATCCTGAATTGAATATCAGATTAACAAGATAAGCGACTATTCAACCACCACGGGTCAGAGGAGACGTTTTCAATCTTTATGTGAAACAAACAGCCAAATCAGAGTCCATAACAGGTTTCCATTGTTTTTATTGAAAACTGCAAAGAAAAAAAAATTCCCCAGGGAAAGATGATCTGATGTCAAAATTACATGAGTTCCACACCCAAGCTTTCATCCCCCTGCCCAGGACAGCCCTACTGTCAGGTCAGTGCTTTCCTGGCCCAAATCAAACCCCGTCCCTAAAATATGATACCAGCAGAAACCCATCCACCCAGGAATTTGGGTTTCAATACATAATTGGCAGTTTCCCTGGATTTCAATTTTCATTGTACATCAGGGACTTTAAGGAAAATCAAAACGCATAACCCTGTCTTCCTGTTCTATGTTAATTGTAGCAGGACCAATCATAACAGCTAAAATGCATTCACTCTGCTAAAGAAAGAAACCCACAGAAAAGCACAGTGAATAATACCAGCCTAGACCTGACAGGCCTTCTTCTAAAATCAGGAGAGCAAAATAATTTTTCTATTTCAAAGATTAACAAAGGCAACAATAAGGTTTAAAAATGCCAATTCCTTGGCAATTATTTTAAGCTTTAGCTTTTGCGAAAAGGCTCAATAACCAAAGTACTAAAAACAAATTCAAGATATAAGTTCCACACACTGTTCAATTTAGCACAAAATCACTATCATTCACAGGCACAGCTAATATTTACTTATAGGTCTTTCTTTCATTCTACAGGCAGCTCTAAGTATGAATTTTAGGTTCCTCTTCTTGGCCATAACCAATGAGCTACTCCCCTCTGTGGAAAAAGACACTGAGAGGTGAGCCCTGTGAATGCTGTAGAATTCATACAAAGGCATACATTCCAACCAATTGCATTTATTGAGTGCTTACTGTGCGCAGAGCGCTGTACTCAGCGTTTACACACAAAGAATCGCAAATCATCCTTCTAGCCTAGAAGAAGGATCCGCAAACATGGCTTTGAGAGGTTACGGTGTGAAACAGGCAAATACACTGCCATCACCAATGACTGTCCTCCTGAATAACTACTCCCTTATATAATCAACTCTCAATTATCTGTGGTAATGGGCATATAAATGTCATGTGGCTTCCAGCATCAGCATCATCTAGGCCTCGTGCCAAAGATTAGCCTGCTAAGCCACCCCAACTATCATGCTTCCTTTGGTCACGATGGCTCATGGTAATCCTGTGCCACTTCTAAGCCATTGACGACAGTAGTCTTGCACTACTCTCCTAGTCCTCGCCACCACTCTTTTCTGACTTCCATTGGCTCAGCAATGTCACTCTGAGCAAGTCTAAGGGGTGGAGACATTAAAACCCACAGCTCCTACTGTAAATCCATCACACAACCCCAGCCTTCCTCTCGGGAAACACAGCATCTTCAAAACACTGAAGAAGTCTGGCCCAGATCACTGAACTCTTACCGATCCCCTCAAACCTGAGTTTTACCTAAATTTCAACGTCCTTCTCCACCACAGTCCATTCCCGAATGTTTAGCGGAGAAAACTGCTCTCCCTGCTGCTGTCACTCTCTGGAGGCCAAGTATGAACGATCAGCGAACTAGCCAGAAGGTGGGAAAACAGAAGGGGGAAGGCAGGAAAACAGAAAGCGGGGGGAGAAAAAGGAAAGGAACCAAATAGTTCACTGCAAATTCCTGAAAAACTGACATGCGCCCAGAGAGGCCTCTGCTGGCTGCACTGGTTCTGCATATTCTAAAATCCCGGGTCAGGATCCAAAATTATCCTTGGATTTTACCCTCCAGCACCCCCCCCCAACAAAAAAACCCACAAAAAAACGCAAAAATAATACAAACAAAAAAACCCTTCTTCTCCAGCTTCTCTCTGCAAACTAGGCCAGTGTAGTAGTCTGCCCTACCTCACTCAATTTAATGGCAATATTTCCACTTCCAAAAAGTGTCTAGCAATCTGAAGCCAACCCAAATGCTGTTGCCAACTTGTACTTCCCAAGCGCTTAGTACAGTGCTCTGCACACAGTAAGCGCTCAATAAATACAACTGAATGAATGAATGAATGAAAGACCTATCCAAAGCATAAGATCTTCAATTCAATCAACTGCTTATCTCCCAGCGATAACACTCAATGACCCAAAATCAAATAAAGCTCAATCAGCTGCATCCTAAATTGGGATTTACCAGGTGATATCTGACCACAGCATCCCACATGCTGTGGGAAGCTGTTAGAGAAGCAGCATGGCTCAGTGGAAAGAGCCCGGGCTTTGGAGTCAGAGGTCATGGGTTCAAATCCCGGCTCCACCACGTCTGCTGTGTGACCTTGGGCAAGTCACTTCACTTCTCTGAGCCTCAGTTCCCTCACCTGTAAAATGGGGATTAAGACTGTGAGCCCCACGTGGGACAACTTGATCACCTTGAATCCCCCCCAACGCTTAGAACAGTGCTCTGCACATAGTAAGCGCTTAACAAATGCCATCATTATTAACAAATGCCACATAAAAACAGTCTCAACTCAGAGACAGGGAAGTGAGCAGGCGAGGAAGAAAAGATGCACTTGCGAGATCTAGATTCTACAAATCACTGGGGGCATGGCTGTGACTGAAAGCTTTCACTCAAAAGGGGCTTTAATTCCTAGGGAGCTTTTTCGCTGACTACAGTAGTTGTGGATGCTCAGTTTTAATTTAGTAAAAAGCAAATGATAGACAAGGAAATAGAAAACCGAATTAAGAAGGTCAGAACAACCCTTGGGAGACTGTGAAACAGGGAAGCAGCAGCATATGGTATCAGGCTCCAAACCAAACTTAAGGTCTACAGAGCTCTAGTGCTGTCCAACCGTCTCAATGGCCATAAGACCAGGGCCCAGGTACTCCATCCTGCTCCTGAGGCAGTTTCACCAGCGTCGCTTACGGGCCAGTCTCAATATTAGCTCGTTGTGGGCAGGGATTGTCACTTTATTGCCGTATCGTACTTTCCCAAGCGCTAAGTACAGTGCTCTGCACACAGTAAGCGCTTAATAAATATGACAATGAAGGAATGAATAAATATCAAATGGCAAGACAAGATCGTGAACGATTAAGTTCTGGAACGTAATCTGTCTCCTAGCATTGAAGCTATGCTCATCTTCACTGGGTGGGACACGTGAGGAGACTGAGCAACAGCAGGATACTGCTGAAGGAAGAGCTGATATTGGGAAACCAAAAGCCAGGAGGACAGAGGTGGTGGTTTAAGGACATGGTAAAACAAAACCTCAGGTAATGCTGCATCCCAGCTGCAAAATGGGAGTTAATTGTTGAGGACAGTCCCGTGTGGCACACTGCTATCAATCAATGGTATTTACTGAGCACTTACTGTGTGCAGCTGATCAAGAGTTTCATACTTTGAGCCAAGGAGGCAAAAGAACAAACAGAACCAGGCACTGCAAACATTAAACATAACAACAACCCAACAAGGGATAACCTTTTTGTCTGCACAATGTGGTTGGGATTAGGGATCCAGCACTGGCCTTTTTTTTTTTTATTTAATGGTATTAGTTAAGTATCCTGGGTACTGTACCTAAGTGCTGGGATAGATAAAAGATAATCAGGTTAGACAGTCCCTCTCCCATTAGGGCTCACAGTCTTAATCCCCATTTTACAGATGAAGTAACAGACACAGAGAAGTTAAGGGACTTGCACAAGGTCACACAGCAGACAATGGCAGAGCCAAAATTAAAACAGGTATTCTGAATCCCACGCCTGTGTTCTTTCCACTAGGCCACGCCTTTACTGCTAAAAATCTTCTCACAGGTGAATTTTCCCAACAGTGGTGTCTTCTTCAAATACAATGGACAATTGAACAAATATCCTCCATCACCACTGAGACTTGAAACCTATTTTATTTGTTTGTGCTACATTTTAGTATTTCATCATTCCTATTGTGTCTGTCTCCAATCCCTTCTCCCAACTTAAACTTTTAAATTGTGAACCCCAGGAGGACCAAAGACTGTGTTTAATTCCCACCTGTGTGTTGTCTTCCAGTATTTAGTAAAGTGCTCTGTACAGTAAGGGCTTAATAAATACTATTACTACAACTGCCTAGTGTCTGGGATTATATTTTGTACATGCATATTTGGTGATTGCCCATGCTATTACGTCTTACACAGGTCACCGGAGATGATCTGAAAAGCACAGCAAGATTAAAGAATACCCTCAGAATAATTTGTTCATCCACTCTAGATAAAGTCTCAACTAACTCACTCTGTCCCTTCTCTGGGCTCTTAAGAAAGTAGGAGTGACTACTCTTAGTGCTGTACAACATCCCCGGCCTCTGCTAATTATAGCCAATCGTGAGCCTTGAGCACTAGATCTCAGCAGCCCTAGCAGAGACTAAAAGGAAAGGCTGGTTTAGGCAGATATCCTTTTAATACTTCTGTAACTAATTATTTGGTCTCGAGAATTTGATTACTTCATAAACTTTTGGAATTTTTCTTTTTCTGAAGTCCCAGTCTGAACAATGTATGCATCCAAATTTATCTCTACGTATACAGTAATGACTCTAAAGGAGTTGAGAATCTACCAAGTTAAGCATCGATCTGTAATTCAAAAATCTCTCATCAGTTTGACTTTAATAGGGTGGAAAGAAACTACAGTTTCAATATACACCTGAGTCTCCTTAGGTATGCAACATTGACTGCATAAGTACAAATGTATAGCATTTGAGATAAAAGACAAAAAAAAAAATCAATCATTTCTGCAGGGCAGAGGGAGTATGTGCTAGCTCAAGCTCACAACTTCTGGTTTCCACCCTACGCTCTGGGCACTGAGTAAGGGCTTAGGTAAAGCCTTTATATTTGCTATTTCGTGATCTGTGATCAGGGATGAAGACCCTAAATGCTGCTTTTATAGGGATGGAAGAATTTGCATGAAAATACCCTTTTGGATTAAACTCACTGATGTAAAATGACATGGAGTCCCCAATTATGTTTCTGCCTGTTCCTGGTAGGTGCAGACAACTACTAGCTCTCCATGCAACTACGTAGAGACTCAAGCTGGTGGCAGCCCTCTCTTTGGAAGCAGAGGAGAACCACTTGCACTCACTTTTCAATCTACGTGCAGGATTAAATTATTCAAACTTAACGGTTCAGCAGAACAGGATATGGTGGGCTGAATCTGGAGGGTCAGGATGATCCTGAGCAGGCTGGAAATGCCAGCCAGCAAGCTGTCACAGGCCGGCAACAGTCAGTCCTTCCAAAGAGAGTTAGAAGGGCCCAAGAAGCACATCATTCTGTATTAGTAATCCCCAAAGGTGCCCATGCTTTTTGAACACATGAAATCTAGTTCTGGGTGGGGTACCTGTCTCTAAGTGTGGGGATGGGTAGTAGATTTTGAAACTACCGTGAGGTCATTACTATATATGTAAATATATATACGGACACTTACACCTACTTAAAGAAAAAGGCCTTTTTTCCTGCTTCTGTTTAAATGGTTTAAAAACTCCAGAAAATAAAGTCAATCTGAAAGGGTTAAAATTGTAAATAGACCATAGTTGTCTACACCAGCCCAAAGACTACCCCAAAACACCCTTCATATCATTTAGAGACTCTCGCAAGGGTGTACAGAAAATTAATACATTGGTAGGTACTGAAGGGGAAGACATGGAGGTGAATGGATACAGGGATTTTCTGAAGACAAATGAAGGAGTTACCTGGAGAACAAGCAGACTAGAAGGATGCTAACTGGATAAGTAACTGCAACTACCACAACTCCCACTCTGTGTCTGCAGGCAGGGTCAGAGGGTTTTAATGACATTATCTAATGAAAAATACAGTGGGGGAAACTCAATGAGGTGAAGTGTCTTGTTCAAGTTCCAGATGAGTCAGTGAAGAGCTGGCAATAAAGCCCAGGTTTCCTGCCCAAAATCTGATGTTTCGCCCCAGACTGAATGGACTTGCATACATTATATTTGCTTTGGTTGGCACACCCGGGCTGAATAATTCCTCTTAGGCAACTACTGCTATAGATTCCTCTCCTCGATCCAAGCCATTACCTTTGTGTGTTGTCCACGATCGACCCATTTTGGGGTTCTCTCACTTTGCTTTTCAATCAACTCTTTTCAGAAAGGTTTAAATTGGCTTTTGCAAGAACTCAGACAACAAGCTAGAAATTTTCCTGAAGAATGCTACATTTTCCTTGGGAAATGGCAAGAGATAAGAGATTAGATCATCACTTCAAATTGGTTTTGATCTGATTTTTTTTTTCAATGGTGACATGCTCAATTTCCTCCTCCACGGGTTATTGGCCAATTTACAGATATCTATTACATTCTCTAGGTGAAATAGTTCAAGGAAGCATGGTTGAATTTATTACTCCTTTGACAATAAAGTATGCATTTTGGTAAAAAGGCCTTATTTCGAAAGTGCATGCTGCTTCCATTCATAGGTATTATATGGGCCGGGAGGGGAGGGAGGAAAAGCCTCATGTTATTCCCTAACAAGTGAAGGCGATCAGATGACGTCTCCAGTGATCCTCTCTTGCCAGTGGGTGTCTACTCATCAAGTTGTCAGTGACTGAATGTTCTTGAGCATTTCATCAAAGGCTTCAGGAGACGGGGGCTCAGCATTCTGGAAGGTGGCCTTGATCCTGCTGTAAAGGCTGAAAGATTTCAGTTCCAGCCAGATGAATCCAAAACGATCTTCATCGAAGAGGATGAAGATACCTGGGGTTCGCTCGGGACTGGTGAAGCCATGTCCGGCTATGAGGCCTGTGCCGTAGAAACTGTAGAGGAAAAAAGATTAGGGAGAGAGGGGAGAAAAAGAGAGAGAAAGAGAGATAAGTAATAACAGGAAAGGAAGTATTTAAGAACAAGTTATTCGCTCCTTGGCAAACGTGAGGCCTGAACTGGAGGTACATTGGGGAAGCAAGCGTGGCTCAGTGGAAAGAGCACGGGCTTTGGAGTCAAGGTCACGGGTTCAAATCCCGGCTCCGCCACTTGTCAGCTGTGTGACCTTAGGCAAGTCACTTAACTTCTCTGGGCCTCAGTTCCCTCATCTGTAAAATGGGGATGAAGACTGTGAGCCCCATGTGGGGCAATCTGATTACCTTGTATCTACCGCAGCACTTAGAACAGTGCTTGGCACATAGTAAGCGCTTAACAAATACCAACATTATTATCACATTCCAGACACACTTCCATGGGGCACAAAAATTCAACTTGAGACTTAGCTGGAGGCCCAGTTCAACTACCTTTAATACTACCTGATAAAAGTCGGAGAACCCCCTCCTCACCCAACAGAGGACAGAGTGAATCCACAGACCGTAAGTTCAGAGGTTAATGGACGTGGCAGTCTGGATCCCAATTGTGCCAACTCCTCTATCTATAAATCTCTAAAAATGGAACAAGGTCGTGGTCTCCTTGGGTCTACCCTGGTACACAAAGTACATGCATTGGGGCAGGTGGGCAAGGGAAACAGAGGGTGCACAGCCCACATTTCCTTCTGTGCTCAGGCATGAGAATCTCTGGGCATCTCTGTATCAGCCTCTATTACCACCTCAGCAGCTCTGGACACTGGGTAGGGGGTGCCTTTTGGCTTGACCTACCCTTCCTTCCCAGGTCATAATACTTCTCCCTCTGCCTCCATGGCCACCGGAATTGTTGCCCCGTTTCTTGACGCGCCCCGTCACTCCCTCCCAGGCCCTCTGGTTCAGCCACAGTCAGTCATGGCTGCAAGTGTGTTAGGTGTTTTGGAAGATGGTTAAAGGATCTATGACAAATAGAGACCTGCACTCTGTCATCCCTGGCAAACTTGAGAAGAGACTGATCTAGTCTCTTAGTACAGTACTCTGCACATAGTAAGCACTCAAATACCACTGATTGATTGCACTGTACAAGGAAGTTTAGAAAAACCTGGGCAATTTTCAGGAACGCTCCCCTAAGAAATGCCAGCCCATGAGAAAAATCCCAGAAAACTTGAAACTCCAGGAAAATTTCTGCAAAGTCGGGTCATTCCCTCCACCTCTTCAGCCGAGCTCATCCTTAGCCAGAGTGCACAGTGCCACTCCTGGGAGACAAATGGTCACTGACCCATGGTGGTACACAGAGAAGGATGAACTACTCTTTCCCATGATGGGGCTGAGGCGAAGGACTTCTTGCCTGAAGAATAACCTGGTGAAAAGTCTGATAATTATGAGCTCTGCACACATGTCAAAGATGGCTGACCACACTGCCTAGGGAAGTGCAAATAAAGCAAGAATCTCACTGTGACAGGACTTTGTGGAGGCAAGTAATTTCTATGGAATTGTATTTTATGCCAGAATTTTTCCAAAGCCTCAGCTACAGTGAAAGCTTTTCCCAAGGATTCTGCCTCTGCTCCTTCCTGGGGAAAAAAACTCCCTTTTCCCATCCAGGAACCACAATGGGGACCACACTAAAATTACGGTAGAGGTAGCAAAAGATGCATCAGAGGCTGCTGACTACAGCAAAAAAAGGGCCCATATTACTTGTAGCTCCTAGCCAATGTTCTAGTCTCTAAGTCATTAAAACCCAACAGTTATATGGTAATAATGCGATGGAACTAGGCATCCCAATCAGGCACCACAATGGGGACCACACTAAAATTACGGTAGAGGTAGCAAAAGATGCATCAGAGGCTGCTGAATACAGCAAAAAAGGGGACCACATTACCTGTAGCTCCTAGCCAATGTTCTAGCCTCTAAGTCATTAAAACCCAACAGTTATATGGTAATAATACGATGGAACTAGGCTCTCAAAATAAATAAAATAGGAATTTTAAAAATAGGGTGCTATTCACTACTAAAATAACTGGGAAAGTCGGCAAGCAGTAAGGAGTGATCAAAAGCAAGGCGGCTAAGGGTGTGTGGAAGACTCTGGCTATGGTTTTATTTAAAATAGTACCTTTCCTCTGCCAAGCCCACACTGTTTGACACAAACTAACTGATATTTTCAACAGCCTGGGAAGCTGTTGGGTTCAGGGCTGGTTGGATCATCCTCTGCTATCACAGGAGCAACCTCAGTCATACAGTGATTTGAACGTAGCAGTTGGGGAAAAATGCTGGCTATGAGCAAGGCCTGAAGAGAGACTGAAAAAGAAACAATCCCACAGAGGGGAAACATTTTAGAAGCCTGCACCAGAAGAAAGTGGCTGAGAGTGGATGGTTTGCATGCACTCTTAGCGACTTGGAGGGCATCCAAGATGCATCACTCCAAGTCTGGGAACACTGGCTACACAGCTGCAATAGGAAGCACTGATTTCATCTCTTTCTCCAAAACTGCTTAAATGTAAAACTATCAATCGATGTAATTTATTGAGTGCTTACTGGGTGCAGAGCACTGTACTAAGCACTTGAGAAAGTACAAATGCCATTACAACAGAGTACAAAACTAAAAGAGATATATAAGAATGTTTAGTAAAGTGTCTGCTTTAACAGACACCATAAAAAATAAATCGGAGCCCTAATCGTTTGGTTATTCACCAGTGCACTTGCCCACTTGGGACTGGACACTCAAATTATAGATTTATGCAGGAAGGCCAGTAAAAAGAGGTGCCAAGGAAGGTTGAGAGGTTAAGGAAGAACTGAATGGATGTCATTTGAGGACGACCCAACAAAACAATCAT
This sequence comes from Tachyglossus aculeatus, assembly GCF_015852505.1. Classification (NCBI taxonomy): domain Eukaryota; kingdom Metazoa; phylum Chordata; class Mammalia; order Monotremata; family Tachyglossidae; genus Tachyglossus; species Tachyglossus aculeatus. The sequence goes on from NC_052076.1 coordinate 44,628,635, forward strand.
CAGTGTAGCTACATTGCTCTTGCAGGGTGTTAAGCTCAGACCAATGTGGGGGTGGTCCAAGTTTCAGAGGCATCAACTGTCTTCATCTCAATATAATCAATCAATCAATCAGTCGTATTTATTGAGCGCTTTCTGTGTGCAGAGCACTGTACTAAGCGCTTGGGAAGTACAAGTTGGCAACATATAGAGACAGTCCCTACCCAACAGTGGGTTCACAGTCTAAAAGGGGGAGACAGAGAACAAGACCATACTAACAAAATAAAACATAAAATATAACAGAAGAAAATAGTACAGAAAATACAGCACCCATGCTACTCAATATAGTGGGAATCTCAGAGGATTGTGGCTCAAAAGGAAAAATGTAGCTGAACCACCACTGGCTAAAAAGCCTTCAAGATCCCAGAGCCAAGCGTATCACCCTAACTGAGCACTAACAGGTCGCTAATCATTCCAAAAGAGTCTTCCCTTATTGACTGATCGACTGGTTACTACATCTGACAACCTGGGTTTGATTAGTGTGAGCCGATTCCTAACACCCTTCCTCCCTATCCCGCAGCTGTCCTCGGGTTCTTACCACATCCTGCAGGTTCGAGGATAGTCTTCGTTTCTGGAGATCACTCCAACGGGCAGCACGAAGGGTTGCCCAGCTTCAGACTGTCCTGGTTCTTTAGCTGCGGCTCCTCCTTCGGTTTCTGCCCTGTTCTCGGCTCCGCTGCCCTCGGCACCCCGGGCCGGAGGTTCGGGTCTCTGATGGGATGGCCCCGGCTGGGGCTCGCGGGAATTCTGCCGAGGCCGGCCCTGTTCTGCCCCCTGCCCGTCCCGCTGCTGCTCCTGCCGCACCTGTTCCCGCACCTCCAGGATGATTCGCGACAGCTCGTTGAAATTCCGCAGGTTCTCCACGTCGGGCAGTTGGATGCGATGCATGAGATCAATCTCCACCGTCTGCTGCCCCGCCGGGATATTAGGATCTCCCTAAGGATGATGCAGCAATTGGCGGGAAATGGATTTCAAAGAGAAACCGGAGACAACATGCCTGCTAGAAGGCTTTCCCTAATTCCTTATTCAAGTAGGCCTCTGCTGACCCTCTAGACTGTGAGCTTGTTGTGGGCAAGGAATGTACCTGTTATACCGTTATACTGTACTCTCCCAAGCGTTTAGAACAGTGCACTGCACACAGTAAGCGCTCAATAAATACAACCGACTCTACTGCATGTGGTTTGTACACTGTGTCCTCCTTGCATATTTAAACAATTCTGCAATTGTGGAATAAATCCTTAGGAGCCATTTAAACCTTCGAGTTTGCACTATAAGCAGACTGATTTCTGAAGGCACTCTTTAGGTGACGTGAATCGGTAGCAGCTCGAGAGAAGAAATTGGAAAAATCGAGCAATGTGATCGTGAACCGCTAGGTCGATTCCTCTTCCCTCAGCATCTGAGAATCACTTTGTGCAAGGCCTAAGAATATGCTAGGTGATTAGTATAATTGGCAGATTATGAAGGAGTATTGAATAACCCATTAGGATCTCTCCCCTGCACCAGGAGGCAGCAGTGCATTGAAAAACCACAGATCCACTTTTGCTCCCTATTTATAGGGTGATTTAAGGGCAGATATATCCCTGGAAGCACGAGACTACAAAAGTTGACCTCTCAACAACCTTTCCAGTCCTCTAAGAATCTACTGCAGCAAAGATATATAAATATGGAGCAGCCAACTGTTAGGTCATAGTAAGCCCCATTTTCCATGTACCTCAGGGAAAGATCTGTCACAAACCCGCAACTTTCCCTCGGCCATTTCACGTGAATTCTTGCTACCCTTTGTCTACCACTGTACAGTCTTAGTAAAAAGTAAGCCGTGTAACTTCTGAAAAGTTAGAAAATTGTTAATGGTCTTTCTCTGTGCCCCTGTGCACTACTACTAGTAATACAGTATTCCCCAAGGACCCACTGAGGGCAAGGCACTGTACTCGGTGATTGAAACGGTCCACAAAAGGGAGTGACATGTCCTCCACCTACAAAGAGCTTACAGTGTGGCCTAATGGTAACAGCATGAGCCGGGGGAGTCAAAGGACCTGGACTCCAATTCCAGCTCTGCCACTTCTCGGCAGTGAGACCTTGGGCACTGCTTAACTTCTCTGTGCCTCGGTTTCCTTATCTGTAAAATGAGGATTCAGTGCCTATTCTTCCTACTCAGTCTATTAGTCCCATGTGGGTCAGGAACTGTGTCCAACCTGATTATCGATCAATCATATTTATTGAGCGCTTACTGCGTGCAGAGCATTGTATGGAGAGCTTGGGAAAGTACAGTTCAACAGAGTTGGTAGATGTATTCCCTGCCCACAGTGAGCTTACTGTCCAGAGAGGGAAACAGACATTAATGTAAAGAAATAAATTATGGACCTGTACGTAAGTGCTGTGGGGCTGAGGGAGGGGTGAATAAAGGGCTATGAAGAAGGGAGTGGGAGAAGAGGAAATAAGGGTTTAATCAGGGAAGGCTTCTTAGAGGAGATGTACCTTCAATAAGGCTTTGATGGTGGGGAAAGTGATTGTCAAATATGAAGAGTGAGGGACAGTGGCAGGATGTGGTCAAGAGGCTGGTGGTTAGATAGATGAGATCAAGGTACAGAGAGAAGTAGGTTGGCAAAATTAATAACAACAATAATAATAATAGTGGTATTTGTTATGCACTTACTATGTGCCAGGCACTGTACTAACCTCTGAGGTATATACAAGCAAAGTGGGGTTTTTTCTAAATAGTATTTATTTTATTTAATGGTACTTAACACGCTTACTATGTACCAGTCATTATGTACTATGTAACAGACACTTAGTGCTGAGGTATCTACAAGATAATGAGGTGTCCCACACGGGGCTCAGTCTTAATCGCTGTTTTACAGATGAGGGACTGAGGCACAGAGAAGTGAGAGGACTTGCCCAGGGTCAAAGAGACGAGTGGAGGAGCTGGGATTAGAACCCGGGTTCTTCCAACTCCCAGACCTGTGTTCAATCTACTAGGCCACACTACAAAGTGTGCAGGCTGAGTTAAATAATAATAATAATAATAATGATGGCATTTATTAAGCGCTTACTATGTGCAAAGCACTGTTCTAAGCGCTGGGGAGGTTACAAGGTGATCAGGTTGTCCCACGGGGGGCTCACAGTCTTAATCCCCATTTTACAGATGAGGTCACTGAGGCCCAGAGAAGTTAAGTGACTTGCCCAAAGTCACACAGCTGACAATTGGCAGAGCTGGGATTTGAACCCATGAACCTCTGACTCCAAAGCCCGTGCTCTTTCCTACTGAGCCACGCTAAGGTAGGAAGGGGCAAGATGACTGAATGCTTTAAAGCCCGTACGGGGATTCTATTTGATGTGGAGGTGGAAGGGCATTCACTGTAGGTTCTTGAGGAGCAGGGAAACATGGACTCAAGGTTTTTGTAGAAAAATGATTCAGGCAGTTAAAGCATGGACTGGAGAGGGGAAAGACAGGAAGCAAGAAGGTCAGCAAGGAAGGCTGATATGGTAATCGAGGCAGAATAAGAAAAGTATTCAAAATAACATAGTAGCAGCTTGGATGGAGAGGAAGGGGCAGATGGTATGATGTTGTGAAGGTTGAACCGACAGGCTCTGGTCGCAGACTGAATATCAGCGTTCATTTAAAGATGAGTCAAGGATAACTCCATGGTTATGGGCTTGTGAGACATGTCGGATGGTGGTGCTGTCTACAGTGATGGAAAATTCAGGGGGAGGACAGGGAAAATTAGTTCTGTTCTGGATGTTAGGTTTGAGATGTCGGCAGGACATCCAAATATAAATGTCTTGAAAGCAGGAGGAAATATTAGACTGCAGAAAAGAGAGATCAGGCTGGAGATATAGTTTTGGGAATCATCCGTTTACAGATGGTAGTTGTCTCTACTCCTAGGCTTAGTACAATTCTTGGCAAATAGTCAGCTTTCAACAAATACCACCACTATTATTAGTATACCTTAACAGGAGACTAAGGTTGATGCCTGTAATATAACCAAAAGAAAGTTGATTTTTTTTTTCCTCTTCCTTAGGTGACACAACAATCTGGATGCTGACAGATGATCAACATCTAGATAGAAACCCATCAGGGAGAATGCTTGACCACTTGACAGCATGGCTTAGTGGAAAGAGCACAGGCTTGGGTTCTAATCCCGACTCCACCACTTGTCCGCTGTGTGACCTTGGGCAAATCACGTAATTTCTCTGTGCCTCAGTTACCTCATCTGTAAAATGGGGATTAAGACTGTGAGCCCCTCATGGGGCAACCTGATGAACTTGTATCTGCCCCAGCGCTTAGAACAGTGCTTGGCACACAGGAAGCACTTAACAAATACCATTATTATTATTAGTGACTCGGAAGAGTCCATCAGGAGCAAAATTTCTGTCACTCATAAACGTAAACTGTCCCACCTGGAGGACATTTTCAGGAACTAGACCCAATAACAGATCCCAGAAAAGAGGAAAGACAGGAAGCCCAGCAATGTTTCTGGCATTCTGACATTGTTTAACTCTAGTAAGGGTTAAGTTGCAAGAAAGGAAAGGTTACGTCTAGTACTATATTTTCTTTCACAAATTTAATCACCCTTCTAAAGAATAACTGTGAATCTATAAAATGCTACACCCCAGACTATAACAATTTGGCTCAACATACTCAGCAGCATTACCTCAGTAGCCTAACTACATTTCATGGGGGTACTGAGCCCAAGGGTAGGATGGAATAGGATGGATGTGGCCAGTCTGTTTCCTCTAAGACACTTACGTTAGGCATTGGAAACTGGTGCACACAGGGAGTGTGTTGTAAATAGGGGAGGCTACCACCACCCAGGAGAGATTCTCTGCTGGAAGAAAGTTTGCTTCAGCGGCAAATACAGGAATTTTGAAGGGAAATTATTCTTTCGCTCCACCCCCACACACCGTCCTTAAGGATGTTAAGTAATGCTCACACAGGAATAAGAGATAGGAGAATTTGTTTCCCAGTGGGAAGGTAGAATTCAATTAGCAAGCAATCTCTGAGACTATAGTAAGAATAATTCTTCCTCGAGATGGTGCCCCCATGACTAACTGCTTTCTAGAACCAGGGCTACCTTTCTGACACCCATTCAACCTATTCTTTGAACACACAGTTCTAACCCATGTTTTCAATTTGTGTTTTGACCAGAATGTGACTAGGGAACTAAGGAATGTTCTTCCAACTACGCAAACATACACGGGTCGTCGGAATAACAGGGGAGTACCACAGGGCAAGTTTACTTTATGCGAGAACATAGCCCTCACAGTATAGGAGAACAAGGTGTACTTGCACAGATATCTGCATTTTATATATATATCCAAGCAGATAAATCTGAGCACAAATGGGCTCAGATCAACAACTCCCTTATGCCTGACCAAAGAAAGAAAACATAGCTAATCATTCAAAAAGGAGCCAAGAATGACACAAGAGTCAGCCCAGCCAAGACAGTGATGATGTTGACACACTTACGGTTATTTTAGTCCCCTTTGCACATTTGCCATGGAAGCTGAGCATGACAATCTCCAAGCCGTGACTCCCATAAGTTCCCTTGAAGAGACCTGGCCTTATGAGGTCATCAGGGTTACTAGGAGGGAGGAAGATGCGCCGATATGTCAGGCAGTTACTGAAAAAGAGGCAGAGAGATCACACCAATCAGATCAAGAGGATCAGAGCAAAGTAGAGAACATGAGAAAAACCTCAAAAACTATCGTCTCCTTTCCGTCAGTGCCCGGACAAAACGAGGCTTAATTGTTGGCTTAGAAAAGTGAAATAGTACAATTACATAGCACACGAGTTTTTCAACTTGAGGTTTGCCAAAAAAGAGGTCCAGCACTTCAGACAGTACCTCATCAATATGAACTAGTCCTTTTAAATGAAGTGCTCATCATGCAATGGTTCTACATGTTGCTGATCTAAGAAATGAATATTCCAGCCCCAAATATTTACTGGGGAAGTGAAAGAAAGGCTGCCTAGAATTTACAATTGGTTCGTTAAACCTCCTTTCCTGATTAGGGGGCTAAAATTCATTATCAATAGTGAATATCTGGAAATCACTGGTCAATAAAGATGAATCTTCTATTGTTATTTTTTTTTCAATTTAGAGATCGGGAAAATGCTGGAGATGAAAAGTTAGGGAGAGGAAGGGGCTATCAGAGGCTGGAGGGGAAATGGTATATTCATAGCAAGAAAAGACTGAAGGAAGGCAGGGGTTAGCCAGGAGGACTAAGGTTAGAAAATGAAGAGATCAATTATTGGTGCTAGAACTATGAGAATGGTGGAAAAAACCCCAATGTAGGCTAGATTTGGTTTTGGGTTTTTTTTTTTTATGTGACAGGATGTCACACTTTTTGCATTATATAATTAACTTTCTAATCTGATGCTTATCATTAGATTGAGATTAAGATCAGGCCACATCACAGGGGCTCTTACCTAACCCTGTCCTGTTCATGAAAAGGAGAATTTGCCCCAACTTTATGTAGTTATTTATATGTGGTTCTTTTTCTCATCAGGTTGCAATTAAGAAAGCCAGGGCATTTTAGGTCATATTAGCTCCAGTCAGCTGGGATATAGGGCAAAGTGCCCAAGATATTTAAAACTGGGAAATAAATCTGTGCCGATATGAAAAAGGACTTCCCAAACTGCAGAGAAGCGGTGTGGCTCAATGGAAAGAGCACGGGCTTTGGAGTCAGAGGTCATGGGTTCAAATCCCGGCTCCACCAATTGTCAGCTGTGTGACTTGGGGCAAGTCACTTCACTTCTCTGGGCCTCAGTTCCCTCATCTGTAAAATGGGGATTAAGACTGTGAGCCCCCCGTGGGACAACCGCATCACCTTGTCACCTCCCCAGTGCTTAGAACAGTGCTTTGCACATAGTAAGCGCTTAATAAAATGCCATTATTATTATTATTATTATAAACTATACACTCCAAAGATCTCCTCTTATATTTCCTTTCTATTCCTTTACTTCCCCAGCAACTTGTATCAAGCTCTCCCATTATATTCTCCCATTTCCTCTATACGTAATTTTTTTTTAAATGTATTCATTGTAATGTCTGTCTCCCCCTCTGGACTGCAAGCTCTCTGGGGGTATGCTTAGCAACTCTACTACACTGTACTTTCCCAGGGGCTCAGCACACAATAAACTTTAAGTAAATATTACTGATTGACTGACTGATTGCTCTGCATACATTAGGTGTTCTTTTGATGTGGCCAACAGTAAAGGACTAGGCCAAAGAGTCCCCATTTGGATGGTCACCTGTAGTGTAAAGAACCAGGTGGTATTTCCAGCACTGAACCTTGCCCACAGATTTTTGAGACCACTGAAGATAAACTAAGAAGAGGAGTTAATCATGAATGCTGGGTGGAACCAGCTTGGACCCAGCTAAACTGTAGTTTGGTCAGTCCCTCAATCATCCTGGCAAAGGTTCACTCTCTTCCCATGTACCATTTTTGGAATCTCTGAAGCTTCTTTCCCAGGCCCCACTGGGTCAGGACTACAAAGTCTAGTCGTGCTCCTTAGGCCTGATTTGTGCAGAGTTCCAGCAGGAGAGAGGGGCCCCCTCAGAGTTGCCCAGCCTCCATTCCCTTGTCGACACGAAAGCCGCAAAATCCAGCCTCAGAGGAAAGAACTACCACTACCATCACTCTGCTGGGAAGTGCAGAGGCGTGTCAGAGGCATTCTAATCAGGAAAGACAGGGGAATACTGAACCACGGAAATGCCCTGCTCAACTTCTTTCCTTCACACGCCTCTTCCTCATTTCACAGAGAACATCCAACTGTGACACTAAACAGACTGCACATGGTCACTTCAATTTCTCCCCGACACCTCTTCTATTTCCCACTATAATTCAGACAGGCAGTAGTGGAGGATATTTATGTTCTCTGTAGCCCAAATTATAATGGGTTTACACTCTGCCTATTTGAACATCATGTGGTATCTGGAAGTGAAGTGACACTTTAAAACTAAATTCAGCTCCAATAGAGCTTCCTTGAAAATAGCATTTGCCTTCTTCCAAGGCTTCGATGCCTTCTGAATAGGAAAGGAAATCGATTTTATTCATTAACTACTTGTGTGCTTCCATGGTGGAAGAAGAGTTGCAACAAGGTGAAGGGGATGTTGTGTTTTGGGCACGTATTTACAAGATGGCAACAGCTTTTTAAATCTTGAAAAAATAGCCATGTAGACTGATCCTTAAGAGATAAAAAAGAGAGTTAATAGAACAGCTCAATCAGAGTAAGAAGGCACACCAAATTAGACCACCCTGTACCCACGCAGGATAATACAGTCACTTACTCGTATTGGCTAGTGTAAATGAACTTCATCAAGATAAGCTCCTGCATATGCTCGTGGAAAATATCCTCTAGAGTGCGTCCCCATTCTTCCCTCAGCCATGTTCGGAATTCCTTCCAAAATAATACGATCCATGAAATTCACCGTAAGAACACTGGCATCAACAGATGTTTAACCACGACCATGCCCCCATCTCCTTAGTCATATGCTACATATTTTATCACAGTGTGAGACTAGGTATTTCCAATAGGCAATGAAATATTTGGCGCCTACTGATTCCATTTGTAACGATTAATGTATTGTAGCCACAACCAGAGCCCTGTATTTCTGATACGGCAGAGTCCAGCAGACTCTAAAAGAGTTTAGAAAAGAATTACCATTTGTTACCTAAAGTTGGCATGTTACTGCCCCAAATCCAAGCAGAATGTCAGATATTATTATGCTGATTGAAAGGATGCAGCCCTTTGGAGAAAGGAGGCTGTAAAAAAGTCACACAAATAAGTGGGATTAGTCAGCTCTGTTGTGTGGGGGGCAGTGGGGAGTGGCAACCTGGTGAAAAGGTGTTGAAAACAATCAAATGAAAACCACCATAATCTTATTTTATGGTCTCTTTCTTCCCCACAATCTCACAAACCTGAATTTACATGTCTTTAAAAACATGGATGTCTTGAACTCAATAAATAGGTATATTTGTTGAGACATAAAAGGAAAAGTGAGTGAATGTAAGGAGCAAAGGTTTTAGTGCCAAAATAGTAGTTCCGGACTTGATCAGATTAGTATCACAGGCAAGGCCTCCAAAAGGTTAGAATCTTGTTTTCACAGAACAGAAAAATCAAAGGAATACTAACCAGGCCATTTAGGCCAGACAAAACACTTGTTATGAAAATATCTTATTCAGATTTTGGAAAGATTGGAAGCTGAGCCCTGAAGATAAGCTAAGACTTGTTTCAAACCCCCTAGAGAAGATCAAAAAGACAAATTGTTTTGGACAAAATTGGAGAATGGGAGGAAAATCTAGTAATGAATTTGGGCCCTGTGGGTCCCCGGCCAGTCCACTCCATTGGAGATGGACCATCCCTGAAAATAGAGCTCTGCAGGAACCAAAAATCTTGGGCCAGGCCCAACTCCAGAAGAAAGGGCCTATACCCAATCTCATTCTTCTCCAAAGATGCTGGGCTCCACCAGCACTAGGGTGGCATACAGGTGTAGCTAGCTCTAAGGGCTACTGTGATATTTATGCCAGCTGGACTTGTGCAAGCAGGGCAGCATTATAACTCTCAAGCTCCCTAGGGGCTTTGCCCCACCACCTTTTAAATACTGGCCACTCGGCTGGTTAAAAAAGTTAAAAGAATATAGTATCTTGGTATCCCTCTCCATTCTTTTGAAATTTTTTAAAAATTTAAATCTAACAAAAATCCCTTTTAAAAAGTCCTTTTTGCGCATGGTGAAGTATCTATGGGACTGGTCGGTACTAGGGCCCTAAAACTGTTAAATCACTTCCATCCTTAAAAATGCTGCAGTGTTGAATGTTCAGGGTAAGGGGGGCGGGGGGGTTAGAGGGGCTTTTTAAAATTCATTTTTGTCTTTCAAAATCTGATTAATCCAAATACAAAGTTAAATGATTACTTGAGTAAAATACCACTATTCAATTTTCAGTCAACAAGGGTGCTTTATTCCTGTCATCACTGCCTTCTTAAACTGACAGCTTATAACTATTTAAATCAAACTTTTGCCTGCCACTGTATAAACATGACAGCATCATCTTATGGAAAAAAACACTATACACCTGTTTAGGAAAGGAAAGCATCACAGAAACTCCACTTACATTACTTTTAATGAGAAAACTCTGGATCCCAAGTTGTATAATTAGGCTTTTAACAATATAAACCCATTTCCATTAGCTGTAATAAAAGCCTTTCATATTCTGGAGATCATAACGCAACAGTACATACCTGCCTCAATTTGCTCTATCACAACATACTACACTGAGGAAGCAGCAAATGATAAAGTTTTCCCAACATTTTACATATGAAAGAAGGGCAGAATGAAGAAAAGATCTCATTAAGCTGGACCCTTAAATTTCAGTACAAAATATTTCTGCATCCTGGGACTTGTAACAAATGTTCTGGGGCTTAGAGGAGAATTAAAGCTGAGAAGCAGAGATATGCCAACGTCTTCCAAATGTTTACTCAGTAAAGAAAATTCCAATTTTAGTAAGAATTAGGAAGAGCAATTGCTTCAAAAGCTTTTGACATTTAAAAATGCATGGCTACCATACGTCAGGCTCACAACAAAATAAGGCACAAACTGTGCAAGGAAAAGTTTGTGGGAGAACAAAAGGAGTCCTGAAAAGAAGCTTATAAACAAAATATACATTTTAAAATTATCCCTAAACTTGTGTGAAAGGGAAAACAAGTGACGCAAGCCCACTGGTCGGTATGCAGGCTTATCTATGTGGTGGGGGGGGGGGGGGGGGGGGGGGCATTACACCAGGATTTTAATTCAGAATTATCAGAGTAGCTGATCATCCCTGAAGATCACCAATTGAGGAAGAGCTTCACTAGGCCTAAAAAACCAAAAATATTTCATGTTCTTTTTCTCCATTATCAATCTTTCCTTAATTCACCCTTTTGGAACTACAAGATTGTCACATACTCCAGGGTGGCACAGTAACTTCTGAAACCTTCATAAATATCATTTGTCCAATGTTCTATTAGGACCAAACAGTAGTTTTGGTTAAATGAACACTTTCACTTTCCTTTAAATGGGGAATACACTTCCAATAATTACTACACTCAAATAATACTAAACCCTCCTTCCCACGCAGCCCCCACCCCTCCAATCCCTCACTGCTTGTTCCAGGTCCTGAGGCCAAAACAAACAAAAAAAAATTCCTAAGACTCATGGAGAGAAGAGAAGCTCCCTCCAAACCTTCAACCTCCCTCCAAACCTTCCTTTTTCTCCATTTAAATTGCTAGTAAGGATGGCAGCACTCTGCTCCTCACTTGTGCTTCTCCACTCCCTAAAACATGAATTTTTACGTGAGTTGTTAGGGAGTCAAGACACTAGAATATCAGAGTCCATACTAACAACAGAATGCCAGCCGGCATAAGCCTCCACCCTACCTACCCATGCTCTGCTGGGAGGCGTGACAGCCCAACAACACCCATAAAGGCCTTGCCCTTGCTTTGTGGGTGGGAAGAGGAAAAAAGGGGAGACAGAGTCTCTCCCCTCATCCAGCATAAACCTATGGAGTCATCTCTCTACAGATTTACAACAGGTCATTCTCCCACAGAACCAGATTCAAAGCTTCTAACTGCTAATTCTAATGAGGATGAAGGCATTACTGTATGGTGCACACATTTCTGAAGAACAGAATCTACCCAAATACATATACATAATAACAAACCAGCTCTGGAGACAAAGTTAAACACAATCTGCTGCAAAATGGGGAAAGTATTCAAGACTTGTCCTTCAGTCTTCAAAACCACGACAATAATCAATATATGAATATTGTTTCAGTTTCCGATATATATAGATATGTAGGACGGCAGCTCTATAGATAACAGGCTTACCTCCTGCCTCCCTCCTGACATCCGATGGTGATCAGTCTGGTTGCACTTTGTAGAAAACTCATCCTTCTTCACTATCTAGAATATACAGAGAGAAAGGAATTTGCAGAAAATGGTGTTAGGAGGGTAATTCAGAAACCACCACCACAACATGCAATGGTAAAACTAGAACAAAATGGGCAGGGAAACTGCATGTAGAGGCACCAGACCCTCCACCTTCCCTAAGCATACTTCCCCTACCACGAAGCCCTGGCTCAGCCCAGACGGTGGGAATGAAGCCTTATACAATAATTCCCCTATCAGAGGAAAGGCAGGGAGTGGCATTCTGAAAATAGTACTTGTTTCTATCCAGTTGAGTTTCTCGCCTTGACATCCCACATCCCCTCCAAATGATGATCCCAGTCTCCTCTTCAACCACTTATGATGCTAGTTTCCACAGAAGCTAAAGTCCTAATTCAAAGTATGAGCTCATCTCATTAGGACCCCCGCCACGGACATCCATTCTCAAAGCTGCTCATCTGCCAAACAAGGACGTATAGGCTTGGTGGATTACTGCAATGCAGGTACCCCTGCATAAGGAAAAAACAAACAGTGAGGAACTAGGATGTGGTGGGAAGCCCACTTTGTTCCACCTGAAAGGAGAATCAATAGTTTTCTCTGAATTCTGATTTTCAGAGCTTCCTCGAGCCAAATAACATTAAAGAAATGATGTATAAGAAGGGTAAAGTTAGAGGAAGATTTCCTTCCCTTCTGTGTGGATCAGTTCCTGGCAGAGTATGGTCTGAAGCCAACAACATGAACTCATCATTTTTAGCAAGTATCCAAAACTTAACATGAGCAGAATTCACGAAGCAGTACAGACTGCCCCTCCCCACGCCCAACCCCACCCTCCATGAATTGAGGTATGTCTGCCCACCCTAGACAAAGCTAAGAACTGGGCTCTACCTTACCTGAATATGCCCATTGTGAGGCCCTTTGTGGCCATACATGCACTCAACAGTGGCAGATTTTCTCTCCATTAAATGAATCCTGAAGAGCGGTTTGAACCTCATTGGGTCATCAACGTGGGGGTCGTGGGGTGGCAGGTACATCCAGCCAATGATGAATAAACCATCTACCTGAACCAAGAAAAGGGAGAGGGCATAACTACTTGAAAGGGTTAAAACTACTTCTAACCCTTGGTGGCAGCAACTCCGAGTTCCAGTTTTAGCATCCCTCCAGTTGGGCTACATGCTGCTTCCCCTAGGCACTAAGATTACTGTGGGCATATCCACAAAGTTGAAGAACTGCATTCCTATATAATCAGCTTTCGGTGTAAATACAAAGCATATTCTCAATGAGGAGGAGGAAGAGATTAACAAGTCCTAATGAGTTGATGGGAGAAGGGGGAGGGGGAACTGGAAATCTAGGATTCACATCTGCTTCACCAAATCACATGGCACTTGGTGGCTCTTAGCTCTAGGGAGGCAGTTGAATCTCTTCAGGTTCTAATTGGCCTGCAGCAAAAGCACAATGGCAGCTAGTCTTTCATGAGGGGTTCTATTTTTTCCTTAATTATTCACTGCTTTCAGAAGACACATTTCCCCCTACTGTATTACTCACTGCCAGTAAGAAAAACAATTATCTCCTTCCCTTGTTGAATGAAAAAATAGAAATTCAACCACCTCCAGCTCTTATTCTGCTTGTCTCCAAGAGGAAACATTCTAAATGCAAGTCAAATCTGTTGTCCAGCACCACTAAAGGCAAATGGAAAAATGCATTTTTAATGGATAGTTTGTCCTAGGTCCACTGTACTTAAGTAACATTTGTCCTTCAGCAATGCTTTGCCTCTGAAGGAACTCCCAACATAGGAATAAAGGGAAGTGGGGCCCTTTTAAGGCACAATCCATTCAATGCTCAGAAACAGGGGTGGTCAAATTTCCATTCATTTCTCACTCAAAGGATGCATTTGCTTTAAGTAGGTGAAAAACTGAAAACATTGAAAATATTCTTCTAAATCTGTCAAATGTATTACTCATCACTTAAGAAAGTATTCCCACAAAATCCTACCTTCCTACCTCAATGTTGATAAGGATATAATTCAAACAATGGTATTTATTGAGCACTTACTGTAAACACTTGGGAAAGTACAATTCAAAAAGAGATGGAAGACATGATCCCTGCTCACAAGGAGCTTTCAGTCTATGAGGGGGAGACGGACATTAGAATAAATTAGAGATTGGGGAAATAGCATAGTAGTATAGAACAGAGTAAAATGCTATGTATATAAGTGCTGTGGAGTTGAGTGCCAAAGTGCTTAAAAGGTAAACAGCCAAGAGCAAAGGCGGTGCAGATAGAAGAAATGAGGACTTAGTCCAGGCTAAATGGGATGTTCAACAAAGAAATGCAGGCAGTTCTTCCATAATGAGTGTATTCTTCCATATGTCTTGCTTCACATGCTTTTGGGGAATTAGGGAACATCCTTCTACAAGGCACATGCAAAGCCTGAAAGTGATTCAGTATCAGAAGAAACATTTGTGTGCAGAGGGGCAGCATCAATCCAGGCATGAGTTCATTAGTGTAAGTTTACCTTAATGTGGGCTGCATCAAGAAGGTAACTCCCATATTATAGGAGAACTGACTTAATGGTGGAGCATATGCTCCAGACGCAAACCAAACTATGCGGTGATCAAGCTAGAGTACTGGAGAGCAGAGAGTTTGAAAATGCCCTTATCATTCAAGGGCCAGAGTGGGTAAGGTGTAGAAAGTTCCACAGTTATAAGTAAGACACAGGAGAGGCACCTGAACGGTTCTTGGGAAAAGAATGGCAAAAGCTTCTACTATTTCTGCATATGCTCAGGAAATGAAAAATAACTTCTGCATCAAATTGGTTGGGGTAATGATAGGTACAATGGATAAAGGATAGAGGAAATATAGCACTGAAAAAATAAAAAATGAAGAGGTAATGAACATAATCTAGAGGGATAACTTTTGTAGAAAATTCTTCAATGACTTAAGTCCCAGTAAGTCATATTTAAACCAAGAATGAACGCATAACTTGGAAATATTGTGGAAATAAGTTGAATATGCCACTGACAAAGTGAAACATGGAAAACACCCAGGCTGACAGAAAGTAACACCAGAAGCTCTCGAAGGAAGAGGTGAATTTGTTATTTTATGAACTGACTTCAATGTTTAACATGAGCCAAGCACACTCCCAACTGCCTGGAAAAAACGTTACTTGTTTTCCATCAATCAATAGCATTTCTTGAATGTTTACTTGTGGAGAGCACTGTACTATGTGCTTGGGAGAATTCAAAACAACAGAGTTGGTAGACAAGATCCTTGTCCACAAGGAGCAGAGGGTGGGGAAAAAGAGGACAGGGAGGAGGGAATTAGAGGGTGGGCTTTGAGAGCATATGGTGAGATCACAGAGGGTTAAGGGTTTTAAGAGATTGTCCAGAACCATGGCAGCTTAAATTGGTGCTTCTTGCAATTAACTGCAAAACTGACTGCAGGTACTTTCAGGTGGGTGAGAAGGAACACACCCAATAAAAGGATCTTTGAGAGTAGCAAATGTTGGCAAGTAAACAAATGGCTGTTTCATATTTGAAGATGTCCCTGCCATCAATGATATTCTGTCCATGTATGTAAATGTTGCTGAAAGCAACATATGAAATGTAGTTTTCCATATGAAAATGTATTCCATATGAAATGAAAATTTTCCATTTTCCATATGAAAATGTAGTAAAAAGCATCTCTTCAACCAAGCAGTGAATTCCTGTTTATGAAGAAAAGCTCAATATCTTCAAAACTATATCCACTAATACATCTCTCTCAAAGTCTACCCAAGAGTTATATTAACCTGCATCAAAAATGACCTCAAACTGCACATAAGTACACCTATCTGGCTTTCATATTCAAAGACGACAAATACTGACACAGAGTTCTAGTCATGCCTGTAGCTAAACAGAGCTATGGAAATTAGATACTCCATTGCTCACTGGGTGCAAGTAAAGACAGCCCTATGCAGTACTGACAGACTTAATGCTAGAAGTGCCTGCTACTATTTGAAAATCTAAGTCTTGGTCTCCTGTCTTTGTGAAATCTCTGCTCAGGGGGAAAAGCCTCTCTAGAGCTGTCACCCGTCAGTCCGGTCAGTTTGCTGCGGTGGCCGCCCAAGAGTCCACTGCTGCACTAAACTGTTTGAGACTGTACTTCTCTGGGTCTTTAACAACTTTACTCTGTCCATCCTTCTTATGGAGACCCCATATTGATTTATCATGCAGCAGCCCCTACTGCCACCATATTACTCAGAGGAATCAAACAGAACAATACAGTTTCACCAAAACAGTTCACAGGATCAATCATTCATATTTATAGAGTGTTTACTATGTGCAGAGCACTGTACTAAGTGCTTGGGAGTGTGCGATGTAAGAGACATTCCCTGCCCACAATGACCTTACTGTCTAAAGAGGGAGGCAGACATTAATATAAATAAATTACAGATGTGGACATTAGTGTTGTGAGGCTAGGAACAGGACTGAATGAAGGAAGCACAACAGGGCCATGCAGAAAGAGGGCAGAAGGGAGTGGAAGACAAGGAAAAGAGGGCTTAATCAGGGAAGGCCAGGTGGGTGGAGATGTGCTTTCAATAAGGCTTTCAAGGTAGGGCAGAGTCACTCTTTAGGAAATTTACAGGGAGCGAGGAATCAGTTTTGATGATGGGTAACTGGCTTTTTCTTCATTGATGATGATGATATATATATATATATATATATATATATATATATATATATATATATATATACACTAGGGATGCAGCACCTACAGAAAGTAAAATACAAGAACTGAAGATGCAGCATCTTGAAGTTAGTCAAGAGATAAGTATCTTGTTAAATATATGCTACGAATTCTGCTTAGAAAGATTTCTGCATTTAGAAAGTAAAGCAGTTGAAGATGCGGAAAATTACATCTGCCCGGACCAGAAAATAAACAAAGACAACCCATACGATGGTGAATGCAGCAGGAAAAAAGCACTGTGGGACATTTTCAACACCATAACATCTGCCCATGAAGATAAGAGTAAATCTTCATTCCACTGTCTGGCCAGCAACGTAAAGAGGCTAAAAATATTGGTCAACAGGCTCTGAGGAAGACAAAATGGCTGGTACTCTGTGAGGCAATGCATGTGAACAGCCTCACTCCAAAAACATATTCCATACAAAGGAATTACAAAGTTTAGAAGTGTTAAAGGAAGAAGCAGCAAAATTTTATAGAAAGAGCATGAGGCTGGGAGACAAGGAACTTGGGTTCTAATTCCAGCTCCATCACCTGCCCGTTGTGTAACCTTGGGCAAGTCATGACTTCTTTGGGCCTCTATTTCTTCATCTGTAAAATAGGGATAAAATAACTGGTCTCCCTCCCATCTTAGACTGTGAGTCCCATGTGCAACAGAGTCTGTGTCTGATCTAATCTAATTACCTTCTGCCTACCCCTACGCTTAGTAAGTGCTTGGCACAAAGTAAGCTCTTAACATACGCTACAACTACTAATAAAGACACCATGTGAGGTCACACAAAGCAAAACAAAGATGGTGGGCCCTGTAGCCTACGGGTGAGACAACAGATTGTCCCCTGAGAAGCAGAAAAAACTTCCACAAAAAAAATTTTTAAATCCCCAAAACGGGAATACCCTAGGCATAGCCAGTGACATAGTACAGTGCTCTGCACATAGTAAGCGCTCAATAAATACGATTGATGATTATGGTTGGAAATTGATGCGGTGAGTAAGGATAAAGAACCACCTCAGGGAGGGGGATTTAAGTGCTGCACATTTACAAATTACTATTAAATGGGAAGCCCTTGTTGATTTGTATATTGAGTCTATTTCTAAATGAATGTTTTCAATTCACAAATACTCATCTG
Organism: Tachyglossus aculeatus; assembly: GCF_015852505.1. Taxonomy (NCBI): domain Eukaryota; kingdom Metazoa; phylum Chordata; class Mammalia; order Monotremata; family Tachyglossidae; genus Tachyglossus; species Tachyglossus aculeatus. The sequence goes on from NC_052076.1 coordinate 44,646,437, forward strand.
CAAGTCCCAATTTAATCCTTGGCAATCACTGGTCAGGCAGCCCTACTATTAAGCATTAACAGGATCTGCTTTAAAATGGCTCACTTGAATGGACGAGCAACCTAATTTCCTGTTTTGGAATATAGAAGTGAATGCAAGAAAAGTTTTTTTCCACTCTTACCCAATCTGCAGCCCGACTAATCTACTGATTTGGGTTAAACAATCCTATATTCTACACTGGATGGCTTCTTTTGGGCAGTCCTGAAAAATTAATGACCCTACTAGAAGCAGTGGAAGGCTAGCAAAGAACTTCTATGATCCTGATGAGCCTTGCTTTTAAAGTTGATTTCAATTTCACTAATTAGTCCACAGTAGGTTTGGGGAAAGTCAACTGACAGCAGTTGCTTAGCTTTCCTAGTTCTACTGCTGTTCTTTGCTGAATGCAGCAACGTTTCTCCATGTTATTCTATTCAATTTAATGTGCAATAAGCCCAGCAGGTAATGTTTATGTGGCCCAAAATTTGCATATATTCAATCTCTTAGTGAAGACTGATTTTATTCCACATTCACTCTGTGTTCAGAGTGGTGACTTTCTCCTCCTGGCCCTGGGTCCAAGCAGCTATTTTAAATGCTAAGAAAGGACAGTGATGGACGTTAAATGGCTCAAATACTATGGCTCTCCACCAGCATGTCCAGTCTTCAAAAGCCTCAAACCCATAGACAGATGAGCAACCCTGAAGGTAGCACACTGGAGCTCAAGAATAGGCTTTTTGTGGCAATTTCTGAAGATGCCTTCATCTTCCAAAAAGAAAGTTCCTGCGCCCATGAAAAGCCTCACAATATCAGGTAAATTTCTGGTTCCCCATAAGCCACTCTTCAACATTTCTTTGTAACAGACTGGGTGCTGGTTTATCCTGAATGAACGGGGAAGGTAAATGACATGAGGTTCTGCATCCAGAACAACCCCTGGCTATTTGCTCACGATAAGATGCTCCTGAGGGACACATCGCATTACTTACCACAACATTTAACAGTCCCCCATAGGGTCCAATATCTGGCTGCCACAATCCCAAAATGTGCCTGTAGCGGTGAAGCACTACGGAAAAAGAGAGACAGCAAGTCCGGGTTTTCAAACTGAACACAATAGCGTGAATAAGAGGAAATATCAGTATCAACAGCACTTCTTGAGGGTCTATCATATGCAGAGCACTGACCTAGGCACTTATACAAGATGCAGCTTGTACCCTCGAGAACTTTAAGGAAATGATAGTGGATTTAAAAAAAAAAGATACAAGTAATCTTGAAAAATACATTAATAAGAAAACTTTACAAAAACCTTATCGAAACTTTATGGAGATTTGACAATGAACAGCGTTTTTAAATAATTATAAAAATACCTGTCTCATTAGTGGCACTAACAAGTGATTGGGAACAAGAGGTTAACTATAACATAATGCCGTACAAAATTTGAAACTTAAAAGAGAACAGCCTAGTTTACAAATCAGCAAACACACACATACAGAAGTTAAGAAATACCCAGCCAAAAGTCCTCTGTTATAAAACATATCCTCGTCAAAGCCAAAACATACGCTGACGTCAGTAGAGAGGAGCAAAAGTATCCTTATTTGAACATGTTTTTATTGAGCTGGACAAATGCATGCTGCTTCTCTAAATGTAGGGGGTGGGGAGGAAAAGAGTGGGCAGATCAAACAGAGCAAAAGCCAGGGATTTCTTCAGACAATCTTTCCTCTTGCAAACTGACACTTTCCTAAGAGTCTCAGACCCCAGTTATTTACCATTCTCATCATGTTGCATTGGAGGACTTCGCATTCAAAGGTCACAGGGTTAGGATTTCACTGTGACTCAACTCATGGAAAAGCTTCGGTCTAGTTCAGTGTACTTCTGCTTATTGTGTATTTAACAATCAACTCTCTGGCTCTTCCCAAACCCTGTGGACTATGGAACCTTTTCCACATACAAAACATGAATCACATCAATGAGGAGAGGAAGGAAAAGGAGGGGAAGAATTGCTCTGTATTTGACAGAAACAGAATCCAGTGTTTGGCCCACTGTCTAAAGTAGAAAGGGTGAGAGAATAACGAGTGACCACAGTCACCAATCCCAGCTCTGGTGTCCTCAGGGAGCTGCCATGAACAGGGCAGCCTCCCTTCTCCCACCCAACTCTGAAATTTCTCTCTGTAAAAGCGGAGGGTAAGCAGAATTTGGGACCCATGAAGTTAGTTTCCTTCCACCGCAACTCCAGGGCCTCCAGGGAGATACTAAATTGCCAGGGCAGCCTCTCTTCCCCTGCCGATACCACCAGAAAAAAGTTTTACAAATATAAACATTGACTATTTTATGCTGGGACCATTTCTGGGGCTTTTGGCTTCCTTTGAAAAGTCATGTGCATAAGACTGAGTCAGGTTAGGGAATGTAGCTTAAAATGGAAAGCTGAATAACAAATTAAATTCAGAGAGGCAACTAAATTACAGTGGTGTCATTCTATTCAGGATTTCTTACCATGAAGCACTGATTACTATAGAATCAACCCAATGAAGTTTCTCTTCCTAATTTCCTTCCAGAAAAAGGGCACTACATCCCGTAAAATAATGAGTGAGAATTTGGATTTTTGTCTCTTGTTAAAATGATTTTTTAATTCTGAAATCAGTTTGCCATGTAGTTACTCTTACGAATGTTGCTTTGTTTAGTTAAGTGTGTCTTTTGCTTCTGCGGTACTGGGCAGGCAGGTAGTTCAGCATTCTGCACAGTCATCAGTCAAATCCTTTAATTGTGTGAAACCCTGAACATTCTCAGACAGGTTTCACCACAATGCCAGACTTTGAACAGATTTCTGTTCTTTGTTGGTGCCTGCTTTAAAAATTCACCAGCTGGTATTTCAGCAGGCCCAACTGACTGGGCATTGCATATCATGCTTCTGCCTTTAGAGCTCCAACCACGTATCACATTTTTATAAAATATTTTTACCCCCATTTTACAGGTAAAGGTCCAAGGGATATTAATTGCAATAAGTAGTAGTAGTAGTAGTAGTAATAGTAATAGTAGTAGTATTATTTAAGTAACCATTTGATACAGTACACTGGTCTAGGTACATAGGGAAAAACAAGCGACATGTTCCCTGCCCACAAGGAGTTTTATTCTCTAATGGGGGAAAGCAAAGTCATACAATTCCCGAAAGAACAGAATCACGCTCTGCAACCATTAGAACACAATGCTTTTCTAATAGCATAAGCATCCATGATAAGAATCAGTGTATAACAAGACGGGAAAACAAAAACCACTCGAACATCCAGTAAGGGCTCAATAAATATTAGTTCTTTGACAACAATAGACACATGTAAGGTGCCAAAATACACTCAAATAAAACTACTGATTACTACATACCTTTAAAGGAAATGCTAAGGGATGGTATTAGATGGAGAGCGACTCCAAGAATGCACACTACCTAAACCCATTTTAATGTTAAGAATAATCTAGTGTGATAATGTCCACCAGTTCCAAGCAATATATCAATACACAGCAAGATGAACCACATACCTAGTAACATAACCCTAACCCAAACTTTCTACATCATATCTTGTGCCTAGAGGGGTGTCTCAATCTAGAAGTCAAGCTTTCCAAGATCAGTCACTGGGGAGTTCTTGAGTTTTAGAGGCCAGGGCTGAAGAATCATAAACAGCTCTTCACTGGGCTGTGCACACAGTGAAGCAGCCTTCCCCTCCATCTGCAGGGCATTCACCCACTGTACCATCTCCCCTTCCACACTCCACCGTTATGATTTCTGGACTTTTTTCTTCTTCTTTGGGAGGGTGGTAAAGAGGAACATGAGGGTGACAGAATGCAATCTGCGAGTGGCTCCGCCTCTTGTCTGCTGCGTGACCTCAAGCGGGTCGCTTCACTTATATGTGCCTCAGTTCCCTCACCTGCAAAATGGGGGTTCAACACCGTTCTCTCTGCGGCTTAGATTGCACACCCCATGTGGGACCTGATGGTCTTGCTTCTAACCCAACACTGACTGTAGTGCTTGGCACATAGCCCTTAACGAATACCACAATTATTAAAATTCATTCATTCATTCAAGCGTATTTATTGAGCGCTTACTGTGTGCAAAGCACTGTACTAAGCGCTTGGGAAGTACAAGTTGGCAACATATAGAGCCGGTCCCTACCCAACAACGGGCTCACAGTCTAGAAGGGGGAGACAGACAACAAAACAAAACATGTGGACAGGTGTCAAGTCTGCTACCACTGCAGAGGAAGTTTTGTTTCTGGAAATGTAGGACAAAATGTTTTATGCCTCTAGCCAGGGCCTTCCAAACTGCCTAATCTCTATCCATTTTTTTTTTTTGCAAAAAATCACTATGTCAAACTCTATTAAAGAAGAGTATTTTAAAGGCTTCCCCTCAAGTACATGTCTCCCTACCTGTACAGTAAATCACTTCTTGTTTCGTGGCAGCACTCTGTTTGGCCTTCTGGTCTATACAACAAATGTTCCTTATTAGATGCTGCTAAAATTTGCTCCTGCACCACCACCAAGTGTGTCACATCAATCTAGATTGTTAGGGGAAGGCCCATTTCCCAAAGAGATTTGGCTTAACACAAATGTAATTTTTCCTTGCCTGATGTAAACTCAGAGCTCTGCCACACAAAAGACAATCTAGGTCTATGTGTCAGGGCCGAAAAAGTCAAGAAAATTTTGTTTTACATGGGAACTCTGCGTGCGTATCCCGAAGGCAGACATTTGTCCTCTAAGCAAAGTAATACGGGAGGAATCAAAGAGAAGGGTTTTCTAGGAGCAGGAGGTGGCACTGGTAAATATAGGAAGGGTCAACATAAATTTGGAATCCTTGTACAAATCTTGTCAGATCTAAAATAATTTTTTTTTTTTACCAACGGAAAGACTGCAACTGCCTATAATCAAATTATGAAGAATAAATAGGCTAAGTGCAATTCATGGAACTGTTTACCAATCTGCCAATAACAATGATTTCTTATACGGGATTACAACACTGCACTGACAACATGTACTGTATGGAGAAAGTGGAGGCCAATATGACAACCTAAATATAGTACTAAAACAATTTTGTAAGAAGGAAAAAAACTGCTTTGACTCACTCAACCCTTGCATCAGCCCCACCAAGCTTTCACTGTTGTGCTCCCTCAAGAGATGAATTCTTATTGCTGAGCTGGCTGACTGAAGTAGGACCTTATTCGAAAATCGTTACCTGCTCCCTCCTCTCTCCACCAGAAACTGAACATATGACTGGTTTGGAGTTCTAGTAAGTCTTCATCAATTCTTACTGCTCCATTTTATTTCTCATTGCACTGAGCAAAGGGAGCAATCCCCCAAAAGGGTAGAGGGCAATAAAAATAACTACATATCAGCTCTTTCTTCTTCCTCAAGATGATTCCATGTTTGTGAATTAGGGTGGCATTTCACTCTCCATGCAGCATCTTGTGCGTGCTCAGTGCAAAAAGCGTTAGCTAAGAAGCAGTACGTACGGCAGGTGTATACATCTCTGTATTCCATGTGCTCGTAATCGGGAAGAATTTTCATAAAACGCCCCGACTTCACTCGTGGGTTTATACCTGAACAGACACAGCAATATAAGTACTAGAAGATATATCCATTTCTCAAAACTATACAGCCACTTCCTGTTATGTTATAATGTTCTTCTTTTTAATGTTCTTTTGAAAGAACACTATTGAATGTTCACTTTGGCAGGTACATACCCAAACCCTTTTGGTGAACTTCATAGTCTGCTCTAGCCTGTGCTCAAGACATTCCACGTCCCAAACGGAACAAGACAGGTGGAGATGAGGATGCCAGGGGGGTACTGCACAAATCACTACCAATATTATCATTTCCTTTGCACAGATTCTTGGTCCTGTTGTCGCAAGCCTGAGGCTCTTCGCGTTCTTGATGGGAGACTCCCTGTATTGAATCAATGCCAGGATTACTTTCAGGCCTCTCTCACTTAGAAATAATGCTGCAAAGTTTACCTTCCCCTTCCTTGAAAGTACTTTGACTGACCTCAATAGAGTGAATATAGCCATTTCAATAAACATTAGATAATGACATCCATTTAGCAGAGATAATGGAGGATTGCTAGTGCAAGATGCTTTTTTCCTACATAAGGTATGAAAAACAACACTTAAAAAGTACTACATTTACATGTAAGCACAAAAACTAATTTTTAAATCTTACATAAAAAATATTTCCATAATTGCATTGCTATTTGATCATATACTTGCATTTCTTGTGTTTTTATCACGCTGAGAAGCAGCTCAATGGAAAGAGCACGGGCTTTGGAGCCAGAGGTCATGGGCTCAAATCCCGGCTCTCCCAAGTGTCAGCTGTGTGACTTTGGGCAAGTCACTTAACTTCTCTGTGCCTCAGTTACCTCATCTGTACAATGGGGATTAAGACTGTGAGCCCCCTGTGGGACAACCTGATCACCTTGTAACTTCCCCAGCACTTAGAACAGTGCTTCGCACATAGTAAGCGCTTAATAAATGCCACCATTATTATTATTATTATAATGCTTTGGTCACCTTTTTGGACTTTGGGTACACATTAAATGCACATTATATTACTTCTTATGGGAATCTATATTTCATTTAGTGCTCTTTTGCTTGAAGTTCTATTTTCACAAAACCAATTATGAACTCTAACAAAGGAAGAGTAGTAAATGAATTTTCAGGAAAGGTACTCTTTACCATAGAGATCTGGTGTGACAAATTATTTATTCAACAACTAGAAGTAGCGTAATGTAGTCAAATTTCCCAAGGCTCTTGCCTCAGATTTCCACCCTGACCTGGAAAGTAAATTAAATGAAAACTACTCCTTCTTAAAGCAGTAGTTCCCAACCACGTATCCAGGTATTGGAGAATCTCACAACTATTTCCTTCGGTTTCCTGGCCTCATAAATGACAGCATCCATGTAGTTTCAGAGTACCACCACCACTACCATCTCTCATTTCAATTGTATATATTGGCATATTCTAAAATACCAACACAGGTGATAAAAGAAAAAAAGATTATTATGAAGTAAAACTATGTATGTCAGAACAAACAGTCAACTAAGAGTTGGTACATGTGGGCGATAAGGGAAAGGGTCAGGCAGGATTATAAAGTGATAGGTTTACTTTACATATTGCCACTCTCCTCCAAATTTGACTTTACAAGGCAAACTCTAATACCAGAGGATGGTATTTTTCCTCACCATTTGCCTGAGTCTATCAACTTATTCTGAATTAGACCTTCATTAAAACTTACATTCGACTTTAATGCAATTTGGCTTGGAAAGGGGAACAGAACATTTCAATTCAGTATCTTGGCAAACAAATTATTTAATTTTGCTAAGGCCAACATAACATTTAGAAGGCATTCCCAGCTCAATTGTTTCAGAGTAAAGACAGTGAATATCAGTTAATACATATAATAACGAAATGAGAAAAATTATGATAGGATTACACAGTATCATCTAACCCACAAATGTAAGCAGACAACAAACCAATTTATTCAACAGTGTCAACATGACAAGTATCAGAGTTAATAAACTGAGAATTAATGAACTAAGGCTTCAAAGAAGCAAGGACACCAACTATATGGGTACTAAATATGTAAAACTGACATGTTTTGGGGGGTCATGATGGAATTTGGTTTAAAGGCTCAAAATAAAATGGAAACCCAGTGCCAAATTAGTTTCAAGATAAACAGGACACAAAGACCTCACAGACTTAAGCTAAAGCATGTCTACAGAGAACAGCAGACTGACAAGCTATTGGAGAAGTTATTCTTGTAAGTGCAACTCAGTTTAAAGGAAAGATATAGAAAGGATTTTACACGGGATTATTCAAATCATAAAGTATCTTCAATCACAGGAAGCAAAGCTTTAATAAATGGAAGGTTTAATTGCCTAGTCGGTGATGGTTCTGCACAAATCTAATGAAGAGCAGACACACAAGGGAGGGGTAGAGGGGAAAGATCTCAAAATCCCAACAGAGTTGATTAAAAATAAGCAGGTTATCTGCAACTGAACATGCCAATTTTGCAATTTAGAGGCCTTATAGCTTCTAGCAAAATATTTCTTAGTAAGTGTGGATTGAAGAGACAAGTATAGCTAGAGAAGGAACAGAGAGGTCAGAGAAAACGTGAGGAGAGGTTTTCCAGCCTTTGGTACTGCTATTACAAACATAATGAGTCCAAATTATTTCAAAACTAATGCATTTGAAAAAAAAACTGTACATCGATTCAGTGTTTTTATTATTCAGCATAACACGTAATCTGTGAATTAATTTTTAAAATAAAGCTAAGAAGAATAAAAAAAATTGTTTTACTTACGCTTGGCATAGACATCTCGACAGGAGACACCCGTGATCTCCAGTTTCCGTAAATTTTCACAAACACCATACTCTGCAACAACAAAAATTTGCTGAAAATTAAAAAGGAACATAAAGAAAAAGACAGGATAATAAAAGGAAATATCCATGCCTCTGTTGACTGAGTTTTGTACAAGCTGTTGTCAGTTTCCACAAGATTTAATTTTCGTTCCCCATCAGCCTGAACTAATTTCAGTCTAAGCTTACTAACTTCATTAAAAAATTCTAGATGTCTATTGCTGAACCTTGTCTATGTCCTCTCTTTATCCCCTCACCATTCACACCCATCACACTCCAAAATAATACTCATTTTCATCACGCAACAGGCTTCATTTTAACTAGTTGCCTGCCAGGCATAGAGGTGAGTTCTGCCTGCCCAACTGGAGGGAGTCGTCTTCTTTTTTCAACTGCATTTATTGAACGCTTACTGTGTGCCAGGTGCTCTACTAAGCGCTGTGGTAGAGAAGCGGCGTGGCTCAGTGATAAGGGCAAGGGCTTTGGAGTCAGAGGTCATGGGTTCAAATCCCAACTCCGCCAAATGTCAGCTGTGTGCCTTTGGGCAAGTCAATTCACTTCTCTGTGCCTAAATTACCTCATCTGTAAAATGGGGATTACGACTGTGAGCCTCATGTGGGACGACCTGATTACCTTGTATATCCCCCAGCGCTTAGAACAGTGCTTTGCACACAGTAAGTGCTTAATAAACGCCATCATTATTATTATTATTACAAGCTAATCTGGCTGGAAACAGTCCATGTCCCACATGGGGTTCAGAGTCTTGATCCCCATTTTTACAAATGAGGTAACAGGCACAGAGAAGTTAAGTGACTTGCCCATGGTCACACAGCAGACAAGTGACAGAGCCAGAATTAAAACCCAGGTCCTTCTGGCTGCCAGGCCCATGCTCTATCCACTGGCCACTCTGCTTCTCCAGGGCTTACCAGGCACTGTTCTAAGCACCACTGTGCTAATCACTGGGGTAATCAGTGCTTAGAACACGATAATCAGGTTGGACACAGTCCGTGTCCTGTATACGACTCATCGTCTTAAACAGCATTTTACAGACGAAGCAGTTGAGGCACAGAGAAGTTAAGTGACTTGCCCGAGGTCATACCGAAAACCGAGATTAGAACCCAGGTCTTTTTGACTCCCAAGTCTGTGCTGTATCCACTAGGCCATGCTGTTTCAAGGACCACTGCCAATCTTAGTACCAACAGGCACTAAGGTAGCAGGCAATGAAGTCACAGATGATGGCGCAGCTCCTCTGATGCTTAGGATAGAATATGGTTTCATCATAATTTCAGGCTCAAACATTCACTGAAGGATTACTTAAGATATTCACCTTTTCCCCCATCATAATGAGGTTTTAAACCTGGACAGCCTTAAAATGGTTCTAATAATAATAATGATGATAATAGTGGTACATAAATGCGTACTATGTGCAAAGCAAAATACTAAGCACTGGGGAACACATAAGAAGATTAGATAAAATCCCTGTCCCACAAGGGGCTAACAGTCTAATTAGGAGGTAGAACATGGTATTGAATCCCTTTTTACAGGTGAGGAAACTGAGACCCAGATAAGTCAAGTGGTTTGACCAAGATATTACAATCACAAAAATCTGAGTCAGGATTAGAACCCAGGTCCTCTGACTCCACTAGTCCACGCTGCTTCTCATACATATATAATTCTTTACCGATTAAAAAGGGGTTCCGACTCCACTAAGATGGGACAACAAAAACAGCTAAAACAGTCAACCCCAGGTATTTTAAACTGCATACACATAACACTAACATCTGTCTTGTATGACCTTCGTCATAAAACCTAACACTAAATTCCAGAAACAGGAGTTCTAGCTCAAGACTATAAAACTATTATTAGCTACACTGATTGCTTCAGTTAGCTTCTGCAATTTTTTTTTTTGGTATTGCTACTCTGGCTTAATAGTGTAGTTCAGTTCTTGAAAAGTATCTATCTTCTAAAATGTTAAATGAATGCAAGTTCCCCAAAAGAATGAATGCAAATATGGATGGTTAGGTTCTAAAAAATTGTTTTCATCGGCTAAAAATATTATACACAAAGGCAGTTTTTAAATAATTCTAATGGCTGTGAGATGGTGGAATCAGGAGGGTAGAACATTTGGCTGCTTCTCTGACTGTTCTTGCTGTAGGCGCACAATGGTGTAACCAAAATATTGCACTACTTTAAACACGTCTGTTTGTTAAAAGATTGATAATGTAACTACAAAACGATATTATCAGCAACAATAAGTGAGGAGTGCCTTGTACCTAAAACTCTGCCACAGGAGTGGGGAACTTAAATGCACAAGGAATTTTCATGGACTACTGAGTCTAGTACATTCCCTCACTAAGACCTCCTAGATTCTAGGAGATAAATTTACTGAGGTGGATAGTCCAACCATAGTGCTTTGTGAGGCCTGGCCCCAAAAGGATCATTGGTAGGACTTCTGCCTCAAAAAAAAAAAAAGTATCAGGATAGCTCGTAAAAGGCCCGGGTTTCTGGATTCAAGACTTGCTGCAAAAATTAGCTCTCAGTGGGTCTACTGTTAGGCCTGTCCATGTGGTTTAAAGCTATATCCCATGCCCCCATTTTCATGATCGTTGCCCTGTCACGGAGGGATGAGGGAAATTTGACCTAAAACTGCCCTGGAACAAGAAAATAATGTATTTCTCCTAATATTAAAGGGATGAGCAATCCTTTCAGCTACCGCCTCTTGCTGTCGTCTCACCTTCAACCAAGATTCAGGAAGAAAACATCCTAGCTGTCCCCAGGAGCAGTGCTCTCAGTAGCTAATCAATCATAATTATTGAGCACTTACTCTGTGCAGAGCACTGTACTAAGCACTTGGGAGAGTAAAATACAAAGCCAATTGGTAGAGTTGGTAGAGATCTCTACTCACAAGGAGCTTCAAGTCTAGAGGGCTACAGCAGAAGATTTTTCCGAACACACACTTCACGAGCACAAAGAAAACCCTGCACATGCAAACGAGTGGCCAGACACAATTCCCTAGATTACGGGGTTCATATGCTCTGTATCTGCCCCCACCCAGTCCCTGATTTAGGCCACACCCCAACTTGTTATTTTACAAACATGTGCTGCCAGTACAGAATGGCACAGGATGTGAACTGGGGAGCAGAAAGGAAGATGTTTCCTTTCCTTATGAAAATGGGCACTGGCTGTGTGAGCTTCTCAAAGCAGGGGTGCACAATCAGACTTAATACTGATGGCAGAACACCCATTTATATGAAGATACATGTAGTACATAAGGATCATCTTAAATGATTCTGAGGTTGCATTAATCAGAGCTCCAATAAATTCAATATCATCAGACTGGGAAAGAACTCCCCAGTGGCGTACATTTACTGTTGGCAATGGCTGAGAGAAAGAGGCTGAGAACAGAAAGCAAAGACACTAAGGAACTTATACCCAGGCTCATAAACAAACAAGCTCTAAATATACGCTGGCTAAACTATTCTAACTGGGAGAGCATGCACTGTAATTAAAAACAAAGACTGGATATTTGAACACAAACCACAATCGATCTCATGTTCTACCTGACACTTCATCATGCTTTACCCAGCTTTTACTCTTTCCCGGTGGTGCTGTTTTGCAACACTGCATCTGAAAAAAATTTAAGCCGGTTTCTGTTATGGCTAAATGGGCTTATCATTATCTCCTAACATTTTTATAAATTATAGGCCAATGAAGGAGTTCCAGTCCTCAAGTACAGGGTGCAGAAATGGTGGGTGCATCGCCATCTGGGTCCAGATCCAACGATGAGGGTAGGACAGGGCTCTTGAAAGTGCTGTTGTCTTTCCTTGATAGAGAAGGAGGGTGGGGCACGTGGTAGTGAGTTGGTTTGGGAAGAAGGGATTCAATTCAATATTCAGCATATATTTTTCTTAAAGGTAAACTATAAACAAAACTTTCCACAAGTGCGACCATTCTGCAGTAACTTCTGCCATACATGGATCTTGTGTGTAAAACTCTCCGCAGGGCTTCACACTGTGCTCTATCCCTACTCACTTGTTGCACTCCATGCCCCAGTGGAAGAACGACTTGGCAGGGATAATCAATCAACAGTGTTTATTACATCCCTACTGTGTGCAAAGCACAGCACTAGACTTTTGGGAGAGAACAACAGAATTAGTAGATAGAATGCCTGACCTCACACTGGCAGGAGAGATAGATGCTACAATCAATTACAGATAGGAGGAAATGACGGGAGATTGTGGGGACTGAATTTTGTAGGTGGAAGCACCAATGGACCTTGCCAGCACTGACCCACACAGGTCAGGACAGTTAACGGGGCCCTATTAATCACTGGACTAAAGAATTAAAAGAAAAACTGTCCTAACTCGAATGACGAAAATGGTCCTGTTATTAGTGAATTATCTAAGTTAATCAGATAACTGTCAAATCCTCTACCTTCCTGGCCACTAATGCCATTTATTTATTATTCATTTTCATTTTTCCATTTGTATCTATGGTCTTACCCTTTTACTAGTATATAGTTTGCAATGTATGCCACCTCATTCCCCTTGGCAGATTGTTAGTTCCTTAAGGGCAGGAACCAAATATTTCTACTGAAGGTTCCCAAATATCGAGTACGTTCATGCAGTGCTCTACACAGAAGGTCCTCAATAAATGCTGGTGATTTTTAAAATGAACTATCAAATCTCAGCTACCCTTGCTGCCATGCAGAAACAGTCCAAAAGAACCATAAATAATCCCACACATATTCAATTTTCTCTCCAAGAAATACTCAACATTTTCCAAATGACAGGGAATTTTTATTGTAAATTATTAGTAAAAGTCTGGGACAAGCTCCATATCAGTTCATTTGTTTTGTAAATCTGACTGAGTCAATAAAGAGAATGGCTCTTAAAAATTATTTTATAGCCGATTGTCTTTGCTAGTAACAACATTACATGTCCTCCAGAAATACTAAATAGCATTTCCATCCTGCTGAGTAATGCAGCATGGATTCTTAGGCTATAATTAAAAGCTGGCACAGCATAGCACCCAAGCTGTACCTGTCTGGAAACTAGAGGAGGTTGCAGGCTGCCAACTCAGCTTTCTTAGCCTACAACACATTCACTCATAAAGCCACTTGTAATTTATTTAACAATTTCTCACTTCACAGGGAGTCTATGGCTTTGCCTATCGAGGCTCAGATTCCCGGTGGGAAATGACGTGACAAGTATGGAAAAATAAACTAAACAGAACCTCCAAATACTGCAATAAAAGAGTTGAAAATAAAAAAGAAAATCAATTGGCTCACAATTATCTTAGAAAGTTCCTAAGCCTCCTTTCTGCAGGTTCCCTGAAGTTTTGTTTCAAGAAAAACCCAAAGTTGAACCCCCAACATTATCTGGGGAGTGACACTGCTTGATCCAGGATTTTCATATGGGATTCAACACAAAACTTCTAATTTGGTTCTAGCTTCTTCCCCGGGGGATTTTGGTGGGGTGGGGAGGCAGCTTTAAGACCTGTGGAAAGAAAAAGGCACGCTTGCCGACTCTGATCAACAATGTAGTGTCAGGAAAAGTCTTGGACATTTTTGGGATAAAAAATGAAATATATGTTCAGAGATGTTATCGCTCTGCTCAATTAGTCATTAACGGGTGACTCAGAATCTAAAATGTTCTGCCTATCTCCAAATGAAATTGCTACAAGATTAACAAGAGTTAAATGGAAATCCAGCCAAACTTGTGACATGGTAAGACAGCTAAATATACCCTTTGACTGAATAGGTTGCACTATGCAAGTACTATTTGAAGAGTGCCTTCTTCAAATAAGGCAGATTGAGCAAGAGACAACTGACATTTACCGTCCTGGACACAAGAAAATACTGCTCACTCTTCCAGGCCTTATTCATTCAACTTTGGAAAAGAAGCCAGACCATCAATCAGCAAAACACAACTAAATCCTTAAGTAATAAAGCCAAAAGAGACTCAAAGTGAAAACTTTAAGGGTCCTTCATCAGAGTCACTAATCAGTCAATTGTATTTACTGAGCTCTTACTGTGTATAGAGCTCAGGAGACTACATTATAACAACAGACACATTCTCTGCCCACAAAGAGCTTACAGTCTAGAGGGGGAGAGAGACATTCATATAAATAAATAAATTACAAATACATCCATAAATGCTAGGGGACTGGGAAGGGGGAGGATGAATAAAGGAAGCAAGTCAGAGTGATGCATAAGGGAGTGGAAGAGAAGGAATGGAGGGCTTAGTCAGGGAAGGACTCTTAAGAGAAGTGCCTTCAGTAAGGCTTTGAAAAGGGGGAGAGTAATTGTCTGTCAGATAATTAAGCATAAGGAATGATAAAGAGGAAAGAAATGGAAAGACGACTGGTCCCTTATGGCATGGTAGTGCTTTCCTGACATTTCTACCTTCAATACTTAGGCCGAAGTTTCTAATGTGCAATGCATTCCAGCGGCAGTTACAACAGTTTAGATTAACCACAAATTAGTCTCTATTTTTTTTTTTTACAAAAGTACAGGATTGAAGAAATTAATCAAGCAAGCAATAGTATTTATTGAGCACTTACTTGCAGCATTGTCCTAAGTGCTTGAGAATGTACAGAATAGTCTGTAATAATAATAACAATGGCATTTATTAAGCGCTTACTATGTGCAAAGCACTGTTCTAAGTGCTGGGGAGGTTACAAGGTGATCAGATTGTCCCACAGGGGGCTCACAGTCTTAATCCCCATTTTACAGACGAGGTAACTGAGGCACAGAGAAGCTAAGTGACTTGCCCGAGGTCACACAGCTGACAACTGTTGGAGCCGAAATTTGAACCCACGACCTCTGACTCCCAAACCGTGCTCTTTCCACTGAGCCATGATGCTTCAGCTGCTGTTATGTAACCTTGAATACACTGCTTAACCGTTGGGGTCTTGGTTTCCTCATCTGTACACTGGAGTTAAGGAAACTGCTATCCTTCCCTCTTATGAGTCCCTGATGGGATGATAATGGTGTGCGATCTGCTTATCTTGTATCAATCCCTCTGCCTAGTACATAGTAAGTGTTCAATAAGTGCCATACTTACAAAACCAGAGGTATACGCTCTGTGCCATATCTGGACTATCACTGGCCCGCAAAAAACATTACGTAAGAATAATTACTGAAGCTTCCCATTTTAAAAGCCCAAGAAATGCTATTACAGGGTTAGCCCAGCCCTGTGTTAAAGGTGCACTAGTTTTTTTTAATATATTGGACTAGTGATGCTACAGAAATGAAATCTCTGGAAAGAGGAATAAAATTATGGCATTTCAGGGCTAGAAGAGGCTTTAAGAGGTATATGGGACAGAATCAGCTTTTAACCATTCCAGACCAATGACAACCAAGCTAATAAGATATTCAGGATTCTGAACCAGAAGCATACGTTCTTGTGCTTTTTCTGCTATATTGCAATGTCACTCCTTCCCTTTTTCATATGCTCCAGTTGTTTTTTCCTTTCCAGATGCACTATCTGGCACTCGTCCTTCCTGGACTTTCTTATGTTTTTTCCAACCATTTTTCCAATTTATTAACCTCGCCCATCTTTCATGATTCTGTCCAACATTCCCAACATAGAATCCTGGCCAAACCAAAATGAGCACGCTCTCTTTTTAAGGCCATTATTAAAGAAATGTACGTCATCAATCAACTCCCGTGTCACATCGTTTGTTGTGTTGTGCCAAACTCAGTGACTGGTAACCACGCCCTGAGTATGTCTCAGGCACCCACTTACCAATAAAATATTAATCAACGGTGCTGAGTGCTTGTTGGGTGCAGAGCACTGTACTCACGTACTGTGATCTTTAAGCCATATTTTCTCAGCTACCCAAAGTAAAAGTTATAATGGAAAGACCAAAAGCTTTGCTAAAGACAAGATTGATTATGACCATCACTTCTTGAGCAATCTGGTCTACCACTGGCATTGAAGAGATTAGATTAGTTTTACAGAGATGTTCATGCTGCCTTTTATCCAATGCACTGTTCTCTCTGGGGTTTTGAGAATATATTCTGTGATTCATTTTCACAAGTAGAGTACGTCATGACAAGGGAGTACATCACTTTTTCTGTAATTTCCATATATATATGGACAGAGAGAGACAGACAGAGAGAGACAGACAGAGAGAGAGAGACCACATTTTTTCCAACCCTTTGGAACCTACCCTTTCCTCTACCAGTTCTCCAAAATAGAAGCCAGTGTCTCTGAAATCACTTTAGCCAATTCTTCAAGTTTTCTGACCATGCTAGCAAATGTGAATGCTAGGTTTTCTTCCATCATAGTTCGATTTGCCACCCTCCCAATATAAATATAAATGTTCTTTTATCCCTAGTCCCAATTCAAAATTTCCAAAGCTTTTCCTTCTAAGATGAGAAAGGGAAACCATTTCCTTTCATTCTTCTCTTATTTCTGAGATTGCATATTTTAAAATTTGTCCCTGATGAGTTTGAAATATTTTTTCTGTTTTCCTTTACACCTTTTACAAAGTTGCACCTTATTTTCTGCCTTAGCTTTTTCAACTTTATTTGTACAAATCTTTGAATTCTTTGATAACCTACTTTGGCTTCCCCTTTCTGTGGAATTCTAATTGGGGTTTAACTGCAGGTGTAATTTTTGCCAACCAAACTTGCTTGTGCCTTTCCTTTCTGAACAGCACACCCAGCTGCAGTAAACCACGTCACAAAAGATAAACATCCCTTGCAAGTAATTGCGAACCCACACAAAACACGTTTCATTTCAAAGAAGCGCACCTACAAGATCAGAAAATAAATTTTATTGCATAAAAAAGGATAAAATTAGCTACTCATTTCTGCCATAGGCCATCCAAGTTCACAGACACACCACAGCTGTCTGAAAAGGGATAGATCTGCTTTTATTTTACTATAAATACGATGATGTTAATAAGTAGACCCCCCAGTCAAGGGTAGAAACACAGGGCGTTTTACTGATTTACAACCCACTTCCCACATAAAGGTCCAGTACAAAGATGGTTTCCAAGTGATTTAAACATATTTAGACAAGCGAAAAGGCAGTAAGCCTGGGGACAAAACAAAAAGAACCCACATATAGAAGAAAGGGAAAGCCTAGCTAAGCCCAAGTTCCGCTGAAAGTGTGTCAGCATCGACAGTGCTGTTACTTAAAAAGCCAACGTGATACTAGGATGTAGCAACAGGAAAGTAACACGCATGAGTTGGAAAGTAATCCTTCAACAACATTCTGCTTGTTAGATTACTGAACTCAATTTTTGTTTCCCACACTTAGAAAAGTCAAAAATGAATAAAGGGAGGGGAACTATATCCTGTGAGTAAAGTTCAAGTGGGATTGTTTGGCCTAGTGATGAGAAGGCTGGGGGTGTCTGAATAACTGTCTCCAAGTCTGAACAGGATCTGAAGAAGAGATTGCTGAATAGTTCTCAATGTCCACTGAGGGCCTCGAAAGGGCGAAATAGCCTGAAAATTAAAGCAGGATAAATTTCAGGTAGAATAAGGAGGAAGAATTCTATGACATTCATGGTGACAACACCCTGGAATGGGCTACAAAGCAATACTGTGGAGTCTCCACCCCTGAAAATCTTTAAGGATACAATAAACAGTCCTTTGTCCTTGGTGGGTTAGCCACTCGCCTTTCTGGAAGCAAGACCACAATCTCTGGAGGTGCCTTCCAGTTCTACGGCTCTGACTCACCCACAATGAAAGTCATACTATGTAAGACTGAATGTCTAAAAGAATCCCCAACTGTTCTGCTCCTATAACTTGCACCTACACAAGAACATAAGCAATGCCAAACTGGGTCAAACCAAGTATCAAGTCCAATATTCTGTTTCTTACACTAATGCCAGAGCAGGCTTAGGGGTGATGTTTAGTGGTATGTCTTCTAAAATCCCTGTCCTATTAGACTCCCTTGGTCCAAGTGACCGAAACCCCGGCCACTCAAAGTTCAGGCAGAAACTCTAAATGTCCACAATTCTCTTAAGTTTTTTACTCTATTCCACCGTTTCAAGCAGCTAAGCCAGTGGCCCCAATGGACTGTTGTGACAGACCTCGAAAGGGTAGTGTGAAATGACCAAGAACCACTCAAGCAGATCATATTTTCAATTTACATATTCCTAGGTTCTCCATGGTTATAAACTACAATATCATGGTTTTCCTACTGTCGACCCGAATTTGCAATCTAGATACGCAGTCTTGTATACTGACTAAGCTCTGAATGTTTTATTGCCATAAATCAGCTTGGGGAAACAGGACATCCAACTGTCCTTTTGCAAATTCTTTGGCAAGTAAGAAAAAATATGATTATGCAATTCCTTTACCTGAAATGACCCCAACATTTTGCAATTACTTAATGAATCTTCAAATCACGCCATACGAGTCCTATTATCCTCAATTTTCAAATGCAAAAACTGCAGCAAAGAAAACATAATAATGGTGAGATTTGTTCAGTGCTTACTATCTGCCAAGCTCTGTACTAAACTCTGAGGTAGATACAGTATAGGCAGATCAAACACAGTCCCTGTCGCATACAGGGCTCAGAGTCCAAGAGGGAAGGTGAACTTATCTTTAATCCCCATTTTACAGGTAAGAGAACTGTGAATAATGTGAATTTAAGTGACTTGCTTGCAACTCCAGAATTCTGATTTCTTGACTCTACGCAGTAAAACACAGTTCGAATAATAATGATAATAATTGTGACACTTGTTAAGCACTATGTGTTAAACACTGTACTGAGCACTAGGGTAGACACACGATAATCAGGTCCCACATGGAACTCACAGTCTAAGTAGGAAGGAGAACAGGTATTGAATCCCCATTTTTGCAGATGAAAGGAACTGAGGCACAGAGAAGTTAAGTGATTGCCCAAGGTCACAGTCAGGATTAGAACCCGGCCCTCTAACTCCCAGGCCTGTGCTCTTACCATTAAGCCAAGCTGCTTCTCTTACAGAAAAAAAGAATTATTTTTTTAGCTTCTCTTCCTCTTTTGTGCTATGGTGCAAACACTGAAGTCTGGATGGTTCAGTCGTTTTATTCAAGCATTTGGTTCATGATGACTAGGATTTGGCAGGCAGTCGCAGAATGTTTTAAAAACTGTCCAAGTTATAACTGGCTAGCAATTGAAAAAATGTACAAATAAATTGTTGTATACTAACCAAGGTAATTCAAACCATGCGCAGAAGCAAAACATGCTTGGCTTCTATTCCCAAAGCACTGAAAAATGATCACTTATTTATAGAGCTATATGCAAGCTATAAAATCTCTTTTGCCAAAGAAGTGACTCATCAAGAAGCGTATTTACCCCCAGCATAATTGCAAAATCTTCTTTGTGATGTTTTCTCTATGTTGAGAGATAAAAACATTTCCTACTTTTCCAAAAATGTGTAAATTTATAATTACTTTCTCATTGGAATATGTATAGCGGATTGTGCACCATAGAATAATAGTCCTCAAAACCCAAATCAGCAAGCAATGAAAAAGGCGGTGTTGATACCCCCAAAAGCCTAGCCTTGTTTGAATCTAGGCCAGAGGGACTAGAGCGGCCTCCTTCCAGAAGGCTTCCCTGACTAAGCCTTACTCTCCTCTTCTCCCACTCCCTTCTCCGATACTCTTACTTGCTCCTTCATTCAATCCATTCATCCTCCCTCCCAACCCCACAGCACAGATGAATATATCTGCAATTTATTTAATTACATTAATGTCGGTTTCCCCCTCTAGACTCTGACCTCGTTCGTTGTGAGCAGGGAATATGTCTGTCTGTTATGGTAGTGTACTCTCACGAGCACTTGGTACAGTGTTTTGTACACAGTAAGCACTCAATAAATGAGACTGAATGCATGAATGAATCAAATGGCAGAATACAAGTGATGGTGAGATCTCTGAGGAAAAGCATCGGCTTCACTTTCTTCTAAACTCCTTTCAGCTATCTTTTATTTTTAGGTGTTTACTTTCCAATTTGAAAGATGTACTTGGCTCTCAGTTAACTCTAGATATTGCTAATACGTGCCCTACAAACCTATCCTTCTGGGAAAAAGAAAGGAACAACTGGCCTCCAAAAACCCATTCGGTCACTCTGGAAGAGCCCAATGTAAACCAACATGCCTTCCTCTGCACTTTGAAATCTGAAAGTCTAATTTTTTGCAACTTAAGGATTCCCTAGTGTGAAAGCAAAGAAGGCATATAAAACTGGAGTCCTTCCTCCTTTATTTTTGTAAGGTTTGCATGGCTTACAGGAAAGACCACAGGCTTGGGAGTCAGAGGTCGTGGGTTCTAATCCAGACTCTGCCATTTGCCAGCTGTGTGACTTTGGGCAAGTCACTTCTTCTCTGGGCCTCAGTGACCTCATCTGTAAAATGGGGATTAAGACTGTGAGCCCCACGTGGGGCAACCTGATTACTTTGTAACCTCCCCAGCGCTTAGAACAAGTGCTTGGCACACAGTAAGCACTCAACAAATACCATCATCATTATTATTATTATAACATACATGAATCAAAATGCTACAAATATTATGCACATTCTTCATGCACTCAAATTATAGATTAATAACTGCCAATTGAGATCTTCCTGTAAAAAAAAACTGAAGCTTTCAGATAAGAAAACTCCGATCGGGTCCTGATGAACAAGGGGAAGAATTACACAGTACAAAAAGCAAGTGTCATTGTGCATTCTGTCTTTCACTGTTTAGTAGAGTCTATACCCATGTCATGTAATTCTGACCACTGTAGGATATGAACTTTGACAGCCTGGAAGTCCTTCAGATTGTAAACTTCTCCAGGGCAGGAACTGTGGGTTACACATTTTCTGTGCTCCCCAAGCACCTAGCACACCCTCTTTAGGGGCTCAGTAAATAAGAATAATAATGGTAATTATTAAGTGCTTACTATGTGCCAAGCACTGTTCTAAGCACTGGGGTAGATACAAGGTAATCAGGTTGTCCCACATGGGGTTCACAGCCTTCATCCCCATTTTCCAGATGAGGGAACTGAGGGATAGAGGAGTGAAGTGACTTGCCCAAGGTCACACAGCAGACAAGTGGTGGAGCTGGGATTAGAACCCACATCCTCTGACTCCTAAGCCTGGGCTCTTTCCACTAAGCTACGCTGCTTCTCAATAATGTTTGTGAAGTGCTTACTATGTGTCAAGCCCCGTCCTAAGCGCTGGGGCAGATACAGTTAGGTTAATGATGCCATCTCCCATTTCACTGGGAAGAGGCCATCCCTCTTAAGGGCCCTCAACTGCCAATTCTGCTTGGGGGGCAAACTGAGGCAGGCAGCGAGTGCTGGACAAGGGGAGAAGCTCAACGAGCCCTTGCTTTTATTCATTCATTCAATCATATTTATTGAGTGCTTACTGTGTGCAAGGCACTGTACTAAGCGCTTGGGAAGTACAATTCAGCAACAAATAGAGACAATCCCTGCCCACAACGGGCTCACTTCCCATTTCAAGCTTACAGTACTGCTTCCTTCTCAGTCTCTTTGGCTGGCCCCTCCTCTGCCTTCCACCCTAACTGTTGGGGTTCCTCAAGGCTCAGCTCTGGATCCCCTTCTATTCTCCATCTACACCCATTCCTTTGGGCAACTCATTCATTCACACGGCTTCAATCACCATTTCCATGCGGCTAATTCCCAAATCTACCTCTCCAAACCTGACCTCTCTCTTTTCCTGCAGTCTCTTACATTTCCTCCTGCTTTCAGAACAGCTCTGTGTGGATGTCCCATGGACACCTCGAACTCAACATTTCCAAAACAGAACTCACTACCCACCCAAACTCTGCCCTCTTCCCTCCTTTAGCACCAACCTACTCTCTGTGCCTCAATTTCATCTATTCCCCCCACCAACCCCTTGCCCACATCCTTCCTCTGGCCTGGAATTCCCTCCCCCTTGGTATCCAACAGACCACCACTCTCCCCACCTTCAAAACACTGATAAAAATCACACCTCCAAGAGGACTTCTTTGACTAACCCCTCATTTTCCCTCCATGCTCTCCCCTCAACATCACCTATGTGCTTGGCTGTACACTCCTGAAGTACTTTGACACTCACCCTAGCTCCACAGAACTCAAGTACATCAATCAATCGTATTTATTGAGCGCTTACCATGTGCAGAGCACTGTACTAAGTGCTTGGGAAGTACAAGTTGGCAACATACAGAGACAGTCCCTACCCAACAGTGGGCTCACAGTCTAGAAGGGGGAGACAGAGAACAAAGCCAAGCATATTAACAAAATAAAATAAATAGAATAGATATGTACAAGTAAAATAAATATGTACATATCCTCATACACTATTTCCCCAATGTGTCATTCATTTTAACCTCTGTCTCCCCCTCTATACTGTAAGCTCCTTGGGGGTAGGGGTCATGTCTACCAACTCTATTGTATGTACTTGCCCAAGTACTTAGTACAGTGCTCTGCACATGGTTAAGCACTCAATAAATAATAATGATGGTATTTGTTAAGCGCTTACTATGTGCCACGCACTGTTCTAAGCACTGGGGTAGATACAAGGTAATCAGGTTGACCCACGTGGGGCTCACAGTCTTAATCCCCATTTTACAGATGAGGTAACTGAGGCACAGAGAAGTTAAGTGACTTGCCCAAAGTCACACAGCTGACAGGGGGCGGAGCCGGAATTAGAACCCATGACCTCTGACTCCCAAGCCCATGCTCCTTCCACTGAGCCACGCTGACTGACTGGTTGGAAGCAAGGCAGACTTAGAATGACAGTACAAATGTCACAGAATGGATGCTTTATAAATTAAGATAAAACAAATGGTTATAAGGAATTAGAGGACTATAAGACTAGCAGCGTGGCTCAGTGGAAAGAGCCCGGGCTTTGGAGTCAGAGTTCATGGGTTCGAATCCCGGCTCCGCCAATTGTCAGCTGTGTGACTTTGGGCAAGTCACTTCACTTCTCTGGGCCTCAGTTGCCTCAACTGTAAAATGGGGGTTAAGATTGTGAGCCCCCGTGGGACAACCTGATCACCTTGTAACCTCCCCAGCGCTTAGAACAGTGCTTTGCACATAGTAAGCGCTTAATAAATGCCATTGTTATTATTAAATCCAAACACAAAAAAATAAGCCAGTTTTTTACTGGAGTCCAAATTCCAGTACTCCATACTGGAGGAATGTAGGACACCTGCCTCCTGACTTAGCATACCTTGTAGTTTATGTCCTGGAACCTGTTCAAGTAAAAACAAGATCAGATAGCTAATCTCTTCTGGTAAACTACACACACCACCAATTTATCATTCCAGAGCTATAGTTATCTTACTTTCTGAACAGATCCCAAAACCCTCCCCTCCGTCGGAAAGCCACATTCACGACCCACACAGCTGTCATATACAGATGCTCCTACGGCTCTACAAGGCCACAACAGGGGGCTTTTAATTGGTCGATAGCAGATTTTAGTGGCTGCAATCTATCTCATGAGTTGAAATCATCTACAGGATGCAGATGCAACCTGTTGGACAGTACAAACTGAACAGATAAAAGGTCGCATAGCCTGCGGAGAAAAAGAAAAGTGTTCTGTCCTCTATGTTGGTTTTATATTTTTAATACTTTTTTTTTTCAGATTGGAGATGGATTCCTCAAATATCTACCAATCAGTGGAATTTACTGAATGCATACCGTGTGCATGAGCACAGTACTAAGCGCTTGGGAGAGTACAATACCAGAGAGTTGGTAGACCTCTTCCTGCCCACAAGGAGCTTACAATCTAGACCAAATCAAGATCTTAACAGTTGTTCTAAGCGGGAGGGCCAGGGGACTCTGTTATGTAAACCTTGCCCGTGTGTGTTTGCGTCAGAGGTCATGGGTTCAAATCCCGGCTCCGCCACATGTCTGCTGTGTGACCTTGGGCAAGTCACTTTACTTCTCAGTTACATCATCTGTAAAATGGGGATTAAGGCTGTGAGCCCCACGTGGGACGACCTGATCACCTTGTATCCACCCAAGCGCTTAGAACAGTGCTTTGCACATAGTAAGTGCTTAATAAATGCCATCATTATTATTATTTACAAACAGGAGGTCAACACAAGTGCCAGGGAAAAATCTGAACTGCAAAGTGTGCATATACCACAGTGCCGTAAGCTCAAGTGCTATGATTTCCAGACTTCCCAGCCTGAGGCTTCATTAGAGAAGCAGCGTGGCTTAGTGGAAAGAGTCCAGGCTTGGGAGTCAGAGGTCATGAGTTCTAATCCTGACTCTGCCACTTGTCAGCTGTGTGACTTTGGGCAAGTCACTTAACTTCTCTGTACCTCAGTTATCGCAACTGTAAAACGGGGATGAAGACTGTGAGCCCCATGTGGGACAACCTGATAACCCTGTATCCATCCCAGCGCTTACAGCAGTGCTTGGCACATAGAAAGCACTTAAATACCATCATTATTATTATTATTATATTATTATTATTTCACCAGTCTAACCAGATCCTGGATCCTAGTACCCTTCCCGGTCCTAGGTGTCTTTCTCCTCCTCTGTGGATCCTTGACAGCAGGGATCGTTGACTTCTCTCCCGAGTGCTTAGTACAGTCCTCCGCACAAAGTAAGCACTTAACAAATACTACTGATGGCTGATTGTCCACCGGACATTTTCTCCTAACAGAGCTCAGGGCCATCCTTAAACGGGCTCTCTGGTGAGGGACTGAAGGGTCATTCAGCCTTCTGGCTCTTTAACCCTTGGTGGGCTGTCCCGTCTCCCTAACCCACAGTTTTATCTAGAGTGTGGAAACGTTTACATCTCTCCCCCAGAGATAGGATGCCTCCCCTAAGCCCCACACAAGCCTGCCATCCTCCGACCTGAGGGATCTGTCCCCACTGTTCTCCCCACCAAAATTCCACCTGCATCCACTGACTGAGCCCCACTCCACCCGGATCCATTCATTCAATCGTATTTATTGAGTGCTTACTGTGTGCAGAGCACTGTACTAAGCACTTGGAAAGTACAGTTCGGATCTTAGTGACAGCCAGGGTGCCGGGTGACCCCGATATCCCCTCATCCTTCTAGGTCCCAGAGTGGCCCCCCTCCCAGCCCCTTTATACAGACTTGGGGTGCGGCCGTCCCCCCCACCCCCTGGGGGGGGCATTCACTCATTCAATCATTCATTCATTCGTATTTACTGAGCATTTACTGTGTGCAGAGCACTGGACTAAGTGCTTGGAAAGTACAATCCGGCAACAGAGAGACTATCCCTACCCAACAACGGGCTCAGAGTCTAGAAGGAGGAAACAGACAACAAAAAAAAGCAGACAGGCGTCAATGCCATCAAAATAGGTAAATACAATTATAGGTATGGACACATCATTAATAAAATAAATAGAATAATGAATGTGCACACAAGTGCTGTGGGGCAGGGAATGGGGCAGAGCAGGGGGAGGGAGTGGGGGCGATGGGGAGGGAAAGAGGAAGAGAGGATAAAGGGGGAGTTCAGTCTGGGAAGGCCTCTTGGAGGTGAGCTCTCAGTAGTAATAATAATGATGATGGTATTTGTTGAGCGCTTACTATGTGCCAAGCACTGTTCTAAGCGCTGGGCACTGTTCTAAAGGGCTTTGAACTTGGTGCCGAGAAGCGGCATGGCTCGGTGGAAAGAGCCCGGGCTTGGGAGTCAGAGGTCCTGGGTTCAAATCCTAACTCATCCACTTGTCAGCTGTGTGACTTTGGGCGAGTCACTTCACTTCTCTGTGTCTCAGTTACCTCATCTGGAAAATGGGGATGAACACTGTGAGCCCCCCGTGGGACAACCCGATCACCTTGTATCCTCCCCAGTGCTTAGAACAGTGCTTGGCACATGGTAAGCTCTTAATAAATATCATTACTGTTATTATTATTATTATTAGAAATAGTATGGCTCAATGGAAAGAGCCCGGGCTTGGCAGACAGAGATCATGGGTTCTAAGCCCGACTCCGCCACTTGTCAGCTGTGGGACTTTGGGCAAGTCACTTCACTGGGCCTCAGTTCCCTCATCTGTAAAATGGGGATGAAGACTGTGAGCCCCCCGTGGGACAACCCGATCACCTTGTATCCTCCCCAGCGCTTAGGACAGTGCTTGGCACATAGTAGGTGCTGAATCAATCAATCGTATTTATTGAGCGCTTAATGTGTGCAGAGCGCTTAACAAATGCCATCATTATTACTGAAGGGAGGAAGAGAGGTAGTTTGGTGGATGTGAGGAGGGAGAGCGTTCCACATACCTGTATAAATGTGTATATGTTTGTACATATTTATTACTCTATTTTACTGGGACATATTTATTCTATTTATTTTATTTTGTCAATATGTTTTGTTGCCTGTCTCCCCCTTCTAGACTGTGAGCCCACTGCTGGGTAGGGACCGTCTCTATCTGTTGCCGACTTGTACTTCCCAGGCGCTTAGTCCAGTGCTCTGCCCATAGTAAGCGCTCAATAAATACGACTGAATGAATGAATGAATGTGGCCAACTTGTACTTCCCAAGGGCTCAGTCCAGTGCTCTGCCCACAGTAAGCGCTCAATAAATACGACTGAATGAACGAATGAATGTGGCCAACTTGTACTTCCCATGCGCTCAGTCCAGTGCTCTGCCCACAGTAAGTGCTCAATAAATATGACTGATTGAACGAATGAATGTTGTCAACTTGTACTTCCCAAGCGCTTAGTGCAGTGGTCTGCCCACAGTAAGCACTCAATAAATATGATTGAATGAACGAATGATTGTGGCCAACTTGTACTTCCCAAGCGCTCAGTCCAGTGCTCTGCCTACAGTAAGCGCTCAATAAAAACGACTGAATGAATGAAGGTGGCCAACTTGTACTTCCCAAATGCGTAGTCCAGTGCTCTGCCCACAGTAAGCGCTCAATAGATACGATTGAATGAATGAATGTGGCCAACTTGTACTTCCCAAGCGCTCAGTCCAGTGCTCTGCCCACAGTAAGCGCTCAATAGGATTGAATGAATGAATGTGGCCACCTTGTACTTCCCAAGCGCTTAGTGCAGTGCTCTGCCCACAGTAAGCGCTCAATAAAAACGACTGAATGAATGAAGGTGGCCAACTTGTACTTCCCAAGCGCGTACAGTAAGCGCTCAACAAATACGACTGAATGAATGAATGCGGCCAACTTGTACTTCCCAGGCGCTCAGTCCAGTGCTCTGCCCATAGTAAGCGCTTAATAAATACGACGATGAACAAATGAATGCTGCAACTTGTATTTCCCAAGCCCTCAGTCCAGTGCTCTGCCCACAGTAAGCACTCAATAAATATGATTGAATGAATGTGGCCAACTTGTACTTCCCAAGCCCTCAGTCCAGTGCTCTGCCCACAGTAAGCGCTCAATAAAAACGACTGAATGAATGAAGGTGGCCAACTTGTACTTCCCAAGCGCTCAGTCCAGTGCTCTGCCCACAGTAAGCACTCAATAAATAGGATTGAATGAACGAATGAATGTGGCCACCCTGTACTTCCCAAGCGCTCAGTCCAGTGCTCTGCCCACAGTAAGCGCTCAACAAATATGGCTGAATGAATGAATGAAGGTGGCCAACTTGTACTTCCCAAGCGCGTACCGTAAGCCCTCACTAAAGACGACTGAATGAACGAATGGGGCCAACCTGTACTTCCCAGGCGCTCAGTCCAGTGCTCTGCCCACAGTAAGCGCTCAATAAATACGACTGAATGAATGAATGAAGGTGGCCAACTTGTACTTCCCAAGCGCCTACCGTAAGCCCTCAATAAATGCGACTGAATGAATGAATGAGGCCAACTTGTACTTCCCAAGCGCGTACCGTAAGCACTCAATAAATACGACTGAATGAATGAATGGGGCCAACCTGTACTTCCCAAGTGCTCAGTCAATCAATCGTATTTATTGAGCGCTTACTGTGTGCAGAGCACTGTACTAAGCGCTTGGGAAGTACAAGTTGGCAACATATAGAGACAGTGCCTACCCAACAGTGGGCTCACAGTCTAAGCGCTCAATAAAAACGGCTGAATGAATGAAGGTGGCCAACTTGTACTTCCCAGGCGCTCAGTCCAGTGCTCTGCCCACAGTAAGCTCTCAATAAATACTACTGAACGAATGAATGTGGCCAACTTGTACTTCCCAAGCGCGTACCGTAAGCCCTCACTAAACACGACTGAATGAACGAATGGGGCCAACCTGTACTTCCCAGGCGCTCAATCAATCAATCAATCGTATTTATTGAGCGCTTACTGTGTGCAGAGCACTGTACTAAGCGCTTGGGAAGTACAAGTTGGCAACATATAGAGACAGTCCCTACCCAACAGTGGGCTCACAGTCTAAAAGAGTGGGCTCACAGTCTAAGCGCTCAATAAAAACGGCTGAATGAATGAAGGTGGCCACCTTGTACTTCCCAAGCGCTTAGTGCAGTGCTCTGCCCACAGTAAGCGCTCAATAAAAACGACTGAATGAATGAAGGTGGCCAACTTGTACTTCCCAAGCGCGTACCGTAAGCCCTCACTAAACACGACTGAATGAACGAATGGGGCCAACCTGTACTTCCCAAGCGCTCAGTCAATCAATCAATCAATCAATCAATCGTATTTACTGAGCGCTTACTGTGTGCAGAGCACTGTACTAAGCGCTTGGGAAGTACAAGTTGGCAACATATAGAGACAGTCCCTACCCAACAGTGGGCTCACAGTCTAAAAGAGTGGGCTCACAGTCTAAGCGCTCAATAAAAACGGCTGAATGAATGAAGGTGGCCAACTTGTACTTCCCAGGCGCTCAGTCCAGTGCTCTGCCCACAGTAAGCGTTCAATAAAAACGACTGAATGAATGAAGGTGGCCAACTTGTACTTCCCAAGCGCGTACCGTAAGCCCTCACTAAACACGACTGAATGAACGAATGGGGCCAACCTGTACTTCCCAAGCGCTCAGTCAATCAATCAATCAATCAATCAATCGTATTTACTGAGCGCTTACTGTGTGCAGAGCACTGTACTAAGCGCTTGGGAAGTACAAGTTGGCAACATATAGAGACAGTCCCTACCCAACAGTGGGCTCACAGTCTAAAAGAGTGGGCTCACAGTCTAAGCGCTCAATAAAAACGGCTGAATGAATGAAGGTGGCCACCTTGTACTTCCCAAGCGCTTAGTGCAGTGCTCTGCCCACAGTAAGCGCTCAATAAAAACGACTGAATGAATGAAGGTGGCCAACTTGTACTTCCCAAGCGCGTACCGTAAGCCCTCACTAAACACGACTGAATGAACGAATGGGGCCAACCTGTACTTCCCAAGCGCTCAGTCAATCAATCAATCAATCAATCAATCGTATTTACTGAGCGCTTACTGTGTGCAGAGCACTGTACTAAGCGCTTGGGAAGTACAAGTTGGCAACATATAGAGACAGTCCCTACCCAACAGTGGGCTCACAGTCTAAAAGAGTGGGCTCACAGTCTAAGCGCTCAATAAAAACGGCTGAATGAATGAAGGTGGCCAACTTGTACTTCCCAGGCGCTCAGTCCAGTGCTCTGCCCACAGTAAGCGTTCAATAAAAACGACTGAATGAATGAAGGTGGCCAACTTGTACTTCCCAAGCGCGTACCGTAAGCCCTCACTAAACACGACTGAATGAACGAATGGGGCCAACCTGTACTTCCCAAGCGCTCAGTCAATCAATCAATCAATCAATCAATCGTATTTACTGAGCGCTTACTGTGTGCAGAGCACTGTACTAAGCGCTTGGGAAGTACAAGTTGGCAACATATAGAGACAGTCCCTACCCAACAGTGGGCTCACAGTCTAAAAGAGTGGGCTCACAGTCTAAGCGCTCAATAAAAACGGCTGAATGAATGAAGGTGGCCAACTTGTACTTCCCAGGCGCTCAGTCCAGTGCTCTGCCCACAGTAAGCGCTCAATAAATACGACTGAATGAATGAAGGTGGCCAACTTGTACTTCCCAAGCGCGTACCGTAAGCACTCAATAAATACGACTGAATGACTGAATGTGGCCAACTTGTACTTCCCAAGCGCTCAGTCCAGTGCTCTGCCCACAGTAAGCGCTCAATAAAAACGACTGAATGAATGAATGAAGGTGGCCAACTTGTACTTCCCAAGCGCGTACCGTAAGCCCTCACTAAACACGACTGAATGAATGAATGGGGCCAACCTGTACTTCCCAGGCGCTCAGTCCAGTGCTCTGCCCACAGTAAGCGCTCAATAAAAACGACTGAATGAATGAATGAAGGTGGCCAACTTGTACTTCCCAAGCGCTTACCGTAAGCCCTCACTAAACACGACTGAATGAACGAATGGGGCCGACCCGTACTGCCCTACTGAGACCTCACCTCCTCCAGGAGGCCTTCCCAGACTGAGCCCCTTCCTTCCTCTCCCCCTCGCCCCCCCTCCATCCCCCCATCTTACCTCCTTCCCTTCCCCACAGCACCTGTATATATGTCTATATGTCTGTACCTATCTATTCTATTTATTTGATTTTATTAGTCTGTTTGGTTTTGTTCTCCGTCTCCCCCTTTTCAGACTGTGAGCCCACCGCTGGGTAGGGACTGTCTCCATATGTTGCCGACTTGGACTTCCCAAGCGCTTCGTCCAGTGCTCTGCACACAGTAAGCGCTCAATAAATACGATTGATTGATTGATTGATTCAGTACAGTGCTCTGCACATAGTAAGCGCTCAATAAATACGATTGATGATGATGATGATGATTCCCAAGCGCTCGGGGGAGAGCTGTGCCCACAGTGAGGGCTCGATAAACCCTTTTAGACCGTGAGCCCACACTGTTGGGTAGGGACCGTCTCTTGGACTTCCCAAGCGCTTAGTACAGCGCTCTGCACATAGTAAGCGCTCCATAAAGACGATGGATGATGAGGAGGATGATGATAAACACGGCTGAATGAACGAAGGGGCGAAGGCCCCCGCCTCACCCTCCCGGCAGCGGCGCCTCCAGATGGTGTCGGTGTGGAGGATCCGGCGGAACTTGGTGCAGACTCGCGCCAGGCTGGGCAGGTCGGTGCCCGGCAGGGAGGCGAAGATCTCCACCAGCAGCTCCGGGGGAAGCTCCAGCAGGGAGCGGCGGGGGGGCGGCGGGAGCGGAGGCTGAGGGGACGACGACGGCGGCGGCTGAGGGGACGACGACGGCGGCGGCTGAGGGGACGACGACGGCGGCGGCTGAGGGGACGACGACGGCGGCGGCTGAGGGGACGACGACGGCTGAGGGGACGACGACGGCTGAGGGGACGACGACGCCGGCTGAGGGGCCGCCGGCATGGGGCCGCCCTCGATCCTCTCCTCCTCAGGGTCGGTGTCCTGCTCGCCGTCCGGACCCTTTCGCTGCTGCTGCTGCTGCTGCCGCCGCCGCCGGCAGCCCCGGCCCTGCCCCACCCCGCACAACCGGGCGCACACCGCCATCCCGGGGCCCGCACTGAGGGACGGACGAACGGGGGGCGCGTCCCCGACGCCCGCGGGAGCGCGCCGGCCCGCCCCCTCCGGCCGCGTGACGCGGCCGCGGCGGGCCGGAGAGCCGCTCCTGCGCACGCGCGCGATCGCGCCGCGGGGCGAGGGCGCGTGCCCGTGGCGGCTGGTTTTCCGCGCATGCGCGGGAGCCGCTTTCTAAACGCTCGATAAATACGATTGAATAAATGTAGACTGTCAGGCCGGCGTGGGCCGGGATTGTCTCTCTTTAATTTCCAAGCGCTTAGTACAGTCCTCTACACCCACTAAACGCTCAATAAATACTACCGAATGAATGTAGGCTGTATGTCCGGCGTGATTGTCTCTCTTTAATTTCCAAGCGCTTAGTACAGTCCTCTACACATACTAAACGCTCAATAAATACTACCGAATGAATGTAGACTGTATGTCCGGCGTGGGCCGCGATTGTCTCTCTTTATTACCGAATGGCATTTTCCAAGCGCTTAGTACAGTCCTCTGCACCCACTAAACGCTCAATAAATGCGATTGAATGAATGTAGACTGTAAGTCCGGCGTGGGCCGGGATTGTCTCTCTTTATTACCGAATGGTATTTTCCAAGCGCTTAGTACAGTCCTCTGCACCCACTAAACGCTCAATAAATACTATCGAATGAATGTAGACTGTATGTCCGGCGTGATTGTTTCTCTTTAATTTCCAAGCGCTTAGTACAGTCCTCTGCACCCACTAAACGCTCAATAAATACTACCGAATGAATGTAGGCTGTATGTCCGGCGTGATTGTCTCTCTTTAATTTCCAAGCGCTTAGTACAGTCCTCTACACATACTAAACGCTCAATAAATACTACCGAATGAATGTAGACTGTATGCCCGGCGTGGGCGGGAATTGTCTCTCGTTATTACCGAATGGTATTTTCCAAGCGCTTAGTACAGTCCTCTGCACCCACTAAACGCTCAATAAATACGATTGAATGAATGTAGACTGTAAGTCCGGCGTGGGCCGGGATTGTCTCTCTTTATTACCGAATGGTATTTTCCAAGCGCTTAGTACAGTCCTCTGCACCCACTAAACGCTCAATAAATACTATCGAATGAATGTAGACTGTATGTCCGGCGTGATTGTTTCTCTTTAATTTCCAAGCGCTTAGTACAGTCCTCTGCACCCACTAAACGCTCAATAAATACTACAGAATGAATGTAGACTGTGTGTCCGGCGTGATTGTCTCTCTTTAATTTCCAAGCGCTTAGTACAGTCCTCTACACCCACTAAACGCTCAGTAACTACTATCGAATGAATGTAGACAGTATGTCCGGCGTGGGCCGGGATTGTCTCTCTTTATTACCGAATGGTATTTTCCAAGCGCTTAGTACAGTCCTCTGCACCCACTAAACGCTCAATAAATACTATCGAATGAATGTAGGCTGTATGTCCGGCGTGATTGTCTCTCTTTAATTTCCAAGCGCTTAGTACAGTCCTCTACACCCACTAAACGCTCAATAAATACGATTGAATGCGGGATTGTCTCTCTTTAATTTCCAAGCGCTTAGTACAGTCCTCCACACCCACTAAACGCTCAATAAATACGACTGAATGAATGTAGACTGTATGTCCGGCGTGGGCGGGGATTGTCTCTCTTTATTACTGAATGGTATTTTCCAAGCGCTTAGTACAGTCCTCTGCACCCACTAAACGCTCAATAAATACTATCGAATGAATGTAGACTGTATGTCCGGCGTGATTGTTTCTCTTTAATTTCCAAGCGCTTAGTACAGTCCTCTGCACCCACTAAACGCTCAATAAATACTACCGAATGAATGTAGACTGTGTGTCCGGCGTGATTGTCTCTCTTTAATTTCCAAGCGCTTAGTACAGTCCTCTACACCCACTAAACGCTCAGTAACTACTATCGAATGAATGTAGACAGTATGTCCGGCGTGGGCCGGGATTGTCTCTCTTTATTACCGAATGGTATTTTCCAAGCGCTTAGTACAGTCCTCTGCACCCACTAAACGCTCAATAAATACTATCGAATGAATGTAGGCTGTATGTCCGGCGTGATTGTCTCTCTTTAATTTCCAAGCGCTTAGTACAGTCCTCTACACCCACTAAACGCTCAATAAATACGATTGAATGCGGGATTGTCTCTCTTTAATTTCCAAGCGCTTAGTACAGTCCTCCACACCCACTAAACGCTCAATAAATACGACTGAATGAATGTAGACTGTATGTCCGGCGTGGGCGGGGATTGTCTCTCTTTATTACTGAATGGTATTTTCCAAGCGCTTAGTACAGTCCTCTACACCCACTAAACGCTCAATAAATACTATCGAATGAATGTAGACTGTATGTCTGGCGTGATTGTCTCTCTTTAATTTCCAAGCGCTTAGTACAGTCCTCTAAACCCACTAAACGCTCAATAAATACTATCGAATGAATGTAGACTGTATGTCCGGCCTGGGCGGGGATTGTCTCTCTTTATTACCGAATGGTATTTTCCAAGCGCTTAGTACAGTCCTCTACACCCACTAAACGCTCAATAAATACGATCGAATGAATGTAGACTGTATGTCCGGCGTGGGCGGGGATTGTCTCTCTTTATTACCGAATGGTGTTTTCCAAGCGCTTAGTACAGTCCTCTGCACCCACTAAACGCTCAATAAATACGATCGAATGAATGTAGACTGTATGTCCAGCGTGATTGTCTCTCTTTAATTTCCAAGCACTTAGTACAGTCCTCTACACCCACTAAACGCTCAATAAATACGATCGAATGAATGTAGACTGTATGTCCGGCGTGGGCGGGGATTGTCTCTCTTTATTACCGAATGGTGTTTTCCAAGCGCTTAGTACAGTCCTCTGCACCCACTAAACGCTCAATACGATCGAATGAATGTAGACTGTATGTCCAGCGTGATTGTCTCTCTTTAATTTCCAAGCGCTTAGTACAGTCCTCTACACCCACTAAACGCTCAATAAATACTATCGAATGAATGTAGACTGTATGTCTGGCGTGGGCCGGGATTGTCTCTATTACTGAATGGTATTTTCCAAGCGCTTAGTACAGTCCTCTGCACCCACTAAACGCTCAATAAATACGATTGAATGAATGTAGACTGTAAGTCCGGCGTGGGCCGGGATTGTCTCTCTAATTCCCAAGCGCTTAGTACAGTCCTCTACACCCACTAAACGCTCAATAAATACTATTGAATGAATGTAGACTGTATGTCCGGCGTGGGCCGGGATTGTCTCTCTTTATTACCGAATGGTCCTTTCCAAGCGCCTAGTACAGTGCTCAGTGTGCGCTCAACAAGTACGAATGACTGAATGAATGAATATAGAGGCGTGGGCAGGGCCTGCCTCTCTTTGTTGCTGAATTATCCGATAATAATAATAATGACGGCATTTTAATTAAGCGCTTACTCTGTGCCAGGCACTGTTCTAAGCGCTGGAGAGTTTACAAGGTGATCACAGTCTTCATCCCCATTTTCCAGATGAGGTAACTGAGGCACAGAGAAGTGACTCGCCCCAGCTAGGTGGCGGGGGCGGAATTTGAACCCATGACCTCGGGCTCCCAAGCCCGGGCTCTTTCCACCGAGCCACACTGCTTCCCGGCGTCTAATACAGTGCTCTGCGCCCCCAGTAGGCGCTCAATAAATACCACCCGCCCCTTCCCCCTTAAAAGAGGCAAGGGCCCGGTCTCTAAGCGGCGGGCGCGTGCCCGTGGCGGCTGGCTTTCGCGCATGCGCGGGAGCCGCTTTCTCCGCGCACGGCCGCGCGCCGGCGTCGTGCGCGTCCTCGCTCCGACGGGGCGGTGCGCGCCCTCAGCCTGCGGCCCGGCGGGATTCCGCGCGTGCGCAGGAGCCGCCCTCTCGCCCCTCCCCACCCCAGCCCGAGCTCGGCCGCGCGCAGGCGTCGTGCGGGTCATCAACATCAATCGTATTTATTGAGCGCTTACTGTGTGCAGAGCACTGTGCTAAGCGCTTGGGAAGTACAAGTTGGTAACATATAGAGACAGTCCCTACCCAGCAGTGGGCTCACAGGGTCCTCGCTCCGACTCAGAATCAATCAATCGTATTTATTGAGCGCTCACTGGGTGCAGAGCACTGGACTAAGCGCTTGGGAAGTACAAATTGGCAACATATAGAGACGGTCCCTACCCAACAATCAATCAATCAATCGTATTTATTGAGCGCTTAATGTGTGCAGAGCACTGGACTAAGCGCTTGAGAAGTACAAGCTGGCAACATATAGAGGCAGTCCCTA
The DNA here is from genome assembly GCF_015852505.1 of Tachyglossus aculeatus. Lineage (NCBI taxonomy): Eukaryota > Metazoa > Chordata > Mammalia > Monotremata > Tachyglossidae > Tachyglossus > Tachyglossus aculeatus. The sequence continues at coordinate 44,682,478 of NC_052076.1, forward strand.
CCCAACAGTGGGCTCACAGTCTAAAACGGGGAGACAGAGAACAAAACCAAACATACTAACAAAATAAAATAAATAGAATAGATATGTACAAATAAAATGAATAAATAAATAGAGTAATAAATATGTACAAACATATATACGTATATACAGGTGCTGTGGGGAAGGGAAGGAGGTAAGATGGGGGGATGGAGAGGGGGACGAGGGGGAGAGGAAGGAAGGGGCTCAGTCTGGGAAGGCCTCCTGGAGGAGGTGGGCCTCCTTCTAGACTGGGAGCCCACTGTTGGGTAGGGACTGTCTCTATATGTTGCCAATTTGTACTTCCCAAGCGCTTAGTACAGTGCTCTGCACACAGGAAGCGCTTAATAAATACGACTGATGATGATGATCATGCTACGCGGCGGGCGCGTGCCCGTGGCGGCTGGCTTTTTCGCGCATGCGCGGGAGCCGCTTTCTCCGAGCACGGCCGCGCGCCGGCGCCGTGCGCGTCCTCGCTTCGACGGGGCGGCGCGTGCCCTCAGCCTGCGGCGCGGCGGGGTTCCGCGCGTGCGCAGGAGCCGCTCTCTCAGTCAATCAATCAATCAATCAATCAATCGTATTATTGAGCGCTTATTGGGTGCAGAGCACTGGACTAATTGCTTGGGAAGTACAAGCTGGCAACATATAGAGACAGTCCCTACCCAACAGTGGGCTCACAGTCTAGAAGGGGGAAACGGAGAACAAAACCAAACATATTAACAAAATAAAATAAATAGAATAGATAGGTACAAGTAAAATAAATACATAAATAGAGTAATAAATATGTACAAACATATATACATATATACAGGTGCTGTGGGGAAGAGAAGGAGGTAAGATGCGGGGGATGGAGAGGGGGACGAGGGGGAGAGGAAGGAAGGGGCTCAGTCTGGGAAGGCCTCCTGGAGGAGGTGAGCTCTCAGTAGGGCCTTGAAGGGAGGAAGAGGTCCTCGCTCCGACTCTTAGAATCAATCAATCAATCAATCAATCGTATTTATTGAGCACTTACTTTTTTTTATAATGGCATTTATTAAGCGCTTACTATGTGCAGAGCACTGTTCTAAGCGCTGGGGAATTTACAAGGTGATCAGGCTGTCCCACGTGGGGCTCACAGTCTTCATCCCCATTTTATAGATGAGGGAACTGAGGCCCAGAGAAGTGAAGACTTGCCCAAAGTCACACAGTTGACAAGTGGTGGAGCCGGGATTTGAACCCATGTTCAAACGTTCAAACCCATGTCACTGTGTGCAGAGCACTGTACTAAGCTCTTGGGAAGTACAAGTTGGCAACGTATAGAGACAGTCCCTACCCAACAGTGGGCTCACAGTCTAAAAGGACTAGAACAGTTGAGTGCTTAATAAATGCCATTATTATTAATCGACGGGGCGGTGGGATTCCGCGCGTGCGCAGGAGCCACTTTCTCGCCCGGCCGAGCACGGCCGCGCGCCTGCGTCGTGCGGGTCCTCGCCTCAACGCTTAGGACAGTGCTTTGCACACCGTAAGCGCTCAATAAATACGATTGAATGAACGACGGGCGGCGCTTAGAACTTGTGCGCTTGGGAAGTACAAGTTGGCGAAATATAGGGACGGTCCCTACCCAACAACGGTCTCGGTGTAGAAGGGGGAGACAGACAACAAAACAAAACGTGGACAGGTATCAAGTCACCAGAGAGAAGCAGTGCGCCTTAGTGGAAAGGGCGCAGGCTTGGGAGTCAGAGGACGTGGGTTCTAACGCCGATTCCTCCACTTGTCTGCTGTGTGACCTTGGGCAAGTCACTCAACTTCTCTGTGCTTCACTTACCTCCTCTGCAAAATGGGGATTAAAACTGTGAGCCCCATGTGGGACAACCTGATTACCCTGTATCTACCCCAGCGTTTAGAACAGTGCTTGGCACATAGCACTTAACAAATACCATTATTATTATTATTGCAGCATTGTACTAAACGTTTCAGGAAATACAATATGACACAGTTGATTGCGAGAACCCGCACGACGCCGGCGCGCGAAAAAGCGGCTCCTGCGCACGCGCGCAATCCCGCCGCGCCGCCCCGTCGAATAATAATAATGACCTTTATTAAGCGCTTACTATGTGCAAAACACTGTTCTAAGCGTCGAAGCGCGGGCCCAAACGATGCCGGCGCCCGGCCGTGCTGGGGCGGGGCGGGAGAGGGGCGAGAAAGCAGCTCATTCATTCATTCATTCAACCGTATTTATTGAGCGCTTACTGTGTGCACAGCACTGTACTAGGCGCTTGGGAAGTCCAAGTTGCCAACATAATAGAGATGGTCCCTACCCAACAGCGGGCTCACAGTCTAGAAGGGGGAGACAGACAACAAAACAAAAGATATTAACAAAACAAAATAAATAGAATATGTACAAATAAAATAGAGTAATCAATCAATCAATCGTATTTATTGAGCACTTACTGTGTGCAGAGCACTGTACTAAGCTCTTGGGAAGTACAAGTTGGCAACATATAGAGACAGTCCCTACCCAACAGTGGGCTCACAGTCTAAAAGGGGGAGACGGAGAACAAAACCAAACGTACTAACAAAATAAAACAAATAGAATAGATATGTACAAGTAAAATAAATAGAGTAATAAATACGTACAAACATATATACATATATACAGGTGCTGTGGGGAGGGGAAGGAGGTAAGGCCAGGGGAGGAGGGGGGAGGAAGGAGGGGGCTCAGTCTGGGAGGGCCTCCTGGAGGAGGTGAGCTCAGGGCTCTGAAGGGAATCATCATCAACATCATCAATCGTATTTATTGAGCGCTTACTATGTGTAGAGCACTGTACTAAGCGCTTGGGAAGTACAAATTGGCAACATATAGAGACAGTCCCTACCCAACAGTGGGCTCACAGTCTAAAAGGCTCATAGTCTAAAAAGTCTTTTAAACTCTACCTCGCCGCAGGGTGAGGGCGTGCGCCGCCCCGTTGAATCATCATCATCATCAATCGTATTTATTGAGCGCTTACTATGTGCAGAGCACTGTACTAAGCGCTTGGGAAGTACAAGTGGGCAACATATAGAGACAGTCCCTACCCAACAGTGGGCTCACAGTCTAAAAGGGGGAGACGGAGAACAAAACCAAACATACTAATAAAATAAATAGAATAGATATACGTACAAGTAAAATAAATAGAGTAATAAATACATACAAACATATATACATATATACAGGTGCTGTGGGGAAGGGAAGGAGGTAAGATGGGGGGATGGAGAGGGGGATGAGGGGGAGAGGAAGGAAGGGGCTCAGTCTGGGAAGGCCTCCTGGAGGAGGTGAGCTCTCAGCAGGGCCTTGAAGGGAATAATAATGGCATTAATTAAGCGCTATGTGCAAAGCACTGTTCTAAGCGTCGAGGCGAGGACACGCAAGACGCAGGCGCGCGGCCGTGCTGGGGGGGGGGCGAGAGAGCGGCTTCTGCGCACGCGCGGAATCCCACCGCCCCGTCGAATAATAATAATGGCATTTATTAAGCGCTTACTATGTGCAAAGCACCGTTCTAAGCGTCAAGGCGGGGACCCGCACGACGCATGCGCGCGGCCGAGCTCGGGCTGGGGTGGGGAGGGGCGAGAGGGCGGCTGCTGCGCACGCGCGGAATCCCGCCGGGCCGCAGGCTGAGGGCGCGCGCCGCCCCGTCGGAGCGAGGACGCGCACGACGCCGGCGCGCGGCCGTGCGCGGAGAAAGCGGCTCCCGCGCATGCGCAATAGCCAGCCGCCACGGGCACGCGCCCGTCGCTTAGAGACCGGGCCCTGGCCTCTTTCAAGGGGGAAGGGGCGGGTGGTATTTATTGAGCGCCTACTGGGGGCGCAGAGCACTGTATTAGCCGCCGGGAAGCAGTGTGGCTCGGTGGAAAGAGCCCGGGCTTGGGAGCCCGGGGTCATGGGTTCAAATTCCGCCTCCGCCACCTAGCTGGGGCGAGTCACTTCTCTGTGCCTCAGTTACCTCATCTGGAAAATGGGGATGAAGACTGTGACCACCTTGTAAACTCTCCAGCGCTTAGAACAGTGCCTGGCACAGAGTAAGCGCTTAATAAAAATGTCGTCATTATTATTATTATCGGACAATTCAGCAATAAAGAGAGGCAGGCCCTGCCCACGCCTCTACATTCATTCATTCAGTCATTCGTACTTGTTGAGCGCACACTGAGCGCTGAGCACTGTACTAGGCGCTTGGAAAGGACCATTTGGTAATAAAGAGAGACAATCCCGGCCCACGCCGGACTTTCAGTCTACATTCATTCAATCGTATTTATTGAGCATTTAGTGGGTGCAGAGGACTGTACTAAGCGTTTGGAAAATACCATTCGGTAATAAAGAGGGACAACCCCGGCCCACGCCGGATTTACAGTCTACATTCATTCAATCGTATTTATTGAGCGTTTAGTGGGTGCAGAGGACTGTACTAAGCGCTTGGAAAATACCATTCGGTAATAAAGAGAGATAATCCCGGCCCACGCCGGACTTACAGTCCACATTCATTCGATCGTATTTATTGAGCGTTTAGTGGGTGTAGAGGACTGTACTAAGCGCTTGGAAAATAAAGAGAGACAATCCCGGCCCACGCCGGACTTACAGTCTACATTCATTCAATCGTATTTATTGAGCGTTTAGTGGGTGCAGAGGACTGTACTAAGCGCTTGGAAAATAAAGAGAGACAATCCCGGCCCACGCCGGACTTACAGTCTACATTCATTCAATCGTATTTATTGAGCGTTTAGTGGGTGCAGAGGACTGTACTAAGCGCTTGGAAAGTACCATTCAGTAATAAAGAAAGACAATCCTGGCCCATGCCGGATTTACAGTCTACATTCATTCAATCGTATTTATTGAGCGTTTAGTGGGTGCAGAGGGCTGTACTAAGCGCTTCGAAAGTACCATTTGGTAATAAAGACAGACAATTCCGGCCCACGCCGGATTTACAGACTACCTTCATTCAATGGTATTTATTGAGCGTTTAGTGGGTGCAGAGGACTGTACTAAGCGCTTGGAAAATACCATTCGGTAATAAAGAGGGACATTCCCGGCCCATGCCGGATTTACAGTCTACATTCATTCAATCGTATTTATTGAGCGTTTAGTGGGTGTAGAGGACTGTACTAAGCACTTGGAAAATGCCATTCGGTAATAAAGAGAGACAATTCTGGCCCACGCCGGACATACAGTCTACATTCATTCGATAGTATTTATTGAGCGTTTAGTGGGTGTAGAGGACTGTACTAAGCGCTTGGAAAATAAAGAGAGACAATCCCGGCCCACGCCGGACATACAGTCTACATTCATTCAATCGTATTTATTGAGCGTTTAGTGGGTGTGGAGGACTGTACTAAGCGCTTGGAAAGTACCATTCGGTAATAAAGAGAGACAATCCCGGCTCACGCCGGACTTACAGTCTACATTCGTTCAATCGTATTTATTGAGCGTTTAGGGGGGGCAGAGGACTGTACTAAGCGCTTGGAAAATACCATTCGGTAATAAAGAGGGACAATCCCGGTCCACGCCGGATTTACAGTCTACATTCATTCAATCGTATTTATTGAGCGTTTAGTGGGTGCAGAGGACTGTACTAAGCGCTTGGAAAATACCATTCGGTAATAAAGAGGGACAATCCCGGCCCATGCCGGATTTACAGTCTACATTCATTCAATAGTATTTATTGAGCGTCTAGTGGGTGTAGAGGACTGTACTAAGCCCTTGGAAAATAAAGAGAGACAATCCCGGCCCACGCCGGACTTACAGTCTACATTCATTCAGTCGTAGTTATTGAGCATTTAGTGGGTGCAGAGGACTGTACTAAGCGCTTGGAAAATACCATTCGATAATAAAGAGAGACAATCCCGGCCCACACCGGATTTACAGTCTACATTCATTCAATCGTATTTATTGAGCGTTTAGTGGGTGCAGAGGACTGTACTAAGCGCTTGGAAAATACCATTCGGTAATAAAGAGAGACAATCCCGGCCCACGCCGGACTTACAGTCTACATTCATTCAATCGTATTTATTGAGCGTTTAGTGGGTGTACAGGACTGTACTAAGCGCTTGGGAACTGTACTAAGCGCTTGGGAAGTACAATTTGGAAAGAGAAAATCCCTGCCCACGCCGGGCTCACAGTCTACATTCATTCATTCATTCATGCAATCGTATTTATTGAGGGCACACTGGGCGCAAAGCACTGTACTAAGCGCTTGGAAAGTACAATTCCGCAATAGAGACAATCCCTGCCCACGCCGGACTTACAGTCTATGTTCATTCAATCGTATTGATTGAGCGTTTACTGGGTGCAGAGCACTGTACTAAGCGCTTGGGAAGTACAATGCGGAAATAGAGACAATCCCTGCCCACGCTGGGCTTACAGTCTACATACATTCATTCATTCACGCAGTCGTATTTATTGAGCGCTAACTGGGGTGCGGAGCACTGTACTAAGCGCTTGGAAAGCACAATTCCGCAATAAAGAGAGACAATCCCTGCCCACGCCGGGCTTACAGTCTACATTCCCCAGCGCTTAGAACAGTGCTTGGCACATAGTAAGCGCTTAACAAATGCCATCATCATTATTATTATTACATTCATTCATTCAACCGTATTTCATTCATTTATTCATTCATTCAATCGTATTCATTGGGTACTTACTGTGCGCAGAGCACTATACTAAGCGCTTGGGAAGTCCAATTCAGCAACAAATAGACAATCCCTGACCACAGCGGGCTCAAAGTCTAGAAGGGGGGAAACAGACATCAAAACAAGTAAACAGGCATCAGTAGCATTATTATAAATAAAAAGACTTATAGCTATATACACATCATTAATCAAAATAAATATAATTATAAATGTGTACATATATACGGAAGTGCTGTGGGGCATTTATTAGCCAGGGTCCTAGATGATTTATTATCCGCCCCCACTTGATTTCTTTGGACACGCTTTTTAACAGCGCCAGTTCATTCATTCATGCAATCGTATTTATTGAGCGCTTACTGGGCGCAGAACACTGTGCTAAGCGCTCGGGAGAGTACAGTGCAATGCAACAACAACAAGCCAACGCATTCCCTGCCCACAAGGAGCTCACAGTCTAGAGTGGGGGGGAGTCTAGGAAAAAGCACGGGCTTTGGAGTCAGAGGTCATGGATTCAAATCCCTCCTCCGCCAATTGTCAGCTGGGTGACCTTGGGTAAGTCACTTCACTTCTCTGTGCCTCAGTTACCTCATCTGTAAAATGGGGATTTCGACTGTGAGCCCCCCAGGGGACAGCCTGATCACCTTGTAACCTCCCCAACGCCTAGAATAGTGCTTTGCACATAGTAAGCGCTTAATAAAGCGCTTAGAGAAGCAGCGTGGCTCAGTGGAAAAAGCACGGGCTTTGGAGTCAGAGGTCATGGGTTCAAATCCCGGCTCCACCACTTGTCAACTGTGTGACTTTGGGCAAGTCACTTAACTTCTCTGGGCCTCAGTTCCCTCATCTGTAAAAAATGGGGATGAAGACTGTGAGCCCCACGTGGGACAACCTGATCACCTTGTAAATTCCCCAGCGCTTAGAACAGTGCTCTGCACATAGTAAGCGCTTAATAAATGCCATTAAAAAAAATAAATAAAAAATAAAAAAAATAAATAAATGCCATTATTATTATTATTATTATTATTAGCCTTCTCGCAGTCCATTGCTTTCCTGCGATTCGTATTCATGATTCATCTCAGCGCTTAGAACAGTGCATGGCACATAGTATGTGCTTAACAAATACCATTATTATTATTATTATTATTATTATCTCATTCATTCGTTCAGTCAATCAATCATATTTATTGAGCGCTTACTGTGTGCAGAGCACTGTACTAAGCGCTTGGGAAGTACAAGTGGGCAACATATAGAGACAATCCCTACCCAACATGGGGCTCACACTCTAGAAGGGGGAGACAGAGAACAAAACCAAACATGCTAACAAAATAAAATAAATAGAATAGATATGTACAAGTAAAATAAATAAAAAAATTAATAGAGTACTAAATATGTACAAACATATACATATATACAGGTGCTGTGGGGAAGGGAAGGAGGTAAGATGGGGGATGGAGAGGGGGACGAGGGGGATTTATTTATTCAGTCAATCAATCGTATTTATTGAGCGCTTACTGTGTGCAGAGCACTGTACTAAGCGCTTGGGAAGTACAAGTTGGCAACATAAAGAGACGGTCCCTACTCAACAGGGGGCTCACAGTCTAGAAGGGGGAGATAGACAACAAAACAAAACATACTAACAAAAATAGAATAGATATGTACAAGTAAGATAAATAAATAAAAAAAATTAATAGAGTAATAAATCTGCACAAACATATATACATATATACAGGTGCTGTGGGGAAGGGAAGGAGGTAAGATGGGGGGATGGAGAGGGGGGTGAGGGGGATTTATTTATTCAGTCAATCAATCAATCGTATTTATTGAGCGCTTACTGTGTGCAGAGCACTGTACTAAGCGCTTGGGAAGTACAAGTTGGCAACATATAGAGACGGTCCCTACCCACCAGTGGGCTCACAGTCTAAAAGGGGGAGACAGAGAACAAAACCAAACATACTAACAAAATAAAATAAATAGAATAGATAGGTACAAGTAAAATAAATAAATAAATAAATAAATAGAGTAACAAATATATACAAACATATATACATATATACAGGTGCTGTGGGGAAGGGATCAATCAATCGTATTTATTGAACGCTTACTGTGTGCAGAGCACTGGACTAAGCGCTTGGGAAGTACAAGTCGGCAACATATAGAGACGGTCCTTACCCACCAGTGGGCTCACAGTCTAAAAGGGGGAGACAGAGAACAAAACCAAACATACTAACAAAATAAAATAAATAGAATAGATATGTACAAGTAAAATAAATAAATAAATAAATAGAGGAACAAATATGTACAAACATATATACATATATACAGGTGCTGTGGGGAAGGAGGTAAGATGAGGGGATGGAGACGGGGACGAGGGGGATTTATTTATTCAGTCAATCAATCGTATTTATTGAGTGCTTACTGTGTGCAGAGCACTGTACTAAGCGCTTGGGAAGTACAAGTTGGCAACATCTAGATACAGTCCCTACCCAACAGTGAGCTCACAGTCTAAAAGGGGGAGACAGAGAACAAAACCAAACACATACTAACAAAATAAAATAAATAGAATAGATATGTACGAATAGATATGTACAAGTAAGACAAATAAAAAAATTAATAGAGTACTAAATATGTACAAACATATATACATATATACAGGTGCTGTGGGGAAGGGAAGGAGGTAAGATGGGGGATGGAGGGAGGACGAGGGGGATTTATTTATTCAGTCAATCAATCGTATTTATTGAGCGCTTACTGTGTGCAGAGCACTGTACTAAGCGCTTGGGAAGTACAAGTTGGCAACATATAGAGACGGTCCCTACCCAACAGTGGGCTCACGGTCTAAAAGAGATGGAGACGGGGATGGAGAGGGGGACGAGGGGGATTTATTTATTCAGTCATCATTATTATCATGATCCTCAATCGTATTTATTGAGCGCTTACTGTGTGCAGAGCACTGTACTAAGCGCTTGGGAAGTCCAAGCTGGCAACATATAGAGACAGTCCCTACCCAACAGTGGGCTCACAGTCTAAAAGGGGGAGACAGAGAACGAAATTCCCAAACATACTAACAAAATAAAATAAATAGAATAGATATGTACAAGTAAAATAAATAAATAAATAGAGTAACAAATATGTACAAACATATCATCATCATCAATCGTATTTATTGAGCGCTTACTACGTGCAGAGCACTGTACTAAGCGCTTGGGAAGTACAAATTGGCAACATATAGAGACAGTCCCTACCCAACAGTGGGCTCACAGTCTAAAAGGGGGAGACAGAGAACAAAACCAAACATACTAACAAAATAAAATAAATAGAATAGATATGTACAAGTAAAATAAATGAATAGAGTAATAAATCTGTACAAACATATACATATATACAGGTGCAGTGGGGAAGGGAAGGAGGTAAGATGGGGGGATGGAGAGGGGGACGAGGGGGATTTATTCAGTCAATCAATCGTATTTATTGAGCGCTTACTGTGTGCAGAGCACTGTACTAAGCGCTTGGGAAGTACAAATTGGCAACATATAGGGACAGTCCCTACCCAACAGTGGGCTCCCAGTCTAAAAGTGATGGGAATGGAGAGGGGGACGAGGGGGATTTATTTATTCAGTCGATCAATCAATCGTATTTATTGAGCGCTTACTGTGTGCACAGCACTGGACTAAGCGCTGGGAAAGTACAATTGGGCAGCAGATCTATTTATTCATTCAATCCTATTTATTGAGCGCTTACTGTGTGTAGAGCGCTGGACTAAGCCCTTGGGAAGGACAAGTCGGGAACAAATAGAGATCACCCCTCCTCCTTCCTTCCTCTCCCCCTCTCCATCCCCCCCATCTTACCTCCTTCCCTTCCCCACAGCACCTGTATATATGTATATATGGTTGTGCATATTTATTACTCTATTTATTTATTCATTTATTTTACTTGTACATATCTATCCCATTTATTTTATTTTATTAGTATGTTTGGTTTTGTTCTCTGTCTCCCCCTTTTAGACTGTGAGCCCACTGTTGGGTAGGGCCTGTCTCTATATGTCGCCAATTTGTACTTCCCAAGCGCTTAGTACAGTGCTCTGCACGTAGTAAGCGCTCAATAAATACGATTGATGATGATGATGATGATGATGATGATATATATATTTATATGTGTGTTTATAATAACACCTTTGCAGTCACAGAGATCCTTTCTCTCGGGAGCTCAAGGCACTTAGAGATCATCTTACTTAAGTAAGCGCTCAATAAATACGATTGATGATGATGATATGTTTGTACATATTTGTTACTCTATTTATTTATTTATTTATTTATTTTACCTGTACCTATCTATCCTATTTATTTTATTTTGTTAGTACGTTTGGTTTTGTTCCCTGTCTCCCCCTTTTAGACTGTGAGCCCACTGGTGGGTAGGGCCTGTCTCTATATGTCGCCAATTTGTACTTCCCAAGCGCTTAGTACAGTGCTCTGCACATAGGAAGCGCTCAATAAATACGATTGATGATGATGATATGTTTGTACATATTTGTTACTCCATTTATTTATTTATTTATTTTACTTGTACCTATCTATCCTATTTATTTTATTTTGTTAGTATGTTTGGTTTTGTTCTCTGTCTCCCCCTTTTAGACTATGAGCCCACTGGTGGGTAGTGCCTGTCTCTAGATGTTGCCAATTTGTACTTCCCAAGCGCTTAGTACAGTGCTCTGCACATAGTAAGCGCTCAATAAATATGATTGATGATGATAGTACAGTGTTTTTCACATCGTAAGCGCTTAACACATATTATTATTATTATTATTATTGTTGTTGTTGTTGTTGTTGTTGTTGTTGTTGTTGTTGTTGTTATTATTATTATTATGCCCACGGAGAAAAGTGTAGAATTGTCTGGGTTCAAAACTGTTTTTATCAGGGGGTTCTTCTCACCATCAAAGGGAATGGGAGAATGAGGGGTGGGTTTGGCCACAAAAGGGCTCTATCCTTTCTCTCTCAAGTGCTTCTCTCCGGACAGAGTGTAATTAAAATTGTGCAATAAATAAAGGTTTGCGTCAAGTCCCCGTTCAGTTGGGCATTTGGGGGGATGTCATCAGTTCCACGAGTGTGTTTTGGAGCGTTGCAAATTCCGGAGGAAAAATAAAAAAACAACGGATGCCCCGTGTGAGGATCGAACTCACGACCTTCAGATTATGAGACTGACGCGCTACCTACTGCGCTAACGAGGCTTCCCGGAAACCCACTTTTGTGAAATCTTCTTTGAATAAAGACTGGTTTTTGCTTGTGCGTTTTTTTTTATATTTGTTTAAATTGTTTGATGCTGTGGGCTAAGCGAATTCATTTCAGGTCCGGTACGAAGAGCTGAGATTCCTGCTAGCGGAAAATTGGATTAGAAGGCTTTGAAACTGGGAATGAGCCCGGGCTTTGGAGTCAGGGGTCATGGGTTCGAATCCCGGCTCTGCCCATTGCCAGCTGGGTGACTTTGGGCAAGTCACAAACTTCTCTGGGCCTCATCTGTAAAGTGGGGATTAAGACTGTGAGCCCCCCGTGGGACTTTGGGCGAGTCACAACTTCTCTGGGCCTCATCTGTAAAGCTAGCTGGGTGACTTTGGGCAAGTCACAACTTCTCTGGGCCTCATCTGTAAAGTGGGGATTAAGACTGTGAGCCCCCCGTGGGACTTTGGGCAAGTCACACCTTCTCTGGGCCTCATCTGTAAAGTGGGGATTAAGACTGTGAGCCCCCCGTGGGACTTTGGGCAAGTCACACCTTCTCTGGGCCTCATCTGTAAAGTGGGGATTAAGACTGTGAGCCCCCCATGTGGGACAACCTGATCTCCTTGTAACTCCCCCAGCGCTTAGAACAGTGCTTTACACGTAGTAAGCACTTAATAAATGCCATTATTATTATTCTGTTGGCCCTTTTAGACCGTGAGCCCACTGTTGGGTAGGGACTGTCTCTATATGTTGCCAACTTGTCCTTCCCAAGCGCTTAGTACAGTGCTCTGCACACAGTAAGCGCTCAATAAATACGATTGATGATGATGATGGTAGAAAGCCTTTTCCTTTCTTTCCTTTCTGATCTCATTCCTTCATTCCATCGTATTTATTGAGCGCTTACCGTCTGCACAGCGCTGTACTAAGCGCTTGGAAAGCACAATTCAGCAATAAAGAGAAACAAGCCCTGCTCACAGATGGAGACGGCTATCAGCATTGTTAACCGTTTTCCTGAGCATTTGCAGTTCAGCGCTTAGTACTAGCTCCCTTCCTCCCTTCAAGGCCCTGCTGAGAGCTCACCTCCTCCAGGAGGCCTTCCCAGACGGAGCCCCTCCCTTCCTCTCCCCCTCGTCCCCCTCTCCATCCCCCCTTCTTACCTCCTTCCCTTCCCCACAGCACCTGTATATATGTATATATGTTTGTACATATTTATTACTCTATTTATTTATTTATCTATTTTACTTGTACATATCTATTCTATTTATTTTATTTTGTTAGTATGTTTGGTTTTGTTCTCTGTCTCCCCTTTTAGACTGTGAGCCCACTGTTGGGTAGGGACTGTCTCTATATGTTGCCAATTTGTACTTCCCAAGCGCTTAGTACAGTGCTCTGCACATAGTAAGCGCTCAATAAATACGATTGATGATGATAGTACAGTGTTTTTCACATCGTAAGCGCTTAACACATATTATTATTATTATTGTTGTTGTTGTTGTTATTGTTATTATTATTATTATGCCCACGGAGAAAAGTGTAGAGTTGTCTGGGTTCAAAACTGTTTTTATCAGGGGGTTCTTCTCACCATCAAAGGGAATGGGAGAATGAGGGGTAGGTTTGGCCACAAAAGGGAAAAGAAGACCTCTTTGCACCCAAACCCAGATTGAAGCAGTAGAGGACAGCAAAAACGGTAAATCTCCCCTCCCTATTCACTCTTTTTTGACGTTGATGTCCCTTTACTGGCTAAACTGAAGAAAGGTGGGGAGGGGGCTTTTGGAGAAGAAAATGAAATTCCACCAGCGCTGAAGCACCCTGGACTCTAGACTGTGAGCCCATTGTGGGCAGGGATTGTCTCTGTTTACTGCTGAATTGTACTTTCCAAACGCTCAATACAGTGCTCTGCACACAGTAAACGCTCAATGAATACGATTGAATGAATGAATGAATATCTTAAATTCATTGTTTTGTCTTCCTATTCTTTCCACTGCCTGCAATAATAATAATTGTGGTATTTTGTTAAGGCTTACTCTGCGCCAAGCACTGTACTAAACGCTGGGATGGATACAAGCAAATTAGGTTAATAAACACCTCCATTACCAATCCTCTTTTGCTTGCCACTACTTTGTCCATTAAAAAGTGACAGTCTCACTCAGTAACATCATATAAACTGGATCCAGGCAACTAGAAGGATTGAACAAGGTAAGTCATTACTTTTTTTAAATGTATTCTTTCCCGGACATGACCCAGGAAAGGGGTCTGCTGAGGAAACAAGGTTTCCCCATTTCTGACTTCCTGGCTGATGTGATATAGACTTTTCAACTTTTTCAACTAACTCCTTCATTCTCTACAAGTACCACTTCTATATCATATCCCCACTGATAAGGACATCGAGATCATTCAGAAAATATGGTATAATTTGTAGCTCGTTTCATTCAATTGTATTTATTGAGTGCCTACTGTGTGCAGAGCACGGTACTAAGCGTTTGGTGACTACAATAGAACAATAAACAGACACATAATAATAATTATGGTATTTGTTAAGCGCATACTATGTACCAAGCCCGGCTATAAGTGCTGGAGTAGATACAAGGTAGTCAGGTTGTCCCATATGGGGCTCACAGTCTTAATTCCCATTTTACAGATGAGGTAACTGAGGCCCAGAGAATTGAAGTAGTGATTGTCTGGACCCTAATACTCTTAAAACAGTCATCAGTAAATACTATTTATTGAGTCTTTACTCTGTGCTTGGTGACTACAATAGAACAATAAACAGACACATAATAATAATTATGGTATTTGTTAAGCGCATACTATGTACCAAGCCCTGCTATAAGTGCTGGAGTAGATACAAGGTAGTCAGGTTGGCCCATATGGGGCTCACAGTCTTAATTCCCATTTTACAGATGAGGTAACTGAGGCCCAGAGAATTGAAGTAGTGATTGTCTGGACCTTAATACTCTTAAAACAGTCATCAGTAAATACTATTTATTGAGCCTTTACTCTGTGCTTGGTGACTACAATAGAACAATAAACAGACACATAATAATAATTATGGTATTTGTTAAGCACATACTATGTACCAAGCCCTGCTATAAGTGCTGGAGTAGATACAAGGTAGTCAGGTTGGCCCATATGGGGCTCACAGTCTTAATTCCCATTTTACAGATGAGGTAACTGAGGCCCAGAGAATTGAAGTAGTGATTGTCTGGACCTTAATACTCTTAAAACAGTCATCAGTAAATACTATTTATTGAGCCTTTACTCTGTGCTTGGTGACTACAATAGAACAATAAACAGACACATAATAATAATTATGGTATTTGTTTAGCACATACTATGTACCAAGCCCTGCTATAAGTGCTGGAGTAGATACAAGGTAATCAGGGTGTCCCACATGGGGCTCACAGTCTTAATTCCCATTTTACAGATGAGGTAACTGAGGCTCAGAGAATTGAAGTAGTGATTGTCTGGACCTTAATACTCTTAAAACAGTCATCAGTAAATACTATTTATTGAGCCTTTGTGCAGAACTGTGCCCTGCTCTTGTGCTTCTACTGTTTTCCTGTTCTGATCTGTTTAGCTATTTAGAGGATAACTATGTATTCTTTTGATATTGCTGTTGTTATTCATTGTTTTTCGTCTGTTTGTTTTTGCCTTTTTCCTGGGGGTTACCAAATATAGATTAACAAATGAGTCAAGGCAGGATGGTGTCTGTGGCTGCTGAGGTTGCAGAGATGTTCTGTTTTGTGACCCCAGATTAGGCCCATTCTACCCGTCAACCTTTTTGCGACGTGATCCCCGGAGTGCAGGACTGGACAAGTCCAAGGACTGGACTTTATATATGTATATATGTTTGTACATATTTATTACTCTATTTATTTATTTATTTATTTTACTTGTACATATCTATTCTATTTTATTTTGTTAGTATGTTTGGTTTTGTTCTCTGTCTCCCCCTTTTAGACTGTGAGCCCACTGTTGGGTAGGGACTGTCTCTATATGTTGCCAATTTGTACTTCCCAAGCGCTTAGTACAGTGCTCTGCACATAGTAAGCGCTCAATAAATACGATTGATGATGATGACAAGAGAGTGTGGATGACTCACACAAATCACCACTGCTTCAGAAACAACTCAAGCGCATGGCCTGCTGGTGGTAGGATTATCTTTCCATTTTTAACCATCGTAGTCTGCGTAATGCTCACCTGAATGGGTTAGAAAAGTGTTTGGCACATAGTAAGCGCTTAACAAATACCATCATTATTATTATTAAGGAGCCAGAAAAGGTGCATTATGGTATTTTCAAGGACAAAGTGCACAAGTGTGCAAAAGTCACTCACACTTTGTGGATTCAGTCTCATTTTTGGTGTCATCTGCAAAACAAGAGTCAATGATCTCTATCAATTCATTCATTCATTCAGTTGTATTTATTGAGGGCTTACTGTGTGCAGAGCACTGTACTAAGGGCTTGGAAAGTACAGTTTGGCTTAATTTAGTAATCAGGCACTACACTCTGCAATGATCAACCAACAGTATTTATTAAATATTTTATTGTTTATTCAACACTTGCAATGCACAAAGACATGTACCACGTACTTGAAAATACATGGTTGTTATTTAAGATGAAGTACCAGGCCCACAAGAGACTGAGGGTCCAAGGGGGAAAGGCAGAAATGGAAAAAAAATTTGAAAAATGCCTTGCTGCCTCCCCACCTCTGGAACACAATCAGTTGACCAGCATCAAAGCAATGCTTATCCTAACACACCTTCAAAGGTAGGGTGGGAAAAGAGAATGACAGCAGGCTACCCAAAAGGCTGCTCCAAAGTAAAGTGAAATGGTATAACCTTAAACGGTGTAAATTGCTGAGAAACTCAATTAACTCTCTCCCTCCCTCTTATTCACTCTCTTTCCACCGCACCCCAGGTCACACTCTTCGTTCCACTCAAGATAATTTACTCACTTCTCCTCCCACCAACATCTTGTTCACACACACATACACACCCCACTCCCCCACTGCATGGAACCTCCTCCCCCTTCATATCTGACAGACCTTAGGGAACACTCCCTTCAGAACTCTTCAAAAATCACATTTACTCCTGGAAAACTTTCCAGATTAATTTCCAATCTAACCCAGTTTATATCCACCCCCCAGTTGCCACTTCAGCACTAACATATCACCTATGAATTTAAGTGCCAAAAACCACTTGTAGCAATTATGTGCATGTAAGTTATCCTACCACCTCCTCCTAGCTCCTAACTAGCAACTATCTCCCTTGCTAGACTGTAAAATCCTTGAGGGCAGGGATCACATCCACTAATTCTACTGGGCTCTCCCAAACACTTGGTACCCAACTTCGCATACAGTAAATGCTCAGTGAATACTATTGACTGATTGATGTAGATTTGAGAAGTAGAGTGAACTAGTGGAAATAGCATGGGTTTGAGAGTTAGAGGGCCTGGGTTCTAATCCCACATCCTCTACTTGCCCATGTGTGACCTTGGGCAAGTCACTGAACTTCTCTGTGCCTCAGTTTTGTCATCTGTAAAATGGAGTCAATAAAACCAAAGAAAGATAGCACGCCTGGGTGGAGTGAGTGGTCCAGTACCGAAGCTGACTGAGAGTAGAGAGGGGATTATTTTTAGGAGGAGTGAGTGGTCCAGTATCAAAGCTGACTGAAAGTAGAGAGGGGATTATCATACAGTAAATCCATATTTTTACCAAGAAAACTCTATGGATACACTACCAGAACAATTGCAGGTGGAGGTGGACATTCTGGGAGAGATGCATCCATGGCGTCACTATGGGTCGGCTATAACTCAACAGCATAAGGCAAGAGACCATTAGATTTGGCAAGAGGAGGTCATTGGTTACCTTGGAGAGAACAGTCTCAGTGTGACAGGGACAGTAAAATGCTGGTTACAGAAATGATTATTGCCTGAACTGATCCACAAATGAATTGTCCAGATGACTGAACAAAACTGGGCTGTGGAAAAAAAAAAGTCTAATTTTGTTCATTTAACTAATTTTATTTGAACTAGCCTCAGGCCCAGATTTAGTTGGGATAATCAGTGTTTTGAGTATTCCCAATGAAAGTTTTTTTTTAATGGTATTTGTTTAGCACTTATGATGTGCCAGGCACTGTGCTAAGAGCTATGGAAGGCACAATCTAATCAGGTTGGACACAGGCCAATTCCGACATGGGGCTTACAGTCTTAACCCCCATTTTATAGATGAGGTAATTGAGGCCAACTTGTTGTCAACTTGTACTTCCCAAGCGCTTAGTACAGTGCTCTGCACACAGTAAGCGCTCAATAAATACGATTGATGATGATGATGATGAGGCACAGAGAAGTTAAGTGACTTGCCCAAGATCACACAGCAGACACGTGGCCAAGCTATTTCCTCTTCTTAAAGTGTATCTTTGCAGTAGACAAAAAGTAGGAACAGTTGTTTCTAGCTTGAGAGAATTGTACCATCAAATGGATTAAAACGAGTACATCTAGAAAAGGAAGCAAAAGGAAACAGGAGAAAAACAGCATTAGTTTAGAAATGACGGTACATGAATTTCACAGAATCACAAATTTCCAGTTGCCTGTCCCACACGCAGAAGAATATATTCAGTGTAACTGGTATTTCATGTGAACGTGCGTAATGAACAAGATGCACTGGGGAAAAAATGTAAACGTTTTTATCTCATGACACTGTGACCGAAATTGAAATGTTGAACTTCTTGATGATGGAATCTTCTCTCTTCCCTTTTTGGGTTTGTGGGGTTTTTTTATTTTTAATAGGTTTTCTTCTTTTTTAAAAACTCTCAACCCTTAATCTCGTTTCTTTTCTTTTACATTCAACTCCCTTCTCAGGCCCCCGGTTCCTCCCCCTCCTCCTTCCCTCACCCCCAACGATCTGGCCTCCTACTTCATTAACAAAATTAAATCCATCAGGTCCGACCTCCCCAAAGTCTCTTCCCCCCTTTCTCCAACCCCCCGGCTCTCAACACTCTCTGCTACTCTCCCATCCTTCCCAGCGGTATCCTCAGAGGAACTCTCCTCCCTCCTCTCAAGTGCTACTCCGGCCACCTGTGCTTCTGACCCCATTCCCTCTCATCTTATGAAATCTCTCGCTCCATCCCTTCTCCCCTCCTTAACTTCCATCTTCAACCGCTCACTCTCCACTGGTTCCTTCCCCTCTGCCTTCAAACATGCCCATGTCTCTCCCATCCTAAAAAAACCCTCTCTTGACCCCACCTCACCTTCTAGTTATCGTCCCATATCCCTCCTACCATTCCTTTCCAAACTCCTTGAACGAGTTGTCTACACGCGCTGCCTAGAATTCCTCAACAACAACTCTCTCCTCGACCCCCTCCAGTCTGGCTTCCGTCCCCTTCATTCCACGGAAACTGCGCTCTCAAAGGTCACCAATGACCTCCTGCTTGCCAAATCCAACGGCTCATACTCTGTCCTAATCCTCCTCGACCTCTCAGCTGCCTTTGACACTGTGGACCACCCCCTTCTCCTCCACACGTTATCTGACCTTGGCTTCACAGACTCCGTCCTCTCCTGGTTCTCCTCTTATCTCTCCGGTCGTTCTTTCTCAGTCTCTTTTGCAGGCTCCTCCTCCCCCTCCCATCCTCTTACGGTGGGGGTTCCCCAAGGTTCAGTACTTGGTCCCCTTCTGTTCTCAATATACACTCACTCCCTTGGTGACCTCATTCGCTCCCACGGCTTCAACTATCATCTCTACGCTGATGACACCCAGATCTACATCTCTGCCCCCGCTCTCTCCCCCTCCCTCCAGGCTCGCATCTCCTCCTGCCTTCAGGACATCTCCATCTGGATGTCCGCCCGCCACCTAAAGCTCAACATGTCGAAGACTGAGCTCCTTGTCTTCCCTCCCAAACCTTGTCCTCTCCCTGACTTTCCCATCTCTGTTGACGGCACTACCATCCTTCCCGTCTCACAAGCCCGCAACCTTGGTGTCATCCTCGACTCTGCTCTCTCATTCACCCCTCACATCCAAGCCGTCACCAAAACCTGCCGGTCTCAGCTCCGCAACATTGCCAAGATCCGCCCTTTCCTCTCCATCCAAACTGCTACCCTGCTCATTCAAGCTCTCATCCTATCCCGTCTGGACTACTGCACTAGCCTTCTCTCTGATCTCCCATCCTCGTGTCTCTCTCCACTTCAATCCATACTTCATGCTGCTGCCCGGATTATCTTTGTCCAGAAACGCTCTGGACATATTACTCCCCTCCTCAAAAACCTCCAATGGCTACCGATCAATCTGCGCATCAGGCAGAAACTCCTCACCCTGGGCTTCAAGGCTCTCCATCACCTCGCCCCCTCCTACCTCACCTCCCTTCTCTCCTTCTACTGCCCAGCCCGCACCCTCCGCTCCTCCACCGCTAATCTCCTCACTGTACCTCGCTCTCGCCTGTCCCGCCATCGACCCCCGGCCCACGTCATCCCCCGGGCCTGGAATGCCCTCCCTCTGCCCATCCGCCAAGCTAGCTCTCTTCCTCCCTTCAAGGCCCTGCTGAGAGCTCACCTCCTCCAGGAGGCCTTCCCAGACTGAGCCCCTTCTTTCCTCTCCCCCTCGTCCCCCTCTCCATCCCCCCGTCTTACCTCCTTCCCTTCCCCACAGCACCTGTATATATGTATATATGGTTGTACATATTTATTACTCTATTTATTTATTTATTTATTTATTTATTTTACTTGTACATTTCTATCCTACTTATTTTATTTTGTTGGTATGTTTGGTTCTGTTCTCTGTCTCCCCCTTTTAGACTGTGAGCCCACTGTTGGGTAGGGACTGTCTCTATGTGTTGCCAATTTGTACTTCCCAAGCGCTTAGTACAGTGCTCTGCACATAGTAAGTGCTCAATAAATACGATTGATTGATTGATTGATTGATTCACTATACCTCCTTCGCTTTTCTCCAAAACTTCATCCACGGTTTCTTTGCTTTGTTTCTTTACTTAATAATAATGATGGTATTTGTTCATTCATTCATTCAATCGTATTTATTGAGCGCTTACTGTGTGCAGAGCACTGGACTAAGCGCTTGTAAAGTACAGTTCGGCAATCCCTACCCAACAGCGGGCTCACAGTCTAAAAGGGGGAGACAACAAAACAAAACAAGAAGACAGGCATCAATAGCATCAAAATAGATAAATAGAATTATAGATATATACGCATCATTGTTAAGTGCTTACTATGTACCAAGCACTGTTCTAAGCACTGGAGTAGATACAAGGTAGTCAGATTATCCCACGTCGGGCTCACAGTCTTAATCTCCATTTTACAGACGAGGTAACTGAGGCACAGAGAAGTTAAGTGATTTGCCCAAAGTCACACAGCTGACAAGTGGCAGAGCCGGGATTAGAACCCACGACGTCTGACACCCAAGCCCGAGCTCTTTCCACTAAGCCAGTCCAGGCACCCATCGTAACCTTGCTTCACTACAGTTACTGCCTCCTCACTGGCCTCTCTGCCTCCAGTTTCACCCCCCTCTGGTTAAAACTTCACTCTATTGCCCAAATCAGTTTTCTAAAAATCATTCTTTTTTTTAATTGGTATTTGTTATGCACTTACTATGTGCCAGGCACTATACTAAGCGCTAGGGTGGATACAAGTTTAACACGTTGGACACCGTCTTAATCCCCATTTTATAGGTGAGGTAACTAAGGCACAGAAAAATTAAGTGGTTTGCCCATAGTCACACAGTAGTCAAATGGCAGAGGCAGGATTATAACCCAAATCCTCTGAATTTCAGGCTGTTTCCACTAGGCCAAGCCATTCTGCACACTCTCTTCACTCCCCCAAGACTTCCAATAGTTATATATTCATCTTCGCATCAAATGGAAACTCCTGACCATTGGCTTTAAGGCACTCCATCAACTCTCCCTCTTCCTTGTCCTCTCTCTTTCCCACCACACTGGAACTGTCTGCTTGCTTATGTCCATTGAGCCTTTAATGTTGAGACATTTATTTATATACAGTAAAGAAATATTGGGGTAGCTTTAGACTCTTTGACATTTCTCAAGTAACATATTTCTTCTCTAACACCCTTCTTCTCCTGTGAACACACCCCTTTTTATTCTAAAACGTCAGGTGAAGGAGGCATATTGAAAGGGACTTCATTCTGACCAAAGAAACCTTTGAGGAAGGTGGGGAAGAGAAGACAGCAGACAAAGAAAATCAGTCACTATGAAATAATGAAACAACTTGTGGAGTGTGAATACTTTATCACTATACCTGACTGAAGGTGTAACAGAAATAAAAATATATTTCTGTTTATAGTTCATATCTCATGCACATTGTTCTTGACTGCCTCTACAAATGGCATTTTTTTTCTCATTAATCAAATATTTTTAGTTTTCCTCATTGGTTTGCAGTTCTAGTATATACAATATAATGCTTGTACTTCTGCAAACATTCCACATAGAGTGGAAACACAGAAATGCATTTAAAGACCTTGGTTGTCAATTCAACCAATTCAGTCTAGGCATCCAATTTATAAAAATAACTATGGGCACTCTAGCACTCCAATATGCTTGTCCTACACACCCATTAGAAAGAATGATGAATCCCTTCAAAATGTTACAGGTCCTCAAGTTGCATGGAGAAGTAAAAAAGGAAGTGGTATGACTTTATGAACCTTTTTATTTGGAATAGTAAGGAAGTGGAGAGGCTTACCCACACTCTTCAAATCCCCTAAAAGGTTTAGGCGCTCTTGTACAGTACAATGGCATCGTTTCTCATCATCATCATCATATTATTATTATTAATAATGATAACAAGAATTGTGAAATTTGTTAAGATCATACTTTATGCTAACCATTTGGGTAGACACAAGATAATCAGGTCTGACACAATCCTTGTCCCTCGTGGGGCCCACAGTCTAAGGGGGAGGGAAAACAGGTATTTAATCCCCATTTTACAGATGAGGAAACTGAGGAACAACTCATCCTACGACACTTCAAACTCCGGCCACCCAGAAAGTCTTCCATTCCTGTCAGTTTCTAAAGAACTGATTAATCGATTGTGTATCTTTGCTTTTCCCACTGCGCTACTGAGGAAGAACTGTTTGATTTGTACATGGGTTATGCTGACGAAGCCTGGGGGAGGAAGAGAAGGGAGGTGCCAGAGCTAGGCAATGGTAACAGCGACTACACTCAATCTACTTGAAATCTCACCAGAAGTAACAAAAAGTGCTGACACTCTTATAAATAAAGTAGTTTTAACTACAACCATTGGCTTCCGCTGAAACCCTCCCTCTTCCTTTCTTAGAACAACTTTGAAAACTCTGCTTGAGCAATACCCTGTTTGTTTATTTGCTCGAAAGATGAGATATTTCCATGACTGATAGGTGAACTGACCAATTGTAACGTGAAAAACAAAGAGTGTAGCATCCTCCCCCAATCAGCCCACAGGGAGGCAGGGATACCCATGCATGTTGAGTTGAAGTGAAAACATTCCCGGTATAAGTAGTTCTCCATATTGAGTGTGGCAGAATAAAGGTTTGGGAAATGTTTCCTTCTTCCTTTGATTCTACAGTGATCCCCTCCTAGGAAATAACTAGTCAGAAAGTCTGACAGCTAGCTTTCCACCAGCAGAGACTACAGCAAAACAGTTTTGTGGTTGGACTAATTTTTGCTAGGGTTGCGGTAGTTTTACGGGGATGAGAGTAACATCAGGGTGTGCATTATTTTTCATTATAAATGAATGCAGCTTTATGTACTTTCTAGACTTGTTTTGAGGGCCAAATCTTATTTGAAGATTTAAAGCTAGCAAAGCACCTACCTTGAGTTTTTCTCAAAAGACCCTAAATTAATCAAAATCAAAGCCCCCAAATTCCTCTCACTGTTCTTGGCATGCATTATTTTGGGTATGGCACTTCAAATGACATCACTGTCTTAAAAATTCAGCATCCAGCAAATTTTTAAGGACTACTTAACCTCTTCAGTCTCATACACATCATTTAAAAGCGAGTGAGCTCTCTGATTTTGAAGGATTGATTTAAAAATAGAAAATAACATCGATCTACTCCTCAGTAATATTTGTTACAGTACTTACGCGGGTCACTTTAGGACGCAGTTCAGTCCCAGATAATGAGTCTGCCAGGACTCGCTCAAGCCCAGGTCAGCCTTGTCATGATGAGGTACACCTACCTTTGCTTGTCCCTTTGTCACATATAGGAGTGTGAAATACTGAGTTTCAAAGGGAACGTGTTCACTTGGAGGCCTTGAAGCTATTGATTCATTTCTCACTGCCCTATGCTCAATTCACCCACTTGCCTTCCTGCTTTCTGTCTCTTGTCAGTACAACCTTGCATGTCTCCATATCAAACCCTCATGTGTTAACAGCATGCTAATTAAACTCGTGCCTGAGGAAGCATCTCATAATCTACTACAGAAAACAGATTATTTTAGAAACCGGTTCTTCACACTTGTAAATGAAATTCCAAAGCTTGTTAAGGAGAGAAGAGTGCCTTTTAGTTTTCTCTGCTGGTATTTTACCTGTAAACCTGGGGTAGTGGAGATGATGAGGTTTGGAGGGAACCAAAATTAAGGTTTCCATGAAAGGGGTAAATTAAGACTGTAAATTTAGACTGTGAGCCCACTGTTGTGTAGGGACTGTCTCTATATGTCGCCAACTTGTACTTCCCAAGCGCTTAGTACAGTGCTCTGCACATGGTAAGCGCTCAATAAATACGATTGATTGATTGATTGATTAAATATTAGTGAGCATGCCCCTTTCCCCTTCTCTCAGTCTCAGAATGCAGCAAGGGACAAAAAATGAGGTGGCAAGAAAAGCCCTCAGCAGTCTCTCTAGGATATTATTTCACATTGGGTTGAAATTGGATTAAAAATAAAAAGGTTACGGTCAAAATTCACTTGCTTACAAATTTGAGGCTTTAGCAAATATATCTCCAGCTCCTTCTCTCTCAACCTCACAAGTCAATCATACCGGCAAATGGGCAAGTATGTGAAAATCAAAGGAGCCAGACAAACCCAGACCATCATTATGTATCCAGTGAAATTCTAAATGCTTGAACTACTGGTGTCAGAGCTCTGACCTGTATCAAACTGTAAAAGAAATATCCATTCTTTGTCGGGGGTACAGTGACAAAGTACTTCTTTCTGCTCTCTTTCTCTCCCACCGAGCCGCTTTCCTCATGTCTCCATTTTTATCCCAGTGCTTGTTCTCCACAGTACCCCTCTTCTGCAGTGTTACTGCTTTGCTTTCTGTCACCTGTTCCTCATTGTATGTTTGCGAGTACCGATGTGGTTGTGTGTTTCTCCCGGCCTGTGTGTGCATCTCCTTGAGAATATGGGCTAGTTTGATGCCTCTCTTTGTGTGTCTAGATTAAAAGAAGTTTCTGTGGGTTCCTGAATGGGTGTGCCTGGGTGTGTTGTGAGTGGGTATACGTGTGTGGGTGGAGGGGCCTCAAATTCCTCCCTTCCTCCATCCACAGACCTAGTTTCCAGACCTGCCCATTTCTCAAGGAGGTGTGTAGCTTCAAAGTCACCAGGCTGGGAAGCAGTGTGACAGGGAAAACATGGGAGAAACCCTTTACTCAGTCAACTGGGGGAAAGCTTGGACAAATCAGCAGGATTGCCTGATGGGCAGCAGAATACAGGCTATGTGGAGAAAGAACATAAGGATCCTTCTGCTGAGGGAAAAGGAGCGCCCTCCTTCCTAGGAGACATCCAAATATGGATGAATGGAGATATCTGAAGACAGCACCCTCAGTAGGAGGCAGTAGGCCTGGGGTAGATGCTATCTTTGCTTAGCTCCTAATGTAATTTGATAAAGTTCCGGGAATAACGGAGGAGAGGAATAAATGAAACCATTTCCAGATGCTAGTTATTGATTTTTTTCCACTACCTCTTGCATTCTGAATAGATCAGCTCACTGACCAAGCAATCCTCAGGGAAGCCAGCTTTTTTTTCTATATTATTTGGTCTCATTAAGGGTGTCCAAGAAAACAGGGACCGTTGTTCAAATTCATATTTTTTTTTAATTATCAGAGAAGTGAAAAAAAATAGCACATATTCTCCCCCGTTACCCATGGATACGAATTCATGAAATCACAAATGCATATACACCAGGTACCTTTTCAAGATGCCCCCAAAATCCTTCCTGTTAATTATTTAAAAATATTGTATTGGAGTAGAGAAGCTGTCTCTATAGAGAAAACGTTACTTTTCTTTATTCTCCAATTCAAACTAATAGAAGAAAAAATAGGAGTACATTTGGATCGTTAGACTTCAACCTGTTTGCTTTAATCTCCTTTCAATCAGTAAATCATATTTATCGAATGCTTACTATGTGCAGAGCACTATACTAAGCACTTGGGAGAGCATGGTACAATAAAATTAGCAGACGTGTTTCCTGTACATGATGAGCATACAGTCTAGAGAGGGAGACAGACATTAATATGAATAAATTAAATATTAATCTGATTTTGAGATGAGAAAAATTGAACTGTATCTTCTGGAAGACTATTACTGTTTTTAAATGAAAGGCATTAAAAGTAAATTGTCATGACAGAAAAATACAGGTATAATGGCAGAAGTCACATGGGTATATGTTCTAGAGGTCTAATTAAAACCATTGCCCTAGGGTCATAGAATAATTTATAGTTTTGTAAATAACTATTTCATGAGACATGTCCTCTGGGGTTATGTTTATTTCAGCTAAAGGATTATAATGCAGAATGTGAAATATATCGAATATCAATATATTGATGCTGGAAACTGACCAAGTTTTGAGAGGTGTGACTTCCCCTGGGTGATCTACGGAAGGATAAGGGGACGGGAGCCGGTGAGAACCTGAATCCCTTGTTGATGTGGTTTCTGTTTGCAGTTCTATACTTTTAAAATACTTAAACAAAAAGGAAAGATGGGCCCGAGGTCATGGAAGTGATTGTTCAAGGAACGCTGTAGTAGTCACTAAGGACTTATTAATTCTTGCACAGGGCAGAGTTATATAAACTTAGCAACAATAGATGATATCATTGATAAATGAAAATTAAGGGGACTGGTGATCTGCTCCAGAGAGAACAGTGACAGTTATCATCCTCCCTATTTCAGAAACTCACAACTTTGTGATTATCCTTGAGCAGGACCTGATTATTGCAGGGACTCATGGGACTTTAGTCCTCTAGTAGCCCTATCTCCCAGTCAATCATATTTATTATTATTATTGTTAGTAATAATAATAATAATGGTATATGTTAAGCGCTTACTATGTGCCAAGCACTTTTCTAAGCACAGGGGTAGATATAAGGTAATCAGGTTGTCCCAAGTGGGACTCACATTCTTAATCCCCATTTTACAGATGAGGTAGCCTTCCCAGACTGAGCCCCCTTTTTCCTCTCCTCCTCCGCATCCCTCGCCGTACCTCCTTCCCCTCCCCACAGCACCTGTATACATCTTTGTACAGATTTATTATTCTATTTATTTTACTTGTACATATTTACTATTCTATTTATTTTGTTAATGATGTGCATTTAGCTTTAATTCTCTTTGTTCTGACGACTTGACACCTGTCCACATGTTTTGTTTTGTTGTCTGTCTCCCCCTTCTAGACTGTGAGCCCATTGTTGGGTAGGGACCGTCTCTATATGTTGCCAACCTGTACTTCCCAAGCACTTAGCACAGTGCTCGGCACACAGTAAGCGCTCAATAAATACGATTGAATGAAAGGTAACTGAGGAACAGATGGCTTGCCCAAGGTCACTCAGCAGACAAGTAGCGGACCAGGATTCGAACCCAAGTCCTCTGACTCCCAAGCCCGTGCTCTTTCCAC
Organism: Tachyglossus aculeatus; assembly: GCF_015852505.1. Taxonomy (NCBI): domain Eukaryota; kingdom Metazoa; phylum Chordata; class Mammalia; order Monotremata; family Tachyglossidae; genus Tachyglossus; species Tachyglossus aculeatus. The sequence goes on from NC_052076.1 coordinate 44,710,145, forward strand.
TAAGCCACACTGCTTCTCTCTTGAGTGTTTACCATGTGAAGAACACTGTACTAAACACTTGGGAGAGTACAATACAAGAGAATTAGCAGACACGTCTCCTTCTCGTAACAAGGTTACATTACTATTATAAGAAATCCTGCTGTGGGGCCACTACTGTGCATGCTTCCACCCCCGAGTTCTGCCTCCAGTCTTCAGTTCCTATCCCCCAACAAGACTTGTGTAATAATAATAATAATAATAATGATGGCATTTGTTAAGCGCTTACTCTGTGCAAAGCACTGTTCTAAGCGCTGGGGGGATACAAGGTGATCAGGTTGTCCCACGTGGGGCTCACAGTCTTAATCCCCATTTTACAGATGAGGGAACTGAGGCTCAGAGAAGTTAAGTGATTTGCCCAAGGTCACACAGCAGATGTGGCGGAGCCGGCTTTCGAACCCATGACCTCTGGCTCCAAAGCCCGTGCTCTTTCCACTGAGCCGTGCTGCTGCTACTACTCCAATCTTCCACCCACCCCCACCCCACCCCATCCTGCCCCCCTCTTCCTCAGCTCCCCTCCCATCCACATCACCTCAATTCACTCCCTTTGCTCTCCCCACCTCACTACCACATGGCACTTACGCATTTATGGATATATGTATAATTCTATTTATTTATACTGATGCCTGTATACTTGTTTTGATGTGTACGTAACTATAATTTTATTTATTTATATTGATGCCTGTTTACTTGTTTGATGTCTGTCTTCCCCCTTCTAGACTGTAAGCCCTGTGTGGGCAGGGATTGTCTCTTAATTGCTGAATTGTAGTTTCCAAGCACTTAGTACAGTGCTCTGCACACAGTAAGTGCTCAATAAATACAATTAAATGAATTGAATGAATCAGCATCTCCCAGGCCCAGCTCCATGCCGTGGTGACTCAGAGTACTTGTGTGTGCGTCTCCACTGCTGCCCCTGCTGTTCCTGCTAGTGGTAGTAGCAGCAGTAATAGTAGTAGTAGTAGTGGTAGTAGTCATAGTAGTAGTAGTAGTAGTAGCAGCAGCAGTAGTAGTAGTAGTAGTAGTAGTAGTAGTAGTAGTAGTAGTAGTAGTACTACTACTACTACTACTACTACTACTACTACTACTACTACTACTAGAGAAGCAGCGTGGCTCAGAGGAAAAGAGCACGGGCTTTGGAGTCAGAGGTCATGGGTTCAAACCCCGGCTCCACCAATTGTCAGCTGTGTGACTTTGGGCAAGTCACTTGACTTCTCTGTGCCTCAGTTACCTCATCTGTAAAATGGGGATTAAGACTGTGAGCCCCACGTGGGACATCTGATCACCTTGTAACCTCCCCAGCGCTTAGAACAGTGCTCTGCACATAGTAAGTGCTTAATAAATGCCATCATTATTATTATTAGTAGTACTAATAGCCTTTGTTAAGTGGTGACTGCAGAGCGCAGTGAGCCATAGGAAGTTACATACAGGTGAAATTTAGACCAGATTCCTGGCTCTCAAGGGGAGCTATCTCAATCTAAAAATAACTAACACAGAAGGGGGAAATAAAACAATAAAAAGACAAAATCGACATAAAAGAGGTAGTACTAAATAAAATAAAAGCCATAAGTATTGGGATTAGAAGAGCACAGTGTCAGGGTTCTCGCGGCTCAGAGTCTAACAGTCTTAGACATGGTGGTCGCCACAGCTGCGGCCTTCCCAGTATTCTCTGTTCTTTGGAGACGGCCTGCTGTTGCTGCTGTTGCTGCCGCCACTGCTTCTGTCCCTCCTGAGGAGATGGAACTAGGTGAATCAGGAAGGAGGCCCCAGGATGGCAAGGTCAGGGGGCCAGGCCTGGAGGTGACACAGGTTACTGGCAAAGCGACCCGATTACCCAGTGGTTCAGAAGTCCAAGAAGAGCCCTGCTGCATGTAGGAGGTGTGTCTGTGGAATAAGGTGACTGTGCTAAGGCTAAAAAGGGACACAATATTAGAAAAGTCTGTAAAGAAACCCAGTGGTATAGCTCACCAGCTTACCCACTGTGCCCCCATCTCGTCTATCTCGCTGTCAACCCCTTTCCCACATCTTCCCCCAAGCCTGGAACTCCTTCTCCCTCCATATATGCCAGATCACCACTCTCTCCACCTTCAAAACACAATTAAGGTCACATCTTCTTCTTGAGTTCTTCTCTGATTAAGCCCTCTTTTCCCCGGCTCGCTGTCCCTTCTGTTTCGTCTATGCACTTGGATCTGTGACCTTTGGACAGTTGATATTTGCCCCATACTCAACCCCACAGCCCTTATGTACATATTCTTAAATTATTTATTACAAATTACTTTTCTGTTCTTATTCATGCCTGTCTCCTCCTCTAGACTGTAAGCTCATTATGGGCAGGGAGCATGTCTTCTAGTTCTGTTTTACTCTCCCAAGCCCTTAGAACAGTGCTCTGCACATAGTAAGCACTCAGTAAATACCACTGATTGATCTGTACGTGCTGGCCATGAAATGTTTCTGGAAACACTCCCAGAGTTGTCCCAGAATTTGGACAACAGAATGGACTTGGTAACGCTCCCTGATAGTTTGGTACATTCCCTGAGCAGTTGGCAATAGCTGCCTGTACCAGTCAGCTCCAGAGAAGGATAAGATAAAACACAAAAGCGAATATCTGGTACGTAAGTATCCTGAATGCTTTTAAAGGCGTATGATATATAAAGAATGCTTAAGGAATGAGCTCTTTGGAGCCACTCCATCATCTGAAGTTCCATGCATGGAGGTTTCCCAGCCCCTAGTAACAGTAATAATAATAAGTTTGTTAAATGCTTACTATTTTTATGGTATTTGTTTAGTTCTTACTACATGTCATGCACTGTTCTAAGCGCTGGGGTAGATAAAAGTTTATCAGGTTGGACCCAGCCTCTGTCCCACATAGGGCTCACAGTCTAATTAGCCTAGGGTCAGATCAACTCCTTGTCCTTAGCTTGGCCAACTTAGAGTGTGGGGAGGTTTACAGTTGTGTGAGTGGGTTGGGGAAGCTTGTGCCCGTAGAAAAAATGAATCAGTGGATCAATCAAACCGTGATTTGCTTCTAGAAACACTGGCATGTTCTTTGACAGGCTAGTGCAACTGATTTTGGGTTACCAGCCCAGTGCCATAAGAGCCAATTTCCAGTGTAAAAGCCTGTCTCCTCACCACTGTCCCTGCTGCCCCGACTTGCATCTCCCAGCTGTGAAATCTCCAAGTGCCCCCATGGGCTACTCCTGTCCATCAAAGGGGAGAGGCACAACAGGCCAATTCACCAATGGAAGGGCCAAATCAATCAATCAATCAATCAATCAGGCTGGGAAGTTACCAGGGAGGTTGATACAGTAATCAAGGTGAGATGGGATAAGTGACTGTATTAACGTGGTAGCAGTTTGGTTGGAGAGGAAACAGCAAATTTTCTACTAGAAGCCAGAAAAGACAGACCCGAGTAGAATTAGTGTACATATCATATACTCTATTACTTCCTCATTTGTAATTTATTGAAATGTGTGGCTCCACTACACTGTAAAGTCCCTGAGCTCAGGGATCATATTTCCTCTTTTGCTCTCTCCCAAGTACTTCGTACAGTTTTTTGTTCATTCATTCCATTGTATTTATTGAGCACTTACTGTGTGCAGACCACTGTACTCAGCGTTTGGGAGAGTACAATATAACAATAAACAGACACGTTCCCTGCCCGCAACGAGTTTACAGTCTACAGTCGAGAAAATTAGAGGTTCAATATCTGTTTTCCCACCACCCAAGACTGTGAGGCCCTTGTAGGCAATAAATGCTCCAGAGTGATTGACCGACAGTCCAGACAAGATTTTTTTCAGGCAAATGTTCATCCTTTTGGTTGAAAATTAATTGCAAGCATTATGGGCATCGTATTTCTTGGGGGTAAGTTTTTCCTAAGCCTGTTGGAATTGAGGACTATGCCATGGGAAAGGAAAACCAGTCGTTTCTGAAGCCAAGTGCTTCTAAACCCACTCCAAGTCCACCCTCAATGCCTGATAGGCAGCATCACACTTTTTCACTCCTCCATCTATGTTTTTATATTCCGCTACCACGTTGAGAGGTCTCAGACAATTCCCAGTGTATGTTTTTGGTTTTTTTTTGTGTGTGTGTGTATGTGTGTGTTGTTTTACCCTGACTACAGAATCCAAATCTGTTGTTTCCCAGCCCTGAAATGCAACAAAAAAGAACTATAGTAGTAAATCCCTCTCTACCACTGAGCTAGCTAATGACTGGGAAGCAGCATGGCATAGTGGATAGAGCAGTGGCCTAGGAGTCAGAAGGTCATGGGTTCTAATCCTGCCTCTGCCACTTGTCTGCTGTGGGTGACCTTGGGCAAGTCACTTCACTTCTCTGGGCCTCAGTTACCTCAGTGGGGGTTGAAACTGTGAGCCGCACATGGGACAGGGACTGTGTTCAACCTGATCTGCTTGTAACCACCCCAGAGGTTAGTTCAGTGCCTGGCACGTATTAAGCCCTTGACAAACACCACCATTATTATTAATCCTGGAAGAAACAGGTAGAGTCTGTGAACTTCTTCCCCACATGCTATAACCTCCTGAAAGAGGATACTGTCCTGTCCTTTAGAGTGAGGAAACCTAACTATAGATCACTATGTCCTTTTGTTTGAGGAAGCTCTTCTGTTCTTTCTCAAAACTTTGTTGTTGCTTTTTTAAAGACATGCAGGTATTGAGTTGGATTTGTTAAAAGCCCAGGGTGAGCAGCTTTCTGAGAAAGGAAAGTGGTACCTTGTAAGAAATTTTTATCTTAATTCTGTATTTGTGAAAGAGGAAAATTGGGGTGTCTTTCCTAACACTGACTTCAAAACAAAACAGTGATCTTGTGACAGGGGAATTATAATGTTCAAAAGTTAGAGAAGACTTTCCTCTAGACTCCATGTGGGGTGGAGACTGTGTCTGACCTGATTATCTTGTATCTATCCCGGTGCTTAGTACAGGGCTTGGCACCTAGTCAGCACTTAACATTACCATAAAAAATGAGTTTCAGTTTTAGCTCTGATTCTCATGACCTGAAGTCCCATAAGAAATTGCCCATTTCAGGGAACCAGGGCAGTTTCTAATGGACAGTTTTCTAGACAAAGTATCAGAGCTGAATTTTATCTTATATCTGTTTGAAACTGAGGAACTCCATGATGCTATCTATAAAAAGGAAAAAAAATAACAACTTCACCTCTGGGAAATAACTGACCAACTCTTTTTGGCAGCCTTTGTGATATCATTTATTTGAAAAGTTTAATGTTTGCCTGCATTATAGAATTAAAACACTTCCTACTGCTTAGTCAGCCTGGCAAACTCATTTCACCCAAAACTTTGCACTGGCTCCACTTCAGCTGTTTGGGAACAAGGGATGTAGAGCTAGGCATTTCACCTTACCAACAAATAGACACGGAGTGACTACATTTGATGATTCTAAAATTGTTGACATCAGGTGTCTGGTGAGCATTCTGTTGGGAATGCAAAGCAGGCCCTCTATAATTAAGTTTCTGAGGCTATAAGTCATACAATACGTGGATGCCTTTCATTCCCAGCACCCAGGATTTCCTGTGGCATTGTAACAGGATCTTCAAAATTCCACTGTATCCCAGGAACTCCAGTGGACTAAGAAGTCTCTAATGGATTGTCAACTGGCATAAGGAAATGTACAAATAAACTAAGAATTATTTCATTTCTTTGCTTTTGTTTTTGTGGGGAAATTGTGTGGCTCATCTGGATTGACCTGGGGGCAGGGTAAATGCATTTTAAAGAGAAATGCATAATAATTATGGCATTTGTTAAGCGCTCACTATGTGCCAGGCACTGAACTAAGCGCTGGGGTGGATTCAAGCAAATCGGGCTGTAGATAGTCCTTGTCCCACTTGGGGCTCACAGTCTCGATCCCCATATTACAGATGAGGAAACTGAGGCCCAGAGAAGTGAAGTGACTTGACCAAGGTCGCACAGCAGACAAGTGGCGGAGCCGGGATTAGAACTCATGACCTTCTGACTCCCAGGGCCATGCTTTATCCACCACGCCATGCAGCTTCTGGTAGATGCAGTTATATTATAAAGGAGTCAGAGAAGTGTTTCTGAAAGGAAGCATTTTCTAAAGTTTTGCAAGTTTTCAGTTGACATTAATAATAATAATAATAATAATGTTGGTATTTGTTAAGCGCTTACTATGTGCAAAGCACTGTTCTAAGCGCTGGGGGGAATACAAGGAGATGAGGTTGTCCAATGTGGGGCTCACAGTCTTAATCCCCATTTTACAGATGAGGGAACTGAGGCCCAGAGAAGTGAAGTGACTTGCCCAAGGTCACACAGCAGACATGTGGGGGAGGCAGGATTCGAACCCATGACCTGCGACTCCCAAGCCTGCGCTCTTTCCACTGAGCCACGCTGACATTCTACCATCAAGCTGATATTTACACTGACCTAATCCAGTTTGGTTCCTCCTTCTTGTTATTCATATTGCCCTCCATTTTTTACAACTAATGGAGGAAAGGTTTAGAAATAACAGCTCATGTATTAGGTTTTTTTTACAGCCTCTTTCTCTCAAAACAATAATGGCAGGCACTCTTCCCAAAACAAGGCAACGCAATATTGAATTCTGTTTAATTTGTAATCAAAACTGCAAAAGATACCACTCATACACGTTCTGTGAGAATGAGTTACTATTTCAGATTGTTTGTAGCAACCATTCCCCAAATCAGTGAACAATACATGACCCTTTTTGCTTTTCTTGGGGACAGGATTAAAAGAGGCAAGCTCAGCTTGTTTGAAGGTTTATCAAGAGATCTAATTCGCAGCCAATCCCAATTCTCCCACCCTCTTGCTCCTCATCCTCCACTCCATTTATGAGTAGATGGAGGTCTTGCTTCAGACTTCTGTTTGTCTTCTAGAGCTAACCTAGGTCTAAATTTATAGTCTGAGCAGTTTTGTCTAAGCATGACATTTTTTCCACTTTCCACAAAGCAAGGAATTCCACAGTCGGAGGCATGAAGTCTAGAATGGGAATGAGTGACTCTGTGAGCCCACTGTTGGGTAGGGACTGTCTCTATATGTTGCCTTAACTTGTACTTCCCAAGTGCTTAGTACAGTGCTCTGCACACAGTAAGCGCTCAATAAATATGATTGATTGATTGATTAGAGTGTAAAGTCATTGTGTGCAAGATACGCGTCTCGGTGTTTCTGTTATACTTTCCCAAACGCATTACACTTAGTAGAAATTCAATATATACCACTACTACTATTGACTGCCAGCACGATGTGAGCTCATAACTACCATCCTACCATCTCAAGTGTGATTAGCAGGAAGCTTGAAATTAGTTCCACATCTGATTGGGGTGTTGGCAGCTATTTCAGTTGACGCTGTGGCATGGAAGTCCTCTGCTGCAGGAGCCAAAAGCATAGATAAGTGGCCGCTGAAACTAGGGACAATTCAATTGCTATGCCCATAATTGTTTATTTGCCGTCGACTTACTTATCTACTTGTAATTTTCCTTAATGTTTACCCTCTTGCTTGTGTAACTATTGAATGTTTGTCATGCCATTTCCCCTGTTAGTTTTGTAAGTTACTTCCAGAAGGTGATTGCTTTTTATACTTCTTGTATGTCTGCTAAACCCCCAGAACTGTGCTCTGCGCGCAATTGATTCCTAAATACCGCTAATGACAACCTTCTACACCTTTCTGATGTCATTTCCCCTTTGACCTTCAGAGAGCAGTCCATGTACGGTCTGTGTGACCTTGGGCACGGCACTTAAGTTCTTTGTACCTCAGTTTCTTCATCTGTAAAATGGGGATTCAATATTATGCTAAACCCCCAGAACTGTGCTCTGCACACAATTGATTCCTAAATACCGCTAATGACAACCTTCTACACCTTTCTGATGTCATTTCCCCTTTGACCTTCAGAGAGGAGTCCATGCACGGTCTGTGTGACCTGGGGCACGGCAGTTAACTTCTCTGTACCTCAGTTTCATCATCTGTAAAATGGGGATTCAATATCTGCTGTCCCGCCTACTTAGACCGGGAGTCCTATGTGGGATAGGTATTGTGCCTGACGCGATTATCTTTTATCTCCCTCAGCATCTGGAACAGTTCTTGGCCCGTAGTAAGCTGTTAACAAATGCCACAGTTATTATCCCTGGGACATGTAATTCCAGAAATGCTTGGGCCAATGGTAGTGACTGCTGGCCTTCCGTTTGCCACCTTAGAAAAGCAGTATTCTCGTTCCTACCCCGTGGTTTTAATTCCCCATTGTCCAAAATGGGCCCCGGTGCCACCCTAAAGTGATCCCGAGCCTTTTAGAGCCGGATGATCTTTATTCCGAGTTCCTGGACCTTTTTATCCTATCACATAATTCATTCATTCATTAGTTCAATCGTATTTATTGAGTGCTTACTGTGTGCGGAGCACTGTACTAAGCGCTTGGGAAGTCCAAGTCGGCAACATCTAGAGACTACCCAACAACGGCTCCGCCACATGTCTGCTGTGTGACCTTGGGCATGTCACTTAACTTCTCTGAGCCTCAGTTACCTCATCTGTAAAATGGGGATTAGGACTGTGAGCCCCACGTGGGACAAACTGATCACCTTGTATTTCCCCAGCGCTTAGAACAGTGCTTTGCACATAGTAAGTTTTTAACAAATGCCATTATTATTATTATTGTTATTATTATTATAATGGCCTCAGCCGGGTCTTTCGTCGAAATCAGCCTCTCCAGACCCGTCTCCTCAGGGATTGAAAAGGTTCTGGTGAGCTCAGCATCCTTGCTAGATTTATTGGAATCATGTGGTGGAGGCGGATGTGATAAATGTCACCTCGTCCCCCCTCCATCCCCCCACCTTACCTCCTTCCCTTCCCCACAGCATCTGTATATATGTATATATGTTTGTACATATTTATTACTCTATTTATTTATTTATTTATTTTACTTGTACATATCTATTCTATTTATTTTATTTTGTCAGTATGTTTGCTTTCGTTCTCTGTCTCCCTCTTTTAGACTGTGAGCCCGCTGTTGGGTAGGGACTGTCTCTATATGTTGCCCACTTGTACTTCCCAAGCGCTTAGTACAGTGCTCTGCACACAGTAAGCGCTAAATAAATCCCCCTCTTCCCCCCTCCATCCCATCTTACCTCCTTCCCTTCCCCACAGCACCTGTATATATGTATATATGTTTGTACATATTTATTACTCTATTTATTTTACTTGTACATATCTATTCTATTAATTTTATTTCATTAGTATGTTTGGTTTTGTTCTCTGTCTCCCCCTTTTAGACTGTGAGCCCGCTGTTGGGTAGGGACTGTCTCTGTATGTTGCCAACTTGTACTTCCCCAGCGCTTAGTACAGTGCTCCGCATACGGTAAGTGCTCAATACGATTGATTGATTTTGTTCTCTGTCTCCCCCTTTTAGACTGTAAGCCCCCTGTTGGGTAGGGACTGTCTCTGTATGTTGCCAACTTGTACTTCCCAAGCGCTTAGTACAGTGCTCTGCACACAGTAAGCGCTCAATAAATGATTGATTGACTTTGTTCTCTGTCTCCCCCTTTTAGACTGTGAGCCCACTGTGGGGTAGGGACTGTCTCTATATGTTGCCAACTTGTCCTTCCCAAGCGCTTAGTACAGTACTCCGCACACAGTAAGCGCTCAATAAATACGATTGATTTTGTTCTCTGTCTCCCCCTTTTAGACTGTGAGCCCGCTGTTGGGTAGGGACTGTCTCTGTATGTTGCCAACTTGTACTTCCCCAGCGCTTAGTACAGTGCTCCGCATACGGTAAGTGCTCAATACGATTGATTGATTTTGTTCTCTGTCTCCCCCTTTTAGACTGTAAGCCCACTGTGGGGTAGGGACTGTCTCTATATGTTGCCAACTTGTCCTTCCCAAGCGCTTAGTACAGTACTCCGCACACAGTAAGCGCTCAATAAATACGATTGATTTTGTTCTCTGTCTCCCCCTTTTAGACTGTGAGCCCGCTGTTGGGTAGGGACTGTCTCTGTATGTTGCCAACTTGTACTTCCCCAGCGCTTAGTACAGTGCTCCGCATACGGTAAGTGCTCAATACGATTGATTGATTTTGTTCTCCGTCTCCCCCTTTTAGACTGTGAGCCCCCTGTTGGGTAGGGACTGTCTCTGTATGTTGCCTTAACTTGTACTTCCCAAGCGCTTAGTACAGTGCTCCGCACACAATAAGTGCTCAATAAATACGATTGATTGATTGATTTTGTTCTCCATCTCCCCCTTGTAGACTGTGAGCCCCCTGTTGGGTAGGGACTGTCTCTATTTGTTGCCAACTTGTACTTCCCAAGTGCTTAGTACAGTGCTCCGCACACAGTAAGCGCTCAATAAATACGATTGATTGATTGATTTTGTTCTCTGCCTCCCCCTTTTAGACTGTAAGCCCCCTGTTGGGTAGGGACTGTCTCCATATGTTGCCAACTTGTACTTCCCAAGCGCTTAGTACAGTGCTCCGCACCCAGTAAGCGCTCAATAAATACGATGGATTGATTGATTGATTTTGTTGTCTGTCTCCCCCTTTTAGACTGTGAGCCCCCTGTTGGGTAGGGACCGTCTCTATACGTTGCCTTAACTTGTACTTCCCAAGCGCTTAGTCCAGTGCTCCGCACACAGTAAGTGCTCAATACGATTGATTGATTGATTGATTGTTGTCTGACAGACAGGCAGGCTCTCACATTACCCCAGGGCGGGGATATTAGAACAGTGCTTGGCAAATACCATCGGTGGTGTTTATTATTATTATTATTATTATTTATTATTATTATTATTGAGTTGCAGCGCTGCCCTGAAACGTGAAGCCGTGAGGCCGGGAAGATGGCGCCTGGGGACGGCTTCTTCTCGCCTCAGGGGCGCTGAGCTTCCCTCCCCGGCGAGGGCCCGCTCTGCGCGCATGCGCCGCGGCGCCGCCTGCCGGCTTCCGCCACGCTCAACATGGCGGCGGGCGCGGCCTCCTTCGCCGCCCCGCCCCTCTGTGACGTCAGGCGCGTCACGTGACCCGGCTGCGGGGCTTGGGGCGGGGGGTCGGGGGTTGAGGAGAAGGGAAACGGCCGTCGCAGGAGACGGAGCTCCAGACCAACCGTCGTCGTCGTCGCCGCCGCCCCGGAGTCCCCTCCAATCGTTCTCCCCGCCATGCCGTCCGAAAAGTCCTTCAAGCAACGCCGGACGTTTGGTGGGTGTGCGCCGCCGCCGCCGACAAGGGGAGCCCGGACCGTCCGTCGGTCGGTCGGTCGGCCGGTCGGCCGGTCGGTCGGCCCGCCCGGGGCGTCGACTAGGCCGGGGGAGGGGCGGGACGGGTCGGGGAGAGAGAGAGAGAGAGAGAGAGAGAGAGAGAGGTGTGTGGTATGTGTCTATATGTGTGGTATGTTTGTGTGTGGGGGGGTATGTTTGTGTGTGGTGTTTGTGTGTGGTATGTGTTTATGTGGGATTTATGTGTGGTGTGTGTTGTGTTTGTGTGAGGTTTCTGTGTGGTATGTGTGTGTTGTATTTGTGTGTGGTGTTTGTGTGGGGTTTGTGTGTGGGTTTTGTGTGTGGTATGTGTTTATGTGGGGTTTGTGTGGGGTATGTGTTTGTGTGGGGTCTGTGTGTAGGGTTTATGTGTGGTATGTGTTTGTGTGGAGTTTATGTGTGATATGTGTTTGTGTGTGGTATGTGTTTGTGTGTGGGGCTTGTGTGGGGTTTGTGTATGGTATGTGTTTGTGTGTGGGACTTGGGGTTTGTGTGTGGGGCTTGTGTGGGTTTTGTGTGTGATATGTGTTTGTGTGTGGTATGTGTGTATGGTGTCTGTGTGGTATGTGTGTGTTTGTGAGGTGTGTGTGGTGTCTGTGTGTATGGTGTCTGTGTGGTATGTGTGTGTTTGTGAGGCGTCTGTGGTGTCTGTGTGTATGGTGTCTGTGTGGTATGTGTGTGTTTGTGAGGTGTATGTGGTGTCTGTGTGTATGGTGTCTGTGTGGTATGTGTGTGTTTGTGAGGCGTCTGTGGTGTATGTGTGTGTGTTTGTGAGGTGTCTGTGGTGTATGTGTGTTTGTGAGGTCTGTGGTGTATGTGTGTTTGTGAGGTGTCTGGTGTATGTGTGTATTTGTGAGGTGTGTGTGGTGTATGTGTGTGTTTGTGAGGTGTGTGTGGTGTCTGTGTGTGTTTGTGAGGTGTGTGTGGTGTCTGTGTGTGTTTGTGAGGTGTGTGTGGTGTCTGTGTGTGTTTGTGAGGTGTGTGTGGTGTCTGTGTGTGTTTGTGAGGTGTGTGTGGTGTCTGTGTGTGTTTGTGAGGTGTGTGTGGTGTATGTGTGTAGGGTGTTTGTGAGAGAAGCGGGGAAGGGTCCTGCCTTGGGTGATCCGGCCTGGGCGGAAGCCCTCTCCCAACTGCCCCCCTCCCCTCCCCTCACCTTGTTTATTCCTTCCTTTATTTATTATTTATTCCTGTTCACCTCCGTCTCCCCCTCGAGCTTCCGGGCTCGCGGTGGCCAGGGTCTGTGTCTGAGCCGCCCCCGGTCCTTTCCCAAGCGCTTAATGCGGGGCTTTCCGCGCTCAGTAAGGCCGATGTGATGAGGCTTGAGGCGGGTGGAGGCAGGGAGGCCGGCCCTCACCGAGGCCCCGAGGCCCGCCGACAGTCTCCTCAGGGGCGGCCCAGGATTAGAACAGTGCTTCGCACGTAGTGAGCGCTTAACAAATGCCATAATAATAATAATAATAATAATAATAATAATTATTATTATTATTATTATTATTATGGGCAGCCTGCCCAAGCCCCCGGCGGGAGTGGGCCCATCTCCCCCTTGGGGGGCGACGGGCGGCCGGATTCGCGGTGCACGTTGACGAGAAGGGGCTTCCCTCAGGGAGGGTTGGAGGGAAAGCCGTTTTTATCACCCGGATGGCCACATTACCAGGCGAAGGGCCCCTTTCCATAATAATAATAATAAAATCATTATTCCGGTATTGGTTAAGCAGCTTGGTTTAACGGAAAGAGCCCGGGCCTGGGAGGTCAGAGGACGTGGGCTCTAATCTCGGCCCCACCGCTCGTCTGCTGCGTGACCTTGGACAAGCCACTTCTCTGTGCCTCAGTCACCGCATTTGGAAAATGGGGATGAAGACCGTGAGTCCCGCGTGGGGCAACCTGATTGCCCTGTATCTATCTACCCCAGCGCTTAGAAATAGCGTTTGACTCAAGTGCTTAATAAGTACCATTATTATTATTATTAAGCACTTGCTCTGTGCTAGACACTGTACTAAGCTCCGGGGTGGATACAAGCAGATCAGACTGGGCACAGTCCCTGTCCCACGTGGGGCTCAGTCTCAATCCTCCTTTTCCAGAGGAGGGAACCGAGGCCCAGAGAAGTGAAGTGACTTGCCCAGCAGCACAAAGCAGACCAGTGGCGGAGCCTAGATTTCTGTGAATAGGCGGCATACCCCCAGGCACATTTGGGTTGTAGCTATTTTTTTTCCTTGTACTGTCTTCTGAGAAGGAAATCAGAGAAGAGGGGGTGCTGAGAAAACTCAGACTGTTGGCTTGTCGACCCACTGAGCCGGGTTTACCCAGTCAGAGAAGGACTTCATTTGGGGCCTGAGAGAATTGACAAAATCAAAGGGTCGGTGGGGTAGGGCTTAGGATGATGATGAGGAATGATTCTCTAAGACGACAGAGGCACACATGGGCAGGCCCCGGAGTCCCGGTGGAAAGTGAAATGCTCAAAATTTTGGTTTTTCAAGAAGAACCAAGGGCGTGCTGAATCATGACCCCGCCTGCCATCTTTTGGCCAACTGGGATGGGTGCCTGCTGCAGGCGATCTATGCTTACCTTCATCCCTCTCTCCAGCCTGGCTTATTTTGTTTTCCCAAAACTGGAGTCCAGTTTAAAGGGAAATGCTGAGTTTCCAGGAGAGATTATTTTGAGGAAGCACAGCCATCAGCACGAGGCTTGGACTCGTGCATGCCAAACTTCTGACACGTCCATGTTGTGCTGGTGATGCCAGGGATACTGTTGAATCATCTTCAGGTAGTGTTGCTCCTTTTGCTGATCAGTCATGTGTCTCTTTATCCAGACAAAGTGGAAGGAATCTCCTAAAAATGTCTGCACTGTAATTGTAAGAAGTAAAAATAGTGTGACATGGGAGATTGGGAAAACTCACTCCCGTGACTCGCAGTCACAGAATATCCCATTTTAGGATATTCTGATGGGTCATTGTTAGCCAGAGAGTTTAGTGTACACAGGAAATAATTATCATTACAACAGGAGGACCTGTTTTCTCTTTGGGCCTTAAATCAAGCTCCTATTTTTAACCCTCCTAAGAAGGCAAATTGCCTTATGTCATCTATGCTGGTTTCCCTACAGTCTTGACTGGAACAAGAAACCCAGCTTCATTTCATTGGCACTCAATTGAAAATGAAAGTAAAGGTCATGATCACAGTGTTTACACTTCCCGTATACAGTAGACAAATGAAAAAAGAGTGGTACTTGTAGGATAGCTTGTTTATGCAGGAGCTGAATAGCAGACTTCGTGTATTAAGTGCTGTTTATAACTACTCTTAAAATGGCATGTTCTGGTGTGACAGAGAAACATCTCTGAAGTTCTGTAAATGTTCATTTCAGCAGTAAATTAGATTCCTGTGAATTTCATTAGCAACTTTAACAGCGATCCTGCTTGTCTAATGATGTCTATAGAATTTACAAGAGCCTAGTAAAAGCTCTTCATGGTGATGACACTGGAGATAATCGTGCAAGTTCCATTGTTTTTAAAATTCCAGAATTAATTTCATGTGCCCCATGCCCAAAGGGAGCATTTACCTTCTAACTTAATGGTTATCGGAGTTGAGGAAAAGTGTGGCATTTTGTAAAATTGAAAGTGTATGTTTCCCACATTTGCAAATCTCAGAGATTAGTCAGCAAGGACAGTATGTACCTTTCAGGAATAGTTTTTCAGTTTATCGAAGTTGGGGGGGGAGAGGCGGGGATCTAGCAGTAATAGTTTGTAACACTTCTAAAATACTTTGCTCTTCTGTTTTTGGCTAGAGACTCGAGGCTTCTTTTTGTTTCATGTCACATCTTTACTTGTGTCCTAGCTAATATGGCTGACAGTCTCTTGGCAGAGGAGCCTGTAGATTTACCCTGCCCTTTTAGGAGTGACCCATGATATCACTACTACTTTGCCCCCAAATCTGCTTTCTCCTTCTGCTGTCAGCAACCCTCAGTCACAGGTATTAAATTCAGTTAGGATGGCAGCCAAACAGTTGCCACTGCAACAAATGCTGTCAAATACAGTCTCATTATCAGTAACTCGGGGCTTATTTTGAGTGAGACACATGTTGGTAATCTGTGAAAAACTCATCCAGCTACCATTTTATTTTGTTGCTCCCTTTTACTAAGCTTATGCCTCAGAGTTTTGTCCACATATTCTAAAATGAAAGTTGCATTTGTAAAAACAAATGGTTTACTCTAATAGAAAATTATTTATTTTTTTTAAGTGTCATTCTTTCTTGGTCAGTACTGCAAGATTATTCCCAAGGCTCTTTGCTTCTGGTGACTTCTAGTTTTTTCTGATAGCCATCGTGCTGAAAGATATCAAATATCACTTAATGGAAACTGCTTTTTCCCTTGCCCTGATGTTACTTTTTTGAATCCCAAGGTGGACAGTTTTGTTGAGATTTGTAGTTTTCAGATTCAGAGTAAATTCAGGCAACTGATTTCTTGATTAGAACAAGGTTTTATACACTAAGAAATCTGGCTGCTGTTTGCACTAAGAGCAATCTGGCTTTTTGATGCAGTTCTTTTTCTTAAGTGGTTGGGCTTAATGCAGATGTGATATTTATAGGATGAATTATTAATCATGAATGGAAACTATTCCTTCAAATTCTGTTTACTTGTCCAGATTTTGTCAACTACACCAAATTTCAGGTGTAAAATTATTCAGATTGGCAGGAAAAAATTCAATTTAGTTTAAAAAAGAGTTGAATGGAGTAAGGGACAGCCCATTAAGAATTTCTGCACACCAAATGATATTTGAACACTGTTCCATCTACAAAATTCTAATTGGGTGTGGCCATATCAATCAGGGCAATGCTTCCCTTCACCACTCCATGAGGTCCTTCAGTCCTCCGCTGCTGCTCATGTCACTAAGGTGAATAGATTACAAGAACCATCCATACTAGACATCGAGCTGTTATATTAACTGAGATTTCTCCAAATGAACAAAGGGAAAACACTATATTTCTTTTAGATTTTCTTAAAACAAACTCTGCCCTGTAAGGTTGTATGTATCTGGGAGGCTGCTGATTTCTGTAGGAACTTCTGGACAAAGTGCTGATCAGATAGATGATGGAGGCCCTAATTCTTTAATTAAATCATATTTATTGAGCGCTCTGTGCAGAGCACTGGACTAAGAGCTCGCCTTGATGTCACCCGTCTCGCCGCTGACTCTTGGCCCACGTCCTGCCTCTGGCCTGGAACGCCCTCCATCTTCAAATCTTCTGGACAATTACTCTCCTCACCCTTTAAAACCTTATTGAAGGCACATCTCCTCCAAGAGGCCTTCCCAGACTAAGCCCCACTTTTCCTCATCTCCCACTCCCTTCTGCATCGCCCTGACTTGCTCCTTTTGCTCTCCCCCACACCTTCCCCCAGCCCCACAGCACTTATGTATATATCTGTGATTTTATTTATTTGTATTGATGCCTGTTTTTCCACCTGTAGCCTGTGAGCTAACTGTGGGCAGGGATTGTCACTGTTTATTATTGTATTGTACTTTCCCAAGTGCTTAACAAAGCACTCAGTGCACAGTAAGCACTTAATAAATACAACTGAATGAATGAGAGTACAATACAACAATAATCAGACACATTCCCTGCCCACAATAAGCTTACAGTCTAGATGGAGGGGAGACAGACATTAATAGAAATCAGTAAATTACAGATAGGTATATAAGTGCTGTGGGGCTGAGGGGGGAGCAACAAAGGGAGCAAGTCAGGGTGATACAGAAGGGATTGGGGCAGGGGAGGGCGGCTTAGGGAAGGCCTCCTGGAGGAGATGTGGACAACATTGTCAGATTTGAGGAGGGAGAACGTTCCAGGGCAGAGGCAGAATGTGGGCGAGGAGTTGGTGGTGAGATAGGCAAGATGGAGGCACAGTGAAAGGGTTAGCATTAGAGGAGTGAAATGTGTGGGCTGTAGGAGAGTAGCGAAGTGAGGTAGGAGGGGGCAAGGTGATAGAATGCTTTAAAGCCAGTGGTGAGGAGTTCTTGTTTGATGCTGAGGTGGGTGGGCAGCCACTTAGTGTTTTGAGGAGTGGAGTGACATATCCTGGACGTTTTTTTGTAGAAAAATGATCCAGGCAGCAGGGTGAATTGTGGACTGAAAGTGGGGAGAGGCAGGAGGCTGCGAGGTCAGCAAGGATACTGATCCAGTTCAGCTAATCACTAATCCAGTTCCATGCCTGATTGCTTTAGGAAATCAAGTGAACCATGCTAGGCAGGGGAAGCCCCAAACTCTTGAGGGCTGAGGTGGGGGGTTGGGGTGGGGGGGGTGGGGGGGAATTCACTAGCTTGACAGAATTGCAGCTCTCAAAGTGTAGTATAAAGACCATAGATGCAAGTCAGAAGCAGTTATTACTATACATACAGATTGAATTTGGATTAGAGTATGTGCTTACCTGTGCAGAGCTCAACGGTGTAAAGTGATGATTACCAAGCTCTTTATAATCGTTTCTTTTCCCCACAGAACAAAGAGTAGAAGATGTGCGACTTATTCGAGAGCAGCACCCAACCAAAATACCGGTAGGTAAAGGTTTGAGCCTGTAGGTAGTAACTAATATAACATGAAAAATCACACTTGAAAGTTATCATTCATTTGAGATCTATCAAGAAAGTCTGTTGAGTTACAAGACCTGTCCTTTCTTTGTGCTCTTGGGATTGGAAAACAACCCAAAATCATATTGCAGTCACAAAAATATAATTTCTGGAAAGAGCTGCTTGACATGAATGAACATTTGTGCACAAGGAGTTTCGTAGAACTAGAAGAAATTTATCGTATTCAATGGGGGGTGAACTGGGTGGGGGCGGCGAGGGGGCCGGGAGGAGAAGAGGATGATGTATCAGGGCTCTGATGTTGTGAAATAAACCCGATGCCTTGTAGCAGAAAAGAACACTTGCTTCTGGGACTCTCTAGATCTTGGTTCTCAAATGCAGCCAGTAGATAATATGAATCTGTTAGTTATCCTGCTAAGCTTTTTGTTTTGTGTTTTTCCACCAACAAACGTGGTAAATCATTGTTCAACTTCTTGAGAAGCAGTGTGGCTTAATGGAAAGAGCACAGGCTTGGGAGTCAGGTCATGGGTTCTCCCCCTTCTAGACTGTGAGCCCACTGTTAGGTAGGGACCGTCTCTATATGTTGCCAACTTGGACTTTCCAAGCGCTTAGTACAGTGCCCTGCACACAGTAAGCACTCAAATACGATTGAATGAATGAATGGGTTCTAATTCTGGTTCTGCCGCTTGTCAGCTGTGTGACCTTGGACAAGTCACTTAACTTCTCTGGGCCTCAGTTACCTTATCTGTAAAATGGGGATGAAGACTGTGAGCCCCATGTGGGTCAACCTGATTACCTTGTACCTACCCCAGCGCTTAGAACAGTGCTTGGCACATAGTAAGCACTTAACAAGTACCAACATTATTATTATTTGTCTCACTCATTTCTTTTTGGTGTGACTTCATCACAAAATATGGGGTGATTGGAAATATCAGTCTGTAAGCTGTTATCACAAGGACACTGAATGTATCTGTTCAGGATTGTTTGCCTTCTGTAGTGGGAAATTTACACTCCATTGAAGTAGTGAGGCATTTCCTTTCTTTGAATTATTAGCCTTCTTGAGATGTGTGTATCTTCTCTTAATCATTTTCCCTAATTGCTGTCTTTAAAAAACTGCTGGGTGGAGTGTTGGGGTTTTAGGAGGGATTGGTATGAGCCTGTATATTTTTTGCAAAGAAATGTAGAATTATTTGCATGAGAATATTCTGTGACTTAACGAAAGGTGTTTGTCTTTTGAAAACACTCCTCACTGACTTAACAAAGGGGAATTTTCCAAAATACTGGATAGTGGTTGCTTTCTGATGTACCTCCAAAGTATACATGTCTTCATGATAGTGATAATAATTGTGGTATTAGCACTTGCTATATGCCAAACGCTGTACTAAATGCTGGGGTAGATGTGAGAATTTGGTCCCACGTGGGGCTCACAATCTGAGGAGGGAGAACAGGAATTGAATTACCATTTTACAGATGAGGGAACTGAGGCACAGTGAAGTGATTTGCCCAAGGTCACCCAGGAGTTAAGTGGTGGAGCCAGGATTAGACTCAGATCCTCTTAACTCCTGTTCCTGCACTCTTTCAACAAGGCCACGCCTCTTCAAATTAAGTGTCACTCCATACTGGGCTTTTTTTTGTTGCTATTTTAACAGTTCTGTCAGTTTTTATGTGCTAGGCAACACCAGGGAGAGAGTAGAAAACAAAAGACCACACTCGGTATTTTGCATGTCATATTGGTTGCTACAGCTTAGGAAAAACACAACTGAGCTAGAGAAACTAGAGTCAGAAAAGAGCAGCAGCAATTATGGCAGAATGGAGCAGCTTCCATCTAAAAAAAAATTAGGCCTGACTTTGGAGAATGACTGCTGAGAGGGGACATAATTTGAAGTCTGAAATCATTAAGGAAAAGGTAAACACCAAATTATTGTTGCCCAAATCCTTTAACATCAGGACACAGGGAGACTACTGGTGCTTGAAGGAAACATTTCACACAGTTGGTGAGTAAGCATATGGAGTTATTTGCTGAGAAATTTTCTAGACAGGAAGCATCAGTGGGTGTGGATAAATTCAAGGGCAAAAATATTAGGGATACGTAGGTAAGCCCTATCCTAGTTGTTGCCCTCCTTGGAATATCTGCAGTTGCTCCTCCAAGTAGACTCCTGCTACTGTCGGAGCCGTCATAACACTGAGCTGGAATGTCCAGTGGTTTGAGGTAACTTTTTTATGTTCTACGTTATCTCATACTTAAAACCACAAATCAGCTCAATTTTTAAAAGATGTGGTCACAAAAATGCCAGCAATAATGGCCATGGCAAAAGATTGGGGAATTGTGTTCAATAACTAGGCTACCAACAAAAGGAAATGGCTTTGAGTGGAATCTTTGTTGGTAGAATGTAATCAGGGGTTAGAGTGGCCCAAGATATCCTGATCTATTCTTTCTATTTACATTTTACTCCCCTAAGGGAATTACAGATTTTTTTGTTCTTATTTCATGGGCTTGTTGTGGGCAGGGATGTTATATGTATATATTGTCCTATCCCAAGCTCTAAGTACAGTGCTTTGCACACAGTAAGCACTGCAATAAATATGATGATGATTATTATTATGGAGCTTCAGCATTGTATTGTTATTCTGGGTGGGTTGAAGGGCCATCATTACTTTATGGCTAACCATTTGCCCAGCAGAGGTTCCACCTCTTTTAATACAGGGACATATGTCCTTGTATCCATACTCATTCCCTAGAGGCTTCTAAAACTTGCACAAAGATGAGCACTTTTGGGCTAGGCAAATCATGACCCAGGTTCAAATTTTTAAGTTCACACCTCCTCTTCAAACTGATTTTGAATGTTTTCTGAATGCTTCTCTCCCATTTTCTTTCCATACTGATTACCCTCCAGTTTCCCAAGTGCCATTCTTTTTCACTGGGGTAGGCTCTAGGAACAGAGGCATTACGGGTGGTGGGGTTGGCGGTCTGATGGATTTAAAAAACAATTTGCTGGCCTCCTAAAGGGGGTGGATGAAGGAGTCAAACTTCTTAGAAAGTGTATCATTTCTTCTTTAATGTCGTACTTTCATTTTGACCAAAACTGCATGCACACTTACAGTTTCTTCTGCAATAGTACTTATTTCTATCTGGACAGATATCTGTGTGGAGAAGAATGTTCCCTGAATTCTTAACAGTGGTCTGGCCAAAATGCATAATGAAAGCACACATTCTAGCGGAATGGACTATTACATTCCTTATGCAGCTCAGTGTTAAAGAAATTAAATCTTAGTTCTTGTAATGCCTGAGATTCACCACCTTAAAAGAAAATGAAGTGCCAAGAATGTTATTCTGCATCCTAACTCGGGGGTTAATAATAATGGCACTTATTAATTGCTTATTATGTACTAAAGTCGGAAAGTGTCAGTCTGACATGAGGCTTACAGTTGAAGAAGGAGGCAGAGCAGGTTACCTTATCCTCATACAGATGAGGGAACTGAGGCCCAGAATGGTTACTTTCCAATAGGCCATACCACCTTTTGAATTGCACATTTCAGGATTATGTACTTTGAGTCATTTATGAACACCGAGTCTCAGTCAATTAATCAGTGGCCTTCATCGAGGACAGAGGGGTTTGTTCCTTCAGTAAATGATAAAATCAAAGCCTCTCCATCTTCACTCAACTAAAAACACTACCTGAGGTCTTTTGAGCAGACAGGGCACAATGGCCTAGAGGAAAGAGCATAGGACTGGCAGATAACTGAGGTTCAGGCCCAGCTCTGCCACTGGCCTGTGTATGACCTTGGGTAAGTCACTTAACTGGTTACATCAGGCTTCAGTTCCTCTTCAGGAACAGGGGAATAGATACTAGTTTTCCCTTTAGGAGATTGTGAGCCATGTCAGCTAATTATAATAATGTTGGCATTTGTTAAGCGCTTACTATGTGCAAAGCACTGTTCTAAGCGCTTGGGGGGATACAAAGTGATCAGGTTGTCCCACGTGGGGCTCACAGTCTTAATCCCCATTTTACAGATGAGGTAACTGAGGCTCAGAGAAGTTAAGTGACTTGCCCAAGGTCACACAGCAGACATGTGGTGGAGTTGGGATTCGAACCCATGACCTCTGACTCCAAAGCCCGTGCTCTTTCCACTGAGCCACACTGCTTCTCTAAAAGCTAGTGCTTGGAACTAACTAAGCACTTATTATCAGTGTTAGAATTATTAGAAAAAGGTATTTGTTGTAATTTTGAGATCCCTAAATATACACTTCAGGAACAAAGGTACAGAAGAACCTTTGAGAGCCACTTTGATCCTGCCATTGTTAACCAATCTGTGGTATTTAGTGTGTGCTTATGTGCAGAGCACTACACAGCAGCATCTTTTTATTTGCCCATTATATGCATTTAAGTTATTCTGACTTATGCACAAAACTCCCATGCTTTTTAAAAAGAAAATCCACTTTTAAAGCTTTATCGGTTATTTTTTTCATTAGAATTTGCAGCCAGTCCTCTTGTGTTTTCCACCTGGTTATTTAGCATTAGTTTTGGATGAAAAGATTTGTTAAAGGGATGTGCAAATTATTTATCTTTTTGGTTGAGATGGACATAGGGAATTGTGACAGGTCTGGGAACTGAGTGGCTGTCCTGCCCTTTCAAGAAGCCATTGTAGCCACACATCCTTTTTGTCATTCTCAGATTTGAAGTCCCTTTTTTCGCTCCTTTAGAGATACCCTACCCCGGACATAACCTGGCTATCTGGGTGAGGCTACCCAACTCTCTGCTCAGTTCGATTTGTCTTAAACAGCTCATTAGCCCCAGAAGCTCAAGGTTTATAAAGTAGCTGCCTCAGCCTATATGATATTCTGCCAAAGGAATCAAAGTGAAAGATGCGTAGATTTTTCTCTCTAGCGGGAGACACAGGGGGAAAAAATGGGAAGCAGCATGGTTGCTAAGCATGGGCCTAAGAAGCTAGAGAACCTGGGTTCTACTTCTGGATCTACCACTTGCCTGCTGTGTAATTTTGGGAAAGTAACTTTTCTATGTTTCAGTTTCCTCAGCTGCAAAATGGGGACTCGATACCTTTCTCCCTCCTCCTTAAACTGCGAGGCCCTTGTGGGGTAAGGGCCTTATTCGGCCTGATTAATTAGTATCTACCCCAGCACTCAGAACAGTGCTTGACACATAATAAACACCTAACGAATACCATTAAAAAAGATAAATGAGGTCTGATGGAGCTTTGGAGAAAAGTTAGTGGAGCAAAATTTGATGCTGGGGCCCCAATTTTTGGGACAAGCATCTAAGAGAAGCGGCATGGCTTAGTGGTAAGAGCACAGGCTTGGGAGTTGGAGGTCGTGGGTTCTAATCCCTGCTCCCTCACATGTCAGCTGTGTGACTTTGGGCAATCACTTAGCTTCTCTGTGCCTCAGTTCCCTCATCTGTAAAATGGGGATGAAGACTGAGCCCCACGTGGGACAACCTGATGGCCTTGCATCTACCCCAGTGCTTAGAACAGTGCTTGGCACATAGTAAGAGCTTATTATCATTATTATTATTATTATATTATTTGTACATATTTATTATTCTATTTTACTTGTACATATCTATTCTATTTATTTTATTTTGTTAATATGTTTGGTTTTGTTCTCTGTCTCCCCCTTCTAGACTGTGAGCCCACTGTTGGGTAGGGACTGTCTCTATGTTGCCAATTTGTACTTCCCAAGCGCTTAGTACAGTGCTCTGCACATAGTAAGCGCTCAATACGATTGATAAGTGCTTAGCAAATACTAACATTATTAATATTATTATTATTAAACTTGGGAAAAAAAAGGCCATTGGCTGTTACTGTGAAATGAAGATAGGCGATGGGAAAGTATCCCTGAACAAACTCAACCTTGATTCTTAATGTGCTGTTCAAGTTGTAAGGGCTGTCCACTTGCAGCATAGTTCACTGTTGCCAGGTTTCAGTAGCAGTTTAACTTAAGCCTTAAGCACAAAAAACATTTGCATGAGGGAAGCGAGGATTACAATTAACCATGAGGTAGGTTGGTTGGAGACTTTCAGCCTAGCTTTTGCCTTTCCCCAGATTGTCTACTTCAGATCTTCCTAATAAAAGTGAAGAAAAAACATGCAAAAAAAGTCTTAAAAATTTAACTTTAAGCAGAATCCATATTATGTACTGGAGAGTAGAAAGAAAATTGTCCTATTAGGAATTTGTGATGTACATATAAGACATTTTCCAAATATTGGAATTCCTTTGCTATCTATGAAGAGGGTTTTATTTTTGTTCCAAACCAGTAAAGTACAGGAAGAAACTCAAACTCTGCCCTGGTTTCTGATTTTGTGCTCTGGCAGTTTTATAGCTAAAAAAACTGCACAATGGGCAGAGAAGGTCTCTACCAACTCTGTTGTACTCTCCCAAGCGTTAGTACAGTGCTGTGCAGACAAGTGCTTAATAAATAACATTGACACTTATTTGAATGTGAGTTTTCATCTTCTGTGACTGTCTTTTCAAAGATAACTATCACCAGAATTCAATTGAAGATTAATAATATTTTCATTGGAGGTTTACTGGATGTGTATAATTGTCACAAGCTTTCCAAGTAGAGAACATATGCAAACATACATGCATGCCTGTCTATTTTCTACTTTATGCAGTATGTAATTTGGGGCAAAATAAAGAAGTTGATTGGTGGGTTTTACATTTGAAAAACTAATCTATTGCATTTATTTATAGGTGATAATTGAAAGGTACAAGGGTGAAAAGCAGCTTCCTGTGCTGGATAAAACAAAATTCCTTGTACCAGATCACGTCAACATGAGTGAGCTAATCAAAATAATCAGGTATTGTCTCCTTTTTCAAATACTTAAATACAGACTGAATAAGACCTCAAGTCATCTGTTCTCTAATATTAGTTTCTACCTGGAATAGAGTTACTCAATTTAGTGCAAGTATAAAACCTTAAAATGTTTTAATGAATGTTCATTATTCCCACTTGTATGCTTATTACTGTTGGAGGATTACATGTTCTCCTTTAGTCTGAAATTAAGCCTTGACTGAACTAGACTTGGAGAAAAATCAGAGTGCATTCATGTGGTTCTTGCACAGTGGTAGACTTTTTTAGGATTTGGTCTTAAGTTGCCCTGAAAATCACTTCTTGCAACAGATTTTTCTCTTTTAAGGCAACAGAAGTGTGAACTTAAACAGCATAGCATAAGTTTACGTAGTCCATTTATCCAGAATTTTTTGTCACTCATTGTTTTTAAGTTGATTATGATCCTAATTAGCCTTAAGATAGGACATAAAGCTACTGGAAGTTCTTTGTAAAAATAGCGAGAGTGCATTTTTCTTAGCCTGATAGCTAGTTGTGTGAAATTGAAGTGGGGAGGGAGGGAGAGAGAGAGTGAGAGAGTGTATAACTTATGGGATCCATGCAATCACCTTTTTTGTCATTTCTTAGAATTTTAATATCATCTTAATCTTTTTTCTTTCTCATCCACCCACTGTAATCAACTGAGATCTCCTAAGTGGGCTGTGCAGAGCAGAGGAGGGGGAAGGTATAAAGCTTAAGGGGTCTCATTATTTACCAGACCACATGTTGGAGGCCTTAGAAGTAGTTTAGGGCAAAGCAGCTCCTAGCCATAAAGCAGAGACCCTTTTTGTGAGGCTTTCCTATCCTGGCTTCTCTTCATAACCAGCACAATTAGGAGGTGGTATTTTTAACAAGAAAAGTCTTTATTTCCTCTAAACCTTTTCTCCTATCCCTCTTTTTTCTCCTTAATAGAAGGCGCCTGCAGCTGAATGCCAACCAGGCTTTCTTCCTATTGGTGAATGGACACAGCATGGTGAGCGTTTCAACACCAATTTCTGAGGTGTACGAAAGCGAGAAAGATGAAGATGGATTCCTGTATATGGTATATGCCTCTCAGGAGACATTCGGAATGAAACCTTCTGTTTAAAAACTAGTACAATGCTTCTGTTCTAGAATTTTTTTCAAACCCTCCCCCAGGAAAAAGGGATGTTCAACTGAGGTTGATCAGTTCATCTAATCACAGTTCATCAAAATAGTAGTATTGCCACCTAGAGGTTTTAGAAATGTCATTATACAAGCAGAATTCGGCTCCACCTGAAAATATTTAGCATTAAAAAACTGCTTCACCTAGGGTATTTAGTTTTTAAGTTTTAGGGAAACTAGGAATGGAAACATCCCTTGCATTTTAAGTTGCCAATAAAGTGGTTGTTTGAATTCTTTAGTGGGTTTTTTTCTTTGAGGGCAAGGGGATGTTACAAGAACATGCAATTCCATTCATAAGCTAAAGGCATTCAGTATGATATGTAAGTCCTCTTCATGTTCACGATTTGCTTTCCTGTAGAAAGGTTTCACCTCTATGGAGCAAATACCTGGCAAGAGTTTTAAGGTGGTTGGATGTTACGTCTTAAGTCATTTGCCTCAGCGGTTGAGTTAAAGCAGGGCAAATGGGGGTTAAAAAAAATCTAGCTTACCATGGTACCTCTACATAGGTATCAAATTCATAAGTATGATACATACCAAACTACTGTAGTTTTAGGAAGTTAGTATACGTTAAGATATCATGGTTGACTAGTTATTCCTAGAGAAACACCTTGAATTCTTTCTGATTTCAGTACCTCCATATCTGTGGGTTTCAAAAACAAAAATGCCCCCTCCCCAAAATGGGCTGTTGTATCTTACTGTGGGATTGTTCAGGTTTAGAGACTCTAAACACTGGAATCCTGGGTACCACAAGCTGTTGCATTATTTAGAATGATACAAGAGCCGGTGCAACAGTAGGAACTAGTGTCCTAAAACTCTGAAACTCTAA
Source organism: Tachyglossus aculeatus (assembly GCF_015852505.1). Taxonomy (NCBI): domain Eukaryota; kingdom Metazoa; phylum Chordata; class Mammalia; order Monotremata; family Tachyglossidae; genus Tachyglossus; species Tachyglossus aculeatus. The sequence continues at coordinate 44,736,776 of NC_052076.1, forward strand.
ATTTCATTTTGCACTCCCTTTGCACCTTTTGGTTTGATGGTATTTTCATCTGTTAAATGCCAAGTAAACCTTTAACTGCTTCACTTTTATTAGCTTCCTTCTGTCTGTAAGAATACTTCAGCTATCATTGTTAGCCTTTCTAAACTTACTCAAAATTTTCATTCTGTGTGCATGTCAGTTGTGAGGAAGATGCTTTTTACATACATTTAAACTTGAGTTAATATCTTTAACGTGTAGCAAAGAACAAATGACTTATTGATGCTACTTGCATGGGGGGGTCTTTTACTATTCATGGAGTTTTAGAAGATCACTTTCATGTTGCTATAGGCTCAGTTATAGAAGGTCCATTAAGATTTATCCTTGTATATTTAAATGTGTGTGGAATACCTACATCTGTTGGTGGAACATTACTTAATGGAGAAAAGCAATATTACTGCATCTTGGCACTATCAATCAATAAAAAGTTTCAACTTGTCTTTGCCTACTTTAACTTTTGCATTTGCATGCATCTTGGCAATAGTTTCAATAGTTTCTAACTTTTAATAAGTGTGTATTTTTACTGCATTGTAAATTCTTAAATTATCCTGTTCCATTTAGGTTGTATAAGATACTTTCATATTTATGCAAGACTGACACCATTCTTGTAATTACTGTGATCGTTAAGATTCCTGTATAAATTGTTGCTTTTTTTAAATTAATACAGTGCGGATAGGGATGGATTTTTGTCCCAAGCTGGTGTGAGTGGCTCTCTTCTTTCTAGGATTTAACTATACCCATCAACCACAGAAAAGGTCAGCTATTTAATGAAGAAAACTTTCCTCTAGAAACTGTTTTTGGGCACATATCTAGATGGGGCAGAGAGTGGGGCTTGGGTCATGGAGCCAGACTCATACCTTTATCAGTAAGGGCCAGGCTGAAATCCTTAATTTAAAAGTAGCTTCTGGGGCTTTCATAAGCAGCCCTTAAGTAGTATCCTACCCTGTTGCTGTCCTGGATGACTGCAGACAGACTGCTGGAAGGGTCAAAGTGAAGCATAAGATGGGCAGCACTAGTCAGGTTTGAACCATTGGCTTTGATCGTTCCCCTGTTCATTTTATATTGTGAGCCCGTGGCGGGTGGTGAAGGTGGCAGGTTGTTGCTTAATATCCTCGTATCTCTTTCCCAGCTTAGGGCAGTGCTTTGAAAACCATATGTGCTTAAAATTATCACTGCTATTTGGAACAGTGAAATACAGCACCAGAAGTGCAGGGCTTTTAGAGCGGTCAGATTAATTGCAGTGAATTTGGTTTGGGTGGCTCCGGAACTTTGTACCATTTTTTCCATAATCATGAATTACTGCTCAACTAAAGGGAGCAGCCCACTCACTGGCAGTGAGTGCTTACAGAATATAGAGCTCGGGACTAAGCACCTGAACTACAACAGTACAACAATTGTTGTTGAAGTACAACAATTGGAAGACCCAATTCCTCATCTCAAAGAGTGTACAACCTGTCCCGCCTTTCTCAAGACATTCCATTTTAAAACCTCTAACGATCTTGATCAACTACACAGTGCATTTATAACTTAAGCCTGGGGTAAATCTGGAGCAGTGTTAAGCTAAAGAAAGAGGCTATAGGCTATCGACCCTGGGAAACAAAGCTTTGACAAGGCAGTCGGTTTTATAAACACAGGGATTATGCCCTTCATTGTCATGTTAAGGAAAACTTGCATTACAGTACTTGTGCATGTAAAAAATGCATTTTTCTTCCACCGACCTGCCTCTAATTCTTCTCAAGTTACTCCTGTACATCACCATTACTATGAGCATCAATAGTTGGGAATGAGGTATGCTGGTCTCAATCTCAACCCGTCAGGAAGGCCTTAATCCCTTCACATTCCCTTTCCACCAAATTGTACCTGGATACTCTCCTAAGCGCTTAGTACGGTCACACAGTAAGCACAATAATTACCATGGATTGATTAGATGCAAAACAAAATGATCAGTGAACTTAACTGAAGCCATAATGACAACATGCGTAAAGCTGGGAAGAAAAGATCCCTTTTTCTCAACCTACTGGCAAATTTTGCACTAAACCAATACTTTACATTAGAGACAATTTACACAGACAGTTGGAACAGCTCCAGTGAACATGCAACTTTAAGGAGCATGTCAAGAAAACCCTGCATCTGTTTGGTGAAGTAGGGTAATTATCTAAAAACCACAATACTAGAGAATTATTTCATAGGAAAATAGCAATTTACCTGGAAAATCAAGATCATGCAAACTGCTTTAGTCATCATAGGTACAAAAGGATAGAAAAGTGGTCAGCCCTCACTTTTTCCACCAAGGTTCTCTTTGGCACCATTAGCAAGGATAAGTACAGAGTAACAGGAGACGGGAAATGAGTATTTGAGCTCCTGAACCTGCAGGCCTCCGTTTTCAAAGATTTGCAGCAAGGTTCACGCCCGCTAGTAACCACCACCTCATCCACGACCCTGCCAGATGCAGGCAGTAAATATTGTCATGGCTTTCAAAATACCAAGGGACTAAAACAGCTGCCTGGATGGATACTTTAAATAGTCACGACTCCAACGTTTAAACTGCCATCAAGTCTCAGGGCTGAAGAGGAATGGGACACGACCCCAAGACATCCTCCTTCCTCTGAATGAGACAACTTAAATCAACCCACGACGTCACATTCGCTGCCTTTTCCAATTCTCTAGAGGCAATTTCACAAACTCCTGCTACGTTTCAAGCTCCTCTGTCATCCGGGTAACCAGAACAGCTTCACCGTTACCCATATGAGCAGGATTACAACACATAATCTTTTAGCAATCTTGGCTTTGAAGCTACGTCCAAATTCTACCATGAAGATCTCACGCTGATGGAGTGACGGGACATGAATCAAATTCACACTGGCCTTGAAAAGTTTTCCAAGGCCTCTGATCGGAAAATACCAACACCAACCAAAAAACCAACTTCTCGACTTAATCTGTGACGTGGAGACTGAGATCTAATGGCAACCTGGTCTCAGTCTGCAGAACAGCTAATTGAATGGCACGCCAGCCTGTTTTAATTTTTATTTTCAGTACATTAAATTTACTCATAAAAACATTCTAAAAATGTACAATTTTTCCTTTTTAACAAAGTATAATAAAACATAAAAATCCCAATAACAGAATACTGGACATTTACAATTCAAAATCAAATTAGCTGAATATTAAATATTTACAAAACTATATCTTTTAAAAATATTTATAAAGTTACATGCACAATTTGTAATACTAGAATTGACTGAAGTAAAAGAATGGCTCAAAAATGGGAGTAGAATTTTCCTTCATTCCTAGCAGAAAGTTATGTCCAAAAGAAGCTGTGACGTTACCTTGTACTTGAGTACACGAAGATTTGCTTTCAATCTCAGTACCAAACATCTTTTGCTAGACTGTGTGTAAGAACTTATAAACAGATATAGAAAAGTATGATGAGAGTTGTTACAATACATATGAAGTTTATGATATTATTTGGGGATGATGACCTTTGCTCCCCTCCTTCAGAGTTAATATTGTAGTAGTAACATTTACCTTTGGCCTCAACCAGCACAGTATCGTCTTTTAGAATATTGCAAGTGTTAAAACAGTTGAGTATGCTGACGTTCAGTACGATCCATGGAGTTTTAAAATAATTCGGCCTCTTCGAATCCATGGCTTTAATTGTAAACAATTTGCTTTACTCTTTGGGACAGATCCATAGTACAGATAACTATGGACGACAAAACTTGGTTGTACATAAGGAGCTGATGGGTTTTCTTCTAATCGGCGGAGGAGTTGAACAGAGGTACGGTTCCCCTTATGTTCTTTAAGACTTTCCAACATGTAACGCCACCAGTTATCAGTCTGGGACTACACAGCACACCATGTTAAGTATTTAAGTATCGTGGGGGAGGTTGCCAAAAGAAAAAGGTGGGGGCGGTTTGTTGACGCTCATTAATTTTGAGCAGGTATTCACGAGCAATATTGGATTAAACTGAACAGTGGAAGCCTTTGTACACTGTGCTCACGAAGTTTAATGATTTGAGAGATCTCAGTGATAACATTTAGGTAAAGTTACTACTGCTGTGCCTCAATACTTATGTTGGTAGTGTAAAATCGACCACACTGACCTCTTGGAATAAAGGATCCAGAGTTCTATATATTTACTACAAATACTGAATCTACTGTTTACTATGAACAAATAGACTCCTGGAGCCTTGCAGAGGTTACAGAGAATGCTGGTTTGTTCTATTCCCAATACTTCCAATCACGTAAATGCTTTTAAGTTTAAAATAAAGTTATTTTACACGTGCTAGACCCCGTATTTATTCAGTGCTCCTCGGGAATTAGGAAGTTTTTAAAGTTTTAAACACTTAAAATTTCCTAGACTACCAAAATTAAAAGTTAGAAATAAGGTATTTAAGTGTTCTGCATAAAAGCTGAAATAATTTGTTTTACCCAAACGTATGCTACATTTCTATCTGTACCCCAAATGTATCTGTACATTTCACTTTTTCCTACAAATTCTTGAGGATAAAATGGGGTCCAGAGCTTTATTTTTTTTTTTCTTTTTTAAATAAGTGGCTGCCAGACAGACACATGGTACTGTAGTAGAGAAGTGGGGATTGCCAACACCTCCCTGGTTGCTTTAGCCACTGAGATTAAGATCACAACTCAAAGCTGTTATGTATTTAAAAGGGAAGAGAGAACTTGGTGCCTTTTAAGACCGATTAAAGGTTCTTCTCATGCTATTTAAGTTTATGAACTTTGGCTGTTCTTGGGAGAAATGAACCAAATAACACTACCAGTAAAATATTCTGATACCTTAAAGCAGGAATATTCCTTAGGGGAAAGCCCTTTCAAACACTGGGCAGTTAAACGGTTTCTGCATTAGGGATTTCTTCCCTTTAATTTTGAAACTTTCTTGAACTTCAATGCCCTCCTCTGACATCACACGATAACAGCCATATACAAGAAAAAAAATGTATCCTTAACCAGTTTGTTTTGGCAGTTTTCCAATGTGTGAGCTACACTGCCCAATTCTCCTTTTTAAACCTGTAAATCAAATATGTTTACTTTAAAAGTCGGATCATCCTTAAATCCTTAAAACACACTGGTTAATACTTTTTGAACTATTCAGAAGGGTAACACACGTGGGTTTACTCCCCAGTATTGGCCACTAAAACAAAATACAACTCACAAACAATTTTTTTTTTTTTTTGCTATTTTGAGACAAGAGTATTTCAACTGTTGCATTGTGTTGAAACAGGGTTTATTTAAATACAATTAAAATATTCTTTTAAAAAAAGGTTAAAAGTTTGGCTTTCAGCACACATCCAGGCCCCTGAAAAGGCCTTCAAAAATATTAAAATCGTAAACATCAATGAAAACTCCTAAAGTCTTCCTTCAACAAAAACATATAGCATGACAAGTTGCTCCTACTGTCTAGAACTCTTTAAGGCAAAGTTGCATTGTGTCAGTTCTCATCACTCCCACGTATTTAGGTCTTAGAATTTCACAAGAGATCGTGTAACATCCTCAAAATAGTCATTGCAAACATCACAATTATTCAACGCTGTAGTACTGAGTACATGAACAGGGCTGAGAATACAGAGGTCGGTAGCTTCTACATTGCATAGAAATAAGAAATTACTAAATTCTTTTATGAACTGCTTTTCATACAACCAAATATCACACGACTTTTTGCTTTGGTTTCCATAAGGTTGGAAAACAGGACCTCCACAAATTTGAAGTATCACCGCCATCTCATGTTACAATGCCTCTGTATTTGTACCAATTTCAGGGGATAGTTCTGATAATACTGAGCTGAGCTTGAGGCTCTGTCCCACTATAACAGTCCAAATATTTCCAATTCCCAAATGCTTGCTGGAAACCCCCAAATGCCCAATCTACCAGCCTTTTGTGTCAGTATTTTTTTGATACAGGCTTCAGAATTTGGTAACATGCGCTTGGCAGAGACCCCTATGATGTCTAATCCCCGCCTTAAAACAAAAGTTATCGTTCCAGTGGATGACATTTGGAGCCGAACAGTTAGGATTTCATTTCCTCCAACTTGGCAAAGCTATATATCATTTCAAATAAGTGGCATACACCTCTTGTGGCTTCCATCCAAGATTTATCACTTCAAATGCCAGGTTCTAGGTAGTTAATACAATTAACCAGTGAAATACAGTCTATTGCAACAAAGGAGGCCGACAGGAAAACTTTGAAGTCTTTTGATCAATAATAAAATTGTGTTACTGTCGAAATATCAGTCTGAATCCGTTAGCGGTAAGCCTTGGGGTAGAAGTCAACATGACTACTGGTGTTCTTCGGGTTCGTTTCAAACTAGTTTGCAAAAAAAAGTAGCGTAGTTAACATCTCTCAAAGATTTTACCCATGTTGAACAGTAACAGGACTCAAAAGCTGTTTAATGCATTAGAAAAGAAAAACTGAATTCTCAAAGCCTTTATGATCCTTGAGTCTCTGGGAATTGGACCCTTAGAAATTAGGCTTCTTTGTTGCTGGTAAACTATTTCTATCGAATAATGTGGACGTAGTGTATGTTTATTACCAGAAAAAAATGGAAAAAAAAAAAAAACAACAGCCCAAAAAGCCCAAGCTCTAAGTAGGAAAAAGAAAAAGATTACTGTTTTACGTAGTAGGTTATGTGGCCTGCTGGTGCCAATTCTTAAGTGTGGACCATCTTTTTCTCTTGAAGTGGTTTCAAGAGTTACTTTGTCTACTAGAACTGCGGAGAGTTTTGAATCATTTTACATTCTTCTGTAGTGCAATCCTTAAAAATCCCAGAGATTAGTGCCTGATCACTTTTAGGAAAAAACAAACAAATGGAAGAACAAAACAAAACAAACAACCCCCCCCACCCCACCCACCCACCCCACCCCCGGACCAGAGTGTAGACATTTTACCTAGCCTTGGGGTGTCAAGCCCGGCTAGTGAAACTCCGCCTTGAAACTTCCACCTCCGGCTCTCAATTCGGATCACATGTAGCTGCCCTGGAATTACGTGTTTCAGCCTAGAAGGACCAAGTACGGCAATGCTCTTCAGGTAATATATATATATTTTTTTTTGCATTGCAACAAAGAACGTAGGTGGCCAACTTCACCAACCATCTGTGATATCCACTAGGCAAGTCCTGACATCAAGCTCCAAACTAGGATTTTGGCAATCGATAAAACTGGGTTTGAGGCACCCCTAACCTAGATTTTCTAGCCAGTCTAGTAAAGTAAAGCACCTTTGGATTAAAAGTATTAAGCTCAACAGCGACTAGACTTCTCAGGTTTGAATTTAATTTTCCTTGTCTCCATGGCTTAATAGTGTTCTGTTGACAGAAAAATATCAATCTGTGGAGTCAAGACTGTCTGCTGGAGGGGCATATTTCAACCTAAAAGTACCTGGAAAGGGGGGAAAAAGGGAAAAAAAAATCAAATTTGATTGCAAAATCATCACAAACAGCGTGGTCACTATTTATTTCCACAGCAATGATGTAATTTTACGAAAAGCAACGCTAGCGCTTCTAGCACCGAGTCCCACCAAACATTTTGGATTTAATCTTACAAATTTATAAAATTAAATCTCTTTTATGATATGTTAAACATGTACTATGCGCCAGGCGCTGTACTAAACGCTGGGGTAGATACAAGATAAATCAGGCTGGATACAGTCCATGTTCCACATGGCCTCAAAGTATTGATTCCCCACTTTACAGACGCGGTAACCGAGGCACAGAGAAGTTAAGTGACTTGTCCAAGGTCACAAAGCAGACAAGTCGTGGAGCAGGGATTAGAACTCAGGTCCTCCTGATTCCCAGGACTAGGCTCTATCTGCTAAGCCACGCTGCTTCTCAATTATACAACTATAAGGAAATAGTACCCCATGGGAAAACTGCAACCCTAATTCCTTGTTTCGTTTCAGTAGGATTTTTTTCTGAGATTACCTAAGTGAAAGAGGTCAGTCCGTTTAGGCTGCACCCCATTTACCAGAAGGAGGGGTGATTCTCCCCAATCCCACCTATTATCTTAAAAAAAGAAGAGGGCCCACTAGCCACCGAAGTGCTGAAAAGTATTATCTAAATGCACAGCAACGCCCTACAGATTACCCTTTAGATATGTGGAAGTTTGAATAACTGTCCACTGACTGGACTGAAGAGTTAGCACTAAGAAGGTAGATTTCACCCAATTAAAACTAAAAACCCAAACCCCAAAGAGGGTAGAAATCAGGTTACGAGTGAATCCCTCCGCCTCAGATTTAAAAAAAATACCCGATTTCTTAAAACTGTCATTGCAGAAATACAAGTCAATCAAGTTCTCTTCAAAATGTCTATTTTCACTAGGGGTTTTTTTTCCCTAAATGAGGAAGAAATGTAAAGTTTCCTCACTAAAACAAAGGTCACACGTGGTGCTTTGCCAAAGCGTACCAACCTTGGAGTCTTCATTTCCCAAAACAAATCGCTTTCCACCCCCACGGTCAACTCTTCCCCGGACCTTAGTCGCATCGAGGCCCACTAGACTCAAGACACGTCCTTACCTTGCCGATTGAAATCCATCGGTGGCTGCTTGCAGTCCTGAGCACGGTGACCGGTGGCCCCACAGTTGTAGCAAGAAAGGTTCCCACTTTTTTTGTGGCCCGAACCGTTGCCGTTCCCCATCATTCCCTGGGCTTGGTACACCCCCGCCGTCCCCGCCAGAAAGTTCTGCATCGGCGGCACCGCAAACGTGGACTGCCCGCTCAGAACCGAGTCGGGCGTTAAGTTACCGTTATAGGGGGAATGAACCACGGGGAAAGTCGTGCCGCCGTTGTACTGCTGCGTGTTGATATAGCCGTTGCTGCATATGGGACTGAAGGGCAGAAATGGAAAAGTAAACATAGAAGGTCCTGAAAACGGGTGCTGAAAATAGTTAGCATAACTGACCGTCATACCACTTGAACCACAATTCCCACTACACCCGCAGGAAGTACAAACTATGCATCCGGGTGGCTGCTGCTGTTGCTGCTGCTGCGGCTGCTGATGGTGGTGGTGGTGGTGGTGATGGTGATTATTCTGATTTGGTACCGGGAGAGTTCCCGTAGAGCCACTATTACCGCCGCCGCCGCTATAGAAATTGTTTTCAGTGACGGAAGAGAGTGTGGGGCTAGAACTGGGGGCGGGGCAGCTGGTCAGGTTGGCCATGTTCGCAAATGATGTGGACGGGTGGCTGTTGGAAGAGGCAGTGTTACCATTTGCACAGAAGCTGCCTTGCATGGGGGCCACTGGCATACTGCTCATTGCAGAAAAGGCAACTTTGGTGTTGGGTGTATACGGAGCAGTCCTGGGATTTATTATTGCAGGAGACACACTTATCTGCACGTTATTAGAACAGGACGTTTGTCCGGAGAGAGCAGAATCAGCAGGAACAGACGAAGGTACCAGGAGTTTGATTGGCGGACGAGCCACATGGAAGACCGTGCTGGACGTTACAGTGGCAGCAGTACTAGTTTCCACTACTAATGCTGGCTGTGGCGTTGTTTTGATCACTCTGTCCAGAGTGGAAGCATGCACTACTTTGGCCCGGGGACCAAAGGTAACGGTGGGTGAGACCGAATTGTTCTCGGGAACTCCAGAGAGGACTTGGATGGGCTGATGGGGAGAGGACGTGGGTAACACATCCATCATTGCATTCCCAAAGCTCTTTTCCACTTTAATGCTGCCTCTCGGTCCAGGTGCGACCTTACTTCTTTCTTCGAGAGACAAAAGTGAGTGTATAGGGGACGAAAGCAGCTTCACATCGGTGTTTCCTCTTTCCGATTTGTGTACTGAACTCAGCATTCGAATAGGGGCTATGTGAGAGGCGGCCCCCGTCATCATTTGCGCTGGCAGAGGATGGTGACTGGACGGATTTGAGCCCGCGTCGTTCTGCACTGGTAGAACCTGAGCCGTGGGTCTGGCCGAGCTTGAGGTGAAATGATTCAGTAACATGACTGGCTTCTCCTTATCTGTACCTTCCAAGTGAATCTCTAAACCTAGAGAGGGAAAGAGACCTTCAAATCAATACGAACTTCACCAGTCAGGTCAACACAAGCCTAAGTACTGCTCAGGTTTCTTACGTCTCTCATTTTCCTCAGCGCTGTCGGAGCTCTCTTCGCGGGCCTGGATTCCCATGGGACTAGAAGAGGAGCTGGAATACTCAGAAGAACTGCCTTCTCGGGGCACCTGGTGAGTTGGCTGTTCCACATCCACGCGTAACTCTAAGAGGAAGGGAGACGTTACTAAAGCAAAGGGAAAAAAACATTTGAAAACTGGTACCTGTTGCATATGAACTGGAACTGGCTGCATTGAACTGCAGGGCGATTCCCTGCCAACATCTGGGAATCATCATTCTGATATGAAGCGTTTCCACAAGCCTGACGTTGTTTAGCAAGACGGCACACCATCATCCGCATCAGTCTCTCTGTTCTCTGTGCCCATGGATAATTGTGGCCGTGGGAGACCACTAGTGTTTCTCCCAAACACTTCGGAGCATTTCAGAATGAAAGAGATTTGCTGTTCGCTTCCACCCACCATGAAGAACTAAGCAGCCACTGCCCAAATCCCTTCACATTCAGTAGAAAGGGGCACTGGTTCTCACCCATTTCAATAAATAACTGTGGTATTTGTTAAGTGCTTATTATGTGCCAATCACCGCACTAAGCGCAGCAGTAGAAACAAGATAATCCGATCAGACACAATTCCTGTCTCGTAAATAGGAGGGAGAACGGGTACTGAATCCCCATTTTATAGATGAGGGAACAGACTGAGAAGTTAAGTGACTTGTCCAAGGTCACACGGCAGGCAAGTGGAAGAGCTGGGATTAGAATCCATGTTCCCTGACTTCCAAGTCCATGGTCTTCACGCTAAGCCACACTGCTCTGCATCCTCCCTCCCACCACGTCAGTCTCTGACTCTGGTTTTTCTGCCAAGACAACCCATTAACTACTTTTCCTTTCACACACCTTTTTCTCTTGCCTCCGCAAGGAGCAGCCTGGTCTAGTGGAAAAAGTATGGGCCTTGAAGTCAGAGGACCTGAATTCTAATCCAGGTGCTGCCAACTGCTTGTTGTGTGACTCTGGGCAAGTCATTTTATTTCTCTGTACCTCACTTTCCTCAACTTCAAAATGGGGAATCAGTACCCGTTCTCTCTCCCACTTAGACTGTGAGCCCCATGTGGGATAGGGACTTTGCCCATCCTGTTTAGCTTGTATCCTTGTATCTTTCCCAGAGCTTAGAACGGTGCCTGACAAATAGTAAGTGCTTAAAAGAAAAACCAAAACAAACAAACAAATAAAAAAAGATAAATTCCCACGCACATAAAATCTGAAGACCAGTGGCTTTGGAGTTTGTTACTGGTGTGAAGGGGTTTTTTGGTGTTTTTTTTTTTTAAGGCTGTACTGGATAGCCCCATTTTAAATTCTCTTTGTTCACTGCCAAGCATACCTGGGTGCTCACATTTTTTTTTGTGATTATATAGGCCTTATAGCTCAAAATAATTTTCTTTAAAATTCTTACCTGCAGCATGAGTGCCACGGATGCTTTGGATAGGTCCTACATGGCTAGTAGGTGGGACCCTGGCCACTCCACTGCTGGTAACTGAAGATGGCAATGAAGGATTTAGGCACCGTTTCTCTGATTTCTCCCTATAAGCATAAACAGTACACACAACTGCTGATTAAAACAATTCCTTTCATTACAAAACACGGGCAAGTTCTCAACTACTCTGCTTGGCTACACACTCTCCGCAGTGAGAGGTCTGATCAATTTCAAGGGCGGAAATAAAATCAAACCCTTCTTGAGCGTTTTGAGATTCACCACTGGTTTTGTCTAACAAATTACAATACAGAATTGTAGTTTGACAAGGAATTAATTTCCACCTGACTGGATTAACAAGTATCACAACTACAAAACAAACCAGTCACAAAAGGCAAATCGAAAAAATAAATAACTCACAGCCCGTGGGGCTAATTTGCTTATTGCAGCATTTTATAATAAAATCCATTTACCCACCGCAAACGCACGGTCTTCACTTACTTTTCTAGCTCTAGCTGAGTCTTCAGCTTTTTCTTTGCTCCCATGGTTAGAGATTCAAATTTATTCAGATCTTCCTCGGTAAGACTCAAAAACTTATACGGGAGAAATAGGGAAAAGTCATTTAGAGACAAAAACAAACACCTTCAACCTGAAGATGGCTTTCAACTAAGCAATCACGATTACAATTAGATGTCCAGCCGCAACAAAAACGTTTAACAGGATTTTATAGAAATATTTCCATGTTTTCATGTCAACCATTCACAACAAAGCAACATATATCCACAAGGAAGTTTTTCAATGTTCTAGTGCTTAGAGTTTTAGATACTGTGGGAAACCGGGAAGGTTAACTTTTCCACCTCTAGCCTTCCTGGAATGCCAGCAGGGGATTGCGCTCCGAAGGCAGCAAAAAGACGGAGCCTAGACTGTAAGCCCCTGTCAAGCACTTGTGCTCTACACAGTAAGCACTCACTAAGTGACTGGTTGAGCCACTTCCTGTTTGGAAACACAGTGGTAGAGCCAAGTGACCCAAATCTTTTGCATTCGCGTATTTCCTTCTGCCTTCAGGATGTCTCAACTTGGACATCCCGCTGACGCTTCAAACTTAACCCCTAACGGCTGCCCAACTTTCCCATGACTGTAGGCAACACAACAACCCTCTCTTGTCTCACGCCCAGAACTGATGCATTATCTCTGGGTCATCTCTCTTATTCTATCTGCATAGTCCATCTGTCAACAAGTCCTGTTGATTCTGCCTTTCACTCCACCCCTTCCTCTCCATTCAAGCTGCTACCCTGCTGATCCAAACTCTTGTCATTTTCTGCCTCAACTACCCCAAAAGCCTCCTCACTGACTGTGCGCCTCTTTCCACCTCTCAAAAATCTCCAATGGTTGCCCATCTACCTCCACATAAACTACTCACTTCTGGTTTCAGGCCACTCAATCATCTCTCTCTCACCAACCTAACTTGACTCTTCTCCCACTAACAATCAATCAATTGTATTTATTGAGTGCTTACTGTGTGCAGAGCACTGTACTAACCGCTTGGGAGAGTCCAATATAACTGAATTGGTATATACGTTCCCTGCCCCATATGAACTTACAGCATATATGCTTTTTTTAGGGTATTTGTTAAGCGGTTACTATGTTCCAGGCACTGTTGTAAGTACTGGGTTAGATACAAGGGAATCAGGTTGGACACCATCCATGTCCCACATGGGGCTCACAGCCTTAATCCCCATTTTATAGATGAGGTAACAGACACAGAAAAGTTAAGTGACTTGCCGGAGGTCACAGGAGACAAGCGGAGGAGCAAGGATTAGAACTCAGGTCCACACTGTGCTCTCCTAACCCCAACCTGTCTCACTGTCAACCCCTTACTCACATCCTCCCACCTCCCTGGAACTCCCTTTCAAATGTGACATCTTCAAACACTACTAAAATCGTATCTCCTCCAAGAACCCTTCCCTAACCTCTCATTTTCCCAACCTATTCACCCTCCCTTCTGTGTTGCCTATAACCCATAAGCATTTTGATAGCCCACAGCACTTATTCCCTCCGACTCTATAGTACTATTCTTTCCCAAGCTCCTAATACAGTGCTCTGCCCACAGTAATCACTCAAATACCATTGAGTGTGTAATGCTTTAACCTAGGGGCCCCTCACTTAAGCCACAGCAGAGTTGCAGGAGGAACCTGGCTCTCCCTTAGCCCAACATTGGGAGAGCTAAGAGACAATGCGTGGGAAATTCTCACTCCTGCCCTGCCCATGAGCGGCAATAACACTATGGGAAAACCCAGCCCTCTGCCATGACTGGCTCCATGAGCTTTTGAAATGCCAGATTGGGGAAATCTCTTCTGCTGCAAGGCACTTCCTGAAGACTCAAAGTTGGGACTAGAACTGGGACTGTACCCCCGGCAATGACAATTTCTGGCGGTGGTCCCATTCTGCCCCCTCCTTTCATTAGCTGGAGTACCTTTTCATCAATTTCAAAGACACTTATAAAAGCAGTTATTAAAATGCACATCATTGATACGAACAGTGAGGAGCTTCAAAATAATTATTAAGACATAGAATTTGCTCTAACCAATCAAAATACTGATGAAGCAGTTAACTGGGTAAAAGTCTAAGTGCCTTTTATGAAAGAAGACAACATTCTTGAGATAAATATGATCCAGCTGCCACAGGTGAACATAAGGTAAAGGTAGTGCTTGTTAAAAGAGGCACACAGTTCTGGGATATAGCAACAACAGAATAACATGCAAATCAGGAGGAAAATGTTCCCCGATATTCTGCACTGGTCAGACCATTATTAAAATAACTACTTGCAGTTTTAGATAATGCTCTTCAAAAGAGAAGTAGAAAAAAAAGGGGAGGGTCTGGAATTGAGTGTCAAATGGGGGGGGGGGGGGCGATTGATAGAGATAAATTTGACAAAGACTAACTGAATGGGGTCATTTATCCCACAGTAGGAAAGACTTAACTGCTTTCATGTATATGAAGAGGTTTTACATGGATGTCAATCTATCATAGACTGGATGAAAGAAAATGGGCTTAAAATAAAGCAGGAGAGATTTAACTGGGCAAAAGGAAGTACTTCTGATACTGAATACCAAGAGGGGTATTAAGTCTGCATCCTTGGAGATCTTACTAAAAAAAACCAAACAAACAGATATCCAACCATCTGGATGATTGTGAATCCCTGCCTGGAAACGGGGGGATACCAAATGATCCTAGCAATCCTTTCCAACTCTATGATCAAGGACCTTACCAGTTTCTTAAAAAAAAAAAAAAAGTAGTTTAGTATACGGAAATGAAAGTACTGCTAGAGGATTAGTTAGTTTACAAGAAAGTACATTGGCTATTTTGAGATATCCAAAGTTCAAGATTTGACAACCATTAGGCAAAGGGTGGATTCATTTTCATTTCAAAAACATATACACTCTCACCCATGTCGCTCTCAAAAATTCCATAGGTTTTGGGGATGCAGGAAGATGGCAGATGCTACTGGCCCCCAGCAGTCATTCTATAGGTTACTCATGCCAAATAGGCACACACACAACACTGTGACACCTTTCGAAATTCACCAGGATTCAGTTTAATAATTTTAGTTAATTACCTCATTAAAGAAATAAACAAGTGGAAGTGATTTTTAAGTTCCCTTCTCTTTTCAGGTTAGTTAAAACCATATTCTAGGTAAGCCTCTTTGTTTTGCTATCTTTGGTATCCTGATTAGAATTCTGTGTCCTGCTGAAAAAGTCCGGAGCAAAAAAGGGGAATTTTATCCCTTTCACCACAAATCATTTTATCCAGCAGAGGGAGCATGGAGCCCAGAAGAGCAGCATGCACTTCACCTCATAGGATGTATTTTAATAAAAACCAAGGATGGTATTTGTTAAGCGCTTACTATGTGCCCAGTATGTAAATAAAGATACATTTATTTCAGTATTTCAGAGTTTCTCTTTCAAATTTACTTGCCAGTATCTGAGTTTGAGAAGACGTACTGACAGCAAAAAAGAACTTTGCGGGCTCCTCCTCCCATCCCCTTACTGTAGGGGTTCCTCCAGGGTCAGTTCTTGGTCCCCTTCTGTTCTCTATCTACACTCACTCCCTTGGTGAACTCATTCGCTCCCACGGCTTCAACTCTCATTTCTACGCTGATGACACCCAAATCTACATCTCTGCCCCTGCTCTCTCTCCCTCCAGGCTCGTATCTCCTCCTGCCTTCAGGACATCTCCATCTGGATGTCTGCCCGCCATCTAAAACTCAGTATGTCCAAGACTGAACTCCCTATCTTCCCTCCCAAACCCTGCCCTCTCCCTGACTTTCCCGTCACTGTGGACGGCACTACCATCCTTCCCGTCTCACAAGCCCGTAAACTTGGTGTCATCCTCGACTCCGCTCTCTCGCTCACACGACACATCCAATCCGTCACCAAAACCTGCCGGTCTCACCTCCTCAACATCGCCAAGATCCTCCCTTTCCTCTCCATCCAAACCGCTACCTTGCTGGTTCAATCTCTCATCCTAGCCCCACTGGACTACTGCATCAGCCTCCTCTCTGCTCTCCCATCCTCCTGTCTCTCCCCACTTCAGTCTATACTTCACTCTGCTGCCCAGATCATCGTTATGCAAAAACGCTCTAGGCATGTTACTCCCCTCCTCAAAAACCTCAAGTGGCTGCCTGTCAACCTTCGAATCAAGCAAAAACTCCTCACTCTCGGCTTCAAGGCTGTCCATCCCCTGGCCCCCTCCTACCTCACCTCCCTTATCTCCTTCTCCAGCCCAGCCCGCACCCTCCACTCCTCTGCCACTAACCTCCTCACTGTACCTCATTTTCGCCTGTCCCGCCGTCAACCCCCAGCTCACGTCCCTCCCTTGGCCTGGAATGCCCTCCCTCCACCCATCCGCCAAGCTAGCTCTCTTCCTCCCTTCAAAGCCCTACTGAGAGCTCACCTCCTCCAGGAGGCCTTCCCAGACTGAGCCTCCCTTTTCCTCTCCTCCCATCCCCCCCCACCCTACCTCCTTCCCCTCCCCACAGAACTCGTATATATTTGTACAGATTTATTACTCTATTATTTTACTTGTACATAGTTACTATTCTATTAATTTTGTTAACAGTGTGAATATAGCTTTAATTCTATTTGTTCTGACGATTTTGACACCTGTTTACATGTTTTGTTTTGTTATCTGTCTCCCCCGTCTAGACTGCAAGCCCGTTGTTGGGTAAGGACCGCCTCTACACGTTGCCAACTTGTACGTCCCAAGCGCTTAGTACAACGCCCTACACACAGTAGGCGCTCAATAAATACGATTAAATGAATGAATGAACGAATCTTACCTTCTCCATTGTGAGCTGTTTGAAGACAGGGTAGTACTTGTGCAAACGCAGTTTCCTGAGCCAGTCTAAAATCCCATTTTGTTCCTGGGTCTGAGGGGTCTGCAGACTGGAAGACATTAATATGGGGGAAGTGGTGTCCATCTGGGTGCGATAAGCCAACGATGAGCCAGCACTCCCTGAAGGAGAGCAGTGGGGCAGTGCTACGGCTGCGCTAGCCGAGTGCGGTATGTGATGTTGACTGGTGCTCTGGGAAGACTGAATGCCGGCTACTCCACACACGGGTCTGCAAATATAAGTTTTTTGTTTGTTTTTTTTTTTATTTTTAAATTAGCACAAGCTACTGTCAAGTGGCAACATTCTGGATGCTTTTCTAAGGTACACAGAAAGAAAGATTACTGCTAAATTCTACATTTAATGCACTGAATTAAATGGTAATTTGACAGGGATAATGATGATAATAATAATTCTGGTATTTGGTAAGTGCTTACTGTCTGCCAGACACTGTACTAAGTGCTGGGATGGATACAAGCGTATCAGGTTGGACACAGTCCCTGTGCCACATGGGGCTCTAAGTCTTAATCCCTATTTTACTCATGGGGAAACTGAGACAGAGAAGTGAGCTGACTTGCCCATGGTCACACAGCAGATAAGTGGGGGAGCTGGGATTAGAATTCATGACCTTCTGACTCCCACGCGCATGCTCAAAACACTATACCATGCTGCTGCTCAACAGAGTTTATAGAGCGGATCATAAAGTACAGCAGTGTTGGGGATGATGACAATTTGTCAAACAGAAAGAGGTCAAGTACACTTTGCAAAGGATTTAGAGGGGAGAAGTCAAAGCATTTATGCACTTTTAAAGGTAAGTACTGGGCCTTTTCTTCAAGGATTTTCTCCAGTGCAGTAATTCTGCAAGGAAAATTCCCAAGAATTAACAATTAAAAAAAATCCTGTAGAAAGCAAGCACCTCCACCCCTAAAAAAGTTTGCCACCACCCAAAGATAATGGTGTGCAGGTCACTGTCCTTTAGCAATGACTCGTCAAGAACCCCAAATTTAGTTAAGATTTGCAAGTGTATCAAAATAGGCATACCAGAGCTTTGTTACAGTATTACTTTGGAAATATTTCTCCTAAAGTGTGACCAACGAAACACAGCACCTCCCCACTGAAATCAAACACTGTGTATTTTAAAATGTGAAGTGGACAACACTCTTTGTTTCCCTTCTTCCTCTCTCCTTTCCCTTGCTATTGTTACATCACTGGAAGAGCAGGGATCACCTGTTGACATTTTATCAGAAAGTCTTTAAATACTCAGTTTTTGATTTTCACATGTCTTTAAGAGGTATGATGGGAGAAGGAACAGGAGAAAAACTGCCGGTCCCTTTTCTCTTCAACGTTGCTTGGCACATCATCGACTGAAGTGAAACTTCTCTTTACACCACACTGCTGCCCTGACCACCTTCCTGAAATCGTGCTCAGCACTTCTTTCCATTCCTCAAAGCCCTCTGACGGTTGCCCATTTTTGAGATTCCTTAGAGGAAGGTTACCATCATTTTTTTTTTTAAATTTCCAAGTGCTTACATCAGTGCATTTCATTCAGTAGATGTTCAATATTCATTCATTCATTCGTATTTGAGCGCTTACTATGTGCAGAGCACTGTACTAAGCACTTGAAAAGTACAATGCGGCAACAGAGAGAGACAGCCCCTACCCAACAATGGGCTCACATACCATTTCTTCTACTACTACCTTACCGTTTGAAAAACAACGCCAAGAATAACATATTTTATCTTGATGTCTGGCTGATAAAAGCCCTGAACAAAATGCTCTGGAATATGAGTTCAATTAAGGTTTTGATTTTAACTCTTCAGGCCACTCAACCCAAACCAATGACATTTGAGAAAAGCTGGTGAATGAGAGGTAGCATGGCCTAGTAGATACAACACAGGGCTGGGAGTCAGAAGGACCTGGATTCTAATCCTGGCTCTGCCTCTTGTCTGCTGTGTGACCTTGAGTAAGACACTTCACTTCTCTGTGCCTCAGTTACCTTATCTGTAAAATGGGCATTGAGACCGTGAGCCCCACGTGCAACGTGGACTTAGCCTGTATCTATCCCAATGCTTAGTACAGTGCCTGGGACACAGTAAGAGCTTAAACACCATTTAAAAAAAAAAACTGTTCACCCTAAACAAGAGATAAATAATTTTATTCCCCTGTTCAGAAATTCATAATCATTTTAAGATTCCTCACCTTCCAGATATCCCCATCATAGTGCCTACTTTAGAAAGGGAAAGGTTGCCAGGACCTAAAAAACAAACAAAAAATTAAGACATTAAATTCACAGTCGTGCATTTTTCATGGTTTTATGGGCTGGATTTGTGGGGAGAGAGTGGTCGCTCTTGAACTGCGCTACTTGATTTAAACTCACTTGAACTTCGAAGTTGTTGGATGAGAGATGAAGTGCTGAAGAATTTCTTAACGTGGTCATTTTTCAATATATGTGACGGTAAAGAGGCCAAATACCTAGAAGTTAAAACAAAATGATCCCTTTCAACTTCACAAGTATAAGTAATCATAAGATGGAAAATTAAAGCACAAATTCATAGAGGCACTACTAGAGTGTGAGGCACATTGTCTTTGTGCAACGACTGTTAAAAAAACTGCATAAAAGTTTAGGAATGAAACAGGCCAAATTATAATTTGATATTTAGCACTAAATTAGTTTGAATTTCTAGATTTTTTCCATATTTCATTCTGTTTTTTACTTCATGTGACCAGGCAGATTCTCCTCATGTCCTTTCAACAGTGTCAGTTCCTCTTGGAGAAAGGAGGCAGAGGGAGAAGGGTTGGGTAGGGACTGTCTCTATATGTTGCCAACTTGTACTTCCCAAGCGCTTAGTACAGTGCTCTGCACACAGTAAGCGCTCAATAAATACGATTGATGATGACTGAGACTTCTAGGGTCCCCCTTTTTAGCGGGCGAATTAATCCAGGGCCCTCCAGCAACAAGATGCCAGTGTCACAGTAGCCCGATAGTCACTGAGAAACTCTAGTTCTAGGCCAGAGAGGATCACCACACTGCCCTGATCCAACACACTTTCAAATGGTATGTACAAGAAAGGTCGAGAGGAGAAAGTAACCCCCTTACCCTCCAAATCTGGAGGTTCATTAGTATACACCAGGTTGGGACTGTGCCAGGATAATAATAATAATAATAATAGAGGTATTTGTTAAGCGCTTGGGTAGATCCAAGCAAATAAGGTTGGACACAGTCCCTGTCTCTCATGGGGCTCACAGTCTTAACCCCATTTTACAGATGAGGTAACAGACACAGGGGAAGTGAAGTGACTTGCCCAAGGTCACACAGCAGACAAGTGGTGGAGCGGGGATTAGAACATTATTCTGAGTCCCAGGCCTGAGCTCTATGAACTAGGCCATACCGCTTCTATTGCAGTACTCACAAAGGATTCTGAAATGTGACAGAATGTGACCCTTTTGACTGTAAGCTCATCGTGGGCAGGGAACGAGTCTACCAACTCTTTTGTACTGTTCTCTTCTAAGCACTTAGTACGGTGCTCTGCGCACAGGAAGTGCTCAATAAATACCACTGACTGACTGAAGTAGAATTGCCAGTGTTTTCTAAATTATGGAAGCAGTAGGAACTGGTGAAAAGAGCACAGGTCTGGGAATTAGAGCACCTAGGTTTCAGCCTGTCTACTGTGAGACCTTGGGCAAGTCACTTAACTTCTGTGCCTCAGTTCCCTCATCTGCAAAATGACGATTCAATACCTGCTCTCCCTCCTCACACTGTGAGCCCATGTGAGAGCTGATTATCTTGAATCTGCCCCAGTGCTTGGCACATAGTAAATGCTTAGCAAATACTACAATTATTATTACCAATAATAATGAAAATGATATTTATTGAGCTATAATTTCCAGACCATTAACCGAAGTGCATTCCTAGAAGTTTTTTTTTAAAGTTCTGGATTATTGTCCTAAGAAAACAGTTTTTAAAGAAATTTGCCATATTTTAACTATGAAGCCAGCTTCCCGTATCTCAATTCTAAAAGACTACATTTATTCAAATATTTTCTAGGGTAAAAACTCTCAATCAGGACATTTGCAGAATACAGCTAACCGCAGAACAAGAAAAATGACATTTTCAAAGACACCTGAATCCGTTCAATCAATCCCACTAGATCCAGACAATGGATCGGCTTCTTCCTAGCATGACTCTGTGAAAGTTGACTTCAAGCTTTTCACCCTGATTAAAATTCTGATATGCTCAAGAGAATGGGTTTAGTTTGCGTACATACCCACTCCCTCATAAGGCGTGTACTCCATACAGTAGTAGTAGAATAAATCTACCTAACTGGATCTTTGAATTCCTGGGTCTGCTCTAGGTTTAGAGTACCTTTTCCAGAACTACCTCTGGCTGAACCAACATTCCCAAGGTGGCTTAGGTGACACGGGAACTATTCTCTTCCTTCCCTGGCACACGCTACTAGGCAATACCCTGGCACCTCGGGAGGGAAGGGAAGCAGAATGTTAAAATGTTTGAAAATCCCTAATAATGATTTCTATTCATCTTTCTTCATAGCAAACAAGTAACAATAACGCGATTTCCAAAATTCGTGCATTATTTCAAAACTTGGATTATGGAAGACATTGCCCCTTTCTTATGTTTCCCTTTTGGAAAAGGAAAGGAACCGAAGAGCAGCTGGTAAAGAGAGTTTTACCTTAGGTCCGATTCCAGGTCCATGTGGTTTCTTTCTAGATAAAATGAATCTGAACCAGCTAGGCAAGGAATGAATTTTTCCAGGTTTTCTTCAGGGTACAGCTGAGACAACTAAAAGAGAGAGATTACAACAGTGAGCACGTACACGCAAATTGTTGAACCAAAAGTTAAGTTGGTAACCGCATCTCCTGACACCTAGGCCAGAGGTCCTCCTACTTGGCCTAACAACATCCAGCCATCTGGTCATAGTTCAGTTGTCACTGTCCTTGCCCCTATTCTTCTGCTTCTGGGTCTGAGCTGTCATGTTTGAACCAGCCCAGGGCACAACTGCCAGAGACACCCAGCTAAATGAGATGAGCTTACCCTCTTCTCACTTTCCTCACACTCAGACTGACATGATATAAAGCTTATGTCTGCTCTCACCACCAAAACACCAAGCACACAGCAAGCACTTAGAAATAAGACTGTGGCTGCTACTGCAATTGATCTTCTTACCCCATTTCACCCAGTGGGCAAGACAGAAGAACTGGGATGACGTTAAAAATGAACGGCAATCACTATTATTGCCAGAGAGTTTGACCTGCTCATGAATGTGATCACAAGCTTACATACGGCTGTGACTATATAATACAAACGCCACAAAAACAAAAATGCGGTCTTGCACTTGTGCTCAACTCACTGAAATCACTCGGTAGCACAAGTTCCCTCATTTGCTCTCCTGAAAAAAATGTAGCTCAACTATTTACCTTTGAAATAAATTCAGTCACTTCAGTGGAAGATTTGGTTATTGATGTTACTGAAGAATCAGACCATGAGACCTGAAATACAATTTAGTTAAGATCAGAGAGGAATAGAAATTCATTGGTAATTTGTATACTTTCTGTGCAACATCTGAATGAGGTGTTTGTTTCCTACGAGACTTAGGAGGATGCAAATAAAAGCTCTCAGACTCACTCATCCAATTTTCTACTCATCAATAAAAACAGAATCCCTCTTTTTACTCTTCAATCAATAGTACCTACTGAGCATCTACTGTGTGCACGCAGAGCATTATAATGAAGTAGCTGGGAGATTGTAATAAAATTAGCCCCTCAATCAAAGGCCTTACAATGTAGAGGGGAAAAGAGACATTAAAATAAATGAGGATAAGGGAAGGTACTAGAGTATAGAGAAGAGTGCTAGGGTGGAGTGTGAGTTCTCAAGTGCCTAGGTGATACAAAAGTCACAGTGGTGAGAATAAAGAGTGATAAGAAGACAAATTATTTGGAAATGGCCTCTTGGTGGAGATGTGATTTTAGAAGAGCTTTGAAGTTGGATGTAACAACCAGATGAGAAGGGGGAGGGAGTTCCACACAGGAAGAAAGATGTGTGCAAGAGGTCAGTGGTGGGAGAGGCAAAATGAAGCATAAGGAGTAGGTTGGTTTTAAAAAGGAACTAAATGCGTAAATTGCCGTGTAGTGGAGGAAGAGAGATGATAACAGGGAGAGAGCTGATTGTGTAGCTTATAGCTAATTCCGTTGTATTGTGCTCTCCCAAGAGCTTAGTACAGTGCTCTGCACATAAGAGTTCAATTAAATACCACTGATTGATTAAAGCTGATAATCCAGAGTTATATAAATAGGATATAAATAGGAATGGGTAAGCACTGGAGGTTTTTGAGGAGAAGGGAGATGTGTGAAGTTTCATAAAAACAATCCAATGGCAGAGAGAAGTATGGACTGGAGAGGGGAGAAATGTGCTTGGACCAGCGCTGTGGCAGTTTTAAATGGAGAGGCAGGAGTGGATTCTCGAAATGTTGTGGAGGAAGAACTGACAAGATTTGGCAAGTCTGAATTTGGAAGTAGAAAGAAAACCAGGGGAAGGAAAGAATCAGTCATAGCAGTGCATGCCTCAGCCTTCCAATCCACCAGAGAGGAGCCACTTTGCCAATAAAAACCTCTCCTACCTCACCTTACTACCCTCCTACTACAACCCAGCCTGCAAACTTTGCTCCTTTAACTACAACCCAGCCTGCAAACTTTGCTCCTCTAATGCCAGCTTACTGACAGTACTTAGATCTCGTCTATCTGGCCACCAACCTCTCGCCCACATCCTGCCTCTGGCCTGTATGCCCTTTCTGTTCATATCCGACACAGTTATTCACCCCACCTTCAGAGCCTTATTGAAGGCACATCTCCTCCAAGAAGCCTTCCCTGACTAAGCCCTCATTTCCTCTTTTCCCACTCACTTCTACATCCCCTGACTTGCTCCCTGTACTCACCACCACACCCCCGCTCCACAGCACTTGTGTGTGTGTGTTTGTGTGTATACGTATATATATAAAATAACAAATTTTATTCATATATGTATATATATGAATAAAATTTGTTTATATTAATGTCTGTCTCCCCCTCTAGACTGTAAGCTCGTCATGGGCAGGGAATGTGGCTGTTGTGTTGTACTCCCCCAAGCGCTTAGTACAGTGCTCTGCATACAGTAAACGCTCAGTAAGACTGATGGATTGATGTGCCACGGTCTAGAACAGGGTGGTGATTGCCAACAGCAGGTGTGATGACCTGTGATTCCAAGTAATGGCAGCAGAGAATCCCAAGTATCAGGCTGAACGAGGCAAAGCCTGAGACCGACAAACAGAAAAATACAGCCCGACACAAAAACAAAGACAGAGACAAAGGGTAACAGAGATCGCAGAATAATGTCCGAGGCACAAGAGAGAGGCACAGTTGCGGTGAAACGTCACTCACCCCTGAGCAGTTTTCCTATTAATTACTTGTAAAATACCTATGTAAGAAAAGGATCAAGATCCAAGATGTACCTTTAATGATCAAGCTAGAGATTCAGTACAGAAACTATACGGGCTTGTTCATATATCCCTAGGGTTTTGTTGAAAATTAAAATATTCCTCACTATTCATGGTTTTTTTAAACCACCACTGCACATACCCTAAAAGGGCCACATGAATTTTCATTAGTGTATAGTTTATGATTTAGCTTTATGCCAGAAGCTGGAAGACCCTAACAAAAAGGAAGTACTGGGCCAGTCTCATTACTAAAACTCACTTTCCATTTAAAGCACACCTAAGCTTAAAGGGAAGACATTTCACTCTAGGAATTTTCGGTCAAAGTTTTAAGAATCTCAACTACAAGAAAAAGTTAATTCTTTAAATAAGTTAAAGTTTTCCATACTAAATACCAACGGCAACTGTCAACATAAGAAAACTTTCCAGTCATTAGAGTGTTCTACCAAAAGTACTGACGCTATGTTTTTTTTCCAAAGGGCATTACATAATGGAAAATTTCTTTTCCCACAACTTTTATACTGAGTCAAAACCCAAACAGTTTCTAATTTCATAATTTCTTGACTCTTCCTTTCCTCCTCAGGCCATACAATTATGCCCTCAGAAAAATTAAAATCTAAAATCCCATTTCAAACCCTGAAGGACATTAATTTTGATTATTATGGGAATTTATTAAAGACTGTGTTTCTAAATCCTAAAATAGACACAAGGTGATCAGATTGAACGCTGCCCAAATCTCGTAATCTCCTTTAACCCCATTTATCCCCATTTTATCCCCAAGGTCACACCGCAAACCCGTGGCAGAGCAGGGACTGGAAACTGAGACTCCCGACAGTCCTGTGCTCTTTCCCCAGACCGGCCTGCCTTTCCTCTCTTGTGGGAGTAACCTGTCTTTATAGACAGCTAGTAACAAATAAAATAAAGTCAGAGTACTCTGAATTGTTTGTTCAGACTGTATTTTTCTGCCACTACATCACTGAGTTGATATCTTGGCAAAAGGTATTTCTACATACTGCAGGTCAGCTATTAAGCTGAAGTTGGCAACCTTACGATCGTCCCTGGCTGAACTTAGCTCCCTTTACCATTCCAGATTAAATTGGATCCAGCTCATGGACTGTGGAGGAAACACCCCTGTTGGGGCTCTGACTCTGGGGATTTGCCATGACCAGGTGCTGAATCGCCAGTGAAGTTTGGCCCTGGCCATTATTTTCTCACCGAGCTGTTTCATATCCCATGTACCAAGCCAAGCTAAGATCTTGAGCTACGATCCACCTTTTACATGCGGTTAGATGTAAAGATATATTGCCCGGTTAAATCCTTGCAGGTTCCTGCAAAATTTATCACTACGTTCAAGAGGGCTTTTGATAAATTCACAGATGAGTGGTCCAAAATGCATTATTTGAGAGGAAGGTACGAAAAACAACTCAGCATGCTTGCTTCACCCCTCTAGCACCAACCTACACACTATACTTCAATCTCACCTACCTCGCCGCTGACCCATCGCCCATGTCCTGCAACTCCCTTCCCCTTCATCTCCAACAGGCTACCGTTCTCCCCACCTTCAAAGCCTTATGAAAATCCTCCAAAAGGTGTTCCCTGACTAACCCCTGCTTTCCCTTACTCCCTCTCCCTTCTGTATTTCCCTTGCCCTTGGATCTGTACCCTTTATTTACCCTACCCTCTGCCCCACAGTACTTGAGTACACATCCGTAATTTATTTTAATGTCTGTCTCCCGCTCTAGACTGGAAGCTCTCTGTGGGCAGGGAACATGTCTAACAACTCTGTTATACTGTTCTCTCCCAAGTACTTAATACAATGCTCTGGACATAAAAAGTGCTTACTAAATACCATTGATTGAATATACAAAGGCAAGCTGGGGATGCTAACTGGTTCTATCATCATCAATGGCATTTATTAAGCATTTAATGTGCACAGCACTGTACTAAGTGCTTGGGAGAGTACGATACAGAGTTGGTAAACAAGTTCTCTGCCCACAACCAACTTACAGTCTAGAAGGAGGAGACAGACATTAATATAAATAATTTATAATATATATAATTTATAGATATATAAGTTCTACCTGAAATATTAGGATGGAGGCAGAGGAGAGAAATCACTATCCAGTTCCTGAGAGTCTCGTACCAAACAGTGGTGAGTCTGTTGGGTTTGACTGGTTACGTTGACTCTTGCCGCTGAGGTCTAAGTTCCTACCTCCAAGGCACCTGCCAGGTTTTGCCCAGACCAGGGACAATTCAAGATGCTTTGGAGCATAAAGCTGTGATAAGACAGAAATTCCTCAGGCAAGTACCTCTTTCCTTAATGTTAGCTCCCTGTCACTTTTCACCCTGTCACAGTTAATAAATGGAAATCGTGGGGCGGGGGAGGAGAGGCTAAGCTTAGACTACAAGCAGCTGTCCAGGGAAGGAGAAAAAAAGTCTCTGTCCTATCTGTTCATTCATTCATTCAAATGTTTTTGAGCGTTTACTGTGTGCAGAGCACTGTACTAAGCACTTGGGAGAGTACAATGTAACAATAAACAGACACACTCCCTTCCCAAAATAAGCTTCAGTCTAGAGGAGGAGATCTGGCCTTCCCCCTCTGTGCTACCTCCCTTCCGAGCCTCTGATGTGGAAAAACCAAATGGGAAGTCAGATTTGAAAGCAGAGGCAGGGTGAGGAGAGGAAGGGGCAGGGAGGGAACAGTCTTCCCAGGGCAGAGATTAGACCTAATGTCAGGTGGGGTTTAGGGACCCTGGTTTACATCAGCTATCCCGTCTGGACTACTGCACTAGCCTTCTCTCTGATCTCCCATCCTCGTGTCTCTCTCCACTTCAATCCATACTTCATGCTGCTGCCGGGATTATCTTTGTCCAGAAACGCTCTGGACATATTACTCCCCTCCTCAAAAACCTCCAATGGCTACCGATCAATCTGCGCATCAAGCAGAAACTCCTCACCCTGGGCTTCAAGGCTCTCCATCCCCTCGCCCCCTCCTACCTCACCTCCCTTCTCTCCTTCTACTGCCCAGCCCGCACCCTCCGCTCCTCCACCACTAATCTCCTCAATGTACCTCGCTCTCGCCTGTCCCGCCATCGACCCCTGGCCCACGTCATCCCCCGGGCCTGGAATGCCCTCCCTCTGCCCATCCGCCAAGCTAGCTCTCTTCCTCCCTTCAAGGCCCTGCTGAGAGCTCACCTCCTCCAGGAGGCCTTCCCAGACTGAGCCCCTTCTTTCCTCTCCCCCTCATCCCCCTCTCCATCCCCCCGTCTTACCTCCTTCCCTTCCCCACAGCACCTGTATATATGTATATATGGTTGTACATATTTATTACTCTATTTATTCATTTATTTATTTATTTTACTTGTACATTTCTATCCTACTTATTTTATTTTGTTGGTATGTTTGGTTCTGTTCTCTGTCTCCCCCTTTTAGACTGTGAGCCCACTGTTGGGTAGGGACTGTCTCTATGTGATGCCAATCTGTACTTCCCAAGCGCTTAGTGCAGTGCTCTGCACATAGTAAGCTCTCAATAAATACGATTGATTGATTGATTGATTGATTGATCAGCAATTAAGGCACGACATATCTCCAGATTTCAAATATTGTAGTCGCTCAAAACCAAGAGTATGCCTGAACAGACAAATAAAAATTAGGGTATGGGAAGTGAGTGCATGTGTTCCTCAAGAAGAGGGAGAATAAGTACCAATTGCAATTTGTTGAAATTTGACACTGTAAATTTTGTCCTACTGCCCTTCAAATACAAGTCCCTAATCCTGCTCCTCTTGGTGCTAAAAGTGGAACTTAATGAATAAGCCAATTGGGAGGGTTTTAGGCTACTTGGCTTCTGAGCAATTCTACTTCTCGTCATTTCATTCCCAATGAGTGAAATGTATAGCAGTAGCATGAAAAGAAAAAGACAAAGCACCCAGAAAAAAAATGCCACGGAGGACTGTGAGGAGGACTGTGCATCCTCCCATAGGAGCTGCCCACTGACCCACTGGAACCCCTCCTCCATAGTTAGTAATGGTATTTATTGAATACCCATTGGGTACAATACATGGGAAGGTAAAACAGTATGAAGAGACGTGCTCCCTGTCCCAAAGAAGCTTAGAATTTAATGGGGGAGACAGATACTGAAATTCAGTGGGGGATCTTGAGCATGAAGAGAGCTGAAGTCTGTTGGATCTGGGTAGGGAGGGAGGAGATCTGGGCCATGGGAATAGTGTGAACAAGGGGCAGAGACAACAGAATTAAGGATGATGAACAATTAGAAGAGAACGAGTAGGGGGGTAGCAGGAGAAGACCACATACAGTACCAGCCCACACTTGATGGGTGCCAAGTCCCTGATGGGCCCCGACTTTGTTCCAGCCCTCAAGTACAGGAAAGAGCAATCACACAACAGGAAATGGTTTTAAAGTTACAGATGCTAAGTTTAGCTTGAAGATGAGGTGCTTTTCCTCCCTGTTATTTTTTTTTCCCTAGGTAGGGCCAGCCCTCTGCAAGTCGACTTCTCAGGGACTACCACACTGGATAGTAGGATAATCCTACTGTCTTGGGAAGGAGCCTGGGAAACACCTACTTCTGCTCATTCACTTCCTAGTCCCTGAAGCCAGGGACTGCGGGCATCACCAGCTGCCTGGAGCGTAGGTGCCCACCTAGTCCACCCCCTTGGGCAGGCAGGGTGGGATGGGGTATGCAGGACTGTTCACCCATCCGCTCCCCAAGTCCTCCACGGAATTTCTTTTATGTGCTGTAGCCAGTCTGCTTCGCTCATCGGAAAAGAAATGACCGGGAGTGATGTTGTCCAGGGATTGTGTGACAAGCCACTGATTGTGAGGTCCTAGCCATGCTTACAGAAGAAGCTGAGAAGAATTGTGTGCAATGGATACTCCATTCCAGACTGTCCTTTGCTGTACTAATCAATCAATCGTATTTATTGAGCGCTTACTGTGTGCAGAGCACTGTACTAAGCGCTTGGGAAGTATAAGTTGGCAACATATAGAGACGGTCCCTACCCAACAGTGGGCTCACAGTCTAGAAGGGGGAGACAGAGAACAAAACCAAACATATTAACAAAATAAAATAAATAGAATAGATATGTACAAGTAAAATAGAGTAATAAATTAGAGTACTACTTCATTTCCCAAGTGCAAGGCCAGTTATTTTGAACGTGCTCCCTACGCTCCCAATGTCTCTGAAGTGTCTGATCTGCTTATAGAATAACCCTTTTCCCCAATTAACTTATGCCAAGTTAGTTTACTGCAATTGCTCCCAGCAATCTGTGCTACATCACTGTGTGCAAGACTATAAATTCACTAGGTTTTTAAAGCATTTATTTTACCATATATAGCAGCTGCCTGCAATGAGAATTTCAAGATCCTAAGGCCACTAAACAACAATATGCCGGGAAGCAGCATAACCTAGTGGAAAGAGTACCAGCCTGAGTCAGAGGACCTGGGCTCTACTCCTGGCTCCACCACCTGCCTCATGTGTGACTTTGGTCAAGTCACAGAACTTCTCTGAGCCTCTGTTTCATCACTTGTAAAATGTGGATTTAATCCTACTCCCTTCTACTTAGAATGTGAGCCTCGTCTGTGACAGGGACTGAATCCAACCTGATTATATTGTATCTAATAAGAAATCTAAATTGAAGGCACACTATGATAATGTTTCTCAAGAATCCCTTTTAAAGGAAAAATCAGATTACAGCAATCACTGATTCAAAGAGAATTAATTACTGAGTTAGAGGGTAGATGATTTGAAAATAACACCACGACAGACTTGATATAAATCCTGCATTACTGTCATGGAGTTCACCTTTAATAACACTGTGTTATTTGACTGAAGTAAATACAGTAAAGTTGTAAAAACATGAAACGAATTATGGTTCAGTACAGTAAAGCTGAGAGAGAAATTGGGAAAGTCATGACTGGTCGCATGTGTGCACACAATCACCAATGGCATTTATGGAGTGCTTACTATAGGCAGAGCACTGTACTGAGCGCTTGGGAGAGTATAATACAACAGAGTTGGCAGACACATTCTGGGTCCCCTTCTATTCTCCAACTAAACCCACTCCCATGAAGAACTCATTTGCTCCTGTGGCTTCAACTACCATCTCTACACAGATGATTCTCTAATCTCTATAGTATCACATTTCCTCCTGCCTTCAAGACATCTTTACTTGGATGTCCTGCCTAAACTGTCCGAACTAGAACTCTTTATCTCCCCAAACTTTCCCATCACTGTAGACAGCACCACCATCCTTCCTGTCTCGCAAACCCATAACCTTGGCATTATCAACTCCTCTCTTTCATTCATTCACTCTTTCAATCGTATTTATTGAGCGCTTACTGTGTGCAGAGTACTGTACTAAGCGCTTGGGAAGTACAAATCGGCAACATTTAGAGATGGTCCCTATCCAACAACGAGCTCACAGTATAGAAGGGGTGGGGGGGGGGACAGACAACAAAACGAGTAGATAGGTGTAAATACCATCGGAATAAATAGAGTTATAGCTATATCCACATCATTAATAAAATATAGTAAATGCACAAATAGAGTAATAAATATGTACAAATATATACAAGTGCTGTGGGGAAGGGAAGGTGGTAGGGCATAGGGAGGAGGAGGGAATGGGGAGGGGAGGAGGGGGAGGAGAGGAAAAAAGGGGGGTTCAGTCTGGGAAGGCCTACTGGAGGAGGTGAGCTCTCAGTAAGGTTTTGAAGGGAGGAAAAGAGCTAGTTGGCGGATGTGTGGAGGGAGGGCATTCCAGGCCAGAGGAAGGACGTGGGCCGGGGGTCGATGGCGGAACAGGTGAGAACAAGGCACAGTGAGGAAGTGAGCGGCACGGGAGTGGAGGGTGCGGGCTGGGCTTTAGAAGGAGAGATGTGGGGGTGAGCTAGGAGGGAGTGAAGTGATGGAGAGCTTTGAAGCTGAGAGTGAGGAGTTTTTGCTTGATTCAAAGGTTGACAGGCAACCACTGGAGATTTCTGAGGAGGGGAGTGACATGCCCAGAACGTTTCTGTACAGAGATGATCCGGGCAGCAGAATGAAGTACAGACTGAAGCGGGGAATAGGAGGATGGGAGATCAGAAAGGAGGCTGATGCAGTAATCCAGTCGGGATAGGATGAGAGACTGAACCAGCAAGGTAGCGGTTTGGATGGAGAGGAAAGGGCGGATTTTGGCGATGTTGTGGAGGCGAGACCAGCAGGTTTTGGTGATGGACTGGATGTGTGGGGTGAATGAGAGAGGAGAGTCAAGGATGACACCAAGGTTGCGGGCTTTTGAGACGGGAAGGATGGTAGTGCCATCTACAGTGAAAGGAAAGTCAGGGAGAGGACAGGGTTTGGGAGGGAAAATAAGGAGCTCAGTCTTGGACATATTTAACCACATATTCAATCCATCACTAAATCCTGTTGGTTCAACCTTCACGACGTCGCTAAAATCCACCCTTTCCTCTCCATCCAAACTGCTACCACTTTAATCCAAGCACTTTCCTTCTCCTGCCTTAACTGCCTCAGTCTCCTTGCTGATGTCCCTTCCTCCTGTCTCTCCCCACTCCGGTCAATCAATCGTATTTACTAAGCGCTTCCTATGTGCAAAGCACCGTATTAAGTACTTGAAAGAAGACAACTCCAAACTTCACTCTGCTGCCTGGATCATTTTTCTATAAAAATCGTGGCTTAGTGGAAACAGTATAGACTTGGGAGTCAGAGGTCGTGGGTTCTAATCCCAGCTCCACCACTTGTCACCTGTGTGACTCTGGGTAAATCACTTCAATTCTCTGTGCCTCAGTTACCTCATCTATAAAATGGGGATTATGACTGTGACCTCCACGTGGGACAACCTGATTACCTTGTACCTACCCCAGTGCTTAGAACAGTGCTTGGCACATAGTTAGTGCTTAATAAATACCATTTTTTTCCTCAAGAACCTCCAGTGGTTGCCCAACCACCTTCATGTCAAATAGAAACTCCTGGCTTGGCTTTAAACCCCTCAATCACCTTGCCCCCTCCTACCTCACCTTGCTACTCTTCTCCTACAACCCAACTTGCACACTTTGCCCCTCTAATGCCAATCTACTCGTTGTACGTCGATCTCATCTATCTGGCCCATGTCCTGTCTCTGGAAAAGGATCATCTTCCCTCTTCACATTGGACAACATTCTTCTCACCTTCAAAATCTTGCTTAAAGCACATCTTCTCCAAGAGGCCTTCCCGATTAAGTCCTCACTTCCTTTCCTAACACTCCCTTCTGAATCACCTTGATTTGCTCCCTTTATTCACCCCCACCTCAGCCCCAAGGCACTTA
Organism: Tachyglossus aculeatus; assembly: GCF_015852505.1. Classification (NCBI taxonomy): domain Eukaryota; kingdom Metazoa; phylum Chordata; class Mammalia; order Monotremata; family Tachyglossidae; genus Tachyglossus; species Tachyglossus aculeatus. The sequence continues at coordinate 44,769,530 of NC_052076.1, forward strand.
TGTTCATATCCATAATTTATTTATATTAACGTCTCCCTCCCCGGCTAGACTGTAAGACTGTTGCGGACAGGGAATGTGTCTTTTATATTGTACTATCTCAAGTGCTTAGTACAATGCTCTGCACACAGCAGCACTCAACAAATATGATTGACTGATTGACTGTCCTAGGCACTTGGGAAAGTACAATATAGTAGAGATGATGGGGACATTCCCTGTCCACAAGAAGCTTACAGTGTATAGATAGGCTTTAAAATAATGCATTATGGTTACAGAGCTGTAAAGCAACCAACAGATGGTGTTTCTTCAAGAAAGCTCGGGGAAAAATTAAGGGTATATAGTCAGCCTTTTCCCATCTTCTGCAGCTCCCCCTACACTTCCTTCTCCAATCCTAAAATTAGATGCAAAGATGCATGCCCCTTCTTTTAAATAAAGGGGATGGGAAAAATGCAGGTCTGTCAATATGATCAATCAACAGACTTCAAATGCTTATTATTTGTAGAGTGCTGTACTAAGCTCTTTGAAGAGTACAATAAAATAAGTTTGCATGATCCCCACTCTTAAGGAGTTTACAATCTAGTAGGGGAGACAATAAATAAATTACAGATAGATTATAAAGATATGTAGCTAAGTGCTACTGGGGACTGAGAGTACTTTAACTATTTAGGTGGTGTAGAAGTGCTAAAATGGCAGGCAGAGATACCAGGTGGGGAAGATTAGAAATCAAATGGAAAAGGCAGCTAGAAGATGGGATCTCTGAATATTACTCTTGGAAGAAGCCCAGCTCACTGAGTAAAGACAATTTTTCCATGTTAGGTTGTAAAGCTACATCGCAACTCTGTACTGTAATACAGTATTTTTTGAAAGCATCAGGTTTGAGAATTCTAGAGTTTTGAACACCAGTTTATGATGTTACACTGTATTTGCAGAGCTAAGATGTATCAAAATTTCATGTACGCTTTCAAAGCAATACTGTATAAATTTACGGCCCTGATTTAAATATCATGTGTGTTCAAAGAAGAGCAAAACTGTAGTAAGATAGTCATAACTATTTCTGAACAAAAAGTGGATTTGTAGGGGGGAAAAAGCAATCCAACCATCAAGAATAAGGAGAATTCACAAATCCATAAATTGACTTTATGCTTTTGCAGAATATCACACAAAAAGGCAAAACATTTTAGTCAGAAAATGGCTGGCAAAGAATATTAAAAAAATAAGTAGCTGTAACCTAACTAAAAAAGAAAGTAGCATAGGGCCCATAATTTCTCTCTCAACAAAACGGGAACTTTAAACCTTACCTCAAAGGAACATTCAACAATTCTTTCATTCTTCTTGTGCGATAATCCCTTCAATTCAATCTTTTCAACACTCACTGTTAAAAACAAAAAGTGAGAAAGAAGAAAGAATGAAGCATTGAAGTACACCAAATTACATGAAACAATATAGGGTGCTAATAGAAGGACTGCTAGCAATTTCAATTTAAGTCATTTACAAAACAGAGCTCAAAAACCTCCACAGTTCAGGGATTTTTCAATTTGCTAAGCATAGGGAGGCTCTCAAGCAGCAGTTCCAGGTGAGTGCTGTTTTAGGGAGGTGGGGGAAGGAAGAGTGAAACAGTGCTCCTTAGCATCAAGCACTAGAACTTGAATTAGAAGAAAGTGTGGTTGGGAAGGGGGACAATGACAAGTTATTACGGAATATAATATTAAGTGTGAATACCTATTTTAGATTAGAACGTAATTTTGACAGATCTATGGGAATTATGCAAATATGCTTAAGGATCATCAATAAGTGATGGCTCAGTGCTGGTACAGTTCCCCAATCAGTGCTTTCTCTAATTTTTACTATCACTGAGTTGACTAGATCTTCTGGGATATATCAGGGTTTGCTGTGTGGCAAACAATTTACAATATAAAAATATGTATGTAAGTAGGAGGGAGAACAGGTATTGAATCCTCATTTTAATGAGCCACAGAGAAGTTAAGTAATTTGCTCAACATCACACAGGAGGTAAGAGGCAGAGCCAGAATTAGAACCCAGATCCCCAGACTCTTATCATTGGCTTCAAGGGTCTACACCAGCTCTCTGCACCTGCTGTGTCCTAGCTGCCTCTCCCTTTGCTCCTCCAAAACGTGCCTTCTAACTGTATCTTACTCGGGATTCTTCCACCTCCATCCCCTCGCTCACACTGTTCCCTAGCCTGGAACTCCCTCCTCCTCTTTCAAATCCAATAGGCCATACTCCTCCCATCTTCAGAGCCCTTCTAAAAATCCCACCTCTTCCAAAACCCAGGTCAGGACTCTTTCCGCTGGGCACAGGATCCTGAAGGTTTTTAAACAGTGCCAGGACAGGAGAAGAATTCACATAAAAAGTGGAAAAAAAATGGTTAAAAGATTAAGATGTTAAGGGAAGACATTCAAATCCTACTCTTACTCAGGATCCTCCACAAGCTTCCCAATCTTACTGCCTCATTCCCTCGCCTGCCCCACCCACTTCAGCCTGACAGATAATAGAAGGGGTGGAGAAATAGAACGGGGAGGAAATAAGAATCAAATTTGTAGCCACAGGCCTTGAATCTTCAAGATCTGCTTTGATGTGGAACAGAAACTAGAGTTTCAAAGCTCCAAAAAGCAATGCAACATTTTCACTGCCTTAAAAACGATCCACTTTTAACATGTCTTTCTTTTTGCAGGAATGGAGGCATCACGGGAGGTTTTTAGGGGGGTTGCAGATTCAAGTGGTTTGAGAATTACTCTACTGGACTTCGTCAGGAGGTTCTAGTGGGGCTTATCAGACCATGCTCCTCATTTCCCTAGCACTGACCACACTACTGAATTTGTGGAAAGTAATGAAAGAGGGAAAGTCAAATCTATTTCACCAGCTTTACAATCTTGCCTGTGAGCCCCATGTGGGACAGGGACTGTGTCTGGCTCAATACAGCACTTGACACACAGTAAGCATTTAAATACCACAATTACTATTATTGCCTATGGGACATCTCCATATGAACCATGGGCACCTTAAAGCCAACATGGTAAAAACTGAATTCATTTTCTTTTCTAAATGCCCCATCCTAACTTTCCCATCATAATCAACAATACTACCAATACCGCCCTAATCCAGAAGTGTGTAAATTTGGTGTTCTTTGACTCCTTGCTACCTCTTCATTCAGTTGTATTTAGAATGTTTACTGTGTACAAAGCACTGTACTAAGCGCTTGAGAGAGCACAATACAACAGATACACTCTCTGCCCACAACAAGCTCACAGCTTCTTCCTTCTCACATTCAGTCTGTTGGTCAATACTGTCAGCTTTCCTCAATCAGTGGCATTTAACGAATGCCTGCTGAATACTTAGCACAGTACTAACTACCTAGGAGAACAATAGTAGTAAGGCATTATGCTCCTGGCTCTCAAGGAGCTTACAATTTAATGTGGGAGCCAGACAAATTATTTACGGATGGTGAAAATAGGAAGAAGATAAAGCATGAAGCAGTATAACCATTTCGACGCAGAACAGCTGAACAAATAGCTGAATGTGCCACTAAATCTATAAATAAAATATAAAGATAGAAATAAACATATGTAGAGGAGAGCTAAGAATAGGAATAAAATATATACGAGCTAAGGGCAACTGCTGAGCTGACAACTGAGATACAGTGAATTAATCTGGGAAGGCTTTTTGGAAGAGGTGGGATTTTTAGAAGGGCTCTGAAGATGGGAGGAGTATGGCCTAGTGGATTTGAAAGAGGAGGAGGGAGTTCCAGGCTAGGGAACAGTGTGAGTGAGGTGATGGACGTGGAAGAATCCCGAGTAAGATACAGTTAGAAGGCACGCTTCGGAGGAGCAAAGGGAGCGGCAGCTAGGACACAGCAGGTGCAGGGAGCTGGTGTAGACCCTTGATGCCAATGATAAAGAGCTTCTGCTTAACATGGAAGAAGATGGGTAGCCAACACAGGGTTTTAAAGCATGGAAAGATATGTGCTGAGAGAAAACGCCAGAAGATTTACAGTGCAGCAGGATGAAGTATGAACTGGACTGTGTTGGCATGGAGATAAGTGAGGAAGTTGATACAGTCTAACACTGATATGGCAAGAGCTTGGATCAGGGTGGTAGTTGTTTCCATAAAGAAGTGGTGACTCTGGGAAGTTTTATGGAATATGAATTTTGCCATTAACTGGATGTGATGATGCCACAGATGTGGGCTTCTGAGGCAGGGAGGCTGATAGTGTCAACATATGTAAGACAGAGGGAGGACTAGGTTACAATGGAAGATGAGAAATTCAGTTCTGGACATGTTAAGTTTAAGGTGTCAGCAAGACAGCTCAAGAGTATGGTCTGGAAATAAGAGAAAATGCAAGAAAAAGAAGGGTATAAGTCACTTATTTACCAAGTGACTAAAACGGATACTCTCAAATGGACTTAGCTTTGGACACACCATACACTGAATTATTAAAATACTCAAGGCTTAAGGTCACCCTTTACCCGACTTCCTTATTTACATTAATGTTCACGGTGAGAATACTCACCTGAGAGTTATTCTCCATCTGCACTGCTGCTCCCTACACTGGGCCCCCCCAAAGTTAGTTACATTGAGCTACATAAGCACTTTCTTTGGCACTAATATCCACCTCGTTTAAAATAACATTTTAAGCCTAAAATAGTACCCTTCAGGAAGATTTGTATGTGTTTTTAAAGAATGCTCATTTCCCTTTTCGGCAACACAGAAAGTTCTATATTTAAAGATTGAACACCTCCTACCTCCATTCAACAAAACCACTCAATGTTCCTTTCCCCCTTCCTGAGATTCATTTAGTCTGCAAACAATAGGGAACGTTCATGTTTCTCCACACCAGAATTAAAAACCCTTACTCCAAGCAATCACTCACATCCACATCCTTTAGTGTTCTTAAACAATACTCTGTACGAAGTCAATGAACGCAGAATGATGCTGTCAGCATTTTAGCTGGCCACAGAATACCACATGTCTGCCTAAGTGTTCCAAGGCTTCACAATATTAGAGGCTATGAAAAATAAAAAAACAAAAAAATCCCCAAAACCACACACACCACAACCATCTGGACAGAAAGTGGGAAATGACTCATATCTGGACAGGAAAAAAAATCTAAAAACCAGATGGATATTATTCAACTGTTTTGGGGGCAAGAAAAGAGACTTTTTAAACTCCCGGACTTAAATGTTTGTAGAGACCTTTTCAAAATCTTTAGTCTGATCAGAACTGTGATTTGTGTTAGCTCAATAAAATGACAGTTTATGTAACCTACAGCCGGCTGGCTGCACAGTCTATTGCCAGAACAGATTTGTACTAAATAAATTATTCAGGAGGACGGCTGAATTCGCTACATACCAAGAATTGAAATGGTCCATCTTCAAAGCCCTCCTGAAATCACATCACTTTCAGGAAACCTTTCCACAATTAATTTTTCTTCTCCTTAGGTCACAACCCCAACTATCACTTTGGACCTTTTGCTCCAGCTACACATTACTCGCTCTCACTCACCCATAGTAGTTCCACATAAAATCCACTTACTCTGTTATTCAAACACATTCATCAAAGCACCCATTTTTCTTTTCTCTTTGTCTACCTGTAAATCATTTTGCATCTGTCTTCTCCACTATGATGTAAGCTTCTTGAGGGCCCGCATCAGGCCTTCTGACTCTACTCTTCAAGCACTCTGATGCATGCTGGACACATAAGTGATCAGTGAATCTATTAATTTTTGTTTGATGTTAGCCTCCTAATCGGAGTTGCCTTTTTTTGAAATACACCTGTCTATAATGTAGGGCTCAGAAGATCGGAAATGAGTTGGCAAAGAAAACGGTGCCATCCCAAGTACAGGCATACCCCAGATTCTGAACCCGCCACAATGCATAAATCCAGAAATGCACTGTAGCAGTAGTATATATTAAGCATCGACAACATACATCCCACTGTACTAAACCTTAGGATAATTACCCAGGTGAGAACTAGACAACAAAGCACTACTTGCCATTGTATCCCATGATCCGTAGCCCTACCCCTGACATTACATTCAGTTGCTGCAGGGTTGGCAACTTAAACCAGTGATGTGAATACCACTCCTGCTACAGTATACCTTGGGCAATATGTGCCGCAGCCCCCACACACTGGAGCTGCTGCGGCATACAACTCCTCATCTTCTTAAAACTGTCACATAATGCTTTGAGTTCCTCCAATAAAGATAAAACAGTAATTTAGTGACATCTGTCATTACAGTATACAGCGAGTAAAGGAATTTCATATTAGTTTTTCAGATATTGTGAAAAGGATTAACATCCGTCTCCTCTTTTGGATTGTAAGCTTGTTGAGGGCAGGGAGCGCTTCTGCTAATTCTGTTGTACTGTACTCTCCCAAACACTCAGTACAGTGTTCTGCACATAATAAGAGCTCAATAAATATGATTGATTGATTGATTGGATCTAATAAGCAAGTCTATGATGAAAAAAATACTCAATATAACCTTTCACAATACAACTGCATTTTTAAAGACCTTTTACCCAAAGTTATTGTGGATGGTATATCTCGTCTTGATAATAACAACTATGGCATTTGTCAAGCGCATACAATGTGCCAAGCACTGTTCTAAGCACCGGGATACAAACAAGGTAATCAGGTTGTCCCAAGTGGGGCTCACCCTCTTAATCCCCATTTTACAGATGAGGTAACTGAGGCACAGAGAAGTTAAGCGGCTTGCCCAAGGTCACACAGGAGACAAGTGGCAGAGCTGGGATTAGTCCTCTGACTCCCAAGCCCACGCTCGTCACTAAGCCACAGTCTTGAAATCTAATGATGAACATTTTAAATTTATTTTATAGCCAACCAAAATACAAGAGACTCTATTGAATCACACTCTCAACAAAAAAATAAAGGCTTAATATTAATAACCCTCACAATCCTAATACTATCACCTTAGCTAACAATACCACCTTTATCCCCTATATAACAAAAATCCAAGTAAATTTTCTACTTTCCCTTTGGGAGTCTGCAGGAACACATTACTTCCTCTCCAAAATCCTTTCAATTTCTGACCCTTGCTTTTATGGCAGAAGATGACGTCGCAAATTTACCCTCTGACCTAGTAACTCCTATCTGATCTGTTTAATAAACTGGCAAAAAACCCCAAAACACTCTCTCTCCAAAACCCCTAATCATGTTATGCTACCATGGTAAACTGCTAGCTTGCTCAGTGAGAAATTAAAATAGAATAATAGTTCAGAACTAAAAAAAACCAAGCCTACTTTAAAAAAAGTTGTAAGATTTTTAAACTTTATTTTTAACTGAAAAAAGTTTAGCAAACCACAGTCCAAACAGAATTTAAAAAATATAAATGACTAAACAAGGATCTTCAAGTCAACAGTTTGAAGGCACTGGATAGGCAATCCCTTAGAAAAAGCTAGGGTGAAGGAAAAAATTTCAACTTTGGACAAATTTTTCCATTTTTGTAATGAAGGGGACATATACGTTCTTCAAGAATATGGTTCATACTCTAAAAGTCGATCATCTTAGACTTGGTTTGATCTGGCCAAGTAGTACATTCCTGCTAAAAATGAAAACTCATTTCGTGTTTCCATTCTTTCTAAGTTTACTGATTCAACCCCTCCTCCTACCCCCAAATTTCTATTTCCAAAAATAGAGTATTTTTGATATATTTCAACAACAGAAAATCAGGTACTTCCTGCAGGTACCTAATCAACAACGCCATTCTGGAAAGTACATTTTATCATCAAATTTCCACCATAAACCAGAATGAAGTTCCAATTCCCAAAAGACTTGTAAGTGAATAGTTTGCCCAAGCCCAATTAAGTGGCAAGTTATCTGTAATGTTACAATGGAAGAGTTACAGTGTTTCCAAAAAGTTTAGTAAGGGTACTCTAAAAATCAGTTTTTTAATGTTCCCTTTAATTGAATGTATTTTATTAATGCTTCTTACACAACAGTACGAAAGGATTTGTGAAGCAAAGTGTGTACTTCAGAAGACTATGGATGATGAACTAGTTTTTAACTATTTCTAATGTGTTTGAATCTTTGCAGTTGTGGTCTGCAGTTTTTAACCATATGGTAAGCTTACATGCTCCCCTGTTTGTCAGAGTCAAAGCAGCAGCTGCTCTTCCCGCATGCCTTGGCCTGAATGGCTGGCAATTTGGTGATAAAACCCAATGTGTAGGTATCAGATGGCAGTCTCTAAAAAATCCAACACTGGTGAACCCTCTAGCTCTGAAGGAATAACTGCAATTTTTTTTTTTAGAACAAAATGAAAGGAGTAATATACAACAACTTCAACGCACAGACACTAAAAGAAACCAAATCCACCCGCCACTTAATACCGAACAGTATACACATAAAAATTAAATTTTAAAGGGATATAACATGTTCCTACTAATAAGACAATGGCTCTTCTACCGAATGTATTGCATGTGCTTGTAAGAGTCAGGTAGCTCTTTATAGAAAAATGACATGGAATTCACTAAAATTTAGATTTCAATTTCAAGCTCCCAATGGCAAAATATATTCTTTATTAAAGCTATGCAATAAAGGGTGAAATTACCCTTTAAATAATCATACGGTGATTAAGACCACATGGAATTTTTAAAATTCCTATAAAGTTGATACTAAAAATACATTTGACAGATTTAAGTACTTGGCTTTATATTAAGTAAACTAAAAACTTATCCCCACTAATGCGAGCAATATCCGCTGGTCACTAAAGCACTAGTCAATGATCCATCTTTTATGAAAATAAAAAAGGAAAGAAAAAGGGTGGGTGGGTGATTGAAAAACATTTCAGAAGTTTCCTCTTGCTTTTACAAGTAGCTGCACATGTGAAACGGAGAATCAGTAAACTGTATATAGAAGCCCATTTTCAAAATGATGCAACTGATGGGTGAGGTCTTACCCACAAATACAGCAGGGGATAGAAAGGCTTATTTCTGGTTTAAAATCCATTTCACACTGACTTCACATTAATGTTGTTGTTGAAACAACGGACAATTCTCACAAAGACTACTTACTGGGAGGCAATGTGACCAAAAAGAAAGAGCATGGAACCAGAAATCAGGAGACCTGGGTTCTAACCCTGGGACCAGCACTTGCCTGATATGGAGCTTTGAGAAAGTGATATAACCACACACTGTGCCCTGGGTTCTTTATCTGTAAAAAGGTGGGGTGGGGGGTGAAATCTGTTCTCCCTCCCTCTTATAACTATAAGCCCAGGGAGGGACAAAGACTATGTCTCCTCAGATTACATTGTATTTTCTCTCCTGAGATCGAAATCAATAATAAAGGAACTAGTAGCCAAGAAATACACCAAAGATTAACGTTAGGAAGACTTGCTATGACAAGCCTGGAAAGAGTCATGAAATGTGCTGATGTAACAACTTTCACAAAAATACAAATCGTCAACTCTATGATGTTTCCAGTGACAATGTATAGATCCGAAAGCTGGACGGTGAAAAAACAGGATAGAAAGAACAACGATTCTTTTGAAATGTGGGTTGGAGAAGGCTTTTGCGAATACCATGGACAGCCTGAAAAACAAACAAATGGATTTTAGAGCAAATTAAACCAAAGCGGTCTTTGGAAGGCCAAATAATGTGACAGAGTAGCATATTTTGGACACAATCAGGAGGACTAATTCTCTGGAGAAGATACTAATGCTAGGAAAAATCCAGGGAAAACGTGGAAGAGGCAGACCAGCACCTAGATGGATAGAGACCGTAACAATGATAACGGAAGAACCGTTAGAAAGGTTGTGGATTATGGCAGAGGATAGGACGTTCTGGAGAAAGTATATCCATGGAGTCGCTATAAAACAGAAACAACTCCACGGCACTTAATAGTAATAACTCCAGAAAGGAGAGGGAGAAGGGGAAATTACGTCTTAGTCAAGGACTACTATGGAGGAGGAGATGTGATTTTAGTAACTAATAATAATGATGAGTAGTAGTAGTAGTATTTGTTGAGTGTTTACTATGTGCCAGACACTGTAATAAGTGCTGGGGCAGATATAAGATAATTGGGTTTAAGAGTTTAAGTGATTGGCCCAGGGTCACACAAAAGACAGGTGGTGGAGCCAGGATTAGAACCCAGATCCTTTCCAGGCCCATGCTCTTTCCACTAGGCCCGGCCGCTTTTCAAGGCATAGTGGGCCTTTAAATGTAGGAAGAGTGGTGGTCTGTCGTATATGATGGGAGAGTTCTAGGACATAGGGAGGATGTGGATAACAGGTTGGTGACAAGACAGAAAGGACTGAGGTATGAATTAAGTGGGTAGATATTAGCAGAGTGAAGTGTGGATTTAAAAATCAATCAATCAATCGCATTTATTGAGCGCTTACTGTGTGCAGAGCACTGTACTAAGCGCTTGGGAAGTACAAGTTGGCAACATATAGAGACAGTCCCTACCCAACAGTGGGCTCACAGTCTAGAAGGGGGAGACAGAGAACAAAACCAAACATATTAACAAAATAAAATAAATAGAATAGATATGTACAAGTAAAATAGAGTAATAAATATGTACAAACATATATACATATATACAGGTGCTGTGGGGAAGGGAAGGAGGTAAGATGGGGGGATGGCGAGGGGGATGAGGGGGAGAGGAAGGAAGGGGCTCAGTCTGGGAAGGCCTCCTGGAGGAGGTGAGCTCTCAGTAGGGCCTTGAAGGGAGGACGAGAGCTAGCTTGGCGGATGGGCAGAGGGAGGGCAATAGTGTGGGACAAAGTGCAACCAAATTCATAACCTTTTACCAACCTCAGTGTTTAGTGAAGAATAAGTACTTAATAAATGTTACATGCTAGATTAGAAGCTCTTTGAAAGCAGACATCATGTCTAATGTACTCTCCCAAGTGCTTAGTACAATGCTCTGCACAGAGTAAGTGCAACATCACTGACTGATACAAAGGCAGAAAAAAGAGGATCCCTGCAATTGACACAAATAATATTGTCCATTTAAGAACAGAATTAAATTCTGAGACCTTGAGAACTTCCTACTAACACAATTACTCTATTTTTTGTAGCATGATGCTTTACAAGAACGTAGTGCTAAGAGCTATACAAAATTTTACTGTTCACTGTTTGCCCTTTTTCGTTATTATTCAAAACATACTGCCCACTGAAGTGGTTATAATGCTGGGTGAGCATATGTCTTCCATAAATTAATCTCCCATTCTGAAATACGACAGAATGACAGCCAGATTTAGGTGCCATGAAATTCTGAAAATGTCAGCCACAGTACATCACAGAGATTCACTCTCCTATATATCAACAACTGCTCCAGGAACTGTTTTTGGGAGCAGCAACATGTGGTTCTAGTTACATATCTGGCCATATGGAAGAGAGCAATTCAAAATTACACTCTGAATTAGATTTCGCTTTTTACTGTTTGTAGTTTTGAGGACTCTCCAGGGCCCACTCTTATAGCAAGGTTATTAATACATGAAAGAGCCTTGTAAGAACTGAAAATCCCTGACCCGACCTAACTGTTGCTACGCCCTACCTGGTTTAAGCAGAATTAGGGCCAGAGTAAACACATCTCCCTGGACATGAGTGGGTCTCACAGTGAGGCCCACCAATTATGAGCAGAATACATACACTTCACAAGCTTATTACTGCTCAATCCCGTCTCCTCCTCATCCTCCCAGACCAGTCCAAGAGTCCTAGACCACATTTCCTCCAAGAGGTTTTCCCTAAGCCTTGGCTTCCCCTTTTTGCCCTCCCTTCTTGTAGCACCTGTGCACCTCTAAGACTGTAGGCTCATCTGTGGGCAGGGACTGTACTCTCCCAAGGGCTTAGCACAGTGCTTTGAACACAGTAAGTGCTCAGTAAATACGATTGACCGACTATGCACGTGGGTCTTCACCCCTTAAGCACTTTGATAATAATTACAGTATTTGTTGAGCGCTTACTATGTGCCATGCACGGTGCTAAGCGATGAGGTAGGTTAGCAGTTTGTACCACGTGGGGCTCACAGCCTTGACCTCCATTTTATAGATGAGGTAACAGGCACAGAGAAGTTAAGTGGCTTGTTACGGTCACACAGCAGGTAAGTGGCAGAGCTGGGATTAAAACTCACATCCTATGACACTCAAGCCCGTGCTCTTTCCACTAAAGCCACACTGCTTCCCTATTCACTATTTCCCATTCACCCCACGCTCAGCCCCACAGCACTTATGTTCACAACCACCTGTAATTTAATGTCTGCTTCCCCCTCTAGTCTACGAATTCCTTGTGGGCAGAGATGTCTACCTACTCTACTGAACTGTACTCTCTGAAGTGCTTAGTACAGTGCTCTGCCCACAGGAGGGACACAATAAATACTACAGACTCATGGACAGGGGGGCGTTGGGAGGGAGAGAAGCTTTGGTGTTACCTAGACCCAGCCTGAACCCAGCCAAATATAGCTTTGGCACAATCTTACTTAGTCCATGCCTCAAAATCCATTTGACCAGAGCACCAACCCACACCCACGCAAGTCTGTAATTTGGGGCTTTATATACTTTCCTTTCCTGCAAGGTTGTGAGTGTAAAGGGCAGTCAGCGAAACTACAGAGCACCAGAAGGGAAGACGCTACCTGGACCTCTATGCCTGCCTAGGATTGAGATGTTCTTGATCAATGATACTTGAAGGATGGACATTGACTCACAGAAGGCAGAGAAGTGCAATAACATCACTCCCTGAGTGCCACGTGAAAATTGCCAAAAATCTATAACGTTTAAATAAGTGCCTATCCTCACAGAGTGAAATTACGAGGTGAAAAACAGGCAAAGCAACACCAAAATTTGACATCTAGACCTATAAAGGAGTACAGGTGTGCCTCCAGTTGCAAACCACCACCATATGTAAAATCCACAGAGGCAGTAATTTTTAAGGTGGTCCATGGTCTGGAATTCCTGCCCAACATTATGTCCAATCACTGCAGGCAACATAGCCAAATGGGAAAAGCATGGGCCCGGGAGTCAGAAGGACCTGGGTTCTAATCCCAGCTCTGCTACTTGTCTGCTGTGTGACCTTGGGCAAGTCATTTTACTTTTCTGTGCCTCAGTTACCTCACTTGAAAAATGGGGATTAAGACTACGAGTCCCATGTGAAACACAGACTGTGTCCAGCCTGATTACCATGTATCTATCCCAGCACTTAGAACTGTGCAAGTGCTGAACAAATACCACCCTCCACCCCCCTCCCAAAAAACCCCCAAAACAAACAAAAACCATGCGCAAGGGAGTCAGAAGACCTGTGTTCTAGTCCCAGCTACATCGCTCGTCTTCTGTGGGATCTCAAACAAGTTGCTTAGCCTCTCTAGTCCAGTTTCCTCATCTGTAAAATGAGGATAAAATACCTGTTCTCCCTCCCTTTTAGAGTTCCATGTAGGATCAGAACTGTGTTCAATCTATTTTATAACTACCCTTGCATTTAGCACAATTCTTGGCACACTATAAGCCCTAATACCATCACCATCAAGAATCCCCTCCCTGCCTTTTCAACCTCAGTCGTTCCCGGAAAAGATTTGAAGCCCAGCTTTTCCGCTTCGATCAGTCCCTTGGAAAGAAGACAGAAGGGACAAGAGACCTTAAGTCATTTTAGGCAACCCCATCTCTCCTGCTCTGATTCTGTACTGCTTTCAGCTGAAACCTTCTTTCAGCTGCTCTCCCACCCAGCCTCCTCAGCCAACTTCTCTGCCTCATCTGAAAAGAGCACAGAATTGCAGTGAAGGCGAAGAGACTGACTAAATCTGTCAACTACCTCACCCTTATTCTGGGCTACACTCAGATGAACAGAAGAAAACCCTGGTCCCAAGCTGCTGCAGAGGAGACTGTCAAGGCTGCCGCTGAGGCTAGAATCTTAGCTCCACCACCTGCAAAATTTTTGGATCTTCAATCAACTTTAAAAAATGACTGAAGAAGAAAACTATGATATACAGTGAAGTACAAAGGCATCCAGAGATGTTCAGAAAGACAGCCTGCTACAAGGTGCTTTATGAAGAATAGAAGGCTGTCATTTAACCAAAGTTGGGCACGTTTTTCACTACAATTTGAAAAAACACTACCACCATTAGCAGAATAAGTTTCTTCTTCTGCAGGGACCTGCAAAGACAAATAATTATTTCAAAACCCCTATTTAATGTTGTGATGTTATGCTTTGAGTTACTTTGATAGAGAATAAGTAATATTTTATTTAATATTATGGACTATTGCATTCTCCACAAATTCTGCAAAATATCCCAATTATTAATTATAATAATAATGGCATTTATTAAGCGCTTACTATGTGCAAAGCACTGTTCTAAGCGCTGGGGAGGTTACAAGGTAATCAGGTTGTCCCACGGGGGGCTCACAGTCTTAATCCTCATTTTACAGATGAGCCCAGAGAAGCTAAGTGACTTGCCCAAAGTCACACAGCTGACAACTGGCAGAACCGGGATTTGAACCCAATGACCTCTGACTCCAAAGCCCATGCTCTTTCCACTGGGCCACGCTGCTTCTCTAATAATAATGGCAAAAGTCTGTGGGAAAACATATCCCACAATATGGCTGTTCTTGAAATGTCCCTATTTCCAAAGACCGTATTATGGCTGTACCTCAGATAATGCCTGTAATATTTATTTCCTAGTGTCCTCTAAATAATAACTACTCTATGGTAGGAGATCTAAGAGATAGAAAGTGTTCAGGTAGCACAATATTGCCCTCAACTAAGTTAATTTTGTTGAGAAGACTAGAAATGAAGTCCAAAGCACAATCTTCTGGCTTATTATTAACAGCAGTATCCTTGGATCGGTTTCAAATCATTGTCAATTTGGCAAAAACCATGGCAAGAAAATAAAAATAATCCATTAAAACATAAAAAACTCAGGAGGCACATGTCTATAATTTGGGGTTAATATTATTCTACTTGTCCATGTTCCTGACAAATGGCAATGTACCTGGATCTTTATTTGTGTTTTTACAAATCTGTCTATGGACAGTAGACTAATATAGTATATTAATGCCAGTCTTCCCCTCTAGACTGTAAGCCTTTTGTGGGTGAGGAACACATCTACCAACTCTAATATACTGTACTTTCCCAAGCACTTAGTACAGTACTCTGCACACAGTAAGCACTCAATGAATACGATTGACTGATTTCTAACCCATTACAAATGCCCTCCCTCTGCAAGGAACTCCTTCCCCACATCTGTCCAACCATGTCCCTCGATGTTCACCTTCAAAATTATCCTAAAATCATCTCCTTCGGGAGACATTTCAATTAATGGCATTCGATGAAGTGCTTACTGGGTGCAGAGCACTGTGCCAAATTACTAATCCCAATCTCCCTGGTCACAGTTATATCTACTTCACTTATTTACTCCTAGACTTGAATACTGTTTCAGCCGCCTGCTTCTCCCTCCTCCAAGACTATGCTACACGCTGCTTCTTTTTCCGGAAATGTTGCTCGGCACACATCTTTCAACTCTTCAAAACCCTCCACAGGTCCTTCATGTTCCTCCGTATCGACATAAATTCACCACAGTTGGTTTCAAGACTCTCCACCAACTCACCCCACATTCTCTTCACCCACTACTCTGCAACTTGCACTCTTTATTCCTTCCATGTTAATCTAACTGTACTTCACACTCAGCTCTCCTGCTTCTGTCCTAGGCTCAAGCTATTACCAGGTTGTTCCCTCTCTCTGCAAATCAGATAGGCAATATTGTTACCCATACTCAAAGTCCTATGAAAGCCCACATTCTCAAAAATGCCTTCCCCAATTAATTCCTAGCATCTAAAGCCATAAAAACTCATCACAGACCTGGGCTGTAATCCTGGTTCTACCACTTCCCTGCCACGTGATCTTGGGCAAACCACTGAACATCTCTGTGCCTCAGTTATCTCATCTGTAAAATGGGGATTCTATACTTGTTCTCCCTCATGAATTGTAAGCCCCATGTGGGATAGACTGTGTCCCACCTGATTATCTTGTGTCTACCCCAGTGCCTAATACACAGCGCTTAAATATCAGTCATCAACATTATGAACTTACACTCATTTCAGTGCTCATGTATCTGTGTTTACTCATATATTACATTATGTGTACTGACTGCTCTCTAACTATTTTTATGCCTGTCTCTTCTATTAAAGTTCCTTATGGAGGGAAAATAAGTTGCTTAGTTGCTTCGTACTTCTAAAGTACAGTGGGTGCTCAGTAAATGTTACTACTGCTATTACTACCTAGTTTAGGACTGTGCACAGGGCAGGCACTCAAATACTGATGAGGATAAACAATGCAGTTACCAAAAATAATCAAGCATATACAGTGAATTTGAGCCTCAGATCTTCTTTTAATCAATACTGTCCATTTTAGATTGTAAATTGCTATAGAACATGAACATCACGACTTTTTACAAACAAGGTCCAAGACAAGCATCCACATGTGCAGGGTATTAATATTACATGATAATCAGAAGCAAATGAGTTTGCCTTTCAGATAAACAGAAGGATAAATGGTCTCCATGCCAGTGGAGGGAGCAAGCAGGAAAGAGTAGTTTAAACTTAATAAAATGGACTAAACTCACATGATGGAAGAAAAGTACATTGATTTTTAAGGCATTTCCAGTATACAAAGGCTTTCAATTATCCACACTAAAAATAGGACATCTGTTCACAACAGATAAACCGCTAGGAACAGATGTCCATAATCCTCTCATAGCACGGCATGGATGGAGTTGGTAGAGGCCACAAATGCCCATTACTAGCTGGAGGGAGGAGGTCCTCCCCAAGAGCACCCACAAAACTTCACATCCACCCAGCAGGTGAGGCTGGGCCTGGCCAAGACTCTGGGTCAAGAATGGAATGGGCCCTTGCCAAGCACTAACACATATTTCCTTGGAGGAGTAAGTTCCATTAACACATATTTTCATGAAGGAAATAAGTTCCATCAGGTATTAGCTTCAGTTTCCAAAATGGTAGTTCATTTTTGGGTGCCTGTAAAAAAGCAGTAAGGATTATCCCACCACTGAACTGGCCATTCTCCAGTCTTAGGTGTTCCCCAAGCTTCTCATTCAAATGTGAGAGGAATTAGTGCTGTTTCTGTAGATAGTTGGTCTGAACATCCTTTGGAGAGCAAAAACTAAAGCTTTTCAAATATTTATTTCTGGGAGAGGTGAGTGTGGGTATGTACATGTCCAAGAATATGGTGGGCAGAGAAGAAAGGTGTATGAGCTACGAGAGTGGGAGAAAGGTGAGCTATTGTGGGTATATTGGGGTTGGGGGGAGAGAATGTTGAGAAGGGCCAGAAGCAACAGTACTGCAGAAGTGCCAAGGAAGATAATATGCAGACTGTGTGTGTAAACATGGGAATTATATGTGGTCATCAATTTGTCCATCAGAGATGTCATCGCCAATTACATATCATTAAAATTATTGTCTTCCTTGATAAAATAAAAACTGCCTTTTTCCTTAACGGAGTGAACGCATTTTTGCAAAGCCAGCTGGGACTCACCTTTGGAGTGTTTTCCTGAAGGTCTCTTAGGTAATGACTCTTCAATGGAATGTGCTGATGTATGTAGTGCATTTTCCAAACTGTTACTGACACTGTTTACAGGGGTCTCAGCTCTTGGAGTGACCTGAAGGGGGAGGGAGGTGGAAACAGAGTAATTACACATACATTTTAGGATTTATTTTTCAAAGTATCATGTGAAAATGATTTCACTATTGTTTAAATCCACTGCTCGTCTATCCTAAAAGCAAGTTTAACTACAGGTACATAAACCAAAGTCTTCTAATAATTTTAAGTTGGCTTTTTTTTTTTTTTTACCTACTCTAAGTCAGTAGTTTAAACCTTGAATAGTGTTTCAGTTCTCTGCGAGTGGGAGCTGCGGAAAGGGGATCCAAGAAGGCCTCTTGCTGAGCCAAGTTTTTCCTGTCAGTGTGAGTTGTTTTATCTTCTAAACCTGGAGGACTTCTTGGAGTCGGAGATATCATCTATACAAGTGATTGTCACTGCTGCTCCTCACCCTACAGGAGACTGGTCTACTACAAGGTAAATTGCTGTGCAACCTCCTGGGTTTATAGAGATGCATGCTTGCTGTGTCTGTGACCGCTACTACTCCCCTCCTCAAAAATCCCCAGTGGCTGCCTGTCATCAAAAAATAACTCCTCACTCTCAGCTTCAAGGCTCTCCATCACCTCGCCCCCTCCTACTTCTCCTCCCTTCTCTCCTTCTACAGCCCACCCCGCACCCTCCGATCCTCTGCCGCTAACCTCCTCACTGTACCTTGTTCTCGCCTGTCCCTCCGTCGACCCCCGGCCCACGTCCTCCCCCTGGCCTGGAATGCCCTCCCTCCGCACATCCGCCAAGCTAGCCCTCTTCCTCCCTTCAAAGCCCTAATGAGAGCTCACCTCCTCCAAGAGGCCTTCCCAGACTAAGCCCCCTTTTTCCTCTCCTCCTCCCCATCCCACCACCCTACCTCCTTCCCCTCCCCACAAGCACCTGTCTATATGTTTGTACAGTTTTATTACTCCATTTATTTTACTTGTACATATTTACTATTCTATTTATTTTGTTAATGATGTGCATTTAGCTTTAATTTTATTTATTCTCAGGACTTGACACCTGTCCACATGTTTTGTTTTGTTGTCTGTCTCCCCCTTCTAGACTGTGGGCCCGTTGTTGGGTAGGGACTGCCTCTATATGTTGCCAACTTGTACTTCCCAGGTGCTTAGTACAGTGCTCTGCACTCAATAAATATGATTGAATGAATGAATGATTTAAATGGGAATAAATGAGCTATTTGAAGCTTAATTTTTAAGCCATACAATATGCTTGAAAAACTTCATTTTTATCCTTCTATACAAACTGATCTCTCAGCATTTCATATATTAATTCTTACGGGAACCTTTCCTGTGGCAGGTCAGAAGCACACACTGGTAACCAAGAGGGAATTTTTTTAAGTTTAAAAGTAATAGATGCATACTGAAACCCAGTGGTGGTACTCAGCAATAACTTAAGGAATCCCTTATTTGCTAAAATAGGTTTGAGAGTGTCACTGTTTAGCATCAAATTCTACAGAACCATTTTAATGGGTTTTTTTTTATTTTTAAAGAGGATACATCCTAATAAATTGAGTGATTACACTCACCCTAATTTTTATTTAAATGGACAGAAAAGCAAGTCCACACCACCCACTGCCTTCAAGCAGCCCGGCCCAACCTGTGGTTCATAAGTCCCTGGAGATGGGTTAGGTGGCCACAAAGTTGAACCCAGTAGGGGCAGACGGGGTTCAGATGGAACTCAATTTCAGCCCCCCATTTTGAGGAGTCTGCAGCTGGAGGAAGAAGGTGTTGCGGGGGCTGGGTGGGGGCGTGCCTCAGCACAGTAGCTGGGACACCTCTCTGCACCTCACTGGACAATTACCCACTCATCACACCATATCCCAGAAATGAGTCCCCCGATACTTCTGGTTCCACTTGAACACCGCTGTCTGGTGCCAGAAGTGGGTAGGGTATGGGCTGAAATCAGATCAAGATAAGGCCTGGATTGCCAGCTGTTACACCTCTCTCTGGAAAGCAGGCCATATAATATATATGTAATAAGTGAACCTCATTATTTAAAGCATGAAGGGAAAAGCTGTGATTTGGTAATGTGACAGTTTAGACATATTACATAGATCAGCCAACAGAAATGTGAAGTACAGGAACCATAAGCATTAAACACTTCATCACAAAACACGTATACTGGCACAAAGCAAATCATCACCATCAATGGTTTTTATTGAGCGCTATGTACACAGCACTGTACTAAACACTCGGGAGAGTGCAATACCCCGTTGTATTGCCTGCATGCCTGCAATGAGCTGACAGTCTAGAGGACAAGCAAATGTGATGGCAACTGTGGAACCTGACAGTGTTCCTGACTTGGCCTGAACAACGGGGAATTCCCTGTTGGTATCTCTGGGTACAACTTAGTATTTTAGGGCTGAAAAACAAGCTTAGAGCCACGCAAGCACATCACTTTTGAGATGGCAATTGTGGGACCTGACAGTGTACCTGACTTATTGGCTTGAACAACGGGGAATTCCCTGTTGGTATTTCTGGGTACAACTTAGTATTTTAGGGCTGAAAAACAAGCTTAGAGTCACGCAAGCACATCACTTTTGATATCAGGTTGTATTCTTCCATGTGGCTTCCGATCGGCTTCAGAAGATCCTCCTTTTGGGGGTGAACCCTGCCCTGAGGAAGCTTACATTCTAGTGGAGGTGGAAGCTTATAATCTAATGGAGGATACAGACATTAAAAATCATTTACAGACACAGGTAAAAGAGTGAAACTTGATCAAGGGTAAGTTGGAGGCTTCGCATGGCTGGGCTTGATGCCACCAAACCTCACCTGAACCCAAGAAAGGTCACGCCAAAGGACATAATGATCAATTTTAAGAGGCCTTGACATATACTATCTAAAGGTCTATACATTTTGTATTTCATTAGCTGGGTAGTTTAGATCAATGTAGAACTGCAGAATATTACCACCTCACAGCAGAAAAAGCTTTACCTTGATAAAAATACCATCCACAAATGAAAAATTAACCTGCTTTTCCATTAAATAAGAGAATAATAACAGAATAAAGAGGAGCATGTCAAGTGGGAAGCAACAGAGTGCATAGGCCCGGGAGTCAGGAGACCTGGGTTCTAATCCTGCCTCAACCACTGGCCTGCTGTGTGATCTTGGGTATGTCACTTAATTCTTCTCTGCCCCAATTCACCACGCTGTAAAATAGGGGACTAAATATCTGTTCTTCCTCCCCACTTACATTATGAGTCCCATGTGGGGCACAGATAGTGTATGATCTGACTGCACTGCAGTGGTTGGCATATAATAAACTCCGGAATCCCCACAATTATTTTTTTATTAAATAAAAAGGAGGAGCTTCTGAAGCCAATTGGAAGGCACATAAAAGAATTAGTCACATCCAAGAAAGTGAAAATTCAATCTTTTATTTTTCCTCAAAAAAAAAGTATCCAGAAGAGACTAAAAAAAAATTCCCATGAAGAAATGCACTCTGCTTGCTATATTAAATTCCCTCCAGCCAACAAATATTGTTGCACTCCTAATCACCCACAAGTAAAAAATAATGGGTTATAATTAACCAGTCACCACGTTTATTTTTTCAAAACAATGTACTTTTCAAAGATATATTATAGAAGAAGTTCAACACACTTAGTGGCCAGATATATTTACTAGGACTTCCGTGGATTGAACTTCCCCGGGGTTAAGTGATAAGGGATCTGAAAGAATTAGGCTCTGGACCAAGAGGATTTTAATTAAAATTAAACCACTGATCCAAACAACTGGTTCAGCTCTTCAGGTTACTTATAATCCCTATCATCAAGCATCCCATCACTTTAACATTAGCCACTGGAAAGGTCCACTGCATATTTGACAGACAGGTAAAACACAAGAAACATTTAGAGCAGATAGTTTTGGACCTAGCTATAAGTTTGCATTAAAGACCGGCGTTAAAAGTTTGATAAACTGATCTGTAAAAGACCACCAGTTCTCTACTATCAAGGGGGCTGAATTACTTGAGGATTACTTGGTTTATGAGCAGATATGGAGATTTTCTAGGCTGGACACCTTAAAGTCCCCAGTTTCTCCCTAGCATAACATAGCTCATGCTCTGTATTCTCCCTCAAGAGACCCCACCAACTACTTAAAGGACTGCCTGTAACAGCTCCATCCACCTTCTCCATCAGGGGAAGAAATGGGAAGAAGAGAGAATATTAACACGACAGGAAGAAAAGCAAAATTTCAGTCAACAAAGATGTGCCTAAGCTTCAACCACCAAACCACTAGCATTTGGAATCAGGAGCCATGAGATCCATGACATTTATTAGAAAAAAAAAAAGACCTCAACAAAAACAAAAAACACAAACCAAAAATTTAATAACACTAAACATGAAATGATCCAAATCCAGTAATCAAAAAATTAATAACCTTCAAATATCTTCAGTATTTCATTCCAATGACTTTCTACTTATTCTTCCATGTACAAGCACTTCTCCCAGCAAGCTTTAGTCCTGCTCTGAAATTTTGTTTATGCATCTTAACTTGTGCTCTTCCTAAAGGGCCAATTCTTTTTGTTATTTTTGGTTAAAGTTAATTTACCCCATGTGACCTGTCCAATTAAACTCAAATGCTATCTGACTCATGCTCACACTGGAGTGCTAAAGTCATTTCAGCTTGATGTACACAAGCCGAGGTCTGATCGGTTCCAAATGGTGCCCTTCAGCTAGGAAGTTAAAGGTATTGTAGTCATGCACGCTGCACTGACAATTTTTGGCCCAACAGCTAAGTAATTTTTTTTCCAATAGCTAAGTAATTTTTTTTCCAATAGCTAAGTAATTTTTTTCCCCACTAATTTCAAAATCTTGCCAGTATACACACTTAGTACTTTAGAAAAAATGTACAAAAGCCTTTGCAATGTAAGAGTCAGGGAGTCATTCTTTTCATTCTATTTTCAAGCCAACAATTTTTGATCTTTCAAATCTGAGATCTAAGCAAAAATGAAATTCATTTCATAAACATTACCTTAAGTGTTCCAAATTCAATTAAGGGTCTGGAAGAGCCTCGCAATAAATTCAACATTAAGCTTACAAGTTACCCCCTTAAAAGTGAGTTTGATACTGGCAAATTCATAGTCAAGAAGCAGTACATATTAGGTAACATATACTACTATTTACATGGTCTGGAATAAGAATCCTCTTGAAACCCAAGTCTAGAAGCCAGGTTGAAGTCAATTTCAGGCAGGCACTTGCCTTATAACAGTGATGGTATTTGTTAAGCACTTACTATGTGCAAAGCACTGTTCTAAGCGCTGGGGGCTTAAATATTTGTGAAGAGGGATTTTATTTTGTGGATTTTTTTAAACCAATATACAGGTAATCCAGGTAAATCCAAATAATAGAGACAATCACCCCAAATAGTCAATATAGCATATCAAAACCCTCTACCGTCCCCACTGTACATGTTCAATTCCTGGTTTCACATTTCACCGGCAAAAATGTTAAATGCTTTGTTGTAGTTGTACCAATGGTAGCTATTAAGTGTTTACGGTTTGCAAGGCACTGTACTAAGTGTCAAAAAAGAATATACTAGGTGAAAATCAGAAATGGTCTCTCTGATCCTCAGTGGGTTCATAATCTAAAAATAAAAGCTGCGGTGTGGGGAGAGGGGGTGGGTGACAGACACACATAAAGAGAAATGAAACCAAATAAGATAAAGATATGGACAGATACACAAACTAAAAACTAACAAAAAAACCAACAGTAGGGTATGGAGGATAGAGGAGCAGAATTTCAGGCTCCTTGTGGCTCAGAGTCCAAAGATCAAAACCGCAGTCCTGGCAGCAGCTGCCACAGACTCCCTAAGGTTTAGTAAAGGCATGCAGCAGCTGCTTTTTTCTTACCCACTGGGGTGGTACAAGGTTTTTTGAACCTCCCTGCAAAACAAGCCACTGTAAGAATTGATTTTGAAGATCAAGTTAAGTTCTTTTAGTTCTTTATATGAGGTGACACAGAGGAAGTTTAAAAAATGTAGAGTTTTATTGGAGGAGGTTACGCCCAGTATGTGACTATAAAGAGGGATCGATTGCTTTCAATTGATTCACTTACTCAACTGAAGACTCCAGTTAGAACAAACTGGTCAAATCGAATCAAGTTCTGAAAGTTTGTAACATCGAATACAAATTTTTTTTTTTAAAAAAAGCAAGGACCAAGTCAGTGTTAAAGGTGCTTTTCAAATACTCAAAATTACACCACAAAAACACATAAAACTCACGAATTCATTTTGCAGAAAAGCAATTCGCAGTTGTCACCACCCAGCACTCAACGGCACTGACACTGGGGTAGGCAGTAAACCAGGAAAGCAAGAAGGACGGATAATTGAAAATGCCTTTCACAGAGATTCCTTGTCTTGGGCAAACCACTAGGACCACTGTATACAACCTCCAACCTTCACCCCAAAGGGCAGGTATCTCTTGGCCCGAGCAAGCTAACCTAACAGCTGATGCGGGGGTGCATCCATGTCAAAAACCTTCCAGCTTTTACAGGGAGTACCAGAAACACTAGCTTAGGCTCACTGGCCACTCGGACAGCACACCTGCCCTGCACAATGGGAACTGAAGGGTTCACCTGCAACAGCACCCAGTTAATCAGCTTGTATTGGTCAATCTTAATCCCGGCCTTATTGAAAATAATGGGTTAATGTTGCCTAGCATTTTGAGAAACTGATAAAAGGCACTATAAAATACGGTGGAAGCAAAATATGGTAGCGCTTTACTAAAATAAGTATGTATTTAAGTAACAAACCAGTACGAGAAAATAAATGGTTTCAAGAGTAAAAGCTATTTGCTGACTTAGACCAAGTTAAAGCCAAAGCCAATGCTAATAACAAACCGTTTTCCCCATCTCACAATATTCCATCTAATATTTTTAAATCTATAGTCTTACTCTTATATTTCCGGGAAACTATATACAAGGTTGCTATGCACAATAACATCACTATGGATTAGCCTCTAAAAACATCAGTTCAAGTCTCCTATCGAGGAAAAAACACAAAAATGAGGGATGGAGAAATCAATTAATACTATTTATTGATCACTTACATTGTGCAGAGCAATGAACTAAACCCTTGGGAGAGTTCAACAGAATTAAGAGCAGACACTAATGAAGGGAAGTAGATACTAAAATAAATTGCAGCTAGGAGGAAGGAATAAAGATTATCTACCTAAGTAGATGGGGGGAGAAAAAAGTACCCAAGTGCTTAGGTGACAGGGAAATGAAGTGGCAATTGGGGAGGGCAAAGTGGGGGAGGGAAGAATCATATGCTCTAAAGTTTTTTTTTAAAAAAGTTAAATATTTCATCTCATCAGGTATTCACAAAAAATAAAGTCCTGCTATTTCAAATGAGAGAGGAAGGCCTCCAGATGCTTTTATTTTTTAAAAATCAGACGAGGGGTCAGCAACTCCTACCACACCTGCTACACCAAGCAGTATTCCAGCTATAGGCCCCTTATTCCCAAGGGATTATGTCCTGGTCTCCCAATTCTCCCTCCTATGCTGAGGAACAAGTCCCAGACTTTCACTTGCTGTTATTACCACTGAAATCTCCCATATCTCTTGGAAGTACCTGGGCAGTCTTTGAGTGGCAATAGCTGGCTATCATCTCCAGGGCAGATTAATGCGGAGTTTTAGGGGCTGCAGCCCAGGGCCGTAAGAATTCTCCACCCCGCCCCGGAAAAATAAATCCATTATAGTTAAATTATAATACAAGGGTGGCTGAGGGGGTGATCCTACCAGGTGAGGGCAGGGACTGGTAAGGAGAGATGGGGTCTGAAGGCAGAGAGCAAGTTACGAAGCAGCAAGAGAGCAGGTAGTAAAGGCTGGAGAGGGCAGGCAGGAAGGCTACTACAGGGACTCCAGGTAAATGAAGCGAGACGGAGGAGAGGCCAGCTGTGACGGGTCCTTGTGTCCGGCCACTTGATGGGAAGATCAGAGCCACCAGGCTGAGGTGCTGCAGGGTCGCAGGAGGAAGGGGGCAACTGGCAATGTGCCACCTACACCCTCGCCACTCTGGATGTGCCCGATTTCATCTGATCTTGGAAGCTGTACATGGTTAGGCCGGGCTAGTACTCAGTATGGAGACCTCCAGGTGCTGCAGATTTCTGCCTCTTGCTCCTGGCACCTAACACTGCTCACCTGCAGCTCTGCAGTGCCTGTGCTTTGGTGAGGGTAACAGCACTCCTCACTTCCGTGGGTTCCCTTCCTCACCCAGCCTTTTAAGAAACTGGGGACAGGATCTTGATACTGCCAAGGAACAGTAAAATTCTTCACACTAGGAAGTTGTATCATAATTATGGCAGAAAACTAGTTGTTAGTCACTCTGTGACAACCAACCACTCCTTCACTGATCCATTCCTAAGTCCCCTTCCAGGAAAAAAAAAAAGTCCACAAAACAGACCTGATTAGGCTCTTTGGTTCTTAGGTTAAAGATAGTTCTTGAAGATTCAGGTTGAACCTATATATTATGCAGCCTCCAGCCCGGCCCAGCTATCTTCCCCCCTATCCCCCATCCCACGAAACCTATTTTTAACCCCAGGGATATCCACAGCCAGTTCAGGGTAACCCTGGAGGTGACAGCTCTTGACCCAATGAAAAGGCTTAATTAATCCCCACCACCACCTCTGCTATTTTTAAACTGAGTTATCCACAGATCAGGCCTAGAAGTTAGACATTTAGAAAGCAGAGAACGGATGAAGTCCCAATGGTACCCCATTAATTTCTGTATAAAACAAAAACTAAGTGCTCGTTTCAAGGCTCTATCTACCAGTTGTCTCCTTTCTGGCCCACTCTTCTTCCACCATATCCCAGGTTGCAGGAGTCACTCCTCCCAAATTAACTACCACTTTCCTCTTGACTCTCCCATATCCAGTCCATCAGTTGTGCCTCCTTCCTTCTAAATGGAATGAGAAGCAGCATGGCTCAGTGGAAAGAGCACAGGCTTGGGAGTCAGAGGTCATGGGTTCTAATCTCAGCTCCAACACTTGTCAGCTGTGTAACTTTGGGCAAGGCACTGCACTTCTCTTTGCCTCAGCTACCTCATCTGTAAAATGGGGATTAAGACTGTGAGCCCCACGTGGGACAACCTGATTACTTTCTATCTCCCCCAGCACTTAGAACAGTGCTTGGCACATAGTAAATGCTTAACAAATGCCATTATTATTATTCAACTTTGCCCAACCACATTTCTCCTCACCGTTAAAGCCCTCCAAAAATGCCAAGAGACATCCCCCAAGTAATCCCCACTTTCCTGGTCATGCCATTCCATTATTCACATGTATAGCATTTGTTTATCTTACTTGATTACTCACTTTCTATCATCTGTTCTTAATAATAATGGCATTTATTAAGTGCTTACTATGCGCAAAGCACTGTTCTAAACACTGGGGAGGACGTAAGATTATCAGGTTGTCCCATGTGGGGCTCACAGTCTTAATCCTCATTTTACAGATGAGGTAACTGAGGCACAGAGAAGCCAAGTGACTTGCCCAGGGTCACACAGCTGACAAGCGGTGGAGCCGGGATTAAAGCCCATGACCTCTGACTCCCAAGCTCAGGCTCTTTCCACTGAGCCACGCTGCTTCTTGTTCTTACTATTCTACCGATTACCAATTTTCTATCTGCTGGTTTCCCCTTCTTAGACTATCTGCTACTTGACGGCAAAGACTACACATGCCAAAGCACTTAGTCACTTAGTAGTGTTCTACCCACTGCAGACATTCAATAAATCCTGCTGCTAATGATACTGAAGAATGCAGTTCAAACTTAGAATAATGATGAAGATTTGCATAAACTCAGGGTAAACACGGGTTTCACTGTAATACTAACCTTGAATGACATTGTAGAGAGTTTGCAGAGTGAGCATAGTTAAAACAAGGACCACCTTTGTTATTTAGAAATGAAAACAGGAAATATTAGATAATAATAATAATGATGGCATTTGTTAAGCGCTTACTATGTGCCAAGCAATGTTCTAAGTGCTGGGGTAAATATAGCTATAATTCTATTTATTCTGATGGAGTAAATAGAATTATAGCTATATACACATCATTAATAAAATAGAGAAATAAATACGTACAAATATACACAAGTGCTGTGGGGAGGGGAAGGGAGTAGGGTAGAGGGATGGAGGGGGCGATGACGAGGGGAGGAGAGGGAGGAGAGGAAAAAAGGGGGGGGGCTCAGTCTGGGAAGGCCTCCTGGAGGAAGTGAGTTCTCAGTAGGGCTTTGAAAGGAGGAAGAGAGCTAGTTTGGCGGATGTGTGGAGGGAGGGCATTCCAGGCCAGAGGTAGGACGTGAGCCAGGGGTCGACAGCAGGACAGGCGAGAACGAGGCACCGGTGAGGAGGTTAGCGGCAGAGGAGCGGAGTGTGCGGGCTGGGCTGTAGAAGGAGAGAAGGGAGGTGCAGTAGGAAGGGGCGAGGTGATGGCGAGCTTTGAAGCCGAGAGTGGGGAGTTTTTGCTTGATTCGAAGAGTGACAGGCAGCCACTGGAGATTTTTGAGGAGGGGAGTGACACGCCCCGAGCGTTTCTGTACAAAGATAATCCGGGCAGCAGAGTGAAGTATAGACTGAAGCAGGGAGAGACAGGAGGATGCGAGATCAGAAAGGAGGCATGGTCTCACTATATAAGTAGGAGGAAGAACAGTTCTTTAATCCCCATTTTACAGATCAGAAACCTGAGGCACAGGGAAGTGACTTGTCCAAGGTCACAGAGCAGGCAAGTGATGGAGTCAGGATTAGAACCCAAGTCCTCGGACTCCCAGGCCTGTGCTCTTTCTACTAGGCCTTGCTCCTTATCGGGCTTTGGTTCTTTTCCCACCACACTATACAGGTTGGTGGGTTTTGGACCCTTCCTCTCCCTCCCGCCCCACCCAAGAAGCTGGTGAGTAGTCTTGATCAGGAGGCTTAGGAGGATTAGAAGTTCCTCTCTGGCCACAAATCCACCTCCATTCACCCTCTCTCAAAAACTTAATGACCCACTCTTTTGCCCCTTTCTTTCTTTCTCCACAGGGTTGCTTAGAAACTCTAACCCTAGCAAAAAGAGGCATCAGGTGGGGGCACACTAATGGAAAGCCATGAGACCAGCAGTAAGAGCACACTTGAAAATAAAAAGAGAAGGAAAAAAAGGGACAGAATACAAAGTACCTGTCTGTCTAACCAAGAAGAGAATAGGTCTCTTCTGAGGGTAGAAGTATTCAGTATTTTGTTATAAAAACAATGATAGTCTTAAAAATAATGGCCTGGCTTAGGTGATTTTTATGCTGGTTAGTTTGCCTGGTATTTGCTTTTGTTTGCTTGATTCTGTGATATATTTGCAGTTTAAAATTGGCATAAAGATTTATTTTATTCCATTTTCCTTTTTCCTTTAGCCCATTAAATCATATTTTAGCAAAGGTGCTCTGAATCTAAGAATTCCCTGTCACTCTTCTCACTCACTCCTCCCTTCTCACATGCCATTGGTAGATCCTGCTAGTATGAAGCTGGAAAAACATAAATCCTGGGAACCTGAAGCCTGAACATCTCAGCTCTATACTCTTTTCATTTAAAATGAGAGGCAATCAATTGCTGTACGATTTTGTCACCACTATTTCTCCACAAAGGTGTTCCAGCCTTCCCATTACATAGCTAAGCCTAAAAAAAAAATACCCAGGCCAAGAAAAGGGAAACAAAGCAAAACCAAGAAAACCCACAAATATAATGAAGTTTTTTGCACCTACTTTACAAGCATCTAATTAAATACATATTCACAAAACTATATAGACAATACCTTTCTGCTCACCCCTCCCACACACAAAGAGAACATGTCATTTAAATATCTTCACCATCTTTTTAAAGCAGTAGGCATTTATTTGGAGGCAGGGGGAGGGGTGCTGGAGGCACTGCATAAAAACATGCGTTTTCTAATTTCAAATTACTTGCTGCTTTCCCTAACACACACTACAATTCTCACTGAACTGAATGGTAGTTAAAAGGAATACTACTACTACCAGATTTTGGTGGATTGGTGAGTGGATTAGAGAAGCAGCGTGGCTCAGTGGAAAAGAGCATGGGCTTTGGAGTCAGAGGACATGGGTTCAAATCGTGACTATGCCACTTGTCAGCTGTGCGACTTTGGGCAAGTCACTTCACTGGGCCTCAGTTACCCCATCTGTAAAATGGGGATTAAGACTGTGAGCCCCATGTGGGACAACCTGATTACTCTGTATTCCCCCCCTCCAGCGCTTAGAACAGTGCTTGGCACATAGTAAGCGCTTAACAAAAGCTATTATTATTATTATTATTAAAGAGATCGCGGTGGGATTAAAGAGAAAGGACAGTGATCAATTGGTAGGTGTGAAGGTGTCCAATGCTGTTGGGGTAACCAGTCTCCCATTGTATTTTTTAATGGTATTAGTTAAGCACTTACTCTGTGTCAAATACCGTTCTAAGCACTGGGGTAGAGACAAAATAATCAAGTTGCCACAGTCTCAGAAGGAGAGAGGATTTAATCCCCATATGACAGAAGAGGCAACTGGGCCACTGAGAAGTTAAATGATCTGTCCCACGATCACACAGGGGGCAAGGGGTGGAGCCGGGATTAGAACCCGCGTTTCCTGACGCCCAGGCCTGTGCTCTTTCACTAGGCCATGTCTATCTATGGGAAAAGTCTACGGGCACTTCAGGAACCCAAAACTAACAAGCTGCTGTATCCAGCTGGCTTCCCTTGAGCACTGCTGTGGTCCTGAGTTGATTTGATTTGTGGAAATCCAGGTGGGGGAAGTTCAGTCACAAATCTGTTCTTTCTAAAACAAACCTGCTGTCTGTGAGATTTTTATCCTCATGTGCATTAAATGAAAGAAATGTGCAAGAAATGTCCTCCACAATGTTCAGCCTTTCCCCCCAAAAGGGTGAACAATGTCGTCAGAAAAAGCGTTGCTCATATATCAAGAATTCTTCCAAAGGGTGCAGCTGCCACTGGCAATAGACACCCCAAAATAATGAGGCTGGCTATTTATGTAGGTCTTTAGTTTAAGGTTGGGGGAGATTAAGGAGGGGGTGGGGTGGGGAGAAGCACAATAACATCAGCAAGGGGACATGTATTAAGTATTCCAGAGTGGTAAGGAGTTGGCTGAACCAGCACCCTCTTTCATCCGGTACTTCATACAGCCAGCACCATTCACTGCAAGATGGCTGGCAGGCATAACAGACTTAGTCACTGACTATTTAACAGAAAATCTGTCAGTCCTCTAAAGCCGAGTGGTGTACCTTCAACCCTCAAGTCATTATTGACTGTAGCCCTGAAAAGGCGCCAGCAGTAAGCACCAGCTCCTCTGGCTTTTGGAACCCAAGACAAAATCCCAGTCCAGCAAACCATCCTAAGGGAGTTCCCCTAACCAACCTGAAGCTCTGACTGAACCCAACTTTAACTATGGACGGAACAGAGTTGCTCATTCCTGGTGCCGAGACCACTGAAGGGGCAAATTATGTCAATTCTTCACTGGATCAGAGAAATTTATCCAGCAATATTTTTGAACTTCACCCTTTCAATTTTAGGGAGGAATATTTCTTTCCCCCAGTCTAGCCCCCACTAAAAAAGATCTTCAGTTGAGGATCAAAATATTTCTCAGTTTTAAAAAAGCCTCTGGAGGAAATTCCACAACTTCACTTGATAACTTCTTCCACTGTTTAATTACATTGTCAGAAATCTCTTTCCCCTATCTTAACCTACAGCCAACCTTGTATCAAAGTCAATTCCTTTGTAGTGCAACCAAGACCATTTCCTCTGGTTCTTCCCTGAGTGAAAAATGGCAGATAGCCAACCTAAACTACTTCCTTTACCCTAAAACAAACACAAAGACATCCAGGGTTCTGACCTTCTGTAGAACTGATCTCTAGGATTTTGGCAGAAAATGTATTTGTCCATCCCTACAATGACACACTTTAATAAGCTTCTAGACACTTCTAGACTGTGAGCCCACTGTTGGGTAGGGACCGCCTCTATATGTTGCCGACTTGTACTTCGCAAGCGCTTAGTACAGTGCTCTGCACACAGTAAGCGCTCAATAAATACGACTGAATGAACAAGTGAATAAGCAGCATGGCCTAGTGGCAAGAACACAGGCTTGGGAGTCAGAGGACGTGAGTTCTAATCCCAGCTCTGCCACTTGTCTGCTATGTGACCTTGGGCAAGTCACTTAACTTTTCTGTGGCTCAATTACCTCATTTGTAAAATAGGGATTAAGACTGTGAGCACCATGTGGGACAACCTGATTACCTTGCATCTACCCCAGCGCTCAGAACAGTGCATAGCATTCATTCATTCATTCAATCGTATTTACTGAGCGCTTACTGTGTGCAGATCAGAGCGCTTGGGAAGTACAAGTCGACAACATAAACAGACGGTCCCTAACCGACAACGGGCTCACAGTCTAGAAGGGGGAGACAGACAACAAAACAAAACAAAAACAAAACATGTAGACAGGTGTCAAAATCATCAGAACAAATAGAATTATAGCTATATGCACATCATTAACAAAATAAATAGAATAGTAAATATGTACAAGTAAAATAGAGTAATAAATCTGTACAAATATACACAAGTGCTGTGGGAGAGGAAAAGGGGGGCTCAGTCTGGGAAGGCCTCCTGGAGGAGGTGAGCTCTCAGTAGGGCTTTGAAGGGAAGAAGACAGCTAGCTTGGCAGATGTGTGCAGGGAGGGCGTTCCAGGCCAGGGTGAGGACGTGGGCCAGGGGTCGATGGCGAGACTGGCGAGAACGAGGCACACTGAGGAGGTGAGCGGCAGAGGTGTGGAGGGCGTGGGCTGGGCTGTAGAAGGAGAGAAGGGAGGTGAAGTAGTAAGGGGCGAGGTGATGGACAGCCTTGAAGCCGAGAGTGAGGAGTTTTTGCTTGATTCGTAGGTTGACAAGCAGCCACTGGAAATTTTTGAGGAGGGGAGGGACATTCCCCGAGCGTTTCTGCACAAAGATAATCCAGGCAGCAGAGTGAAGCATAGACTGAAGTGGGGAGAGACAGGAGGATGGGAGAGTAGAGAGGAGGCTGATGCAGTAATCCAGTCAGGATAGGATGAGAGATTGAACCAGCGAGGGAGCGGTTTGGATGGAGAGGAAAGGGAGGATCTTGGCGATGTTGCGGAGGTGAGACCGGCAGGTTTTGGTGACGGACTGGATGTGAGGGGTGAATGAGAGAGCGGAGTCGAGGATGACACCAAGGTTGCAGGCTTGTGAGACGGGAAGGATGGTAGTGCCGTCTACAGTGACGGGAAAGTCAGGGAGAGGACAGGGTTTTGGAGGGAAGATAAGGAGTTCAGTCTTGGACATACTGAGTTTTAGATGGCGGGCAGACATCCAGCTGGAGATGTCCTGAAGGCAGGAGGAGATACGAGCCTGGAGGGAGGGAGAGAGAGCAGGGGCAGAGATGTAGATTTGGGTGTCATCAGCGTAGAGATGATAGTTGAAGCCGTGGGAGCAAATGAGTTCACCAAGGGAGTGAGTGTAGACAGAGAACGGAAGGGGACCAAGAACTGACCCTTGAAGAACCCCTACAGTAAGGGGATGGGAGAGGAAGGAGAAGCCCACAAAGGAGACTGAGAATGAACGGCATGAGAGATAAGAGGGGAACAAGGAGAGGACGGAGTCTGTGTAGCCAAGGTTGGATAGTGCGTTGAGGAGAAGGAGGTGATCCAGTGTCAGAGGCAGCTGAGAGTTCGAAGGGGATTTGGATAGAGTAGGAGCCGTTGGATTTGGTAAGAAGGAGGTCATTGGTGACCTTTGAGAGGGCAGTTTCGGTGGAGTGAAGGGGATGGAAGCTAGATTGGAGACGGTCAAGGGGAGAGTCGGCGTTGAGGAATTTGAGGCAGTGAGTGTAGACAACTCGTTCTAGGAGTTTGGAAAGGAAGGGTAGGAAGGAGATAGGGCGATAACTAGAAAGGGAGGTGGGGTCAAGAGAGGGTTTTTTTTTAGGATGGGGGAGACATGGGTGTGTTTGAAGGCAGAGAGGAAGGAACCAGTGGAGAGTGAGCGGTTGAAGATGGAAGTTATGGAAGGGAGGAGGGAAGGGGTGAGAGTTTTCATAAGATGAGGGGGAATGGGGTCTGAAGCACAGGTGGATGCAGTAGCACTTGAGAGGAGGGAAGAGATCTCCCCCTTCTAAACTCTGAGCCAGTTGTTGGCTAGGGACCGTCTCTATATGTTGCCAACTTGTACTTCCCAAGCGCTTAGTACAGTGCTCTGCAAACAGTAAGCACTCAATAAATACGATTGAATGAATGAATGAATCTGAAGATACTGCTGGGAAGCATGGGAGAGCAGCAGAGAGGGTTGAGAGCGGGGCGGATGGAGAAGGGGGAGGGGTGACTTTGGGGAGCTCAGACTTGATGGAGTTAATTTTACTAATGAAGTAGGAGGCCAGATCGTTGGGGGTAAAGGATGGAGGAGGGGGAGGAACGGGGGCCTGAGAAGGGAGTTAAATGTACGGAACAGCTGATGGGGATGATGGGCATGGGTGGGTGGCACACGGTAAGCACTTAAATACCATTATCATCATCATCAGTATTATTATTATTATTATATACAGTGGAAATGGGCAATGATGAAGGGCGTGAAGGAAGGTTGGGAACACTGTCTAAAAAATGCTAAGCAAGTAACGTGAATAAGTATTCTGCCTAACATGCCTTCTTCACTAGTTTAAAAAAAGGGACCAAAAGAATGATCAAACAAAATCTAAATGATCAGAGTTTTAAAAGTAGTAAAACTACCACCAGGGAAATAAGCCAACCTTCACTCCAAAAGAGCCTGGTGTTTCACCCAATTATTTGGTCAACTAAATTACAAGTGACAAAAACTGCCATGTAAAATTTTCAACCACCTTCATGCCTCCTTTAAAAACATTCAAATTCAATCCCCAAAATATTCCTACAAAAATCCAAGACAGTGCTACTTTTTTGTGTGTGAAAAGACTAAACCAAGTAAATGCTACTGCCTGACTATATAAAGTAAAATGTGTCAAATACATAAATTTAGAACTCTAGATGATCATTAAAGAGTGCTATACAATCCCAATCACTATTAATGCACTTCCAAAGGAAAAAAAAGGCCAAAAATTAGTTGGGAAGAATGAGCATCTTAATAGAATTTCATTTTAAAATGTGAAAGCCGGAGTGTTAGGATAATAGTTAAGTAATCTGAGAATTTGATTATAATACTTATCACTTATACCCCTCTTTCCTATATAGAGGAATGACGCAGTTTCATTTTGCAAAAAGTATGATGTAGATCAAAGGCAATGTTTTAACCTTACTGTCTTTCAAAATTCCAAATCAGTCTAATTCTGGCACCGTGCATACATACAGAGCCGATGAATTTGCTTCACAAATAATTCTTAGGGCCTACTACCTGAAAGACCAATTGGGAATGGCAAAAATAAATACATAAAATAATGCTCTAGTGCAACTGCATCCCTAATCACGATAATTAGGAGCAGCAAGTTGTGCACAAGCTTTGATCTGTAACAAATAACACTATTAGGGTAGAGGAAAGCAAAATTACAAAGATGGCATAAGTTTATGAAGATTTCCTGGAGCTTTGGTGCAGGGAATTCCTGACAGCAGGAAAGCCAGGTGGTGTTGTCTCCAGTTCCCAAACTGGGGTGAAATCCAGAGTCCCCTCAAATCCACTCCAGGATATGCAATAAGACCTCTGCAGCCCCAAACACCTGGGGGAAGAATGCTACCTGCCTGGAGATGGTAGCTAGAGAAAAGTAGGGAGACTCCTCCATCCCACTTTGATCCCAGAAAAACCTAGTTCCCCTCCAGGCATTCACTCTGTGAACAGTTCCCCAGTAGGGCCCCTCAAGGTCAGAAACGAAAACCAGGAATCCTGTCTCCACCGCAGTCCCAATTTTGGCATACCTGTGTCTGTCAGCCACCAACTGGGATGCTTAGCATAAGCCAAAGGAATGGGATTGCCCCAGCTAATCCAAAATTTAGGATCATCCACTACCTGCCCAATAATTTATAGTACCCTTGCAAATAAACTTAAAACGCTTATCAGCTCACAGAGTAGAAATCATTGATTGCTTTGGGCAAGTGGCTTTTTACAACTCTGATCTTTAGCATTTCTTACTGCCCAGGGCATTTCGCATTTGCAGTGCCGGCTATCATCGAATAAGTACAGTACACAGTAGTAGTATGCTGTACGGCTGCCCTCCATCTTTCCCATCCGTGTAGACAACTCCACTAGCCTCCCTGTCTCCCAAACCGGTAACTTCGGCATTATCCTAGACACATCTCTCTCCCGCAACCCACATATTCCATCTGTCATCAATCACATCTTGTAGGTTCTACCTTAACAACACTGCTAAAATTTGCCCTTTCCTCTCCATTCAATCTACTACACTGATCCAAGCACTTTTAACCTGCCTTTACTACTGCAACCTCTTCGCTGACTTCCCTTTCTCCTTTCTCTCCCCACTCTAGGCCATACTTTACTCTACTGACCGGATCATTAAAAAAAATCATCATTCAGTCCACATCTCCCCCTTCCTCAAGAATCTCTGTTAAGTACTTAACTTTATCGATTCTCTGTACCTCAGTTTCCTCATTTGTAAAATGGGGATGAAATCCTACTCCCTCCTAATTAGACAGAAAGCCACAGTGAGGACTATGTCCAATCTGATTATCTTGTAACTAAACCGGTGCTTGACTTCATTAAGATGCTTAATATCATTAAAATGTGAATTTGGGGTAAAATGTCATTTTATTGATGTGTAATTATAATTTTACCTAAAATTAATCATTGTAATGATACCTATTAAAACACTTACCATGTCAAGTGCTGCTGTAGATACAAAATATATAAAAAGGTCATCTCTCATTAAGACTTTTAAATATTGCAAATAAGGAGATACTAAGGCATTTGAATTTCTCAGAACAGCACAAAGACCAAGTTTTCCAAGGCTTCCGTTAAATCTCTCTCTAAAGGCTTGGAACAGACAATTAAGACCCAAGTTTCACTGGGGTCCTTTAAGAGCTTAATACAGGGCAAGACAAGCCAAACAGAATTACACTAACTGAACTTCACTGCCTTTTTCAAAACCCCAAACTGGTTTGAGAACCAACTGCTACCTGCCGCTAGAAAGGTAGGATCCCAAGGACAAAGGGCCTCCCACTTAATAAAGTGCAGTTATTTTAGAAATTGTATTTATTAAGTGATTACTGTGTGCAGATCATTGTACTAAGTGCTGGGAGAGAACACGTAGGTGGGTATCACATCATCATCAATCGTACTTATTGAGCGCTTACTGTGTGCAGAGCACTGTACTAAGCGCTTGGGAAGTACAAGTTGGTAACATATAGAGACAGTCCCTACCCAGCAGTGGGCTCACAGTCTAAAAGACTCATTACCCCTGTGCCTCTGGGGCTCACAATCGGAAAAAAAACAAAACACCTTTTCAGCTCCCTCATGGGCAGAACACGTCTGCTGATTCTGTTTTACGGTACTCTCCCAAGCGCCTAGGACCGTGATCTGCACAGAGTACGCACTCACATACCACTGACTGACTGATTTCTGTACTTTTTTCTGGGTACTGCAAGTGAGGGTGAATGAATACCCATCACAGATAAATTGTAATTAAATATATCAGAACAGGTCTGTGATCAACGTACAACTTTTTTTGCGACAGTCAACTCAAGTTCACATCTCTTCCAAGGATGAACAGTTTTCACAATGTAAAATTCTACAAACGATCAAAAATTACCGTACTTAACAGGCCCCAAAAGAACTGTGAATAGCTAATGCCAAATTGTTTTGCCTCAGCATACTACTTTAAAGAAAAACTCCAAAACCTTTTCAGGCAGTGAATATTATCTACGTTTTTACTACAATATACAACTGCACAATCATATTTGAGCACTTACTGTGTGCACAGCGCTGTACTAAGCACCTGGAAAAGTACAGAGACTCTGCCAACTGTGTGACTTTGGGCAAGTCACTTAACTTCTCTGTGCCTCAGTTAATGGGGATTAACACTGTGAGCCCCACATGGGACAACCTGAGCACCTTGTATCCCCCCCAGAGCTTAGAACAGTGCTTTGCACATAGTAAGCGCTTAACAAATACCATCATTTTTATCATTATTATTATTATTACAGAGGTGGTGGACATGTTCCCTGCCCACAAGTCTGAAGGGGGAGACAGACATTAATATAAATAGTTACAGATACCTAAGTGCGGTGGGGCTGACACACCAATCCAAGTGAGAAGATGAATCAGGGAGAGAAAGTGGAGGAAATGAGGGTTTAGCTGGGAAAGACCTCTTGGGGGGGAGCTGGGATTTTGATAAGGCTTTGAAGGTGAGAAGAGTTCACAGTATTAAGCACAGTTATGTGCTTAATAAATAGCCTTGATTGACTGAGAAAAGAAAGTCAGCTGAGGCCAAAAGGAAATATAGCCTCAATTTCTTCAACTTCCAAAGAGGCACAATTTTTGTCCTTGCAGAATAAGTGGCCCTGTTCCCCGGCACTTAAACGTCAGAGGAAAAAATTACCTTGTCGCTAAGGCCTACTATGCTTTTCTTTGAGAGTTTAGCACAAGGTTCTGCTATTTTTGTGTCCTAAGTTTCTTAAGTGGGTTCCAAGTCATTTGGGGGCACTCAGGAAATTCAATTAATCTGAATATCACTGGGAAATTTGTTTTCTAAAAAAGTTGAAGTGATTCAATCAGTGCTATTTAATGAGTGCTGACTTTGTATAGAGCACTGTACTAAGCACATGGGAGAGTACAACCTGGAGTTGGTAGACTCGTTCCCTGGTGAAGCCTAGCGGATCAGATTACTCCCAATACCACACATTTTCCTAATCAAACCGACAACCGGGAAACTTACCCAAATCCTAGAGCCTGGGAAACTGAAATGCAGATGTATACTCAGATACAGTCGCATAATGTGACTACATTAGAAGGTCCTTTGGTTTCTTAGAGGCACTATGTAAAAGAAGGGCTTTTTCTGACAAAGGAAGATGCAGAAATTTGAAGGGCAGCCGTTATTTTAAAGATGCTATTCCCCCATCTCCAAAGTCCTGCGTCTTGGTGCACTATTACATTCGCTTACATGATATTGTAATTGGTACGCTAAGCTTAGGTTTGTAAGGAGCTCAAAAAAAAAAAAGCATAAAAATAGTCTGAAAATGCGCTAGGCAGTTATCTGACAGGGTTCCGCGCCTGATGGAAATCCCTTCAAAAGTCTGCAGCCTCTCCTGTCTTTTGAACCTAGCTCACTGATAACTTTATACCGAAGACTTTAAAGGGGTAACTGCCTTCCATTTCCGTTTCCTTCCTTGAACGGCGGGTGCCTCATAATTCCTAAATGAGGAGCCCGATCCCGGCGAAGATGTCACTTGTCACCTCCGCTTCCGTGGCGTTGAGATCTGTTGACACGAACTGTCGGAGGAACTTCCAAGAAATCAGTTCCCCGCCGGGGCCGGCCTGTCGCTTTCGAAAACGCATCCCCCTCGGGGCTCGGTGACAAGAGCCCGGGCTTGGGAGTCGGAGGTCGTGGGTTCTAATCCCACCTCCGCCACTGGTCAGCCGGGTGACTTTGGGCAAGTCACTTCTCTGGGCCTCAGTTACTTCGTTTGTAAAATGCAGATCGAGGCGCTGAGTCCCCAGTGGGACAACCTGATCACCTTGTATCTATCCCGGCGTTTGGCACAGTAAGAGCCTAACACATACCATCATCATCATCATCATTATTATTATTATTAATAAAGGGGTTCCTCCCTTTCTGGGTTATTTTTAACCCCCTTCAACACACCTGCCAATTTGTACTCGTTTATTACTCTATTTTATTTGCACGTATTTATTACCCTATTTTATTAATGTTGTATATATAGCTGTAATTCTGTTTATTCTAACGGTACTGACACCTGTCTACTTGTTTTGTTGTCGGTCTCCCCCCTTCTATGCCTTTATTGAGAAGCAGCGTGGCTCAGTGGAAAGAGCACGGGCTTTGGAGTCGGAGGTCATGGGTTCAAATCCCAGCTCCGCCAACTGTCAGCTGTGTGCCTTTGGGCAAGTCACTTAGCTTCTGTGCCTCAGTTACCTCATCTGTAAAATGGGGATTAAAACCGTGAGCCCCCCGTGGGGCAACCTGATCACCTTGTAACCTCCCCAGCGCTTAGAACAGTGCTTGACACGTAGTAAGCACTTAACAAATACGTTAAGCAACAAATGGTATATGTTGCCAACTTGTACTTCCCAAGCGCTGTGTGCTCTGCAGACAGTAAGCGCTCAATAAATACGACTGAATGAATGAACAAATACTATTATTATTATTATTCTAGACCGTGAGCCCGTTGTTGGGTAGGGACGGCCTCTATAGGTTGCTGACTCGTACTTGCCAAGCGCTCAGTACACAGTAAGCACTCAATAAGTAATAATAATAATAGTAATAATGGTATTTGATAAGTGCTTACTATGCGCCAAGCACTGCTCTGAGCGCTGGGGTAGATACAAAGTAATCAGGTGTCCCACGTGGGGCTCACAGTCATTCACTCATTCATTCGTATTTATTGAGTGCTTACTGTGTGCAGAGCACTGTACTAAGCGCTTGGGAAGTACAAGTTGGCACCATATAGAGACGGTCCCTCCCCAACAGCGGGCTCACAGTCTAGAAGGGGGTCAGTCTTCATCCCCATTTTACAGATGAGGGAACCGAGGCACAGAGAAGTTCAGCGACTTGCCCAAAGTCACCCAACTATCTATACATCTATATAGCTAGTTTTATAGCTTGCATCTATCCCAAGGCTTACGACAGTCCTTGGCCTGTAGTAAGCGCTTAACGAGTGCCGTAATTTTATTATTCTTACGAAAGTACGATTGAACGACCGACTGCCTGAATGGTGGTGTCGGGGGGAGGAGGTAGGACAAGGCCGAGGTTTCTGCAAAGGTCGGGGGGAGGTAATAAGATAATGATGGTATTTGTTAAGCGCTTCCTATGTGACTCTAGACTGTGAGCCCACTGTTGGGTAGGGACCGTCTCTATATGTTGCCAACTTGGACTTCCCAAGGGCTTAGTCCAGTGCTCTGGCAAAGCACTGTTCTAAGCGCTGGGGGGGGGGCGGGGGGGAGGGGCGGGGATACAAGGTGATCAGGTTGTCCCATGAGGGGCTCACAGTTTTAATCCCTATTTTCCAGATGACGGAACTGAGGCCCAGAGAAGTGAGGTGACTTGCCCAAAGTCACATGGCTGACAATTGGTGGGGCCGGGATCTGAACCCCTGACCTCTGACTCCAAAGCCCGGGCTCTTTCCACTGAGCCATGCTGCTTCTCTAAGTGAATCAATCAATCAATCGGACATATTGAGCGCTTACTGTGTGCAGAGCACTGTACTAAGTGCTTGGGAAGTACAAATTGTCAACACATGGTGCCCAAAGTCACACAGCTGCCAACTGGCGGGGCCGGGATCTGAACCCCTGACCTCTGACTCCAAAGCCCGGGCTCTTTCCACTGAGCCACGCTGCTTCTCTAAGTGAATCAATCGTATTTATTGAGCGCTTACTGTGTGCACAGCACTGTACTAAGCGCTTGAGAAGTACAAGCTGTCAACATATAGTGCCCAAAGTCACATGGCTGCCAAGTGGCGGGGCCGGGATCTGAACCCCTGACCTCTGACTCCAAAGCCCGGGCTCTTTCCACCGAGCCACGCTGCTTCTCTAAGTGAATCAATCGTACATATTGAGCGCTTACTGTGTGCAGGGCACTATACTAAGCGCTTGGGAAGTACAAGTTGTCAACATATAGTGCCCAAAGTCACACGGCTGCCAACTGGTGGGGCCGGGATCTGAACCCCTGACCTTTGACTCCAAAGCCCGGGCTCTTTCCACCGAGCCACGCTGCTTCTCTAAGTGAATCAATCAAATTTACTGAGCGCTTACTGTGTGCACAGCACTGTACTAGGCGCTTGGGAAGTACAAGTTGTCAACATATAGTGCCCAAAGTCACACGGCTGCCAATTGGCGGGGCCGCGATCTGAACCCCTAACCTCTGACTCCAAAGCCCGGGCTCTTTCCACTGAGCCACGCTGCTTCTCTCAGTGAATCAATCAATCAAATTTATTGAGCGCTTACTCTGTGCAGAGCACTGTACTAAACGCTTGGGAAGTACAAATTGTCAACATATAATGACTTGCCCAAAGTCACACGGCTGCCAATTGGCGGGGCCGGGATTTGAACCCCTGACCTCTGACTCCAAAGCCCGGGCTCTTTCCACTGAACCACGCTGCTTCTCTAAGTGAATCAACCAAATTTACTGAGCGCTTACTGTATGCAGGGCGCTGTACTAGGCGCTTGGGAAGTACAAGTTGTCAACACACAGTGCCCAGAGTCACACGGCTGCCAACTGGAGGGGCCGGGATCTGAACCCCTGACCTCTGACTCCAAAGCCCGGGCTCTTTCCACTGAGCCACGCTGCTTCTCTAAGCGAATCAATCATACATATTGAGCGCTCAGTGAGCAGAGCACTGTACTAGGCGCTTGGGAAGTACAAGCTGTCAACATATAGTGCCCAAAGTCACACGGCTGCCAACTGGCGGGGCCGGGATCTGAACCCCTGACCTCTGACTCCAAAGCCCGGGCTCTTTCCACTGAGCCACGCTGCTTCTCTAAGTGAATCAATCGTACATACTGAGCGCTCAGTGTGCAGAGCACTGTACTAGGCGCTTGGGAAGTACAAGTTGTTAACACATGGTGCCCAAAGTCACACGGCTGCCAAGTGGCGGGGCCGGGATGTGAACCCCTGACCTCTGACTCCAAAGCCCGGGCTCTTTCCACTGTGCCACGCTGCTTCTCTAGGTGAATCAATTAATCATCATCAATCATATTTATTAAGCGCTTACTGTGTGCAGAGCAACCCCTGACCTCTGACTCCAAAGCCCGGGCTCTTTCCACTGAGCCACGCTGCTTCTCTAAGTGAATC
The DNA here is from genome assembly GCF_015852505.1 of Tachyglossus aculeatus. Classification (NCBI taxonomy): domain Eukaryota; kingdom Metazoa; phylum Chordata; class Mammalia; order Monotremata; family Tachyglossidae; genus Tachyglossus; species Tachyglossus aculeatus. The sequence continues at coordinate 44,812,112 of NC_052076.1, forward strand.
AATCAAATTTATTGCGCGCTTACTGTGTGCAGGGCGCTGTACTAGGCGCTTGGGAAGTACAAGTTGTCAACATATAGCGCTCAAAGTCACACGGCTGCCAACTGGCGGGGCCGGGATCTGAACCCCTGACCTCTGACTCCAAAGCCCGGGCTCTTTCCGCCGAGCCACGCTGCTTCTCTAAGTGAATCAGTCAATCAAATTTATTGAGCGCTTACTGTGTGCAGAGCAACCCCTGACCTCTGACTCCAAGGCCCGGGCTCTTTCCACTGAGCCACGCTGCTTCTCTAAGTGAACCAATCGTATTTACTGAGCGCTTACTGTGTGCACGGCACTGTACTAGGCGCTTGGAAGTACAAGCTGTCAACATAGAGTGCCTAAAGTCACACGGCTGCCAACTGGCGGGGCCAGGATCTGAATCCCTGACCTCTCACTCCAAAGCCCGGGCTTTTTCTGCTGAGCCACGCTGCTTCTCTAAGTGAATCAATCGTACATATTGAGCGCTCAGTGTGCAGAGCACTGTACTAGGCGCTTGGGAAGTACAAGTTGTTAACATATGGTGCCCAAAGTCGCACGGCTGCCAACTGGCGGGGCCGGGATCTGAACCCCTGACCTCTGACTCCAAAGCCCGGGCTCTTTCCACTGAACCACGCTGCTTCTCTATGTGAATCAATCGTATATACTGAGCGCTTACTGTGTGCACGGCACTGTACTAAGCGCTTGGGAAGTACAAGCTGTCAACACATAGTGCCCAAAGTCACACGGCTGCCAAGTGGCGGGGCCGGGATCTGAACCCCTAACCTCTGACTCCAAAGCCCGGGCTCTTTCCACTGAGCCACGCTGCTTCTCTAAGTGAATCAATCAAATTTATTGCGCGCTTACTGTGTGCAGGGCGCTGTACTAGGCGCTTGGAAAGTACAAGTTGTCAACACATGGTGCCCAAAGTCACACGGCTGCCAATTGGCGGGGCCGGGATCTGAACCCCTGACCTCTGACTCCAAAGCCCGGGCTCTTTCCACTGAGCCACGCTGCTCCTCTAAGTGAACCAATCGTATTTACTGAGCGCTTCCTGTGTGCAGGGCACTGTACTAAGCGCTTGGGAAGTACAAGTTGTCAACATATAGTGCCCAAAGTCACACGGCTGCCAACTGGCGGGGCCGGGATCTGAACCCCTGACTCCAAAGCCCGGGCTCTTTCCACTGAGCCACGCTGCTTCTCTATGTGAATCAATCGCATATATTGAGCGCTCACTGTGTGCACAGCACTGTACTAGGCGCTTGGGAAGTACAAGCTGCCAACGTATAGTGCCCAAAGTCGCACGGCTGCCAATTGGCAGGGCCGGGATCTGAACCCCTGACTCCAAAGCCCGGGCTCTTTCCACCGAGCCACGCTGCTTCTCTAAGTGAATCAATCGTATATATTGAGCGCTCAGTGAGCAGAGCACTGTACTAGGCGCTTGGGAAGTACAAGTTGTCAACATATAGTGCCCAAAGTCACACGGCTGCCAACTGGCGGGGCCGCGATCTGAACCCCTGACCTCTGACTCCAAAGCCCGGGCTCTTTCCACTGAGCCACGCTGCTTCTCTAAGTGAATCAATCGTATTTACTGAGCGCTTACTGTGTGCACGGCACTGTACTAAGCGCTTGGGAAGTACAAGTTGTCAACATATAGTGCCCAAAGTCACACGGCTGCCAAGTGGCGGGGCCGGGATCTGAACCCCTGACCTCTCACTCCAAGGCCCGGGCTCTTTCCGCTGAGCCAGGCTGCTTCTCTAAGTGAATCAATCGTATACATTGAGCGCTTACTGTGTGCAGGGCGCTGTACTAGGCGCACTAGGCGTTTGGGAAGTACAAGTTGTCAACATATAGTGCCCAAAGTCACACGGCTGCCAACTGGCGGGGCCGGGATCTGAACCCCTGACCTCTCACTCCAAAGCCCGGGCTCTTTCCGCTGAGCCACGCTGCTTCTCTAAGTGAATCAATCGTATATATTGAGCGCTCGGTGAGCAGAGCACTGTACTAGGCGCTTGGGAAGTACAAGTTGTCAACATATAGTGCCCAAAATCACACGGCTGCCAACTGGCGGGGCCGCGATCTGAACCCCTAACCTCTGACTCCAAAGCCCGGGCTCTTTCCACTGAGCCACGCTGCTTCTCTAAGTGAATCAATCGTATTTACTGAGCGCTTACTGTGTGCACGGCACTGTACTAAGCGCTTGGGAAGTACAAGTTGTCAACATATAGTGCCCAAAGTCACACGGCTGCCAAGTGGCGGGGCCGGGATCTGAACCCCTGACCTCTCACTCCAAGGCCCGGGCTCTTTCCGCTGAGCCAGGCTGCTTCTCTAAGTGAATCAATCGTATATATTGAGCGCTCAGTGAGCAGAGCACTGTACTAGGCGCTTGGGAAGTACAAGTTGTCAACATATAGTGCCCAAAGTCACACGGCTGCCAACTGGCGGGGCCGCGATCTGAACCCCTGACCTCTGACTCCAAAGCCCGGGCTCTTTCCACTGAGCCACGCTGCTTCTCTAAGTGAATCAATCGTATTTACTGAGCGCTTACTGTGTGCACGGCACTGTACTAAGCGCTTGGGAAGTACAAGTTGTCAACATATAGTGCCCAAAGTCACACGGCTGCCAAGTGGCGGGGCCGGGATCTGAACCCCTGACCTCTCACTCCAAGGCCCGGGCTCTTTCCGCTGAGCCAGGCTGCTTCTCTAAGTGAATCAGTCGTATACATTGAGCGCTTACTGTGTGCAGGGCGCTGTACTAGGCGCTTGGGAAGTACAAGTTGTCTACATATAGTGCCCAAAGTCACACGGCTGCCAACTGGCGGGGCCGCGATCTGAACCCCTAACCTCTGACTCCAAAGCCCGGACTCTTTCCACTGAGCCACGCTGCTTCTCTAAGTGAATCAATCAAATTTATGAGCGCTTACTGTGTGCAGGGCGCTGTACTAGGCGCTTGGGAAGTACAAGTTGTCAACATATAGTGCCCAAAGTCACACGGCTGCCAACTGGCGGGGTCGGGATTTGAAACCCTGACCTCTGACTCCAAGGCCCGGGCTCTTTCCGCCGAGCCACGCTGCTTCTCTAAGTGAATCAATCGTACATATTGAGCGCTCAATGTGGAGAGCACTGTACTAGGCGCTTGGGAAGTACAAGTTGTCGACATATAGTGCCCAAAGTCACACGGCTGCCAACTGGCGGGGCCGGGACCTGAACCCCTGACCTGTGACTCCAAAGTCAGGGTTCGGAGGAGGAGGAGGAGGAGGAAGGACGACGTACCTTGTGACAAGCCGGACAGGTGGGCAGGGGGCTGGCGTGGGCCGGGGGGCTCTTGCCGTGCCCATGCCCGCGGCCGCCGCCACCGGCACCACCACCGGCACCACCACCGGCCCCGGCACCACCACCGGCGAGGCTGCCCTGGATCTGGGTGAGCTCCCGCCTCAAGACCTGCTTCTGGTGGAAGCTGAAGGCGGGGTGGTTGGAGGCCATGGTGAAGAGCAGCAGGAACTCATCGCCCGTGCGGCCCTCGTTGAGCTGCAGCCCGTAGTCGTGGATGACGGAGTCGATGTGCGTGAGGGTGCGGTAGAGGACCCCGGCCGCCTCCCGCTGCTCGGAGCCCAGCAGGGCCAGCGAGACGAGCAGCTTGCTGCGGACCACCTCGTCCGTCAGGTTGGTCAGGCTGCCCAGGTCGGCGGGGTTGTTGGCCTTGATCTCCGAGTCCCGCAGGGAGTGGTAGTCCTTGCGGGCCAGGTCCTCCAGGCAGGAGCCCAGGAAGCGCAGCTCCAGCGGGATGCACAGGTCCAGGAGGCCGCACAGGAACTCCACCCGCTGCGGGGACGGAAGCTCGGAGAACCAGCGGTACACGCCGTCCCTCTGCAGCGGGCACCGCTTCTCCACCATGCTGACGAAGCCGGGGTCGCGGGGAGGGAGGGAGGGAGGGACGGAGGGACCACCACCGCCACCACCACCACGACGTGAGGACGACGAGGCCTGCCGGCCTGTGGCGCCGGTTCTCCTCAGGGCCGGCGGCGCGCCGCCTCCCGCTCCCCCCTCACGGGGAGGCTCCTTCCCGCCGCCCGTCCCCGGCGGCGGCTCCTCCTCCTCCTCGTCGTCGTCGTCGTCGTCGTCGTCGTCGTCGTCGTCGTCCCAGAGGCGGCGGCCGCCCCCATCGCCCCCCCGCGCCGCGCGGCCCGTCGCTACGCGCGAGGCCCCCCGGCCATGCCGGCCGGCCCGCCCCTCACGACCGTTGACGGGCGGAGGGATCTCGCCGCCGCGGACGGATCTACCCCTCACCCTGCCCCGGCAGCGGGAACGAGGCCCGGTGGGTGGGTGGGTGGGTGGGGCGGCCCAACTCTCGCGACAACGAAGCCGTCGGGCTCCGAACCCCGCCCGCTCCGCTGGACCCGGCGCGGGCAGCTGATTGGTCCGGACGGGGGAGGGGGGCGGGGCCTGGGGAGGGTTCACTCTCCCGGCCGGCTCGCTTTTCCAACGGTCTCGGGGGGGTTGTCAATCACGAGGCGGGAGGCCCCGCCCGCTCGGGGCGTCCAGGGTTCTCATTGGCCGGACGCGGGAGTCCACGCCCACCAGGGCGGGTCGAGGGTTCTCATTGGCTGGGCGCGAGAGCCCCCCCCCCCCCGGCAACTCAAGCTTCGAGGATTTTCACTGGCCGGCCGCGGGAGCCCCACTCGGGCGTCCAGGGTTTTCATCGGCTGGCCGCGGGAGGCCCTCTCGGGCGTCCAGCGTTTTCATTGGCCCGCCTCGGGAGGCCCTCTCGGGCGTCCAGCGTTTTCATTGGCTGGCCGCGGGAGGCCCTCTTGGGTGTCCAGCGTTTTCATTGGCCGGCCGCGGGAGGCCCTTTCGGGCGTCCAGGGTTTTCATTGGCTGGCCGTGGAAGGCCCTCTCGGGCGTCCAGGGTTTTCATTGGCTCGCCTCGGGAGGCCCTCTCGGGCGTCCAGCGTTTTCATTGGCTGGCCGCGGGAGGCCCTTTCGGGCGTCCAGCGTTTTCATTGGCTGGACGCGGGAGGCCCTCTCGGGCGTCCAGGGTTTTCATTGGCTGGCGCGGGAGGCCCTCTCGGGCGTCCAGGGTTTTCATTGGCCGTTCGCAGGAGGCCCACTCGGGCGTCCAGGGTTTTCATTGGCCGTTCGCAGGAGGCCCACTCGGGCGTCCAGGGTTTTCATTGGCTGGCGCGGGAGGCCCTCTCGGGCGTCTAGCGTTTTCATTGGCTCCGCGGGAGGCCCTCTCGGGCGTCCAGCGTTTTCATTGGCTGGCCGCGGAGGCCCACTCGTGTTTCCAGGGTTTTCATTGGTTGGCTGCGGGATGGGGGGGAATCCTCGCTTTGCTCTTGTTCTCAGCGAGCCGCGTTGGGTGGGCAAGGATGGGCCAGAAAATTGGTGGAGAGGAGAAGGCTTTTTTGGGGGGTTGTTTTTAGGAAAACAGCTTCGGGGGCGGCGAGCCCGGCACACCAGGACGTAGAGCTAGCGGCTGGTTCAATCTTCCCTTTTTTTTAAAATCCCCCGATTTGCAGACTGACCTGTTTTAACCGAGCCCACCCTGGGTGGCATCACCTAGTTGGAAATCCAAACGCTTTCGGGTCGGAAGGGATGCCAGGAGAGGGGGAGAAATAATCATCCAAACGACCGAAGGAGCCAGGACGGGTGGGGAAGTCCCTGCCTGGAGAGACAAAAACTGTATATATGTATATATAATTAATAATAATAATGGTATTTATTAAGCGCTTACTATTAGAAATCTATGCTGTTTATTTTATTTTAGACTGTGAGCCCACTGTTGGGTAGGGACTGTCTCTATATGTTGCCAACTTGTAATAATAATAATAATAATGGCATTTATTAAGCGTTTACTATGTGCAAAGCACTGTTCTAAGCGCTGGGAAGGTTACCAGGTGATCAGGTTGTCCCACGGGGGGCTCACAGTTTTAATCCCCATTTTACAGATGAGGGAACTGAGGCCCAGAGAAGTGACTTGTACTTCCCAAGCGCTTAGTTCAGTGCTCTGCACACAGTAAGCGCTCAATAAATACGACTGATTGATTGCAGAGCACTGTTCTAAGCGCCGGGGGTGGGGGGGAATACAAGGCGATCAAGTTGTCCCATGTTGGGGCTCCCAGTCTTAATCCCCATTTTACAGATGAGGTAACTGAGGCTCAGAGAAGTGAAGTGACTTGCCCAAGGTCACACAGCTGACGTGGCGGAGCCAGGATTTGAACCCATGACCTCTGACTCCAAAGCCCGTGCTCTTTCCCCTGAGCCACGCTGCTTCTCTGTATATGTTTGTACATATCTATTACTCTATTTATTTATTTTACTTGTACATATCTATTCTATTTATTTTGTTTTGTTAGTATGTTTGGTTTTGTTCTCTGTCTCCCCCTTTTAGACTGTGAGCCCACTGGTGGGTAGGGACCGTCTCTGTATGTTGCCAACTTGTACTTCCCAAGCGCTTAGTACAGTGCTCTGCACACAGTAAGCACTCAATAAATACAATTGATTGATTGATTGATTGAGATTGGAGGGCTCCCTGATGGCGAAGGGTGTGGAAGGGGTGAACAAAGAATCATTGTTACCCCAAACCCGCAGTGCCAGAAGTGAGGGGTGCCTACTGGAGTTGGAAGGTGGCACGTTTGAAGACAAAGCACCCAGCTGGTGGTGGGAACCGACGTGGCTCAATGGAAAGAGCCCGGGCTTTGGAGTCAGAGGTCATGGGTTCAAATCCCATCTCCGCCAATTGCCAGCTGGGTGATTTTGGGCAAGTCGCTTCACTTCTCGGTGCCTCAGTTCCCTCATCTGTAAAATGGGGATGAAGACTGTGAGCCCCCCGGGACAACCTGATCACCCTGTAACCTCCCCAGTGCTTAGAACAGTGCTTTGCACATGGTAAGTGCTTAATAAATGCTATCATTAATAATTAATATTTAATAATTTGATAATACATTAATCAATAAAATAATTATATTAGCATTAATTGCTATTATAATTATATTATAATTGTGCGTTATATATTATATTAATCAATAAAATAATTTATTGATTGATGAGTGCTATCATTATTAACCTGGGTAGGGACCGTCTCTCTTTGTGGCCGACTTGTACTTCCCAAGCGCTCAGTACAGTGCTCTGCACACAGTAAGCGCTCAATAAATACGATTGATGATGATGATGAATGAATGAACCTCGGGAAGTTTGTAGGCTGAAAATACTAACGGGGGCTAGAAAGGCTGAGATGAAATTGGTGACCATTATCGGGGAAAATATGGGACAGTGGAAGACCGAGGAGGAGGCCCCTAAATTTATGGATGAGGTTTGTCTGATGGATTATTACAGGGAAGCGACAGAGATTTGATTGTGAGGATGTCCAAATCTGAACTCATCCTCCCCCCTAACCTTGCCCTTCCCCTGTCTTTCCCGTCACTGTAGACGATGCCACGGTCGTCCCTGTCTCACAGGCCCGTCCTAGACTCGCCTCTACCATTTCACCCATAAATTCAATCTGTCTCCAGATTCTGCTGCTAAGAGCTTATCGTTAAAATCCATTCAGTCGTATTTATTGGGCGCTTACTGTGTGCAGAGCACTGTGCTAAGCACTAGGGAAGTCCATCCATTCCTCATCATCCAAACCGCTACCACCCTGATCCAAGCATTTATCTTAACCCGCTGTGACTATCGCATCTGCCTCCTCCTCGCCTCCCACACTCCCGTCTCTCCCCACTCCAGTCCATACTTCATTCTGTTTCATGGATCTTTTTTCCCAAAAAAGCTCAATCCGTGACTCCCCATTCCTCAAGAACCTTTAGTGGTTGTCCATCCACCTCTGCATCAAACAGAAACTCCTTACCATTGGTTTTAAAGTACTGAATCAACTCACCCCTCCTATCTGCCCTCACAGATCTACTAAACCCCAGCCCGCACACCCCGCTCCTCTGGTGCCAGTTTACTCACTGTCCCTCGATCCTGTCTAACTTGCCGCTGGCCCCTTTCCCATGTCCTCCTTCTAGCCTAGAATTTCCTCCCCATCCATCATCATCATCATCATCATCAATCGTATTTATTGAGCGCTTACTATGTGCAGAGCACTGTACTAAAGCACTTGGGAAGTACAAATTGGCAACATATAGAGACAGTCCCTACCCAACAGTGGGCTCACAGTCTAAAACGGGGAGACAGAGAACAAAACCAAACATACTAACAAAATAAAATAAATAGAATAGACATGTACAAATAAAATAAATAAATAAATAAATAGAGTAAAAAATATGTACAAACATATATACATATATACAGGTGCTGTGGGGAAGGGAAGGAGGTAAGATGGGGGGGATGGAGAGGGGGACGAGGGGGAGAGGAAGGAAGGGGCCTCCATATTCGCCAGACCACCACTCTCCTCTCCTTCAAAGCATTAATAATAATAACTGTGGCATTTGTTAAGCACTTACTGCGTGCCAGGCACTGTACTAAGCGCTGGGGTGGATACAAGCAAATCGGGTTGATAAAGTCACTCACGGTCTCAATCCTCATTTTACAGATGAGGCAACTGAGGCACAAAGAAGTGAAATGACCTGCTCCAAGTCACACAGCAGACACGTGGCAGAGCCAGCATTAGAACCTATGGCCTTCTCTCTCCCAGGCCTTTGCTCTCTCCACTACGCCATGCCGCTTCTTCAGTCATTCATTCAGTTGTATTTACTGAGGGCTTACTGTGCTCAAAGCACTAAGCGCTTGGGAGAGTGCAATATAACAACAGACACGTTCCATCCCACAACGAGCTCACAGTCTAGAGGGGGAGACAGACATTAACATAAATAAATAAGTAGATAGATTTATAGATAAACTACAGATATACACGTGTGCTGCAGGGATGGGAGGGAGGATGAATGAAAGGGCAAGTAGGAGCCTCCAACAGCGTAACTGTGTACAAGGTCCCAGAGATCAGGAGATCCTACTCCACTGGAGATCAGTGAAGCAACGGCAACTCCCATGGACACACTATCTTCAGAACATCCCACCTTCTGTCAGAAAGTCATTCTGGATGCTGTGCAGCTTGTTTTTCTTCCACATTTATTCCTCAGACAAATCTCATCTATGCCCTCCCTCTGCCCATCCACCAAGCTCGCTCTCTTCCTCCCTTCAAGGCCCTACTGAGAGCTCACCTCCTCCAGGAGGCCTTCCCACACTGAGCCCCCTCCTTCCTCTCCCCCTATCCCCCCTCTCCATTCCCCCCTGCCTTACCTTCTTCCCCTCCCCGCAGCACCTGTATATATGTTTGTACAGATTTATTACTCTATTTTACTTGTACATATTTACTATTCTATTTATTTTATTTTATTAATATGCTTTGTTTTGTTGTCTGTCTCCCCCTACTAGACTTTGAGCCCGCTGTTGAGTAGGGACTGTCTCTATATGTTGCCAACTTGTACTTCCCAAGCGCTTAGTACAGTGCTCTGCACACAGTAAGCGCTCAATAAATACGATTGAATGAATGAATGAATGATTAATGAATACCATAAAACAGCCCCCCAAACCCCTCTTTTCCCTCCTCCTTAGACTCTGAGCTGGTATCTACCCCAGTGCTTTGTACCGTATGTGGAATATAATAAGCGCTCTGCAAAAATCTCAGTAATAATTATTATTAGTAGTAATCATAAAATAAATTACTGATGGGGAAATGGCAGAGCCTAAAGATATGTATCTAAGTGCTATGGGGCTAAGGGTGGGGTGAACAAGTGTTTAAGGGGTAGAGATCCAACTGCTTATAAAGAAAGATGGAGAAAAGGTCAATCAACCAATCAATTATATATATAATATATATATAATATATATAATAATATATAAAATTATACATATATAATTTTATGGTATTTGTTATGTGCTTACTATGTGCCAGGCACTGTTCAGAGCGCTGGGATAGATACAAGCTAATCAGGTCGGTTACAGTCCCTACTCCACATGGAGCTCATAGTATTAATCTTAATAAGTAGCAGCGTGGCTCAGTGGAAAGAGTACGGATTTGGGAGTCACAGGTTGTGAGTTCTAATCCCAGCTCCGCCATTTGTCAGCTGTGTGACTCTGGGCAAGTCACTTCACTTCTCTGAGCCTAAATTACCTCATCTGTAAAATGGGGATGAAGACTGCGAGCCCCACGTGGGACAACCTGATCACCGTTTATCCCCCCCAGTGCTTAGAACAGTGCTTTGCACATAGTAAGTGCTTAACAAATACCATTATTATTATTATTATTATTATTAATAACCCCCATTTTACACTCGAGGTAACAGGCACAGAGAAGTGAAGTGACTTGCCCACAGTCACACAGCAAGCACGGACTCCCAGATCTGTGTTCTATGAGCTTACTCTGTACAGAGCACTATACTAAGTGCTTGGGAGAGTACAACAGAGATTGTAGACACATTCCCTGCTTACAAGGAGCTTGCAGTCTAGAGGAGGAGATGAACATTAAATTACAGATATGTACTTAAATGAGGGTGGGGTGAATATCAAGCGCTTAAAAGGTACAGATACAAGTGCATAGGCAGTGCAGAGGAGAGAGAGAGTAGGGAAATTAGGGTGTAGTCGGGGAAGGCATCTTGAAAGAGTTATGATTTTAATAAGGCTATGATGGTGGGAATAGTGGTGAACTGTCAAACACGAAGTGGGAGGGGCGTTCCAGATCAGAGAGAGGACGTGGGCAATGGGTCCGTGGTGAATTCACCAACTTTTTTACCTAATCTAGGAAGGCTTTCAAATAGCTGGGCCTAGCGCTGAACACTAAAAGGAATGATGTAGCTGGTTGCACGGCATAAGGAAGCTGTTCCAGCCATTTCAAGATCACTCCAGGGGCAGTGAGGGAGAACCCAGGAGCAGCTAGGGAGAAAAGAATGTGGAAAACAGAGAGACAGCGGGCCTGGGCACAGTACCAGTTAGGTAGAACAGACTGATATGGGACTCAGAAGTCCCGAGATAAGATTTTGATCTCCAGAGGGGCAGAGAATAACAGCTACAGCATGCTGCCTCCACAGAACCTCCGGAAGCTTGTGGCGGTGGCTGCGATTGTGACTGAGCCTTCCCAGACTTCCCAGACTGAGCCCCTTCCTTCCTCTCCCCCTCGTCCCCCTCTCCATCCCCCCATCTTACCTCCTTCCCTTCCCCACAGCACGTGTATATATGTATATATGGTTGTACATATTTATTATTCTATTTATTTATTTATTTTACTTGTACATATCTATCCTATTTATTTTATTTTGTTGGTATGTTTGGTTTTGTTCTCTGTCTCCCCCTTTTAGACTGTGAGCCCACTGTTGGGTAGGGACTGTCTCTATGTGTTGCCAATTTGTACTTCCCAAGCGCTTAGTACAGTGCTCTGCACATAGTAAGCGCTCAATAAATACGATTGATGATGATGATGATGACTGTGAACTCTACAGCTGCAAAGAGCCTGAAATTCTGCTCCTGTAGCCCCAGTATCCTCCCAATCTCTGTATCTGTTTCTTTCATCTATATTACCTTACTGTTTTGTTTCATCTCTTATGTGCCTTCGCCAGTCCCCTCTCTCCCTTTTTTATTTTCAGATTGCGAGCCCCTTGAGGGACAGGGATTGTGACGAATACCTCTTGTGTATTTTTTTCCAGCACTAAGTACAGAGCTCTGCACACAGTAAGAGCTTAATAAATACTATTAGTACGACTACTACGTTGATATGTATCATGGTGGGGACTGGTTGGGGGGAGGAATGGGGGATACCAGCACGGCGGAGCTTTGAGGAACGTGGTCTCGAGGACTAGCATTGTCAATATCCTGTTTTTGTGCTTAGGGCATGGAGGCAGATGAAGAAAACAATGCAATTTAGAGGCAAGTTCTAACTGGGATCCGATGCCTCCTATGGGAAACGGAATAGCCTCAAGAGAAATCCGTTCCTACCCAACTCTTTTTGGCCACCTCTGATCTCTACTCAGATCTGCAGATAGTCACTGGCCTCACTATCTATTCATCATCCAAATCAATCGGTCATATTTTCCAAGCGCTTACTTTGTGCAGAGCACTTCACTAAGTGACTGGGAGAATACAGTCTAACAGAGTTGGCAGACACGTTCACTGCCCACAACGAACTTACAGTCTAGAGGACACAGCAACTGTCCATACACTGTGAGTTTTGGAGAGAGAAAGTTCGTACAACTGGTTGAGGCCCTCGTGCCACTTACCACTTACCTAATCTGTCCTTGGCTTCCTTCAACGAGGGAGTGTCTCCATGCTCCAGCCAAACCTGACTGTCAAAATGGAACACTAATCTCAAATTCCTTTTTGCAGTTTGAACTCATTACTGTTTTTATTTTAACTTCAAGGTTTAGTGGTTTAAAAATAAACCTATTTGACACTCCCTCCACAACCCCCTGAAGCCTCTCTGCCCTGGTGGTGAACGGTAGGAGAGGTTGGAAAAGTGAATGGTCAGTCAACCATCAGTTTATTAAATACTTCATGCATGCAGAGCCCTGAACTAGACTGAGTAAGGTTAACAAATGTGAGCCCTGGAAGAGTTTTCATACTCTGTCTGGACAACTGGGAGGAAGATAGCCTGGGTCTTCCCCTCCACCAGAACTCTAGGATTGAAGAGTGACCTGAAGGCCCAACTGCCTCCATTCTCTTGCCAGTCATTGTGAGAGGAAAACCTACCTTCCCAACATTTACTGTGCTTATTCAACATTCAGAATGTTAGGCAGATTGTGGGTATTTGAACAGGGAGACTGAAGCGATGAGGTGGTCGAGGGGTTGAGACAAGCTACTCACCTTTCAAGGTTGTTGCTTCTGGCTTCACGGATGTAGACTATCTTTTTTGCCCTACACATCTCTCTTCCCCCCTGCATAGATTATAAACCCATAAACCCAAACCAATTTGTTGCTGAATTGTACTTTCCAAGCACTTAGTACAGTGCTCTGCACTTGGTAAGTGCTCAATAAATACAATTGAATGATTGAAAGTCTGTCTTCATGTCCATGTATTCTTCTCAGCACTAGAATAATGCTTTGCACCAAGTGTTCTTAATTGAACAGAAGCATAAATTGAGATTGTTTACTAATCCTGCTCTGCTCTAGCTTGTTTCCTCTCTCTCCAGGACAAGTCTAGCATCATCTCCTTAAGAATTAGAAAATATAATGGATGATAATGGGTCTGAGACCTGGAACCACCAGCCCATCTCAAGCCATAATAGAAATAATAATATTAGTGAAATTTGTTAAGTGCTTCAAATACGCCAATCACTGTGGTAAGTACAGTGAGATCAGGCAGTCTCTGTCCCATATGGGGCTCACAGTCTAAAAGGAAGGGAGAACAAGTATTAAACCCTAGTTTACAGTTGAGGAAACAGGCACTGAGAAACTAAGTGGTTTTCCCAGATCCTACAGCTGGGATTAGAACCCAGGTCTCCTAACGTCCATGCTTGTGTTCTTCCCATCAGGACACACTGCTTCTCAAAGCCCTGTTTGAAAAGGGCTGTCTTCTTACAAAAATCTCTTCTACTTTTCAACCTATAAAATGCAGTTCACATATTTGTGCGTGTGTGTGTTTAATGGTATTTTATAGCACTTAGTGTCAGGCGCTGTACTAAGCACAGGATAGATACAAGCTAATCAGGTTGGACACAGTCCATGTCCCACACGGGGCTCACAGTCTTAATCCCCATTTTATGGATGCGGTAACTGAGGCCCAGAGAAGTGAAGTGACTTGCCCAAGCTCACACAGCAGGCAAGTGGCTTAGCTGGAATTAGCACCCAGGTCCTTGGGAGGATTCCCAAGCCCATGTTCTAGCCACGAAGCCACGAAGTTACTACCTCTCTTGGGCCTGTGACAATTAACTATTATTAATTGTTAATATCAAAGCCCACAGCACTTGTATATATTTGTACATATTTATTTCTCTATTTTATTTGTATATATTTACTATATTTTATTAATGATGTGGATATAGCTATAACTCTATTATTCTGATGGTAATGACACCTGTCTACTGTCTTTGTTTTGTTTTCTGTCTCCCCCTTCTAGACTGTGAGCACATTGTTGTGTAGGGACCATCTCTATATGTTGCCGATTTGTACTTCCCAAGTGCTTAGTACAGTGCTCTGCACACAGTATCATCATCATCATCAATTGTATTTATTGAGTGCTTACTGTGTGCAGAGCACTGTACTAAGCGCTTGGGAAGTACAAGTTGGCAACATATAGAGACAGTCCCTACCCAACAGTGGGCTCACAGTCTAAAAGGGGGAGACAGAGAACAAAACCAAACATACTAACAAAATAAAGTAAGCACTCAATAAATATGATTGAATGAATGAACTATTGGATTGATGTGATTTAGGGTAATGTGAATTAACCAGGGAAGGCTTCCTGGAGGACATGGATTTTAGGAAGGCTTTGAATATGGAGAGACCTGTTGCAGATGGATTTGGGACAGGAGAGAAGAATGAGCAAGGGATCAGAGGCAGGAGGTTCACGAGTGAGATACATGAGCTGAAGAGGAGCAAAGAGTGTGAACTGGGAATAATGGGGGAAACAACCTGATACGTAGGACATGGAAAGCCATGGAGTCAAAGGTCAAGGGTTTTTCCTTGAGGTGAAGGGAAATAGGCAGCCATTAGAGGGGTGCTAAGAGACATTTCAAGAAGATGATCTGGGTAGCAGTGGGTAGTACAGACTGAATGAAGCAAGATGAAGCTGGTGATAGGATCTTGACTGGGCAGTCCAACTGTTATTTGAAAAGCGCTTGAGCCACAGTGGAAGCTGCTTGAGTGGAGAGGAAATGATAGATCCAGGAAATGCTCTTGGCTCTTGCTCCTCAACTCAAGGCCCAATTTAAATGCTCTGAATACACGTGTATAAATATGCCAGATTTGCCCCGTTCAAAGTTTGGTTTTGTGAACGGGGTCATGAAAAGGGGAAAAGTGAAAGTGGACAATTTGGAAGAAAGTATAACTCCATTTCCCTTTCTCTAATATTTGTTCTCCTAATGTCTAAAAGAAAGGGGATGGGGCAGAGATGACTTTTTGAACCAAGGAGGTGTTAGGAATGTTGATGGTAATGGTGGAGATAATAGTTAACAGACAATTGGATTTGCACCCTTTATTCACCAAACGCCCCCCACCCCGAGCCCCTCAGTACTTATACACTATGTATGTATCTGTAATTTATCTACGTATTTATATTAATGCCTGTCTCTCCCTCTAGACTGTGAGCTCATTGTGGGCAGGAATGTGTCTGCTATATTGTTATCTCCCAAGCGCTTGTTACAATGCTTTCCACATAGTAAGCGCTCAATACAGTTGAATGAATGTATTTATCCATTATTTATTTATATTAATGCCTGTCTCCCCCTCTAGACTGTGAGCTCATTGTGGGCAGGAATGTGTCTGTTGTTATATTGTTCTCTCCCAAGCACTTGTTACAATGCTTTTCACATAGTAAGTGCTCAATACAGTTGAATGAATGTATTTATCCATTATTTATTTATATTAATGTGTGTCGTGTCCCCCCCCCCCGCCCCAGACTGTAAGCTCATTGTGGGCAGGAAACATGTCTTCCACTCTGTTATATTGTATTCTCCCAAGTGCTTAGAACAGTGCTTGGCACATAGTAAGTGCTTAACAAATACCAACATATTATTATTATTATTATTACAGTGCTCTGCACACAGTAAGCATTCAATAAGAACAATTGATTGGCTGATTGAAATATCCCAGCTTCAAGAATGTCTGGGGGAATGCTAACTAGGTATATATATGTATATACCTGTATATATGTATATATGTTTGTATGTATTTATTACTCTATTTTATTTGTACATATTTATTCTATTTTATTCTGTTAATATGTTTTGTTTTGTTCTCTGTCTCCCCCTTCTAGACTGTGAGCCCACTGTTGGGTAGGGACCATCTCTATATGTTGCCAACCTGTACTTCCCAAGTGCTTAGTACAGTGCTCTGCACACAGTAAGTACTCAATAAATACAATTGAATGAATGAATGAATGGATGAACTAGGTGCCAACTGAACAGTGTGTGTATTTGAACTCAAACAGTTAAGTTGGCTTAATGCTTTTGGGTAATAGCTGATCTGGAATTTCATTAAACCTAGCACTTGGATAAGTTTTTGCTCCATATAGTTTAGCAGCATTGGTGACTTGTTTTTTTTTCAACTCCGTTATGGAAATTTTACCCCATCAATCTGCATTTGGCTAAATAATGTGAGAAAAAGTCAGGTTAAGTAAAGGAATCACATGAAGTCCAGGTAGGATCCTGTGTGGTATTTCAGAAACACTCTTAGGATTGATTAGCTGCCTCTTGTGAAGGCCTTCAAGAATCTGTTTCTACTACATAAATGGTGAGCCTTCCGAGAGGCAGGGACCAGGTCTAATTCCCACCTATGTATTCTTTCTCAGTACTTAGTACCGTGCATTTCAACCAGTAAGTGCTTAATAAATTTTATTACTACTACTACTACAGTTCCTCAGCCTTAAAAGAAGGATATATGCCAGGAGAGGATTTAAAAATGTGGCATTTGAAAACAATATTCCTTCAGGTCCAGCCGGTAGGAGATACTAGAGCTACCCTCTCAAGTTAAGCCAGAAATCTGGGTGGCAGAGGCAAAATGATCTTCCACTTCAGGAAAAGGTCTAGTTGACCTATACAATGTGCAATGTAATGTAAAGTAATTTGGTTAATGCAAATCCAAAGAGTGCCATTATGTCACCAAGCCAGGAAAGGACAC
Organism: Tachyglossus aculeatus; assembly: GCF_015852505.1. Lineage (NCBI taxonomy): Eukaryota > Metazoa > Chordata > Mammalia > Monotremata > Tachyglossidae > Tachyglossus > Tachyglossus aculeatus. The sequence goes on from NC_052076.1 coordinate 44,828,884, forward strand.
TACAGAGCACCATAAAAATATTTGCCTCCTCTTTATCCTATTCTTATGGATAATTGAGCTAGATGTATGTCTTACCCATATTAATATTTGGCAGCAATACTGCTTACCCATGCTACACCATTCTTGCCAGTGAAAATAAGCCCACTATTTTTATCCACGGTGCTGCGATTCTTTGTCAGAATCAACTGTCAAAAAAAAAAAAAAGGACTAATTGATGGCTCTGATATCATTTTGGCCAGAATGCAGATCTGAAGTCAAAATTGAGATTCTATTTATTTTATTTTGTTAATGTTTTGTTTTGTTCTCTGTCTCCCCCTTCTAGACTGTGAGCCCACTGTTGGGTAGGGACCGTCTCTATATGGTGCCAATTTGTACTTCCCAAGGGCTTAGTACAGTGCTCTGCACACAGTAAGTGCTCAATAAATATGATTGAATGAATGAATGAATAATAATAATGGTATTTGTTAAGCGCTCACTATGTGCCAGGCACTGTTTTAAGCATTGGGGCAGATTCAAGGTAATCGGCTTGGACACATCCGTTGTCCCTCATAGGGCTCACTGTCTTAGTCTCCATTTTACAGATGAGGTAATTGGGGTACAGAGAAACTAAGAGACTTACCCAAGGTCACATATCTGACAAGTGGTGGAGCTGGGATTAGAACTCAGGTCTTTCTGATTCCCAGGCCTGTGCTCTATCCACCAGGCTACACCATTTCTTACAAGGGTTCTCTAACAAGAAGATCAAGAATAGGGTCTCCTAGATCATTCGATGGTTAAAGATTGGAGTATTGAATTTTGCCCTGACTGCTTACTGAGTTGGGATTCCAATAGAATCAACTGCATCCAGCACTTATCCTCACCTCCCTTCTCTACTTCTTCAGCCCAGCCCGCACCCTCCGCTCCTCTGCCGCCGCTAACCTCCTCACTGTGCCTCATTCTCGCCTGTCCCGCCGTCGCCCCCCGGCCCACGTCCTCCCCCTGGCCTGGAATGCCCTCCCTCCACACATCCGCCAAGCTAGCTCTCTTCCTCCCTTCAAAGCCCTCCTGAGAGCTCACTTCCTCCAGAAGGCCTTCCCAGACTGCACCCCCCTTTTTCCTCTGCTCTTCCTCCTCTTCCCATCACCCCCACGCTCTCCCTCTGCCCTTCCCCCTTCCCCTCCCCACAGCACATATGTATATTTCTACATATTTATTACTTTATTTTATTAATGATGTGTATATATATATATATAATTTTGTCTATTTTGATGGTATTCATTCAATCGTATTTATCGAGCGCTTACTGTGTGCAGAGCACTGTACTAAGCGCTTGGGAAGTACAAGTTGATAATTACATTTATTAAGCGCTTATTCTGTGCAAAGCACTGTTCAAAGCGCTGGGGAGGTTACAATGATGATAATGGTATTTGTTAAGCATTTACTATGTGCCAAGCACTGTTCTAGGCACTGGGGAGGTTACAAAGTGATCAGGTTGTCCCACGGGAGGCTCACATCATTCATTCAATCGTATTTATTGATAATAATGACATTTATTAAGCGCTTACTCTGTGCAAAGCACTGTTCTAAGCGCTGGGGAGGTTACATAGTGATCAGGTTGTCCCATGGGAGGCTCACAGTCTTAATCCCCATTTCCCAGATGAGGGAACTGAGGCCCACATAGAGACAGTCCCTACCCAACAACGGGCTCACAGTCAAGAAGGGGGAGACAGACAACAAAACAAAATATATTAACAAAATAAAATAGAATAGTAAATATGTACAAGTAAAATAAATAGAGTAATAAATCTGTACAAACATATATACAGGTGCTGTGGGGAGAGGAAGGAGGTAGGGTATTGACACCTGTCTACTTGTTCTGTTGTTTCTTTCTCCCCCCTCTAGACTGTGAGGCCATTGTTGGGTTGGGACTATCTGTTGCCACATTGTACTTTCCAAGCGCTTAGTACAGTGCTCTGTACACAGTAAGTGCTCAATAAATACGACTGAATGAATGAATTTATCCAAGGGTCTTAGAACACTGCAAGTAGAGTTTTGTTAACTGCCCATTTTATGGACAGGATTGACAAAGTCAAGCTATGATAGAGTGGTGTGTTGTCCACTTGGGCTCCTAGAGGAATGAAAGAAGCTTGGAAGATAAGAGGATATGGGTTGGTTTTGAAAGGTGTAGTGTTACATGGTAGGTCACTGGCTGGCCTGGAGAGAAAATTTAAGGACTCTGGACTTCAAAGTAGGAGGGAGTGATGCCTCCATATTATGGTGAACTATTAAGCTTTCATAAGGTACTAAAAATTTAAGCTACAAACATAAAATTCCACTAGCAGGAATTATACTCCTAAAAAGACTAAAGGGGAAAACATGTATAGATTCAAATGCATTTGTTTTAATACATTTTGCTTTGAGAGTAGAGGAAGAGATGGATTTTTTTCCTTCATATCTGATGCTAGACTGAAAGAAAAGAATGGAAGCCTACTTTTCACTCCTTGTTCCCGTGTCCGATTCAACGTCTTTATACCAGGTTCCTTGGTTCCAATTTCATCCACCAGAACATATATGCCCTCTTAATTGGAGACCGATTGTTAGTGATATTGTTTTTCAGAGCTTGGGACGGATATTCTCTCATTTCTATTTAAAAAACGAAAGCCATTTCCCTGTGCTTGGATCTTTCCCAGCTGTTGTCTGTCCCGCATAGCTTAGAAAACGTGATGAGGGAATTGTTTTTTTTCCAAAGAAGCTAGAGAATTTCTTTCAGCATGCCAGGGAAGAATCTGCAGAAGTTGCAGAAGGAATTTCCTGAAAGATCTTTGCAAACCTAAGTTTTCTTTTGACCAGCCTTTCTCAAATGCTGCAACTGAAATCAGCTTGGGCTGCTTACTAATGCCATAGTGGCATCTAATTTACTTATTGAGCTTAATTTGTAACTTGGTTATGAAATCCTAAGAATCTTCAGGCTGGAAAATAGCTTGTGGTCCAACCCTGATGCCTGATGTTAGATTTCCAAGATAGCAGCCCCACACACATGCCCTGCACTTGGAGTTGTTTCTCGCAGGAGGGCACGAAAGGTTTGGGGCGGGCAGAATCTCCGTTCGGGGGGTGGCAATGGGGGAGCCAGGCTGGCGTGGGGCAGAGTAGGGTCTGACTACAAGACTTTATAATAAAGTAAAATAAAAATAATAAAAACAATTGAAAATGTAAAAAACCCGCAGAGATATTGTTTCAGGGGCACTGGAAGGGATCTTTGGAGAGGAACAGGTTTAAGCCCCCAGGTAGTGTTCATTCAATTAATTCAATCATATTTATTGAGCACTTACTGTGTGCAAAACTCTGTACTAAGCACTTAGGAGAGCATGATGTAACAAGAAACAGACATCCCCTGCCCACAGCAAGCTCTGCCACAATCAATCAATCAATCGTATTTATTGAGCGCTTACTATGTGCAGAGCACTGTACTAAGCGCTTGGGAAGTACAAATTGGCAACACATAGAGACAGTCCCTACCCAACAGTGGGCTCACAGTCTAAAAGGGGGAGACAGAGAACAGAACCAAACATACCAACAAAATAAAATAAATAGGATAGAAATGTACAAGTAAAATAAATAAATAAATACATAAATAAATAGAGTAATAAATATGTACAACCATATATACATATATACAGTTTTGGCCCTGGCTCTCAGGACTGGTAGGAGGCAGAGAGGCTTTTGGTTGTGGGAGCAGCGCTCTCATAATTTGGTGGGGGCTTGTCCATGGGTGGGGAAGGGGCTGAAAAGCTGCAGTGGAAAGACAGCTGCAGCGCCCCGACAATAGCCAGGACAAGGCAGTGGATGCCAGACTTTGCAGCTCCGAATCGTCATGGGGGATGGCTGCACAGAGGTTCTGTTTTTGCTTCAGGAATATTCATTCTTTGCCCCCTACAGCAGCTCCTAAAGTCAATTTGGAGCTGTCAAAGTCCAAGCCCTTCAGGGACAGGATCCCCTGGCCTCATCCCTAGCTCCTGCTGCAGCCTAACCTCTCCAACTTTGCCCCAGGCTGCAGCAGGAACCAGAAACAAGACAGTGGATTCAGTTCTGTGTTTGGCTCGGTCCTGAGATCCTGTCCTATGTGTTCTCACTGGCCTGCCCTCCCTTCCCCAAGGCAGAGAGGGCCCATCCCAGACTCTATTCGTTCATTCATTGAATTGTACTTACTGACCACTTACTGTGTGCAAAGCACTGTACTAAGTGCTTGGGAGAGTACAATATAACAACAAACAGACACATTCCCTGACCACAACAAGCTCACCCTAGCCAGCCTTACAATCCACCCCCATTCCGTGAGGAGGGGAGAAGCTAGCCTGGAACCCCTTGGTCTGCCCTCCCATCTGCCCTTCTTCCTTGGTCTGGAAAACGGAGCCTAGACCTACTCCCTCCAAACCCCTCTCCTAAGACCTCCCCCATCAAGCCACTTCTGGTTGCCTAAATAAAAGCAAATAGAAAAATGTCAGGCCTTTAGAGGATTCTGCTATTTCAGGAGACTGCCAAAGGAAGATCTTTTCAGGGAGGGTGGGGGAAATGGAATATCCTGTAACAGAGAACATTAAAGTTGTCTGTGGGTGATGTGGAGGGAAGGTGGGGGCGATCACCTTGATGAGGTCCGGTATGTGCACATACATACCATATGTGCTTCTAGACTGTGAGCCTGCTGTTGGGTAGGGACTATATATGTTGCCGACTTGTACTTCCCAAGCGCTTAGTACAGTGCTCTGCACACAGTAAGCGCTCAATAAATATGATTGATTGATTGCACAATCTTGAATGTCCCAAGTGGCAGCCATCTTGGGAAGGTCAGGAGGAAAGCCATCCCCTTTGCTGCATGCTAACTAAAAAGGACTGCTTATCTCACATACTACATGAAGAAAATTCTGGGCCTAAGAAGCCCCTAGAGTGCAGAGGGACCCCTACCATTCACCCTTCCCCATGCTTACACATTTCTAATTTTAAGTGTCCCTTCCCCTTTGCTCGAAATGGAGGCTGAAGTCAGAACACATCTCTACCCCACTAATGGGAGCCTCCTTTCTTTGTATTTGCTTGCAGATCCCAATTTTAAGCTTACACCACTGCTTATACCAAAATTATTCAAGGCATGCTATCAACCTTCTCACCACCTAAAAAACAGATGACATTTCACTTGGATCTCTTTTTGCAAGGTTTGTATTCCTTTTCTCTCTATTTTGTAAGCTGTACCTCCTTTTATGGCTTTCCTGATTTGTGCCTACAAGAGTGTGTAATTTTATCTGGCATCAGTACTCTATTCAGAAAAGCACTGCTCATTTCACTTGGGAAGAGAGTTAATAATAATAATTATGGCATGTGTTAAGTGCTTAGTAGATGCCATGAACTGTCCTAAGTGCTGAGGTAGATATAAGGTAATCAGGTTGGACCCAATCCCTGTCCCACATGGGGCTCACAATCTCAATCCCGTTTTACAGATGAGGTAACTGAGGCACAGAGAAGTGACCTGCCCAGAAAAGGAACCCTTAAATTTGCTTGCCTTCTACAAACCAGAGTCACTGGAAGACTGCAACTGAATAGACGTTCATTGGCATGATTCATATTGAAGGATAGTCTAAAATGTAAGGTCAAGAACAGTTCTGGGTGCCGCAAATAATTAGAAAGCGGTTTTTTACAAGTGGGCAGTGTGGAACAGATTTTTGAATAGGCATCACAATTCTCTCACACACACGGATAGTTACCACCATCATTTACATCGAAGACAGTTAGAGATAAAAAAAACCTCCTCCTTAGTGACCTGAACTAATTTGGACCATGGAGACATTTCCATATTTCTGGGTTTAATTTGTTCCCAGCCGTAATGAACTGCTGACTTTAGAGACAACCAATTCTCTTGATCATTCTACCTTTCCACTGGCTCCTTCCTATTTTGGGGCTAAACTAGATGAAGTCAGTTTTCCTAAAATTCTTTCTCTTCCTCTGGATCTTTCGATAGTCAGGTCCCCATGGCAGGATTGGGTCAAACTATTTGCCGTCACCCAGCTCTTACCTCAGATTTCTAATCGTCCCTCACAAGCAGTGTGGCTTAGTGGAAAGAGCATGGATTTTGGAGTCAGAGGTAGTGGGTTCTAATCCCGATTCTGCCATTTGACCTCTATGTGACCTCGGGCAAGTCACTTCACTGTGCCTCAGTTACCTCATCTGTAAAATGGGGATTAAGACTGTGAGCCCCAAGTGGGACAACCTGATTACCTTGTATCTACCCCAGCGCTTAAAACAGTGCCTGGCACATAGTAAGCACTAAGTACCATCGTCATTATTATTATTATCGTTATTTCCCTTCACAGTGACCAGGGTGAAAGAGGAGTGGATTAACAACTACAGTAACTATCACCTGCCAAGGGATTATATACATCTACACCTTTTTCCTTGACTGAACAGGATGCTGCTAACATCAATAGTGGCATCAAAGGCAGAGGCAAGGACAGCAGAAAAAAGGGCTTTCCCCTTAAAGCTTTTGCCAAAAGTAGTAAGTTCCAAATTTTGGATGGCCCTACAAAGCCAGTTTTGGTGGGTAAACTTGTTTTAAGGGTGTACTCTCCCTCCCAGTGGAAAGCTGATGTTTAAATAGAGGGTAATAGTGGTAACTTGTTATTTGTTAACTCAAGGAATAGATTGCTCAGTAATCTTTGTTCTCCAAATCACTGAGATGATTTATGTTCTTAAAAATTTCATGCTTTCAGTTTGAGAGGAATGCTAATTTTAAGCTATTGGCACTATTATTTTATACATATAAAGAGAAAAAATCAAATTCAAAGGTTTGAAAAGGGAGAATGTACACAGAGAGCTCTAACAATAGCACCGTTAGGACTGCCAGGATGTCAGCCTACTAAGAGCTTTAATCATATACTGTCTTAAATTCTAGGGCAGAACCACCACATGTGGCTTCCACCCATCTCTACAGAACTTTAGATCCAGGCAGTACAACCAACTTCTGCATTGACAGTACAATTTCCATTCAGTCCCTGCCTCTCCCTACGAATTCAAAAAACAAAACAAAACAAAACAAAACACAAAAACTGCTTGAGCCCGTCTTGGTAGTCACTATTGTTTGCTGCATTTAGTGCCTTTGAATCCTTCAGCCTCCTTATTAATCACACCTTAAAAGTCAATAATTTAAAACCACTTGCTTTCAACAAAAAGGCTGCTGAAAGCTTGAAACTGAATTTTGCTTTTGTACAGGTCTCATGAAGTACCCAGGGCAGGCTTGAGACTGAATGTTGCCTTAAGCCATGTGATAGCTGACTTTTCCTATCCCCTCTCCGAAACAGCCGCGGCCCACGTTTTGGGGATGAACTCTGGGGGTGAGAGGATGCTCGCTTCAAGGGTATTTCTATTCTGGGGTTGCTCTCTCATCTAAATCAGAAATGCTTTACCATCCCCACTGCCCCACTGTTCCCTTCCCCCAGAATTGTTGATCCCAAAGGGAAATGCATTACCCAATCTTCTCACTATGGACATTATAGGAATCATAAAAATGTGGAGGTAGTTTAGACCCAAGGTTTCATACCTGAACCGAAAAGCTGTAGTCTTCAATCTATCCTCTACCCCATCTCAACACCCAATTGTCTCAGCATCTCCCCCTCTAAACCTGTTCCTGCAGTCCAGTTCCTTTTTTCTATAAACAAGAAACTGTTTAATGAGCAGAGCACCTTGTAGATGTAAAGAGCACTTAGGGAATAATTCTGGCATCCCAAATGCATCAAGCTGAGACCCCTTGGCAGTTCTTTGATCTCCAATTCCTACACTCCATCTGTACTCATTTAATGTCCCTTTGTACTTTATATATGTGCTCCTTGAGGGCATTCATGTGACATCTTCATTCTCAGCTACTGCAGTTCCACCTACCTTGGGGTCACTCAATAAATGTTTGATTGTGACTGTTCTCAACCTCTATATTCCTTTCCAGAGCATTTAGGACAGAGGCCATTCTTAAGAAATAAGAAGATAAGCAATATCTTGGTGGCTTTGGTCAATGATCCAACCATCACCAATATGGACACCAATAGACTCTTGGAAAGACAATGTAATAGCTTCCCTCTACGTCGACACATGGAAAAGATGCTCAAGCATTATTACCTGGTGACTTTTTTAAAAAAAAAAATAGTATTTGTTAAGCACTTACTACATGCCAGGCGCTGTTCTATGCTCTGGAGTAGATACAACATAATCAGGTTGGACACAGTCCATGTCCCACATGGAACTCCCAGTCTTAATCTCCCTTTTACAGATGTGGTAATTGAGGCCCAAAGAAGTAAAGTAACTTGCCTAAGGTCACACAGCAGACAAGTAGCCGAGCCAGGGTTAGAACCCAGGCCTGTGCTTTATCCCCTAGCCCATGCTCCTCCCCAAGTCTTTACTCAGAAATGGTGTCACCAACAGGACTTCCAGGGAAAAGAGTTTAGCCCACTGAGGAGCCAGAAATGACAGGCCAATATAGTTCCTGACCTCCCAACCCCACTGATAATAATAATGATGGTATTTATTAAGCGCTTACTATGTGCAAAGCACTGTTCTAAACACTGGGCAGGTTACAAGGTGATCAGGTTGTCCCACGGGGGGCTCACAGTCTTCATCCCCATTTTACAGATGAGGTCACTGAGGCACAGAGAAGTGAAGTGACTTGCCCGAAGTCACACAGCTGACAAGTGGTGGAGCCGGGATTTGAACCCATGACCTCTGACTCCAAAGCCCGGGCTCTTTCCACTGAGCCACGCTGCTTCCCTGATACTACTCGGGACTCTTCTACTGTCTTCCAAAAGAATCCCAGGCAGACACAGTCATGGACAAAACTGGCCATTTCATTTTTAGCTTAGAGGGAAATGGCAGCCAAACACCATTCAACTCCCTGTTATGTAGTAGGGTAGGGAGCAGGGTTCCAGGAAGCAGCATGGCCTAGTGGATAGAGCATGGGCCTGGGAATCAGAAGGACTTAGGCTTTAATGCTGACCACCACACGTCTGCTCTGTGACCTTGGGTAAGTCACTTCACTTCTCTGGGCCTCAGTCACCTCATCTGTAAAATGAGGATAAAGATTGTGAGCCCCATGTAAAACAGGGACTGTGTCCGACCTGATTTTCTTGTATCTATCCCAGGGCTTAGTACTGTGCCTGACACATAGTAAGCACCACAATTATTATTATTAATTGTTGAGAATGATTTTTTTCCATAGTTTATCATGAGTCCAGTCAACTGTTCCCACATGAACAGCCACCAACCCTCCTCAATGCTGTTTCTTCCTGACTTTTGATCTGTCAGTGAAAAAATAGTTTGAAAATCAGTCATTTTTTTATTTATATGGTTTATTAAAACAAAGGTAATGTCTGTCCCCACCTCTAGATTGTAAAGCTCATTGTGGGCAGGGAATGTGTCTGTTCTGTTAGGTTGTACTCTCTCCCAGTTTAGTACAGTCTCTGCCAACATAAATGCAATTGAATGATTGGCAATCAATTGATTGATTGTGAGGGATCAATCAATCAGAAACTGGTTGATTCTGACAATGCAGAATTTCCTAGGCAGCTTTCTCATTTTGTTTTTTCTTGCCTCTTTCTTCCCATTTTTTGCCCGACTTTGCTCACACATTCCTTCTTCCTGCTCTAGCATCTGCCATGTTCCCGATACCCCGAGCCCTGGTGGTTTGGACATTCTGTTCCACTTGGAGCAAAGAGATATCACCTGAAATGTGCAGCTGGCTGGTGGTTAAATACCATAAATAAGGGGGAGAGATGGCAGAGAGATAGGCTCTATATGAATAATTAATAGAATGGAATGTTACCTGGCATGCAGTTAGTTACCCTGGCCAACACTGCATTGTTATTGGAGATTTTCTTGGGAGGCTGCTTAGCAAAGATATTGTTTCTTTAAACTGAAGAAACCATTTAGGATCAAATACTGTTGAAGCCATTTAGGATCAAATGTATTTTTTAAACCCAAACAGATCAAGTTTTCAAGTCTTCCAATTTTAACAATAGCTTTTTCAATACAAAAAAAAAAAGAAAGGAAAGAAAGCCAAATGTGGTATGACAAAGTTAGCAGTTAAAGCCTGGAGGAAGCAGCACGGCCTAGTGGAAAGCTCTGGGTTGGATACAAGCAAATCAGGTTGGACACAGTCCCTGTCCCACATGGGGCTCATAGTCAATCCCCATTTTACAGGTGAGGTAACTGAGGCCCAGAGAAGTGAAGTCATTTGCCCAAAGTCACACAGCAGAAAAGCAGTGGAGCCAGGATTAGAACCCAGGCACAGGCCTGGAAGTCAGAGGACCCAGGTTCTAATCCCAGCCCTACTAGTCTGCTGTGTGACCTTGGACAAGTCACTTAACTTCTCTAATGAGGCATAAAATGGGGCTTCAATAACCGTTCTCCCACCCCCTTGGTAGGAAGCCCCATGAGGGATGGGGACCGTGTCCAATCCGATCATCTTGTATTTGCTCCAGTGCTTGGCACATAGTAACTAATTAATACCATGATTATTATTACTATGCACCATAGCATAACATTTGAAAAAAAATCCAGTAAAAATGGCATCAGTTAGTATGAGTTTCCATTCAGATTTGCCACATTTATTATGATGGGATTAAGCATTTTGTTGGCAAAATGCTTCACATTGTTTTATGATCCTCCTAACAAACTTGGGAGACATGCTAGTACTGGAGGTCTGGATGGGGTTGGGTGCCTTGCAAGCCTCATGGCAAGCTGAAGTATGGTGGGTATTCTCTTCCCCCAGGGTCCCAGCTTTCTTCCAGGGCAAACCTCTAAGCAGAGCCCTTCCCAAGCAAGAGCCCTGCATGAGGCCAGATTCCTAACAGGTAGTGGAAAGACAGGTCTGGAAGGGCTCTAGATGAGTTGAAATTCTACGATGGCTGGCCATGATACGATTATTTGAGCAGGTGAGGTTACTGGGATTTCAGACGTGAGTGTTGGACATACCCCAGTGGTCTGCCTGGCAGACAGATTCCTGGGAATTGTCATCTGCACATCAAATGTGGTACTGGATAGACTGCTGTGCACGTTGTAAAGTTCATTATGTAAAGAGAAATATTAGCAATGATTGGTAAAGAGGCAAGGATAGTGTTGTCTTGTTGAAGCCCTTCTAGACTGTGAGCCCGTTGTTGGGTAGGGACCGTCTCTATATGTTGCCAACTTGTACTTCCCAAGCACTTAGTACAGTGCTCTGCATCATCATCATCATCAATCGTATTTATTGAGCGCTTACTGGGTGCACTCTGCACACAGTAAATGCTCAATAAATACGATTGAATGAATGAATGAAGCCCAGATAATTGGCTGGATGAGCCACTCATCTGGCTACCAGCCAGCTTTAAGGCTCTGGTGGCTAGCTGGTGTCACAGCAAACTTTTCTAGGGCAAAACAAAAAAGTTAAAAATCTGAAACTGAGTTCTCATCTAGGAGCCAAAGTAAAATATCTATTAACCAATGACAACCCGGTGACTGATTTTTGAGCCCTTAGATTAATCATTAATCACAAGGGCAGACTTTCTCAGACAGAGCTGCCTATCTTTTGTCCCCCATTTTGACTAAGATCTCACTTTTGCCCTTGGCTTCCTCATGGATTCTTCACTCTTATCCTTTTGCATTCCCTTAGTCTTTATCTTCTCAGATCCCAGCGTGTTTGCTACGGAGTACCTTGTTATCTTGTCTCCCCATCTAGACTGTAAGCTCATTGTGGGCAGAGAATGTGTCTGTTAAATTGTTGTGCTGTACTCTCCCAAGAGCTTAGTACAGTGTTCTGCAATCAATCAATAGTATTTATTGAGCGCTTACTGTGTGCAGAGCACTGTACTAAGCACTTGGGAAGTACAAGTTGGCAACATATAGAGACGGTCCCTACCCAACAGTGGGCACCCCAGCCCTAAAAACACCATCTTCCCAGGAGTTCACACAAAACTACTTATTGACCCATCAACTCAACCTAATGAAAAGCTAAATTTGATTTTTTTTCCAATTATTGCAATTGAAAATGAATAAAAATACAATAAGCCTCTTAGGAGAAAAAATGTTCTTTATAGAGTGGGACTGATCAGATAAGCTCTTTTGCAGAAACATCAGCCCCCACTCCTTCTTTCCTCTTCTCCCCCCAAACTGGGGCTCATCCCCTACCTTCCCAGGGGTTCTCCTCCCCAAGGAAGGACAGTTGTCCATTCTAGGACCTGAATCTCCGGCAACAGGATAGGAGAGGTTAGGTTGGAGACTTCTCCAATCAATCAGTGGTATGTGAGTGCTTACTGTGAACAGAGCACTACAGTTAGCAGCTGGGAAAGTACATGCAATTAGTATACAATCTCTGCCTTTAAGGAACTTACAGGCATTAAAATGGCAGATAAGAGAAGAAAATGAGTAATATAAGGATATTAAATAAGTGCTGGGGTTGAGGGGCAGGGTGAGTACCTAGATGCTTAAGGGGTGGGATTATGTGCATGGGTGGGGCAGTTGGGAGAAGCAGGGAGCTGGACCAAATGATTGCTCAAAATCCTTTCCACCTCAATTTTGTTATTTATTTGTCCTTGCAGCAAAACAAACCCCTCTCAGGGTCACACCTGAAGAGTTTCCAATACTCTACCAGTCTCGGCTACAGGAGGGAGAGTCAAGCAGAGGCCTACCCATTCCATTCCTAGCTTGGGCAGTGGTTAGTGAGTGGAAGGCAATCTGCTACAAGTCAAAACTCACCTATGCTGGGCAGTAGCAGCATGGGGCGGGGGGAGAGGAGTCGAGGGTGGAGACTCATGTTTGCTGCATGAAAAGAGGCAATGATAAACCACTTCCATATTTTTACCAAGAAAACTCTATGGATACACTACCAGAACGATTGCAGATGGAGAGCGGGGCAGTCTGGGAGAGATGCATCCATGGTGTCACTATGTGTCAGAATCGACTAGACGGCATAAGACAAGTTAAACAAAACCTCACATAATGCTGAAGCTGGGAGTCAGTTATTGCCGCTAGACCAGCGCAGCACAATCAGGAAAGGGGAGGCTCTTTGGAGTAGAAGCTCTCCCAGGATCATCGAGAAGCAGCATGGCCTAGTAGAAAGAGCCCAGGGCTGGGAGTCAGAGGACTTGGGTTCTAATCCCCACTCTGCCACTTGTCTGCTGGGAAAAGTCACATAACTTCCCTGTACCTCAGTTCCCTCATTTGAAAAATGGGAATTTAGGCTGGGAACCCCATGTGGGACCTAGAGTGTGTCCAACCTGATTAGCTTGTATCTACCCCAGTGCTTAGTACAGTACTTGGCACTTAGTAAGCACTTAAATATCACATAAAAAGCTAAAGCAAAATCAGCAATCGTATTTATTGAGCGCTTACTGTGTGCAGAGCACTGTACTAAGCACTTGGGAAGTACAAGTTGGCAACATGTACAGACAGTTCCTACCCAACAGTGGGCTCACAGTTTAGAAGGGGGAGACAGAGAACAAAACCAAACATATTAACAAAATAAAAGAAATAGAATAGATAAGTACAAGTAAAATAATAAATATGTACAAACATATATGCATATATACAGGTGCTGTGGGGAAGGGAAGGAGGTAAGACGGAGGGGATGGAGAGGGTGCACCAGACACTGCACAGTGTCTGCACACTGCACAGTAAGAGTCAATCTCTTGTGTGTTTAATACAGTTGTGACTGAGCCCCACTTTGGTCTTTTCCATCACACACATACTCTTGGGTGAATTTCATGGTCGCGGCATCATCTCTGCAAACAAAGGGTAACTCTCTCTACATATACTACCATTGACTTCTACTGTTATCCTGAAGCAATAAGTGGTATTCACACTATCAAATTCACACCATCTGGATGCTTCTACAAGCCCAGCCATCCCCCAAAATATTTTTAAGATCCATAAATTTTCCAGGGGGAAAATAAGGGCAGCTCAGATTCCTTAATATTTAGAGTCCAGATGGTTCATTCTAAATATTTTCATTTAAACAGAAATGAAGCTTTAGTGTCTTGCAAAGCTGAATTTATCTAAGCTTAAACAAAAGTTATTTGAAATACACATGCAACTAATGTTGCCCTATGCAACCCCTAATGAGGCCATTTCCTTTGGACAGTGACCTTTTCCTGCTAGTTACCATGCACCCTTTTTCTGAATCCACATAGTTAATATCACAACTACTGATCTAGAAATTATTTATAGACCTTAACTCCACAGAAACCATTGTGTTCTGTTGCTGTGGAAACTGGGATTCTAAAACTAAAAGGCTTCTAGAGAAAGCTTCAGGGTCCTGAAAGCCGAGTGGGTTAATACAGTTGTTGGGGTTTTTTTTGTTTTTTTACTTCAGACCATCTGAACTCACACATGCTGTCAAAAGGCCACCTGGGGGGAAAAGGCTTTAATGGAGCCTCTAGTAATATTGGTCAAGTGATCATGATCTCCCTCACCCCCACCCTTTATCACCCTCCTTGGCCTTTGACTGAGTAGTTCCTCTACCTCAGTGCCCAGGGAACCTGGGCTGAGAGGTTAGATTAGACTATAGTAGTTAACCCTGTTCCCATCAGATCAATACTACTTATTGAGTATTTACTATAAAAAGTGTACGGTATTACCTATTTGAAAAAAAATATACTATGCTTAATACACTTGATCCCTACCCACAAGTTTTCAGCTTCCAGATGTGATGAAAGAGGTTTAAAATAGACCATAACAACAATTCTAGGAACAACAGTAGCACTGACTATGTGCTAAACACTGGGGGTAGTTACAAAATGAGGTCAGGCAGTCTCTGTCTCTCACGGGGCTTCTAGTCTGAAGAGAAGGGAGAATAGGTATTTAATCCTTACCTTTACAGATGAGAAAGTTGAAAACACAGAGAAGTTAAGTGACTTGTCCAAGGCTGCAACAATTAACGGGATATTACTTGCCATACAGCAGACAAACAGTAAAGCCAAGGTTAAAACCCAGCACCCCTGATGCCTTAGACCACCCTGCTTCACTGCATGAAAATGTGTGAGAAAGGAAGACCAAAGAAGTCTCCTAAAAAGCAAAAATGAATCTAGCATTTGATTTCTCCTTCCTCTTGCAGGTAAAATTATTAGTGGACAAGACTTCAGAGAGCCAAGACAGCAAGCCACCCTTCCACAATATTAATTGCATTTTGCCCCTTCCTTCCTTATGTGCAGCCCTTCAACATTCATCCACCACTTGCCAGCTAAGGGGGTGCTAATTGGCTCTCCTAGTCAAGTGCCGATGGTACAGGTGTGCAAGATCTCCACCCTCCTGATTCACGGGGCCAATCGGGACAGGGTTATGCCCTCAACTAATCCAGCAGTATTCCTGAGTCTAGGAATATTGTATGTTCAAAATCTGGTGTGCTATGCAAGTATATGACAACTCGAATATCAGTGCTCCCTTGAGCCATCTTCCCTGACACTAATGAGCACTAAAATGGCCAAAACAACCTTTTCCTTTCCATAAGCAGCAGGAGGGAGAGAAAAGCAAAGACTCTAGCTAATTTGTAATATTAATTGCACCACATTTTGCTCTTCTCTCAGAGTCCAGTTATCTCTGTTCAGTTTTCCATAGTTCAGTTTTCTCTTTACCTTATGGTGGAACCCAAATTAGCAGATGCCTGAGCCAGGTTTCTTTAGCCTAGTGGATGAAGCCTGGGAGTCAGAAGGACTGGGTTCTAATCCCACTCCGCCACTTGCCTGCTGTATGACCTTGGGCAAATCACTTCACTTCTCTGTGCCTCAGTTAACCTCATCTGTAAAATGGGGATTAAGACTGTCCCTATGGGGGACAGGGGCTGTGTCCAACCTGATTAACTTGTATCTATCCCAGTGCTTAGAACAGTGCTTGGCATATAGAAAGCACTTAACAAATGCAATTAAAAAAATTTATTGCCTCCACCACTTCTGAAGGTTGTAGCCTTACCCTCTCCTGACCAACTGAGAAATTTGCCAGGCCCTGCCCTACCTCTGTCCCATTCCATGCTTTTATCTAGAACCCAGCTTGGGAAACATATCAATCAGTGGTAATTATTGAGCACTTACTGTGTGCAGAGCATTGTACAAACACTTGGAGTACAACAGAGTTGGTAGAAATGTTCCCTGCCCACTAGAAGCTTACAATCTAGAGGAGGCAGACATCAAAATATATCGCAGATCTTCATCATTTATTCGTTCATTCAATAGTATTTATTAAGCTCATCTGTGCGCAGAACCTGCTAAGGGCTTGGGAAAGCACAATACAACAATAAACAGTGACAATCCCTGCCCACAACGGTATCTACATAGCTGTTGTGGGGCTGAGGATGGGGTGAATGTCAAGTGCTTAAAGGGTAAAAATCCAAGTGCGTAAGTGACATAGAAGGTAGAGTGAATGGGGAAATGAGAAATTTGTCGGGGAAGGCCTCTTGGGAGAGGTGTGATTTTAATAAGACTTTGAAGTTGGGGAGAGCGATGGCCCATCATATATATAAAGGGGGAGGGAGATCCAGTCCAGAAGGAGGACGTGATCAAGGGGTTGGCAGTGAGATCAAGGTACAGTGAGTAGGTTGGCGTTAGAGGAACGATTGTGTTGGCAAAAAGGAGGTGTGCTGGAGGGATGGAAAGTGTGGGAACAGCTTAAAAAGCACACAGTCCAGAACTCTAAATTACTCCAGGGGAAGGGCTTGGAGAAGGAAGCTGAGCTAGAAGGCCAGGATTTTCTTTCTGGGTTCTCATCCCTCCACCATATTTATCCTCCCTATTGTGTCACCTAATCCACTATCCGTAATTTATTTTAATACCTGTCTCCCCTTGTAGACTGTAAGCTCCTTGTGGGCAGGGGTCTTGTCTACCACCTTGATTGTATTGCCCTCTCCCAAGTGCTAACTATACTGCTCTGCGTAGGTAAGTGCTCAGTAAATAGGATTGACTGATTGACTATGCACTTAGTCTCACCCCCTGGGAACTTAATAATAATAATAAGGATGATGGCATTTGTTAAGTGTTTACTATATGCCAAGCACTGTTCTAAGTGCTGGGGGACATACAAGGTAATCAGGTTGTCCCACATGGGGCTCATGGTCTTAATCCCCATTTTACAGATGAGGTAACTGAGGCACAGATAAATGATGTGACTTGTCCAAAGTCACACAGCTGACAAACGGTGGAGCCGGGATTAGAACCCATGACTTCTGACTCCCAAGCCCCGTGCTCTTTCCACTGAGCCATGCTGCTTCTTAGGTACTCCCCTTGTCCCACTCCCACAGTGCTTACAAACAGTACATATCCTTATAATAAGTGGCTTCCCTACCTGGAATCTATTTTAATATCAGTCTCCCCCATTATTCATTTATTCATTCAATCATATTTATTGAGCGCTTACTGTGTGCAGAGCACTGTACTAAGTGTTTGGAAAGTGCAATTCAGCAATAGAGACAATCCCTTCCCACATTGGGTTTACAGTCTAGAAGGGGGATTAGCTTTGTAAACTGCATGGCAGGAATTGTGCCTACTGACTGTATTGTACTCTTCCAAACACTTAGTACGGTTGTAAGCGCCCAATGAATAGCATTGATAGAACTACTGTCTCCATAACAGTCCAGAGAAAAAGAGCTTGGGGAGTTGATGCTGTGGGGGAGAAGCCTGGGAAAGTGGGATACATGAAGCCACACTAATCCACCTGTGGAGGAACCCTGGGGCTGGGCTTACTAACCAGTAGGGACATGGTAATAATAATAATAATAATAATAATAATAATAATAATAATAATGGTATTTGTTAAGCGCTTACTATGTGAAAAGCACTGTTCTAACCGCTGGGGAGGTTACAAGGTGATCAGGTTGTCCCACGGGGGGCTCCCAGTTTTAATCCCCATTTTACAGATGAGGGAACTGAGGCACAGAGAAGTTAAGTGACTTGCCCAAAGTCACACAGCTGACAATTGGCAGAGCTGGGATTTGAACCTCTGACTCCAAAGCCCATTCTCTTTCCACTGAGCCACGCTGTAGTAGTAGTAGTAGTAGTAGCTGTGGTAATAGTATATTTTTTCAGTGTTTACTGTGTGAGAGCACTGTACTAAGCATTGGGAAAGAATACACAGATTATAATAACTGTGGTATTAAGCGCTGACTAAGTGCCTGGCACTGTAGTGGATACAAGCAAACTGGGTTGGACACAGTCTCTGTCCCAAGCAAATTGGGTAGGACACAGTCTCTGTCCCATGTGGAGCTCACTGTCTCAATTCCCATTTTCCTGATGAGGTAACAGAGGCACAGAGAAGTGAAGGTCTTGACCAAGGTCACACAGCAGACAAACAAGTGGCAGAGCCAGGATTAGACCTTCTGACTCCCAGGCTTGTGCTCTATCCACTAATAAAAATAATAATAATAATAATGGCATTTATTAAGCGCTTACTATGTGCAAAGTACCGGGGAGGTTACAAGGTGATGAAGTTGTCCCACAGAGGGCTCACAGTCTTAATCCCCATTTTACAGATGAGGGAACTGAGGTCCAGAGAAGTTAAGTGACTTGCCCAAAGCCACACAGCTGACAATTGGCGGAGCCGGGATTAGAACCCATGACCTCTGACTCCAAAGCCCGGGCTCTTTCCACTGAGACACTGCTTCTCACCACGCTGTGTCTAGCTAGGAATTAGACACGGGCCCTATCACTTCAAGGTCTCAAAAGGTAGCAGAAAGGAAATTTTTTTCTGTCCTTTTCTGATCCTCTTTTTTATGGTATTTGTTAAGTGCCTACTATGTGTCAAACACTGTTTTAAGCCCTGGGGTAGATAATTAGGTGGGACACAATCTCTGTCCCACATGATGTTCATATTTGAAGTAGTTGGGAGAACAGGTATTTAATCCCCATTTTACAGTTCTCTTCTAAGCACGTCTCTCATGGCTGAGTTCTGGTGGTGACTAGGGAGCAATATGGTCTTTCTTTTAGAGAATATAAAGGTCCTAGTGGTCCGGGACCATGCTTTCTTTCACCACTGTCATACTGCCCAGCTCAGGACCACGCCCATGAAGGTCCTAAACAATAGCTATCATTTATGAAAAGAGACGCACAGAGCTCTGCCATTTTTTAATTTATTTGAGTCAAACAATTCACAAAGTCTAATTAATGCCACAACTCAGAAAAGCAGCGCGGCTTAGTAGAAAGAGCCTAGGCTTGGGAGGCAGAGGTTGCGGCTTCTAATCCCGGCTCTGCCACTTATCAGCTGTGTGACTTTGGGCAAGTCACTTAACTTCTCTGTGCCTCAGTTACCTCATCTGTAAAATGGGGATTAAGACTTTGAGCCCCATGGGATAACCTAATTACCTCATCTGTAAAATGGGGATTAAGACTTTGAGCCCCATGTGGGATAACCTATTTACCTTGTATCTACCTCAGCGCTTAGAACAGGGCTTGGCACATAGTAAGCGCTTAACAAATACCGTCATCATCATCAACTCACATTTATCTTTTTCCCTGAAACACAACTGGGGACTAGATCAAATTCTAGAGTTATCACCCTAACTCTAACCGAGCTGTCTTTCCACTTTGGGGTTGAGGGGAGAAGAGGAAACTTGGCTTCTTCTCCTGTTGCCCTGGATAGTATGATTGACAGACTGACAGTAATCTCTACCCTCTTTTAGAGTAACACTTTTCCCCAAGTACCTCCAAGGGTCATAGGTAAACCCTGCAAGGGGAACATCAGAGAAGCAGTGTGGTATAATGGATAGAGCATGGGCCTGGGTTCTAATCCCGGCTCTGCCACATGTCTGCTGTGTGACCTTGGGCAAGACACTTAACTTCTCTGGGCCTCAGTTACCTCATCTATGTAAAAATGGGGATTAAAAGTGTGAGCCCCACATGGTACAGAGACTGTGTCCAGTCTAATTAACTTGTATCTATTTAAGCGCTTAGAACAATGCTTGGCGCATAGTAAGCATTTAACAAGTACCATAATTATTTAACATCAAGAGAGACATAAGGGAGAGATAAAATGTGAGGTCGCCACAGATGAAAATCAAATCACTGGGTTTTCCTTCCTCACCAAATCCTTCTCAGATGCAGGATGGGGATGTACCTCCTAACATTCTGTAAAACCTTTCATGTGGTGTGAGGCCCATTTGTTGAAAAGCCATTGAAGAAAGTACCACCTGGGACTCTTAATAATAATAATAATAATTATGGCATTTATTAAGTGCTTACTATGTGCAAAGCACTGTTCTAAGCGCTGGGGTAGATACAAGGTAAGCAAGTTGTCCCACGTGGGGCTCACAGACTTAATCCCCATTTTCCAGATGAGGGAACTGAGGCCCAGAGAAGTGAAGTGACTTGCCCAAAGTCACACAGCTGACAAGTGGCGGAGCCACATTTGAACCCATGACCACTGACTCCAAAGCCTGAGCTCTTTCCACTGAGCCATGCTGCATCGCTTAAATATAATTACCTCTCTTAAACAGAGACTAGTAAGTGGTTTTTCCATTTACATGTACTCAATTTGCAGGCAGGGGTGTCCAGGTGTGACGTCATATGTGGGAAGAAGGTACAAACCCCCATTTCCTTATGCAGAGTGTCAAGGGTGACTTTGGGAAAGGATTCTCCCAGAGCAGTTTATGAAGACAAATGACAGGGTGCATGTGTTTCGTCTGACACCCCCACTGTTCTTCTACAACTTTGAATCCCTCTGTGTACTGTTCCTCTATTTCCCATCTGTCAGCTTTGAATATGAGATAAAAAGACAAGGAGGCCTTGAACAGAGCCCTTTAATCATTTTTCAACTTTTCAGGGGTTTAGGTCTGAGCGGCTGCCCCATGATTCCTTCTTTTGTCCCCGAGTCAAGGATCTACACTATTGCCTCTTTCCATCCTGTTCCCCAGGCCCTGGTTCCAATTTTGAGAGTATTAACCAAAATCACCTCAGGACATCCTGGAGTCATCAGGACACCGCTCATGAAGGAAAAGGTGCACCCCCACAATTGACAGAACCGTTTGGGCGGTGGGATGGTGTGAAGCCGAGTGGAAAGAGCCTGGGTTTGGGGTTGAGAGGACCTGGGTTCTAATCCCGGCTCTGCAACCTGTCACCTGTGTGATCTTGGGTATGTTTGTACATATTTGTTACTCTATTTATTTATTTATTTATTTTACTTGTACATATCTATTCTATTTATTTTATTTTGTTAGTATGTTTGGTTTTGTTCTCTGTCTCCCCCTTTTAGACTGTGAGCCCACTGTTGGGTAGGGACTGTCTCTATATGTTGCCAGCTTGGACTTCCCAAGCGCTTAGTACAGTGCTCTGCACACAGTAAGCGCTCAATAAATACGATTGATGATGATGATGATGATTTAACTTCTCTGTGCCTCAGTTACCTGATCTGTAAATGGTGGATTAGGGCTGTGAGCCCCGATGTGGGACATAGACTGTGTCCAAACTCGTATCTATCGCAGCGCTTATTGAAGTGCCTGGCACATAGTAAGCACTTAACGAATACTATTAAAGAACAATTAACAAACCAAGAAAAAACACTGAAATATATGATCATACCAGCAGATGGCAATGACACCCACAAGCTTCCAGTTTAACACATATATTAACAGTATCCAATTCCGCACAGGGTTTACAATACTGCGTCCTCCCCAAAAGGGCTTTGTAATAAGAGGGTAGCACCAATTGACCTTCTTTTTGACTGTCTGGTTCTAAAGCTTTGCCCCCAGGGGCACCAAACCAAACTATTTCCTGAGTCAGTTGTCTATGCTCTCGTTCAGCTGGTTCACATCAACTTCAAGGACAATAGACTAGTATTCCTTTTTATGGCATTTATTAAGCATTTAATTTGTGCCCTGCATCGTACTAATTGCGGAAGTAGATACAAGACCTCCCTGTCTTCTATCTCTCCCCACTATAGTGACGAACTTCACCCTGCTGCCTGGATCATTTTTCCACAAAATCATTCATCATTCAGTCCATGTTTCCCCACTTCTCAAGAACCTCCAGTGGTTGCCCATCCACCTCCACATCAAACAGAAGCTTCTTATCATCAGCTTTAAAACACTCAATCATCTTTCCCCCTCCTACCTTATCTCTGTGCTTGGCACATAGCACATAGGTTGGATTAGAACCCATTCATTCAATCATATTTATTGAGCGCTTACTGTGTGCAGAGCACTGTACTAAGTGCTTGGGAAGTACGTCGGCAATATATAGAGAAGGTCCCTAACCAACAACGGGCTCACAGTCTAGAAAGGGGAGACAGACAACAAAACAAAACATGTAGACAGGTGTCAAAATCATCAGAAAAAATGGAATTGCAGCTATATGCACATTACAGATGAGGTAACTGAGGCAGAGAAAAGTTAAGTGACTTGGAGAAGTCAAGTGACTTGCCCAAGGTCACACAGCAAATCAGGGACAGAGCAGGGATTAGAACCCAGGTCCTCTGACCCCCAGGCCCCAGGTCTTTCCGCTAGACCACTCTGCTTTCCAAGTCACCATTCATATTAGGTGGAGGCTAGCCCTACTGTAGAAAACTGTTGACCATCCCCTTCTGGAAACATTATTCCAACCTTAGCTTCGCTGACACTGTCCTCTCCTGGCTCTCCTCCCATCTCTCTAGCCGCTCATTCTCAGTCTCTTTCGGGGGTTTTTCCTCTGCTTCCAATCCCTTAACTGTGGGAGTCCCTCAGGACTCAGTTCCGGGTCCCTTTCTGTTTTCCATTTACACTCTCTCCCTTGGAGAACTCATTTGCTCCCATGGCTTCAACTATTATTTCTATGCAAATGATTCCCAAATCTACAACTTAGGTCCTGATCTCGCTCCTTCTCTGCAGCCCGCATTTCCACCCTCCTTCAGGACCTTTCTACTTGGATGTCCTGCCCCCACCTCAAATTTAACATGACCCACACAGAACTTCTCATCTTCACACTGAAAACATGTCCACCCCGTGACTTCCCTGTCACTGTAGACCACATCACCATCCTCCTCCCTCACAGGCCTGTAACCTTGGTGTTATCCTCAACTCAACTCACATATTTAATCTGTCACTAAATCCTGTCAGTTCAACCTTCACATCATTGCTTAAATCTGCTCTTTCCTCTCTATCCAAAGAGTTACTATATTAATCCTAGCATTTATCCTATCCCACCTTGGTTACTGCATCAGCCTCCCGGCTGACCTCCCTGTCTTCTATCTCTCCCCACTATGGTTACAAACTTCACCCTGCTGCCTGGATCATTTTTCCACAAAATCATTCAGTCCATGTTTCCCCACTTCTCAAGAACCTCCAGTGGTTGCCCATCCACCTCCACATCAAACAGAAACTTCTTATCATCAGCTTTAAAACACTCAATCATCTTTCCCCCTCCTACCTTATCTCTGTACTAGGCACAAAGCAAGCACTTAGCAAATACCATAATTATTATTATTATTACGGAAGACAGAACTATGCACTAGTAGTGGAACTAGAATAAGTAAGTTTGAACACAATTATTGAGGATGGGCATAAATAAACACGTAAGTGCAAAGGGTAGCTGAAGGGCTGGGAAAAGTTTGTTGGTGGATGTGGGATTTTAGGAGTCATTTAAGGGTAGGGAGGGTGAAGATCTGTCAGATTTGGGTATTTTTTTAAGTATCTTGGGTATTTTGGGGGTATCTTCTTTCCCTTCGCATCTGGCAGACCACTACTCTCCCCATCTTCAAAGCCCTGCTAAAATCACATCTCCACCAGAAAGCTTTCCCTGACCCATCTCTCATCTCCCTACTTTATTTCCCTACTGACTGACACTTCACTGCTTCCACATCATCGAAACACTTATGAACATATCTTTACATTTCATTGCTTTCCCCCGCCTGTAATTTATTTAGCATCTGTCTCCCCTGCTAGAGTGTAAGCGTCTCATACCTATTAATTCCATTGCACTCTCTCGACCATTTAGTACAGTGCTCTGCATGGGGTAAGCTCTTAATAAATAGTATTGATGGGATGAATGATTGATTATTGAATGGGCACTGACCTCACCACAAGAATAGCTTTGCAGAGACCACCGCTTGAGTCATTGCACCCACATGCATGTTGCCTGAGCGTGGATCTGGGGTGCATGTATGTGATACAAGCATGTGCAAGAGTATATCTGTATAGTTAAATCCAGAATATGTATAGAAATATATCATTTGAGAGGTCCTGCCTTAGGCCATGCTACTTGAGTCTCTGAGTTTTGACTTTTTTAAAATCTTTAGAGTTACTTTTTCAGTAAACATGCTGATGACAATGATATCCAAGTGTCTTTGTCAGTCCTTATGTTCACCAATGAAACACTCCCCACTGATTATCACTTTCCGACCCTCAGACCAATTAGAAGTTACTCCTTATTTCACGACTTCCAGAATTGCAGCAGAGACCACAGCAGCCCTGGGGAAAAGGAGAAATAAGCCAATTAAGTAGTGGTGAGTGAGAGAGAAAAGCTCCACCTGGTTTCCAGGGATAAGAACGGCAAAAATGAAAGGCCTGGTGACTGAAGAACTGGGAAAGAAGAGGCATCTCAGGGCTCCAAACCATAATCACCACAAATTGGCAAAAAGAAGATTAGGAAATGTTCCTGCCCAGAGAGTGAAATTTTCAACAGGCTCTTGGCCTGAACATGCCTCATCTCTACTCACCGGGGCATGCACTGGAGCACACAAAACCTGAATTTGTACTTCTGTAATTATCCGTTGCTGACAGGCAGGGTTTTTCCTCCTCCCTGAGGGCTCTCTCTCTCTCTCTCTCTCTCTCTCTCAAGCTGTTAGCAGGGGAGCAGTGTTAACTCGTTGTATCTTGAGTGGGAATTAGGCCCAAAACTCAAGTTCCTTTCCTGTTTGGCTTTGCTCTGGAAACCCGCTAAACCCGCTCTGTCTCAGCAGGAAAACGAAGCAGTTTGCAGAACGGTTTTGCAGTCTAAGAAGCCCAAGAAAGCTATTTATAACTAGGCAAAGCACACTCTCCCCAGGGTTTGACTGAAGCTAACAAAGTCACGAGGTCATAGTTGGATTTTGTTTCTTGCCATTTGGAAAGGAAAGCAAACCAGCAATCCGTTTACAGGAGGACTTCCAGACGTGGAGTGGAGGTGGGGAGGGAGGATGAAATGACCTCCATTTCCCGTGTGTGGCCTTGACATCTGGGCAGTGTATTTTCTTGTCTTCACTGGAGCTCTGCATGAACCCAGGATGCCTGGGAGTTATGACTGCTCTATTAGAGTAAAAATAGCCTCCTCGCAGTGATCGCTAAAGCAGCAGGTTAAGCAGTATTTCAATGATGCAACTTTCCATTAGAGGGTGCCAAGATCATACTGTTGCAGGCACATGGTTTCCAGCCAAGAGTTGGCTAGAACAGAATTAATTTCCTGCATGTATCCAGAGGGCTGATGGGCTGCTTCATTTCACATAATATTCTCCTTCCTCCCCACCCCACTGGGTCTTTGTCAGAAGTTTAGCCACCACTATCATCTGTGATGTTTTCTGCTTCGGGACCTGCAGACTGCAGGTTCTACCTCATTTCAGCCCATGTGACTGCCCAACCAGTTCACCCTACACGTAATAATAATAATGACTGTGGTATTTGTTAAGCGCTTACTAGATGCCAAGCACTGTACTAAGCCCTGGGGTAGATTTGAGATAAGCAGTTCCCACATGGGGCTCACAGTCTAAGTAGGAGAGAAAACAGGTCTTGAATCCCCATTTGGCATGTAAGGTACCTGAGGCTCAAAAAAGTTAAGTGACTTACCCAAGGTCACACAGCAGGTACATGGCAGAGCTGGAATTGGAACCCAGGTCCTCTGATTCTCAGGCCCGTGCTCTTTCCACTAGGCCACGCTGCAAGTATCTGGATTCTGATGTTTGGAGTAACACTTAAAGGTCAGGAGACAAGAAGGGTACTTTGGTGTTTGGAAGTCAGGAGTTCTTTGCTTCAGTCTGTCAGAAACGCCACGACCAACACCTACTTTCTGGGTAATAATAATAATTATGCTCTTTGTTAAGCACTTACTATGGGCCAAGCACTGTTCTAAGCACTGGGGTAGGTACAAGGTAATCAGGTTGCCTCACATGGGACTCACAGTCTTAATCCCCATTTTACAGATGTGGTAACTGAGGCCCAAGATCACACAGCAGACAATAATAATAATAATGATGGCATTTGTTAAGCACTTACTATGTGCAAAGCACTGTTCTAAGTGCTGGGGGGGATACAAGGTGATCAGTTTGTCCCACGTGGGGCTTACAGTCATCATCCCCATTTTATAGATGAGCTAACTGAGGCTCCGAGAAGTTAAGTGACTTGCCCAAGGTCACACAGCAGACGTGGTGGAGCCGGGACTCGAACCCATGACCTCTGACTCCAAAGCCCGTGCTCTTTCCACTGAGCCACGCTGCTTCTTGGAATGGGTACAGAATGCAAAGCTTGTCAGAGGGTAGCTTAGTCTGGATGATCAGTCCCAGGCAAAGGGCCAGGAACACTAGATTCTGAAAACCCGTCTGGCTTCAAAGAAGTCCCTTCTCAATCTTCAGAATGCACATCTGTACAAAATGGAACTGTTGTTTCAACCAGAAGGTTCTTGGGAAGGTTAGCGAGAGATTTGCAAAAAACTCTGTGCTCGTAGACATCATTACTCATCATCACTCACCATCATTACGGCTAATTTGGAGGTAAACCATTAGTGGATTATCTTTGTTCTTCTTAGCGACAATCTGTTGTCCAATTCTCTGTTTGATAGTGCCTCCAGAGGAAGGGACAGCATAGAAAAGATGGCCAGGGTGAAGGGAGAGTTGCTAAAATTTTTTCAGTACATTTTGCTGCCCTGTTAAATTATTTTGTTGGGGAGGATGATGAAACTAATAGCTACCAAGTTTCTGGGTTATTTGTAGATTTCAAATATCCAGCTCTCCCAGACTCCCACCTTTACAAATTGATAAGAGTTGAGTTACATTTCCCGCCAGAAGGCTGATTGCCTTTTTCAGTTCTCTAGTGCTCCCCTTGAGAAGTAGAGTGGCCTAGTGGAATGATCACAGGCCTGGAAGCCAGAGGAGCTGGATTCTAATCCTCCAGTTACCTACTATAAGTTCCTGGGCAAGTCACTTAACTTCTTGTGACTCCGTTTCTTCATCTATAAAATAGGGATTGGAATACTTGTTCTCCCTCCTACTGAGACTACAGGTCTCATGTGAGGCAGGAACTGTGTCCATGCCGATATTAAATCTACCTCAGCGCTTAGTGCAATATTTGGCACATAAGAAAAGCTACAGATATTATTATTATTAGAAGCAGAGTTGACTTGGGCCTTGGCCTGAGGAATGTGATAGCTGAGCTAGCTGATCATCAGGGCTCTGTTTCCTAATATCTGTACCTCTCAACCTGCAGGTGACAGGGGTCAAGTTGCTTGATCAGTTGAAAGATTGCAGTCCTGATCATAACATCTGAAGTCAGGAATGCCAGGCACATATGATTTGGCTAGTGATAGTTATTAAATGTTCACTATGTGCCAAGCACTGCACTAAGCACTGGGATAGGTACAAGATCATCAGACAAGAGAGGGTAGATCTAAAGTCACCGTACCGACCTGGGGCCAACAATATTTGGAGCAGGATTCCAGGCCCAGCTACTAGGAATTAGAACAGTTTGTTTCTTGTTACTGATTTATCTATATAATAATAATGATGATGGCATTTGTTAAGCACTTACTAGGTGCAGAGCACTGTTCTAAGCGCTGGGGTGGATACAAGGTGATCAGGTTGTCCCATGTGGCGCTCACAGTCTTAATCCCCATTTTACAGATGAGGGAACTGAGGCCCAGAGAAGTGAAGTGACTTGCTCAAAGTCATACAGCTGACAAGTGATAGAGCCAGGATTAGAACCCATGACCTCTGACTCCCAAGCCTGTGCTCTTCCCACTGAGCCATGCTGCTTCTCAGCATGTTTAGTGTGTTTATGTATTTACTATTTATATCTATTCTAGGACTGTTAACTACTGAATGTCCATTCATTTATTTCTGCTCATCTTCCCCCATTAGATTTTAAATTCCTCGAAGAAAACAATCCTGAATTATAGTTCTTCAGAATGACTCTCCTCCCACCCACCCCCACCCCCAGCAAATAGCTAGTCCTGACCTGATCTATGCACACAGTAGGCACTAAATAAGTCCTGCTAAGCAGGATAATTGGAGATTTGGTACTGGATTTCATAGATCTGATAATGCCACTCAAGCAAGAGTTCTCAGTAACACTAGATAAAAGAAAACAGAACAGGCCACCTTCCAAACACCTGCCTACTCTCTTCTACTTTAAAAAATGGTCGGTTTCTAGAGGGGTCAGCTGCTTCTTTTTGATGGAGGAGGAAGGGAAGGAGAAAGAACAGGAGGCAGCTGTAGACAGTCTAGGCTGCCAAATTCTTACTGCTGTCCCAGCTGGATGAGGAGGGAGAAAGTATCATTGCACTTCTAAGACCTCTTATTAGTTTAGGCTCCCTCACCCGTGGGAGTTCCGTATGCTCAAACAAGTGATGGAAATTAGGAAGCTGGGAGTCAGTGGGAGGGCCAGGGAAATATAAGCCCTCACCATGCTCCCTCGCTCTCTTTTTTCCCAGACTAAGTGACTATTTAGTTCACCCTATTGGATAGGGATGGACAATTCTGGCTGGAATGCAGCAGAGGAAGACCAGCCAGATGCAAAGTCCTGGCCCAGCTCTCCTTTCCTAAGAAACACACTTTCATTCTTTTCTGCAGCAACTCAAGACCAAGCTTGGAAATGGGGGTTAGGCTCCCCCTTCTTCAGCTCTGATCACATGGTACTAAAGTGGCTTACTACGGGGACAGAAGCAGGAAACAGATCAGAGAAAGTAGAAGTCAATGCAACTCTTAACTAGATAGGGAGGGAGTCCCCCTTATAATGGATTGGTCAGAGAGTTGGGGAAAGGCGAAGACCTACAGTTTGCTGGGACATGATTACCTAGTCAATGACATTCAGACAAACGTGAACCAAGCCCAACAAGCATGGCATGTGCCTGTCTTAAAACACATCTCTGCTCTGGCCAGACCCAGCTGAATTTCTTATGTCCCGCATCCCAAGATGGAGCCTATATAGGAAAAAAGGCATAAGCTTAACTCTGATTCTATCAGGGAAATACCTTTCATTCATTCAGTCATATTTATTGAGTGCTTACTGAGTGCAGAACCCTAAGAGCTTGGGAAAGTACAATATAACAATAAACAGACACATTCCCTGCCCATAATAAGTTTACCGTTTGGAGGGGGAGACAGATCAGGTGTTGAATTTCCCAGAATCCCTGAATTTCTAGTCTAATTTTTTAGTACTTTGGGGGTTCACCTAGAGACTGGGAACACTCTTTATTGATGATGCACTGCAGTTGAATTTCAGGGCAAGGGAAGCACACAAAGGAATTTACATCTACTTAATGCCATGCTGTTAGGAATTGGTTTTCTAGAACATGGACTTACCGCTCTTCCTTGGACCATAGTTTTTCTCCATCCGACATGGAGGGCAGGACGCCTCAAGACTGGTCCAGTTATATGAGGCCCAGCTTGAGACTGACTCACAGGCCTCCCTGGGCCAAAGCAGAGCTCTACGCAGAGCATGATTGCCCCACACTCCTGTTCTTGGTCTTCTCCTAATTCTGAGATTATAGTATAGGCTTCAAATCCAGTAAACGCAAAACACCAACCCTTTTGTGAAAAGCTGGGATTGCCGGTGTGATGCAATGATGCAAAATCCCTGGGACATTCCTTGTGGGAAACTGAACATCTGGTCAGATGGTTTCGATAGACTGCAGCTGGAATGCAAGCCGACAAGGCTGCGCAAGCTGGGAAGCAGCGTGACCTACTGGAAAGAACAGAGTTCTTCAGAGGGCCTGAGTTCTAATCCCGCTCTGCCGCTTGTCTCTGTGCCTCAGTTACTTCATCTGTAAAATGGGGATTCAGTCCTTCTCCCTCTGTCTTTGACTGTGAACCCCATATGGGGCAGAGACTGTGTCCAATATGATTGTCTTTCAGCTATCTCAGCACTTAGAACAGTGTCTGGTACATAGTAAATGCTTAACAAGAACCATTAAAAAACACAACCTCTTAAAACGCCCTGAAAACCATGTAGAATTGAGTGTGAGCCCATCGTTGTGTAGGGACCATTTCTATATGTTGCCAACTTGTACTTTCCAAGCACTTAGTACAGTGCTCTGCACCCAGTAAGCGCTCAATAAATACAATTGAATGAATGAATTGGGGCAAAAGCCTGAACTCACCATCCAATGCTGGGGACAGGGTCTTAGGGCAGCTAAGATGATCTTGAGGATGGAAAACCTACCATTGGAAGCAGCGTAGCTTAGTGGATACAGCAAAGGCCTGGGAATCAGAAGGACCTGGGTTCTAATCTTCACTCTGTCACTTGTCTGCTGTGTGACCTCGGGCAAATCACTTAACTTCTCTGCTTCAGTTCCCTCATCTGTAAAATGGGGATTAAGACTGTGAGACCCACGTGGGATATGGACTATGTCCAACCTGATTAGCTAGTATCTACCCCAGCACTTAGTACACTGCTTGGCACATAGTAAGTGCTTAACAAACACCATTAAAAATTAGAGAATGGAGTGAAACAAAGAACATTCTGCAGGTGTAACGATGAAGGTCAAAAGTTGAAGGGCATCAGATTTTTTTTTAATTAAGAGGAATCACATCGCCACCCAGCAGATGATAAGAAATCATGAAATGTCTTACCAAAGGAAGTTGTGCACACAGAACTTATCAGTGGATTCAAAAGGGATTGGGAATAAATACGAGAGGAAAAGTTAGAGAAATAGGGGGGGAAATTAGGGATGTCAGGTGGTCCACCCCTAAACATTAGGATTGATATCAAGTATGCCAACATTCACACAGTTCTTCCAAACATCTTATTGCCACTTTTGAAGACAATTCTGAGCTGGGATGGAATAGAATGTAGACTGTAAGCTCATTGTGGGCAGGTAATGTGTTTGTTTATTGTTGTATTGTGCTCTCCCAAGCACCTCGTACAGTGCTTTGCATGTATGTGGTCAATAAATATGATTGATTGAATGAATAAATGAATACTGCTTTGGCCCAGGAAAGTCATTTCTTTTTCACATTTTCTTATGTCGAGCATCACAAGATTGAGCCCGTATAGAAAAAAAAGAAATGGCCTAAATTTTGAATTTATCAGGGAAGGACCTAATCGAGAGTCGAACTTCCCAGAGTCCCTGCATTCATAGCTAATGGCTATGGACTTTGGGGGTTCATCTTGAGACTGGGAACACTCTGTATTTATTACTCTATTTATTTATTTATTTATTTTATTTGTACATATTTATTCTATTTATTTTATTTTGTTAGTATGTCTTGTTTTGTTGTCTGTCTCCCCCTTCTAGACTGTGAGCCCGCTGTTGGGTAGGGACCGTCTCTATATGTTGCCAACTTGTACTTCCCAAGTGCTTAGTACAGTGCTCTGCACACAATAAGCGCTCAATAAATACGATTGAATGAATGAATGAATGAATGAATGAAACAGCATAGCCTAAGGAAATAGAAGAGGACTGGGAGTCAGAGGACCTGAGTTCTAATCCTGACTCTGCCAATTGCCTGCTGTGTGATCTTGGGCAAGTCAAATAACTTCCCCATGCCTCAGTTTTCTCTTCTGTAAAACGGGAATTAAATACCTGTTCTCCCTCCTACTTTGACTTGGAGCCCCATGTGGGATAGAGACTGTGTCCAATATGATCAACTTGTATCTACCCCAGGGCCTAGAGCAGTGCTTGAAAAATAATAAGCATTTTACAAATACTGTAAAAATATGGCTCAATTAGACACTGTCTTGGCTCCTTCCAAAAGGGAGAGTGTTAACCTTTTGCTCTGATTTTGGGGAGCAGAGAAGGTTGTATACTAACCCGGATCTTCAGTTTCCACAATGTCCTTCTTCATAAGATGGAAAGAGAAACTTGCTCTGCATCAAGAGATTCAGACACAAAGACCCATCTGCCAAAATTCTATCACCTGACTCCTCCAAGGAGTCTTTCATTCCCCCTAGCCCTGACCCTTTACTCCCCAACTCACCACAGAAATAGGGTTAAATTAGTCAACTGCCCAACCGCTTGGGTGAGGAGCAAGTTGGAAGACAAGCCTAAAGGAGTTCTTACCGGGCCTGGTGAAATTGAAGTTGGGTGGGAGTTTGGTCAAGAGAACATACCCAAACCAGTCTTCTGCACTTCCAGAACCTCATACCATGCCTAGAACATACACATCATCAAATCCTAGCTAGGACACTGCTTGGGTTTAACAAGGAGGGGCCCTCCTATCTCCCCAGTTTGAGCTGGATGGGATGCATAAAGGGATTTCTAATGCCTAATGGAGTCTTGCAAGCCAATTTCCCAATTTACTCCAGAAGAAGCAACTCTGTTCTCCCTCCCCTCTCCTAACGGTGGAATTTGAAATTAGGATTTATCCTTTCACATTTACTAGACCCAAAATCTAGGGCTTTTCCTCCTGCCATTCATTCATTCATTCAATCAATCATATTTATTGAGCACTTACTGTGTGTAGAACACTGTACTAAGCTCTTGGAAAGTACAGTTCAGCAGGCCCCCCATGGTTCCCACTGTTATCACTTCTCCCATTTCTTCCCAAGGGTCCCATGACTGGCCCTTGGGTGCTCATCTGATAATCTTGTGGCCCTCAAATTGGATAATCTTTTCAGACAGCTCAAGGATGGCACGGTGGGGACAAAGGATAAAAGATCCCCACAGACATTGATCTTACAGTGCACTCGCTCTCCAGCCATTTTAACTGGAACGTTGCTTTCTGGACCTGCCATTGTCAAACTGGGTGACCCTTTCCCAGTTTGCTTTAGTTCATCCATCTTTCATACAAGGGGAGATAGTTTCTTGTTTGTGAAGAGCTGGTCCCGTGACTGAGGCGAACAGTGATTTTAATGACAACTACTTTTAACTTTCCCACTCTTTC
Organism: Tachyglossus aculeatus; assembly: GCF_015852505.1. Classification (NCBI taxonomy): domain Eukaryota; kingdom Metazoa; phylum Chordata; class Mammalia; order Monotremata; family Tachyglossidae; genus Tachyglossus; species Tachyglossus aculeatus. The sequence goes on from NC_052076.1 coordinate 44,861,869, forward strand.
TTGAGAGCAGGAAAACACTTTCAGTCCCTTGCTGTAGTCCTGTTTTTGAAAAAGCATTAACAGGGTTCTTAGTTCCAAATACTGTTTTGCCTAAATTTAAATAATGAGTTCAAGAAGTTGGATCGCCAAGTATTTAAGTTATATAATGAACTAGTTCAATCTAAGTCAGTGAGAAGCAGCGTGGCTTAGTGGAAAGAGCACAGGCGTGGGAGTCAGATGTCGTGGGTTCTAATCCCACCTCTGCCACTTGTCTGCTGTGTGATCTTGGGCAAATCACTTAGCTTCTCTGAGCCTCAGTTACCTCATCTGTAAAATGGGGATTAAAAGTGTGAGCCCCATGTGGGGCAAACTGATTACCCTGTCTTTACCCCAGCTCTTAGAACAGTACGTGGCACATAGTAAATGCTTAACAAATACCATACTTACTATTCAAACACAGTCATCGGGGCATGACACGTGTGAGGGAAAAGAGAGATTTCCAAATCAATTTAAATTACATCCTGGTCTAGGGGAAATAGCTGGTTGTGGGCAGGGAGCATGTCTAACCACACTGTAATATTATACTCTCCCTAGTACTTAATACGCCGCTCTGTGCCCAGTAAGCACTCAATAAATAGGATTAATTGATAGACTGACTAGAAACCCAGAGGAAGATGGTCTGCCCTGCCGCAGCTCTGTCCTTACCAGCTCTTTTAGGCTATAATTAGCCGAGTCGCTGTTGGATTAGGCTCCTCTGAGGTCCATCTGCTGGGTCTTGAAACTGTCTTTGAGGTGGCAGGGATTGTGTTTATCTTCCAAACCCAAAAGACTGCAGTTGCACGGCTAAACCCATCAGGAAGCCCGAGGCCTAATCGCGACCAGGCAGCAGTCCCGACGTGTGACCGACAGGCCATTGGAGGCTGCTGAAGGATGCCTTTTAATGGTGGAGAGAGGGAAAGGAAATGTATTAGGAAGCAAGCACAGTGCCCTCCCCCAGTACCTTTCTTTGTACAAAATGTTTCAAATCTTCTACCCCTTGGGTTTTTCCTTAAATGATCACTATGTAAATGTGCTATGGATATTTTCTTGTTGGTTTATCTTTACTCTATGCCTTTCTCTGTAACATACCAGCGCTTAGAACAGTGCTTTGCACATAGTAAGCGCTTAACAAATGCCATTATTATTATTATTATTCTAAACTCCTCGAGGGAGGAAATATCCTTTTTTTAAAACTGACATTTATTAAGTGCTTACTATGTGCAAAGCACTGTTCTAAGCGCTGGGGAGGTTACAAGGTGATCAGGTTGTCCCACAGGGGGCTAACAGTCTTAATCTGGTAAGCAATGCTGGAGAAGCAGCATGGCTCAGTGGAAAGAGCCTGGGCTTTGGAGTCAGAGATCATGGGTTCAAATCCCGGCTCCACCACTTATCAGCTGTGTGACTTTGGGCAAGTCACTTAACTTCTCTGGGCCTCAGTTACCTCATCTGTAAAATGGGGATGAAGACTGTGAGCCACCCGTGGGACAACCTGATCACCCTGTTAACCTCCCCAGCACTTAGAACAGTGCTTTGCATGTAGTAAGTGCTTAATAAATGCTATCATTATTATTATTATTAATCCCCATTTTACAGATGAGGTAACTGAGGCACAGAGAAGTGAAGTGACTTGCCCAAAGTCACAGAGCTGACAAGTGGCGGAGCTGGGATTTGAACCCATGACCTCTGACTCCAAAGCCCTTGCTCTTTCCACTGAGCCATGCTGCTTCTCCGACATCCTTCTGACATCTCCCCTCTGCCTAATTCAGTGCTCTACTCACTCTAGTCAGTTCTGTTGACCAGCTGATTGTCTCCCCATTAGGGGTTGGACTGTCTTTATTAGTAATAATAATAAATAATAATAAATAAAGAATGGTGGTATTTGTTAAGAGCATGCCCTATGCCAAGCACTGTACTAAGCACATAGGGCACACAGACTTAATCCCGATTTTACAGTTAAGGTAACTGAGTCAGAGAAAATTTAAGTGACTTGCCCTAAGTCACACAGAAGATGTGGCAGAGCCAGGATTAGAACCCAGGTCCTTTTGACTCCCAATCTTGTGCTCAATTCACTAGTCCATGCTGCTTTCATTCATTCATTCAATCATTCAATCGTATTTATTGAGCACTTACAGCGTGCAGAGCACTGTACTAAGTGCTTGGGAAGTTCAAGTTGGCAACATACAGAGACGGTCCTTACCCAACAATGGGCTCACGGTCTAGAAGGGGGAGACAGACAACAAAACAAAACACATAGACAGGTGTCAAAATTATCAGAACAAATAGAATTATGGCTATATGCACATCATTAACAAAATAAATAGAATAGTAAATATGTACAAGTAAAATAAATATAGTAATAAATCTGTACAAACATATACAAGTGCTGTGGGGAAGGGAAGGAGGTAGGCGGGGGGATGGGGAGGAGGAAATGAAGAAGGGGGCTCAGTCTGGGAAGGCCTCCTGGAGGAGGTGAGCTCTCCATAGGGCTTTGAAAGGAGGGAAAGAGCTACCTTGGTGGATATGTGGAGGGAGGGCATTCCAGGCCAGGGGAAGGACGTGGGCCAGGGGTCGACAGCGGGACAGGCGAGAACGAGCTACAGTGAGGAGGTTAGCGACGGAGGAGCAGAGGGTGCGGGCTGGGCGGGAGAAGGAGAGAAAGGAGGTGAGGTAGGAGGGGGTGGGGATGGACAGCCTTGAAGCCGAGTGTGAGGAGTTTTTGCTTGATGCATAGGTTGACAGGCAACAACTGGAGATTTTTGAGGAGGGGAGTGACGCGCCCAGAGCGTTTTTGTATATAGATGATCTGGGCAGCAGAGTGAAGTATAGACTGAAGTAGGGAGAGACAGGAGGATGGGAGCGCAGAGAGGAGACTGATGCAGTAATCCAGTCGGGATAGGATGAGAGGTTGAACCAGCAGGGTAGCGGTTTGGATGGAGAGGAAAGGGCAGATCTTGGTGATGTTGTGGAGGTGAGACCGGCAGGTTTTGGTGGCGGATTGGTTGCGTGGGGTGAATGAAAGAGCAGAGTTGAGAATGACACCAAGGTTGTGGGCTTGTGAGACGGGAAGGATGGTAGTGCCGTCAACAGTGATGGGAAAGTCAGGGAGAGGGCAGGGTTTGGGAGGGAAGATAAGGAGTTCCGTCTTGGACATACTGAGTTTTAGATGGTGGGCAGACATCCAGACGGAGATGTCCTGAAGGCAGGTAGAGGTACAAGCCTGGAGGGAGAGAGAGAGAGCAGGGGCAGAGATGTAGATTTGGGTGTCATCAGTATAGAGATGATAGTTGAAGCCGTGGGAGCGAATGTGCTTCTCACAAAGGCATGTCAATCATTGCCAAAATGTGTAAGATACTCAAGAGCCTGGACCAATGGCAACTCAGGGGTGGCAACTCTCCCGTCCAGCAGCTGGATGTCAATAATAATAATAATAATAATGGTATTTGTTAAGTGCTTACTATGTGTCAAGCACTGTTCCAATCACTGGAGTAGATACAAGGTAATCAGGTTGTACCTCATGGGGCTCACAGTCTTCATCCCCATTTTACAGATGAGATAACTGAGCACAGAGAAGTTAAGGCCCAAAGTCACACAGCAGACAAGTGGGGGAGGCGGGATTAGAACCCACAACCTCTGACTCCCAAGCCCATGCTCTTTCCACTAAGCCACGATCAATCAATCAATGGTATTTATTGAGCATTTACTGCATGTGGAGCACTATAATAAGCGGGAAAGCACAATAGAGTTGGTAGATGGGATCTCTGCCCTCAAGGAACTTGAAATCTACAGCTGGAGACAGACTTTAAACTAGGTTAGGGATAGGGGAAATAGTGAAATAAGGATGTTCTTAGGAAGGAGAACTCAGGTGTCCTGATTAAAGTGACTAAACCTTTTCCCTTTTTCCAGTGGCTGGGTGGTTAGTGGCTGCTGATTGCCTAAAGTAATATTCCTCTTCCATGGTACTGGCTGAAGAGAAAATCAAAAGTAAAGAGATGGGATGTGGAGTGGACAGGCTCTCCTTAGAAGGTGTCCAGAGAATCCCTTCTGATGCTTAGAGGAGATTTAAGGGCACAACCAATGTTTAGTATGGAACAATATTCTCTCTGGTTGCAAGCTAAGTAGATACATTCCTCTCTGGCACTGCATCATAGATAACTGAAAGAATAAAAGTGCTTTTTTTCCAAAAGGCCTAACTTCCTGTCGGAGGAATTTTAAAAACTGGGAGATTCTGACTCTAATTAGTAATGAATGAGCTTTAACACATCCATTTTGTTGTAAGGAAATTTTATGGAACATAATTCAAATAACAGTGTATGTGCTTTTTTTAAGAGAACACATTTGACCAGGGTGTCTCTGTACTTACAAAGGGTTGCTTCTGAAGGGACCTACATCCTGATTTCCTTTTGCCCCCCTACTGTTATGAGTCTCTCTTGAAGTTGCTGTTTCTCAATTGTGGAATGGAAGCAGACTTCTCTGTTAGAAAAATGAGAATAATTTTTAATGAATTTTTTATAAGTAATTTTACTCCTAAAGTCCTTACCCTTAGGGCTTATGACTTATGTAATTGTTCAGTGTTTTTGAAGTTTATTTAGAAACGGGCATTTTCTATAGAGATGGCCATTATTTGCCCCGGATTATGGTGCTCATTTTCTAAAATGATTTATTCAGAATAATAGTGAAATGTCATTTGGGAAAATAAAACTGGGTGGAGATTATTCACTTTCAGCTCGTGAATTCATTTCATAGCTCACATCTGATGCCCCTGGCAGGTTCATTCCTTTTAAACACATGAAAGCTACATGCTTGACGTGTTCCATTTATTACCAAGGTTTTAGTGCCTCCACAAAATACAAAAAGAAACAACCAGTGATTTGGCAAGAGGTTTTCTTTGCCCAACGGAATTGGATTATTTTTAAACCAATGAACTGAGCCAATACAAGGGATGGAACTCCATCAGGAAGGGTAAATTGGTCAGGAATTAGGGAGGGAATTAAGAAGAACCAAATCACTTTGCTGAAATTAGGGTGATTATTCACCTGATTTTATACTGGATGGTCCAGTTTTCAACTGGCATGTTCCCTGTCCAGTGCAGTTATGGAATCATTTTTATAAAAAAAATCAGTGCCAGGATTTCCCCTGCCTTGGCTCTTGTTACTTGTACATATTTATTCGATTTATTTTATTTTGTTAATATGTTTTGTTTTGTTGTCTGTCTCCCCCTTCTAGACTAAGCCCACTGTTGGGTAGGGACCGTCTCTATATGTTGCCGACTTGTACTTCCCAAGTGCTTAGTACAGTGCTTTGCACACAGTAAGCGCTCAATAAATACGATTGAATGAATGAATGAATGAATGTTCCCAATGTGACACTGGATTCCCTTTGGACCTGGGAGAGGAATGCAACTGCTTTGAAATAAGTGGAGGGGTCAGGGATCTCCTTGGAGAAATGTTCTAGGATCGACCAAACTTGGGCTTACTTTCACAGTATGGTGTCCTCACTTGATGAATCTGTGAGCATTTTAAGTGGCCATCCTATCTGTAGCTGGGACTTTTACCCTACAACACGGAGAAGGCCTGGGTGTGGGGAAGGTTGGAGTCACGTCATATTACAGCTTACAAAATGGACCAGCTACTTTTCTGGATAGAAAAAGAAGACCAAGAAATAGAGCAAGGAATCTAGACCTTGAACCCACCACCTTGAGTAGCCCCAGGAGCTTGGGAAGGCCGATTTAGCCACAAGACCACCGGAATTTTTCCCATTCTTTCTCAGAGGTAGACAACCCCCGAAGGGGCAGCCAATGAGGCTGAAGGTTGATGTTTTGGATAGTTTCCTTGCAGTTTCCAGAACAGGATTCAAAGGCTACATGTTCTAAAGACCAAAGTAAATTTCCATCATGGTTTTCACATTGTTCATTGCATGTCAACCAAAAGTGCAAGAGAAAGTCAAATTAAGCCTCCCAGATTTAGTGAATCGATTTAGCCAAGGACCCGCCGCCTACTGAAACACTGGGGACAGGGGTCTGTCAAGTTAGGTTGAGTTCCCCTCATCGATGAGAGCCTGGGAACAATGGGAGGTTTACTGAGTTCTGGGGACAGATTCATGGAAATGAGGAGGCTTTTTTTTTGTCATTAAATTCCAATCAGACTTTTTTTGCAATGACTGTATCTGTGTACTGGCAGAGAGAACACATTTGCAGATTTCCATTTGCTCCGAATGCCCAGCAGCTAAGAGACAACTAATGGCCTCACTTGATGTCCAGAGAGAGCTACTTATAGGGCAATGGGTTATGGCAGGCAGGACTTCCAATGAATTTGTTTTCTAGTGAATCTAATAATAATAATAATAATAATAATGGCATTTGCTAAGTGCTTACTATGTGTGAAGCACTGTTCCAAGCGCTGGGGGGGGGGGATACAAGGTGATCAGGTTGCCCCGCATGGGGCTCACAGTCTTAATCCCCATTTTACAGATGAGGGAACTGAGGCTCAGAGAAGTTAAGTGACTTTCCCAAGACCACACAGCTGACAAGTGGTGGAGCCAGGATTTGAACCTATGACCTCTGACTTTCAAGCCCATGCTCTTTCCACTGATTACAAAGCTCCCAGATGATTTTAGGGAGCTTGGGGACGGCACCAGGACACTGAGTCCTTTTCTCTGAGTGTCGTGAACCCAGATGATCAGAATGTAAATGAGATTTGCATATTATTTATAAATTCAATTATTTTTTCAGCAATTTCATCCTGATATATTTGCACTGCTTCCTGTTTTACCCTTGTTCTTCCTCCCACTCAGTCTCCTTGTAAATAATCTATCTCACCGACTTGATTGTAAGCTTTTGAGGACAGGAACTGTAATAAGCCCCTTGTGCATAGGGAGAATGCTTACCAATTCTGCTGTATTGTACTCTCCCAAGGACTTGGTACAGTCTCTGCCCACAGTAAGCATTTAATAAATACCACCGATTGATTGAGTTGCTTGTCTTGCTTCTGTGTATCCTTCCAAATGTCTCATGCAGGGCTTACCACTCAAAAGTCACTCAATAAATACCACTGATTGATTAATTGCTTGAGAATATGGAGTTTCATTAATCCTAAAAACTATATACCAGCCAATTCATTCATTCATTCAATCATATTTATTGAGTGCTTACTGTGTGCAGAGCACTGCACTAAGCGCTTGGGAAGTACAAGTTGGCAACATATAGAGGTGGTCCCTACCCAACAATGGGCTTACAGTCTAGAAGGGGGAGTCAAACAACAAAACAAATAGACAGGTGTCAATACCATCAGAATAAATAGAATTATAGCTATATACACATCATTAATAAAATAAATAGAATAGCAAATATGTACAAGGAAAACATTTTGTCCTCTTGGCAACTGGCCCTTCGGAATTTCGTGCTACCACACTAATAACACCCTTGAATAACTCAAAGGGCAACGATTTTGTGAACATGTGGACTGGGTATTCACTTCTAGAGTCTAGAAATATTATGGCTTCCCCAGCAGTATTTTGCTTCCCACATCTCTGTCCATGCTGATCTTACACCCTAATAAAAGATCCCCACTTTTTATGGTATTTGTTAAGCACTTACTATGTGCCAGGCACTATAATAAGTGTTGGGATAGATACAAGCTAATCAGGTTGGACAGAATCCATGTCCCACATGGGGCTCACAGTCTTAATCCCCATTTTACAGATGAGGGAAGTGAGAAACAGAGAAGTTAAGTGACTTGTTCAAGGTTATGCAACAGGAAAGTGGCAGAGCCAGGATTAGAACCCAGGTCCTTCTGACTCCCAAGACTGTGCGCTACCCACTAGATAATGCTGTATTCTTGGGATCTGAATCCTGAGATCCACAAAGAGACCCTACTAGTCCAGGGAACAAGGACCATTCAATCCAAGATGGAAGCCCAGCTCACCTCCTCCAGGAGGCCTTCCAAGACTGAGCCCCCTTTTTCCTCTCCCACTCCCCATCCCCCTGCCCTACCTCCTTCCCCTGCCCACAGCACCTGTATATATGTTTGTACAGATTTATTACTCTATTTATTTTACTTGTACATATTTACTATTCTATTTATTTTGTCAATGATGTGCATCTAGCTTTCCTTCTATCTATTCTGATGACTTGACACCTGTCTACATGTTCTGTTTTGTTGTCTGTCTCCCCCTTCTAGACCGTGAGCCCGTTGTTGGGTAGGGACTGTCTCTGTATGTTGCCAACTTGTACTTCCCAAGCACTTAGTACAGTGTTCTGCACACAGTAAGCGCTCAATAAATACAATTGAATGAATGAATGAATATATTGAAGAGTGTGATCCGACTCTACACAATCTCACCTAGAATATCCAGGCAGAAGGCGCACGGCAGATTTATCAGGCTCTAAATATTAGATTTTTGAAAATGTATCTCTCCAAAAAGCTCCATGTGTTTGTACTGAGAATCTAAGCTACAGCAGAGCCAACACATGGGTAACAAATCTGACTTTAGTCTGGATGCAAATATTCCTATTTCACATTTTGTGCTCGTTCCCTGTGGAATGCCCACAGATACCAGGAGGAATGCTGAGTCTATGGCCAAAGCAGAATGTAGTCATTTGTTGTCCAAAGCTTAGCTGGATGAAGTCATTTTTCACCCTATCAATTATCCTTTTGTAGATGAATCCTAAAATTGCTTTTGTTTTTTGTCATGATTGTATCATACACCCAGCACCAAATTGCACAGGTGCCGAAAAACTGCAGAAATAGAAGAGTTAAATGCCACAAAAATAATTTAGAGATTAATAATTGCTTTGCTTATTAGACTTGTCTAACTATTCCTTCAGCTTCTTCTCAGATTCTTCTGTTTTTGCTTTAAGGCCCATCCAATTTTGTTCTCGAATTGGGGGACCCCAGAGGAAATGTGTTGATGGGTTAAAGAAATAAGCCTTGGGTTTCGTTCAAGCATACAAGTTTTCCTGATGTATTTCTAAGCTGGTTTTGAAAAGATTTCTCATACTGCAGGTCTGCATCATGTTTTTCCTTGTTGAAGAAGCCTGTTTGAAAATTGAAAGCCTTGTTTTGGAATTCTAAGGAGAAACATCAAAGATCTAAAATAATTCTCTGGATAAAATCTCTTTTTGAGGATAAATGTCATGATTGATTTTACTCACTGTATTCGCTTCAACCCTACAGTCTGAGGCAGCAAATCAAACCTAAATCTTTTTCACCTGACTGAATTCCCCTACACATTTTGGGTGGCCCAGTGAAATTTTATTTCAAGTAATTATATCATAGCACACCAGGAATCAGCTTCATTTTTTCCAAATGAATTTACTGGTTCATTTAAGAACTGCTTTATGAATAGATATTTGAGGTGCAGTTTCATGCAGTTTCAGTTTCCCAGACTGAGCCCCCTTCCCCAGACTGAGCCCTCCCCACAGCACCTGTATATATGTTTGTACGGATTTATTACCCTATTTATTTTACTTGTACATATTTACTATTCTATTTATTTTATTTTGTTAATGATGTGCATCTAGCTTTCCTTCTATTTATTCTGACGACTTGACACCTGTTCACATGCTTTGTTTTGTTGTCTGTCTCCCCCTTCTAACTGTGAGCCCGTTGTTGCGTAGGGACCGTCTCTATACGTTGTCAATTTGTACTTCCAAAGCGCTTAGTACAGTGCTCTGCATACAGTAAGCGCTCAATAAATACAATTGAATGAATGAATGAATGAATGAATGTAGAGAATGAGATTCTGATTCTGAAAAGTAAGCAGAGTGGGCAGGCATAGGTATACAACCTTACTTCTACAAAAAGTGCCCACTAACAATAAAATATTTCTTTACCTAGGTGAAAAAGCAATCAAAATAAAAATTCAGACATATGACTCATTTTTCCCATTTTGAAATACAGCCAAACCCACACAAGTAACAGGATCTCTCCCACAGTCAAACTCTGGCTCACATTCTTCTCACTGCCAGGAACTCCCTCCCCCTTCAGATCTGACAGACCACTGCTTTCCCCATATTCAAAGTCTTACTGAAATTGCATCTCTTCCAGGAGGCCTTCTGTGATTAATTCCTACACTGTAGAATGGATTAATTCATGCACTGTAGAAGCAGCGTGGCTCAATGGAAAGAGCACGGGCTTTGGAGTCGGGGTCATGGGTTCGAATCCCAGCTCTGCCAATTGTCAGCTGTGCAGCTTTGGGCAAGTCACTTAACTTCTCTGTGACTCAGCTCCCTCATCTGGAAAATGGGGATTAAGACTGTGAGCCCCCCGTGGGGCAATCTGATCACCTTGTATCTACCCTAGCGCTTAGAACAGTGCTTCGCACATAGTAAGTGCTTAACAAATACCATAATTATTATTATTATTATTATTAGACCCCAAGACTTTCTGACTCTTAGGCCCATGCTCTATCCACTATACCATTCTGCTTCAAACTTTCCCATCACTTACTATGATGATGGGAACTCTAGTTCCCTCATCTGTAAAATGGGGATTAAGACTGTGAACCCCCCCATGGGACAACCTGATCTCCTTGTAACCTCCCCAGAGCTTAGAACAGTGCTTTGCACATAGTAAGCGCTTAATCAATGCCATCATTATTATTATTACACTCCCTAATTTGTATCCCAAATTTCAGCCGTTTTTCACCACCTAAGTGAGGTGGGTATTTGAATGCTCACAATCTCCATAACACTATGTACGCGGCATGACTGAGTGGATAGACTAGGGCCCTGGAAGTCAGAAGGATCTGACACATGTCTGCTGTGTGACCTTGGGCAAGTCACTTAATCAATCAATCAATCAATCGTATTTATTGAGCGCTTACTATGTGCAGAGCACTGTACTAAGTGCTTGGGAAGTACAAACTGGCATCACATAGAGACAGTCCCTACCCAACAGTGGGCTCACAGTCTAAAAGGGGGAGACAGAGAACAGAACCAAACATACCAACAAAATAAAATAAGTAGGATAGAAATGTACAAGTAAAATAAATAAATAGAGTAATAAATATGTACAACCATATATACATATATACAGGTGCTGTGGGGAAGGGAAGGAGGTAAGACGGGGGGATGGAGAGGGGGACGAGGGGGAGAGGAAAGAAGGGGCTCAGTCTGGGAAGGCCTCCTGGAGGAGGTGAGCTCTCAGCAGGGCCTTGAAGTGAGGAAGAGAGCTAGCTTGGCGGATGGGCAGAGGGAGGGCATTCCAGGCCCGGGGGATGACGTGGGCCGGGGGTCGATGGCGGGACAGGCGAGAGCGAGGCACAGTGAGGAGATTAGTGGTGGAGGAGAGGAGGGTGCGGGCTGGGCAGTAGAAGGAGAGAAGGGAGGTGAGGTAGGAGGGGGCGAGGTGATGGAGAGCCTTGAAGCCCAGGGTGAGGAGTTTCTGCCTGATGCGCAGATTGATCGGTAGCCATTGGAGGTTTTTGAGGAGGGGAGTAATATGTCCAGAGCGTTTCTGGACAAAGATAATCCGGGCAGCAGCATGAAGTACGGATTGAAGTGGAGAGAGACACGAGGATGGGAGATCAGAGAGAAGGCTAGTGCAGTAGTCCAGACGGGATAGGATGAGAGCTTGAATTAGCAGGGTAGCGGTTTGGATGGAGAAGAAAGGGCGGATCTTGGCAATGTTGCGGAGCTGAGACCGGCAGGTTTTGGTGACGGCTTGGATGTGAGGGGTGAATGAGAGAGCGGAGTCGAGGATGACACCAAGGTTGCGGGCTTGTGAGACGGGAAGGATGGTAGTGCCGTCAACAGAGATGGGAAAGTCAGGGAGAGGACAAGGTTTGGGAGGGAAGACAAGGAGCTCAGTCTTCGACATGTTGAGCTTTAGGTGGCGGGCAGACATCCAGATGGAGATGTCCTGAAGGCAGGAGGAGATGCGAGCCTGGAGGGAGGGGGAGAGAGCAGGGGCAGAGATGGAGATCTGGGTGTCATCAGCGTAGAGATGATAGTTGAAGCCGTGGGAGCGAATGAGGTCACCAAGGGAGTGAGTGTATATTGAGAACAGAAGGGGACCAAGCACTGAACCTTGGGGAACCCCCACAGTAAGAGGATGGGAGGGGGAGGAGGAGCCTGCAAAAGAGACTGAGAAAGAACGACCGGAGAGATAAGAGGAGAACCAGGAGAGGACGGAGTCTGTGAAGCCAAGGTCAGATAACGTGTGGAGGAGAAGGGGGTGGTCCACAGTGTCAAAGGCAGCTGAGAGGTCGAGGAGGATTAGGACAGAGTATGAGCCGTTGGATTTGGCAAGCAGGAGGTCATTGGTGACCTTTGAGAACGCAGTTTCCGTGGAATGAAGGGGACGGAAGCCAGACTGGAGGGGGTCGAGGAGAGAGTTGTTGTTGAGGAACTTAACTTATCTGGGCCTTAGTTACCTTATCTGTGCAATGGGGATTAAGAGTGTGTGCCCCATGTGGGACTGGGACTGTATCCAATCTGATTAACTTGTATCTATCCCAGTGCTCAGAACTGTGAGTGCTTAACAAGTGCCATTATTATTATTATTATTATTATTACCTTTACTTCATCCTTCCTGTAATTTATTTAAGTGCATGTCTCCATCTTAGATTTTGAGCTCCTTGAAGAAAGAATCATGTGTACTAATTTCTTTTGCGGTCTCCCAAGTCCTTAGTTCTGTGGTCTGCACCCAGTAGATGCTCAATAAATACTATTTATTGTTTGGTCGAAATGTCTCCTTCTGATACTGAACACATCTCTAGAGCCAGGTTAACGTACTTAGCATTTTCTGGTGATTTCACTTTCTCGGCTGCTGCCTTTATTATGGTGGTGAATAGAGATATTACCGTGCACACAAGAGGATTTTATACAAACTGTCACTATCTTGAAATGATGGTTTAAAGAGTTACCCAACTTTACTCTAGCTAGGGCTGTAAGGTTGATTTGTGAGAGCTGGAATAAAAGACAACGAAGCCAAATTAAAGTAGTAGTGACAATACTATTTATTAAATGCTTATTGTGGGTGGAGTACTGTACTAAGTGCTGGGAGAGAATAAACAGGTAGGAATTAGAAATTTGTGAGTGTATTCTCACCCTATAGACTATAAATTCCCTGTGGATAGGGATCATACCTACTAATTTGTTTTCCTATACTTTCCCAAGCACTTAGTACAGTGCTCTGCACACAATAAACGCTCAGTAAGTACCACTGATCAACACTGAAGAAGGGAGCACCCAGAATCAATCAATCAATCAATCAAATTTATTGAGCACTTACTGTGTGCAGAGCACTGTACTAAGCGCTTGGGAAGTACAAGTTGGCAACATATAGAGACAGTCCCTACCCAAGAGTGGGCTCACAGTCTAAAAGGGGGAGACAGAGAACAGAACCAAACATACTAACAAAATAAAATAAATAGAATAGATACGTACAGGCAAAATAAATAAATAGATAAATAGATAAATAAATAAATAAATAAATAGAGTAATAAATATGTACAAACATATATACATATATACATATATATGTATATATGTGTATATATATACATATATACACACATATATATATATATATATATACATATATACATGTATATATACATATATACATATATATACCCAGGAGCAGAATGGCCAGCAAAGAGAGTGGTACAGTAGTCCATTCGGGAGGTGATGATACTGTACCAGAATAGTAGTCACAGAATGGGGTGAAAGGAATAGAGCTGGGTAATATTTTAGAAAAAAGAAATGAAGGATTTAGAGACAGAAGAAATGTAGAGGTAAATAAGATAGAGATATCTAAGATGGATTTGAGCTTAAAGCCTGAAGACTATGAAGGACAATGGTAACAACATTAACAATTATTATGGTATTTGTTAAGTGCTTACTATGTGCCAGGCACTGTACTAAGCACTGGGATGGATAAAAGCAAATCAGGTTGGAGGCAGACAGTCTTAATCCCCATTTTACAGATTGGAAGCTGGCTCCTTCTGATTCCCAGGCTCATATTCTATCCACTAGGCCATGCTGCTTCTCCATGGAGTTGTCAACAGTGACAGGAAAGTTAGCAAGTAACTTCATAGTTATAAAGTTGTAGTTATAGATTTAGTTATAGTTCCCATCATCATAGTAAGTGATGGGAAAGTTTGAAGCAGAATGGTGTAGCAGATAGAGTATGGGCCTAAGAGTCAGAAAGACACAGGGTCTAATGATAATAATAATAATTATGGTATTTGTTAAGTACTTACTATGTGCCAAGCACTGTTCTAAGCGCTGGGGTAGATACAGGGTTGTCCCATGTGGGGTTTTACACTTTTAATCCCCTTTTTCCAGATGAGGTAACTGAGGCACAGAGATGTTAAGTGACTTGCCCAAAGTCACACAGCTGACACGTGTGAAGTGGAATTAGAACCCACGACCTCTGACTCTCAAGCCCGGTGTCGTTCCACTAAACCATGCTGCTTCTCGTCTAATCTCATCTGTTCTAATCCCAGCTCAGCCATTTGTCTGCTTTGTGACCTTGAGCTTCACTTCTCGGGGCCTCAGTTACCTCATCTGGAAAATGGGGATTGAGGCTATGAGCCCAATGCGGGGAAGGAACTGTGTTCAAACTGATTTGCTTGTATCCACCCCAACACTTAGTACAGTGCCTGGCACATAGTAAGTGCTTAACGAACACCACAATTATTATTATTATTATTATTATTTAGCAAGAGGTTTAGGGAAGAAGATGAATAGTTTGATTTTGATCACAATGAATTTAAAGTCTAGCATGTAATTCAGATGAAGATACCCGGAAAGCAGAAGGAACCGCAAGATTGTAGAGCAGGAGAAAGGTTAGGGTTCGAGATGTAAATTTGTAATTCATTTGCCTATAGGGGATAGTTGAAATAAATCAAGCCATGGTATTTACTGAGCACTTACTGTGTGCAAAAGTGTAGTAAGCACTTGGGAAAGTGCAATACACCTGAGTAGGTAGAAGCAATCCCTGCCTACAAGGAGTTTTCCCTTGACAGGAGGAAAGAGACATTAAAGTAGATCATGGATGGGGAGCCCTGGAAGTCTGAAGAGTAAAGAAAGAAAATGAAATAACCCAGAACTCACCTTGCTGCCCAGTTAAAGCACAAGGAGTGGAAAAAGAGCCAGCAGTGGCAATGGAGGAGTTTCACAAAAGTAAAAGGAAAATCATGAGAGTTCTGTGTCTGTAAAATCAAGGCAGGAGAGAATTTTAGGAGGAGAGAATGGGCAACCATTTTCAAAGTGGCAAAAAAAATCAAAGACTACGCGGACAAAGATATTAGATCTCATCAGACGAGGTCATGTAAAGCTCGATCTCAGGAGTATGAAAAGGGCATAATCCAAATTGTGGTAGATTAGAAGAGGGTTGGGAAAGAGGGCATGGAACCAGTAGGTGTATTCCATCATTCAAGAAACTTAGACAGGTAAGAAGGATAGGAGATAGAGTGATAACTGAAGTGTGTGGAGGGATAAGTGCATGTATTTTTCAGTTTATGAGCATGTTCAAATGAAAAACGGAGTCAGAGAAAAGAACGAGATTGAAGATAATAGAAAGAGAGTGGAAAGAGGGGGGAGTATGCTTTGTAAGAGGTGACAGGGATGAGGTAATAATAATAACGATGGTGATATTTGTTAAGCACTTGAATCAATCAATCAATTGATCATATTTATTGAGTGATTATTGCGTACAGAGCACTGTACTAAATGCTTGGGAGATAAAACAATATAACAGAGTTGGAAGATATGTTTCTTTCCCACAGCAAGCTTCTAGTCTAGAGGGGGAAATCTAGTAAGTGACAGTATTTAATAAGCAACAAGCACTGTACTAAGTGCTGGGGTAGATACAAGATAATCAGGTTGAAGACAGTCTCTATTCCACATGAAGCTCATAGTCTAAGCAGGAGGAAGAACAGGTATTGAATCCTCACTTTGCAGGGGAGGAAAATGAGGCAGAGAGAAGTTAAGTGATTTGCCCAGTGTCACATAACAGGCAAATGGCAGATTACAGATTAGAACTCAGGTCCTCTGACTCTCAGGCCTGTTCTCTTTCCATTAGGTCACACTGCTTCCCAGGGTCTCGGGGATGGGTAGAGGGGTTATATTTTTTAAAGAGTTGGTGTGACATCTGTTGGGAGACAGCTGAGAAGTGGGGAAATGTAGATATATAAGGTTGGGAAATTCAAGGAGGCAGTGGAGGCCTTGGCAAAACTGGCATATATGGTCTCTTTCTTGTTAATGAAAATAGTTTGTGAGTCCAGGGTAAGGGAGGGAGGAGGTAAGTCTATTGAAGGCTTCAGAAAAGAGGAGAAATTCTGCCAAGATTGGTGAGGACCACTGGTGAGGAGAAGGAGGAGGAGGAAGAGAAGGAGGAGGAGGAGGAGGAGGAGGAGGAGGAAGAGGAGGACAGATGGTGCAGAAGGAAAAGGAGGGAGAAAATGAGGGGAAGATGGTCTCAGTAGAGAACCAGCTCCCTCCACTTTGCTTGGTGATTGCCCATCTGCCTCCACATCCAATAGAAATGCCTCACCTTTCATTCATTCATTCATTCAATCGTATTTATTGAGAGCTTACTGTGTGCAGAGCACTGTACCAAGCGCTTGGGAAGTACAAGTTGGCCACATATAGAGACAGTCCCTACCCAACAACAGGCTCACATTATAGAAGAGGGAGACAGACAACAAAACAAAACATGCGGTCAGGTGTCATCAGAATAAATAGAAGTAAAGCTAGATGCACATCATTGACAAAATAAATAGAATAGTAAATATGTACAAATAGAATAAATAGAGTAAAAAAATCTGTACAAATATATATACAGGTTCTGTGGGGAGGGGAAGGAGGTAGGGCGGGGGGGGATGGGGAGGGGGAGAGGAAAAAGGGGGCTCAGTCTGGGAAGGCCTCCTGGAGGAGGTGAGCTCTCAGTAGGGCTTTGAAGGGAGGAAGAGAGCTAGCTTGGTGGATGTGTGGAGGGAGGGCATTCCAGGCCAGGGGGAGGACGTGGGCCGGGGGTCGACAGTGGGACAGGCGAGAATGAGGCACAGTGAGGAGGTTAGTGGCAGAGGAGCGGAGGGTGCGGGCTGGGCTGGAGAAGGAGAGAAGGGAGGTGAGGTAGGAGAGGGCGAGGTGATGCAGAGCCTTGAAGCCCAGGGTGAGGAGTTTTTGTTTGATGCGTAGGTTGACTGGTAGCCACTGGAGATTTTTGAGGAGGGGAGTAACATGCCCAGAGTGTTTCTGCACAAAGATGACCCGGACAGCAGAGTGAAGTATAGTATGAAGTGGGGAGAGACAGGAGGATGGGAGATCAGAGAGGAGACTGATGCAGTAATCCAGTCGGGATAGGATGAGAGATTGAACCAGCAAGGTAGTAGTTTGGATGGAGAGGAAAGGGCATGTCTTGGCGATGTTGTGGAGGTGAGACTGGCAGGTTTTGGTGACGGATTGGATGTGAGGGGTGAATGAGAGAGCAGAGTTGAGGATGACACCAAGTTTGCGGGCTTGTGAGACAGGAAGGATGGTAGTGCCATCTACAGTGACAGGAAAGTCAGGGAGAGGGCAAGGCTTGGGATGGAAGATAAGGAGTTCAGTCTTGGACATATTGGCTTTAAAGCTCTCAATCACCTTGCCCTCTCCTACCTTACCTCATTGCTCCCCTACTACAACCCAGGGATTGCACTTTGATCCTCTAATGCCAACCTAATCACTGTACCTCAGTTTCATCTATCTCACCACTGACCTCTCATCCACATCCTGAACGTCTTCCTTCTTCATAGCTGACAATCAGTCTTCCAACCTTCGAAACCTTACTGAAGACACATCTCCTCCAAGAGGCCTTCCCTGACTAAGCCCCTATTTCCTCTTCTACCACTCCCTTCTGCACCCTTGTACTTGGATTTGCTCCCTTTATTCACCCCTCCCTCAGCCCCGCAGCACTTTCGTATATGTCAATTGGTTATTTATTTATATGAATGTCTGTCTCGCCCTATAGACTGTACACCTGCTGTGGGCAGGGAACATGTCTACCAACTCTGCTATATTGTATTCCCCCATCACTTAGTAAAGTGATTTAATAAATACAAATGATTGATTTGATTGATTTAATAAATACAAATGAAGTCAAAGTGACTTTATGGATGGAGGCCTTCCCAGACTGTGCCCCTTCCTTCCTCTCCTCCTCGTCCCCCTCTCCATTCCCCCCATCTTACCTCCTTCCCTTCCCCACAGCACCTGTATATATGTATATATGTTTGTACATATTTATTACTCTATTTATTTATTTATTTATTTTACTTGTACATATCTATTCTATTTATTTTATTTTGTTAGTATGTTTGGTTTTGTCCTCTGTCTCCCCCTTTTAGACTGTGAGCCCAATGTTGGGTAGGGACTGTCTCTATATGTTGCCAATTTGTACTTCCCAAGCGCTTAGTACAGTGCTCTGCACATAGTAAGCGCTCAATAAATATGATTGATTGATTGATTGATTGGTAATCCTCCTCCCACCACTCAAATGCTGCCTGGGGGAACCAATAAGAGGCGGGTGGTTGGTAAAGAAATGTTTTAACTGGAGAGATTAGAACAACAAAAGTTTCCCATAAGCCTTTCAAATGTAGATGGAGATGTAGATTAGCCTGCCACACTACTATGGCATATCCCTTCTCTCTCTCTGTCTTCCCCCTCCCCTATCTTCTCCTTCCTTTCTCTTCTCCCTTTTCCCTTTTCCTCCTCTCATTTCTTTTCTCTCTCTGCTCCCCCTTCTCCAGGTCCATCTCCTTTTCTGCCTCAGGTGGGTGCTAGGGAAGGTGGAGCAGAGAAGCTTTCTTTGGACAGACTTCCATGAAAATGTTGCGTATGACATCAAACAGAATGGGAGGAAACTGCAAATTGTTCTCCATCTCGGGCCAGTCAAAGATAAGAAAGTAGCCCTGCTTGGGCTAGCCTTGCCTGGGAAGGTTGGGATATATAAGGTTATATGGCTAGCCTGCCTGGGCTAGAATCCCCTCTCTAGATTGTAAGCTCATTTTGGGCAGGGAATGTGTCTGTTTATTGCTGTATTATACTCCACCAAGTGCTTAGGCCAGTGCTCTGCACACAGTAAGCGCTCAATAAATTATCATAATAATGATGGCATTTATTAAGCACTTACTATGTGCAAAGCACTGTTTGAAGCGCTGGGGACGTTACAAGGTGATCAGGTTGTCCCACTGGGGCTCACAGTCTTAATCCCCATTTTACAGATGAGGTAAAGAAGTTAAGTGACTTGCCCAAGAGCCAGGATTTGAACCCATTACCTCTGACTCCAAAGCCCATGCTCTTTCCACTGAGCCACGCTGCTTCTCGATTGAATGAATGAATGAATAAATGAATGAACAGATGCAGTGAGATGGAAGGCCTGGGAAGGCGAGGAGCCGATGAGGAGAGTAGAAGTAGCAGAAGTTCTTCTGTAGATAAGCGCCTCCTTCTACTTCTTCCACCATACGGTAGTTATGGTACTTTCAATCTCTGAACCCCTCTCATTTCCCCAAACGGATCCTACACGAGACCAGGAATTTAGAAAATGATCCACTCTCGATGTGTATGAAATGCCCATGTCCAGAGGAGGTCTCCCTTGTTCTGCCTTCTATTCCTGGGCTGCCTCTCTAAATTATCCGGATTCTGTGACTGAGACCCAGTGGCCCCGGTACCCGAAGAGATAAATCCAACATGCCCCATATGAAACACAGAAACCTTAGAGCTTCCCATCCCTTCCCTGAGACTCAGCTCTCTCCTCTGCTGCCTTCCTCCTCTGCTGCTGTCATTCTTGGGCCTTTTGATTTCTACATGGAACTGAGTCTATTTTTAATCCAGCATGGGCTGATCCGATTTGCAGTACAGTAATTGGCTGGATAAACAGATACAAACTGTTCATGGCAAGTTAATGGGGATGCATTCAGTGACCAGTGAATGCATTAGCCAGTGCCCAGACCATAGAAAGCAATCAGGCTAATTTACCTTGCTCAAGTCCAGAATCACTATATGCTTACAGTGTACCTATTAACTGGTCTTGTCTCTCCACAAACATGTTTTTTGTTTTTTTTTCCTGCCTTGGCATGGAGTGTCAGAACTTTTTTCTGGAAAAAAAAATGCTCAGCTCATAGACTTTGGAAAGTCATTCTCAGATTGGGGTGGGGAGGCCATGCCACCCTGAGAAAGGGTCTCCCCTGGGCAGCATAGCTTAGTGGATAGAGAAAGGGCCTGGGACTCAGAAGGACCTGAATTCTAATCCCAGCTCTGCCACGTGTCTGCTGTTTGTGACCTGGCCTCAGTTCCCTCATCTGTAAAATGGGGATTTAAGAGTGTGAGTCCTATGTGGGACAGGGACTATGTCCAACCTGATTAAATTATAACTACCCAGTGCTTAGAACAATGTTTGGCACATAGTAAGTGCTTACAAGTACTATTATTATTATTATTAATAGCTGAAATCATTTGTTGCCTCTGCTGCATTTGGAGTCGCAGGGAATAGGTCTTTAAATTTGGGAAAAATGGCAGAGTAGTTAAGGATCCCTTTTTAAGCTTGTCCAATGTGTGTAAATAGCTACAGGGTCCAGGACTTGACAGGAGCTGTAAGGATGTAAACTCACTGTGGGCAGGGAGTGAGGAGGTAGTGGAGAACTGAAAGCTGTCAAAAGTCAAAAGAGCACAGAACTAAGAATCAGGGGGCCCAGGCTCTAAGTGCTACTTGCCTGCTGTATGACTTTAATCCAGTCACTTAACTTCCCTGTGCTTCAGTATCCTTATCTTTAAAATGGGGATGAACTGCCTGTTTTTATTTTTTTAATGGTACTTGTTAAGCACTTACAGTGTGCCGGGTACCATACTAAGCAGTTGGGTAGATACAAGCTAATCAGGTTGGATACTGTCTATGTCCCTCATGGGGCTCACAGTTTTAATCCCCATTTTACAGATGAGGTAACTGAGGCACAGAGAAAATAAGTGACTTGCCCAAGGTCCCACAATGTTCAATCATTCATTCAATTGTATTTATTGAGTGCTTATTGTGTGCAGAGCGCTGTACTAAGACAAGTCTTCTAGACTGTAAGCTCCTTGTGGACAGGGAATGTGTCTGTTTTATTGTTATACTGTACTCTCCCAAGCACTTAATACAGTGCTCTGCACACTGTAAGTGGTCAATAAATATGATTGGTTGAAGTGGCAGAGCTGGGATTAGAACTCGGGTCCTCTGACTTTTAGGCCAGTGCTCTTTCCACTAGGCCATACTTCTTCTCTGTTCTCCCTCCTCCTAGGACTCTGAACCCCATTCAAATTCAGGGGCTGGGTGTAATCTGATTATCTTGTACCTAGCCCAAGCTTTAGCACAGTTCTTGGCACCTAGTAACTGCATAATAACTATGGGTTTTGGGTTTTGTATGGTATTCACTCAGTGCGTACTAGGTGCCAGGCACTGTACTAAGCGCTGGAGTAGATGCAAGCTAATTTAGGATGGACACAATCCCTGTTCCACATGGGGCTCACAGTCTTAATCCCCATTTTACAGATGAGATAATTGAGGCACAGAAATTGAAGGGACTTGCCCAAGGTCACATAGCAGACAAGTGGCAGAGCCAGACTCGGAACCAAGGTCCTTCAGGCTCCCAGGGCTGTGCTCTATCCACTAGGCCATGCTGCTTCTCTATTATGATTATAGACACTCTCATTGCTTTGCCGCCCATTATGCCCCCAAATAGCAACAGGCATCCTCCATAATGCCTCCCTCACAAGATGCCAAATATTGCCTAATGGGTTTTATTCTTTCAACACCAACATAAATTCATTCCTAAATGCAGAGTTGAGGGCCAACAGTTCAAAAAAAACAATAGTTCCATTCCTTAAATTATTTTCCCAGAAGCATAGCATTATTACATGGGGTAGCAGTTTGAAGGAAGTCAATACTGGACTTTACGATCACGATTTCAATTTTTATCAAAAGTCTTTCATGTTCTCTTATTTTTTATTTATGACTTGGCATAATCTTGCTTAGGTCTTGGGCCTATGAAGTTATACTAGTTTACATGTGGGAAAGTAGCTTCACTTTTAGTTCAAGGAGAATGAGAACACAAATGATTTTCATCCAAAGAAAATCATAAGTAGACTATTTGCAGAAATGTAGTCATATACTTAATTGTTCTCATAAATGCGGCACAGGCAGAAACATGTATGCAAGAGCCAAATGCAGTTATACTGCAGTAGCTGTGTTCTTGAAGAACCTCATGTTATGGGGAAATCACATTATAGTAACAGTTGATTCAAAGCGAATTAATAGATTGGGGGTGGGTAGGGTACACAAATTCCTATATTAATGTTAAGTCCATCGCTAGCAGAACATTTTGTACCCTGTAAGTCATTGTTAGTTTGCTGTTTTGAATTCTATGAAGTTGTAGAAACATATAGAAAGTCATAAGTCTGCGTAGAGCAAGCTAGAGTCTGTGACCAGGAAGGATGGAAGCATTGCACCTAGACTGATGTCGTATGCCTGTGACCACTTATTTCATCCTTCAGCAAGTCTATTGGTGCCAGCTTGTGGAGAACAGACTCATGTTAAGGGAAGTACATTCCATCTACACAGTCGTGTCATTCCAGTGCCCCAAGGGGAAAAATGACTTGGATGGATGAGGGAGTCTGAATGGTGCTGTCCAAGCATGATAATCAATACCTCCATTTAGAATGAAGATTCCTGCGTCTTGAAGTCTCAGCACTGAGACAGCACTCCTTGAGGCTGTAAGCTTCTTGTGGGCAGATAATGTGTCTACCAACACTGCTGTATTGTACTCCCCCAAGTGTTTAATACAGTGCTCTGCACACACTAAGTGCTCAATAAATACCACTGATTGACTGATTGATTGATCTCCCATCATTCCTGATGGTAGTCTCCATCATCATCATCCACTGGGTTATATCCAAATCATGTAATGTAGACATGAGTTACAGCAAAAATGATCACTGCAAAAACATTTCCTCTCGCTCTTTCGCTCTCATTTGTTCTCCATAAATAAAAGTATCTACCCATGCACATACTGGAGAGATAGACAAATAAAAAAAAATAAGTGGCTAAAAGTGAATCATTGACAAATCTTATTTGTCACCCTTCCCAAAGAGCGGTTAATCTGTCTACAAGCTCCATCTTCAGAAAGAGCACTGAAACTGAGTCTCCACTTGGGCATTGGACTCAGATTCATCTGGGGCATGGTTGAAATCCTCTCCTGGAGAAGAGGAAGTGGTTCCAATTACTTCAGCTTCCTCCATTCTAATAATAATAATAATAATGATAATAATGGAATTTACTAAGCACTTACTATGTGCAGAGCACTGTTCTAAGTGCTGGGGAGGTTACAAGGTGATCAGGTTGTCCCACGGGGGTTCACAGTCTTCATCTCCGTTTTACAGATGAGGTAACTGAGGCACAGAGAAGTTAAGTGACCTGCCCAAAGTCACACAGCTGACAATTGGTGGAGCCAGGATTTGAACCCATGATCTCTGACTCCAAAACCCGTGCTCTTTCCACTGAGCCACGTTGCTTCTCACTAGTGGACAGTGATTCTAGTGGACAGTGGAAATTAGTGATTCTAGTGGACAAAGCTCCAGTGGATCCTCCTCATCCTCTTATTCCTCCTCTTTCTCCTCCTCATTCCCCTCCTCCTCTCCCTCCTCCTTTCCTTTCCCCCCTCCTCCTTTCCCTTCTCCTTTTTGTCTTCCTCCTCCACCTCCTTCTAGGACAGATGTGGTTGTCTGTAGTGGTGGAGTTGGGGGTTGTACCGGCCTGGCATCTCTTTCTAGTGTTGACTGACTTGATCATTCACTGAACTCTCAGGGATTTAACATTGGTTTAAAAGTGCATTGATCCATAATAATTATGGTATTTGTTAACTGCTTAATATATGTCAGGCACTGTTCTAAGCTTTGGGGTAGATACAATATAATCAGGTTGCACACAGTCCCTGTCCCACATAGGGCTCACAATCTTAATCCCCATTTTACAGAAGAAGGAAGTGAGGTACAGAGAAGTTAAGTGACTTGCCCAAGGTCGCACAGCAGACAAGTGGTGGAGCCAGGATTAGAACCCATGACCTTCTGAATCCCAGGCCCATGCGCTATGCATTAGACCATGCCGCTTCTCTGCATCATGATCATTGCCTGCCCAAGATTATTCACGGCTTAATTTTGGCTTATTTATCAGAGGACTGCTTTCATAAAGCAAGCAGGCATTATTCAAATTAAGAGGAAACTAAAACTTGTATGGCCAAACCAAATAGGTTAGGGTAACATGGAACAGGTCTCATTTTGTGTTTTGTGTTGTGTTGATTCCAAGCCACCTCAATGTAGGTATTGGCTTTTCACTGTGTTTTAGAAAATAGCTGGTAAGCAGGCAGGAGACTAGTCTTGGACAGAACCCAGAAAGCTTAAGCGGCTGTTTGTGGACAGGGCAAGTCTGTTGGAGAGTTGTGTCTCTTTCCTGGGAGAGCTTTACAGGAAGGCAAATGAGTATTTTTCCAACTCTTTTTAAATGCAGTCCTGACCAAAGCTTTGGCCAGAGATGACTTCTCAAGGCCTATTCCAGTTTTGACTTTCTCCTTCCCAACCAAACTATAACAATAACCCCTTTCTGTCTTCCACTAAACCTTCATCTTATCAACCAGTTGCTTCTCAAGGCACATTATAAGTAGTCCTGAGGGTCATTCGAAGGAAATCTGGAGTGATTTTCTTCAATGAAGTCTGTAGCACAGATTCCCTATCAATCAATAGTATTTACTTACTGTGTACAGAGTACTTTTCTGAGCGCTTAGGAGAGTACAACATAAAAGAGTTGATAGACATTCTTTTACACATCGAGCTACCTGTTTCTCTTCCATTAATCATCTCACTGATTTGTTGTCTGGGTTGCAAATGGCAGGCCAGGATTGTGCACAATAAAGTATACAAACTGGCACTGCAATAGAATTTAAGAGAAAGAATTCAGGAAAAGGAATGAAGAGGAGGATGAGAGGAATCACCTCTCTCAGCAATTGCCAAAAGGAAGCTGGTTAAACTCTGTTGGAAGAATCTCTTATAAGGTTAAAAATTGGTTCTCAGGTACATCGTTACCAGTCTTGATAACTAAAGGTCATAAAAAAACTCTATGCTATTACTAGAATTTGAGCCTTAGCTTAAGAATGAGACTGTTCCAGAACTGTCAGTCAATTCCATCTCTCACCACTCATGTCTATGACTTTTAAACTGTCAGGTCTACCTATATAGTCATATGTGTGTGTTATAAGAAAAGCCTCATTTATCTAGCCAGGACTGAAATGCAAGAATAATGGAAAGTGATTAAAAACCCCAGCATTCCAGAAATTAAATGACATATCTGACTGGGAGCTGGAGTGAAAGATGATAGCCCTGTTTGCAATTGCTACATTTAATTGATTTGTAAATCAAACCAGAGCCCAAAGTCTAATAAAGCTCCCCTCCCCTTCCCCATACTCACTAGCAAAAGGTAAAGAATGAAAGGACGGGACAGGCAATATTTATAGATGTGCAGATTAATATTTACAGCTGTCAAGCTTCTTTAATACCCTGAAAGAGGCTGTGGAATTGTTTTCAAGGTGAATAAACTCCCTGGATCATGACAGGTTCTCGTCTTCGGAAAGGAGTCAAATGTCATGCAGAAATATCTGTTTAAGTCTTTGCGTTGGGTTTTATTCCATGTCTAGCCCGTAGTTTCTCACCTTGAATAACCTTACAGAAGTTACATAGAACAGAAACTTGCCTTGCGTAGTCTGTATTAATGTGGAAAGCATATGGCGCTTTACATTTACTAATGCTTTTACATTCATTATTCTTCAAAACACAGGACAGGGAGTAATATTTTAAAACTCCACTTTCTATATGAATAAATTAAGGCGCAGACTGGTGAATGTATTTTTCTGATGCTGTGTTCATGTCCCCTCACTCCTCCAATGATTGCCCATCCCTGTCTGCATCAAACGGAAACTCCTAATCATTTGCTTTAACTCGATAGAGTTAACACCCTTCACACCCAGCAGATCGTTGCTCTCTCCATATTCAAGGCCTTACTGAAATCACATCTCCTCAAGAGACCTTCCCTATACTCCTCCCACCCTTCCATCTCACTCTTGAGTACACATAGCCTCTCTCTCCAGATTGCACTTTATACTTCTTCCTACCTGTAATTTATTTTATTATCTAACTTTTCCTTTCAATTCTAAGCTCCTCTAGTGCAGGGATCAGGTCTACTAACTCTACTGTACCTTCCCAAGTGCTTAGTACAGTTCTCTGCCTAGAAAAAGCACTCGATAAATAGAATTGATTGATTGATTGCTGCCGTATACTACGTTAATGCCACATTTCAGATTAGAAATCTCTGCCTCTTTAAGATGCAGTCTATTAGCCCACTGGACCACACTACCTTTAGAGGCTTGTTCACGCTCCCTGGCTTTTAAAATCTTTGTTGAAAGCTGGGATATATTTTCTTGGCGATTTCAAATTTTTTTTCCCATCAAATCAACAACAGACCTTGTTCATACAGGAAATTTGGCAAAGTAAATTCCATTATTCAGAGGATAATTTATATTGACAAAGGATAGTTTGCTTGGGTATATAGGCGTTTGACAGAACAATAGAGATGGAAAGAGTTTCCCACGCTGAATTGTCTGAAACTTGGATTTATTTTCCAAAGTTAGATAATGAACTGAAGTGTGGCTCAGCTAGTAGGGTGTCAATCAATCAATCAATCAATCGTATTTATTGAGCGCTTACTGTGTGCAGAGCACTGTACTAAGCGCTTGGGAAGTACAAGTTGGCAACATATAGAGACAGTCCCTACCCAACAGTGGGCTCACAGTCACTACTTTCCAACAAAATCTCAACTAGTCTATAAGAGTATTATGAGCAGGGTTGACTATTCAGCAGAAAAATTATGGGAAAAAATGAAAAAAATAGCATTACTTTTTTTATGGTATTTGTTAAGTGTTTACTACGTGCCAGGCACTGTTCTAAGCTCTGGAGTAGATACAAAATAATACCATGTGGAGCTCACAGCCTTAATTCCCATTTGATTGAGGCACAGACAAGTTAAGTGACTTGCCCGAGGTCACACAGCAGACAAGCAGTGAGTTGGGATTAGAACCCAGGTCCTTTCTGACTCATGCCGCATCATAATACTGCTGATTTCTTAATACTGCAGATACTCTGTCAGTCAGTTTGCTGGGTGATGGCACAATTATTACAAGCCCAATCACCTGGAGGTGATTCAGAAATGGTCCAATCTCTCAGGAACTTATAAAATGATACTTCATGGGACTGCTCCACCCTGAAATGACAACTTTTGGGGCCTGTCCTGGCATCCATGCCCCTTATTGAACCTGGATTGGGGTTCTGGCTGGAGGAGAATCCCCTTCTGTAGATGGGGTAACTGAAGCACAGAGAAGTTAAGTGACTTGCCCAAGGTCATAAAGCAGACAAGTGATGGAGCTGGAATTAGAACCCAGGTCTTTCTGAATGCCAGGTCTGGGCTTTATCCACTAGGCCAACCCGCTTCTTCCAGTCATATGGGACACTGAACAGCATTACATGTCAGGAAGACCAGAAGTTTGATGTCATGCTGCTGCCACACGGACAGACTCTTTAGGAATATATGGGTCTCCATGATTTTACTTTATCTTTTTAACATTGGACAGAGGGATGCTCAGGAAAAATAATTCCATGACAGTATTCAATTTTATGTTGCTAATAAAGGACTTTAGTCATGTGCAGGGTTAGATTAGCATATTTTGGACACATAATCAGGAGGACTAATTCTCTGGAGAAGACACTAATGCTAGGAAAAGTCCAGGGAGAACGTGGAGAGGCAGAGCAGCCGCTAGACGGATAGAAACCATAACAATGATAACGGAAGAACCGCTAGAAAGGTTATGGACTACGGCAGAAGACAGGACATTCTGGAGAAAATATATCCATAGGGTCACTATAATCAGAAATGACTTGGCAGCATTTGATAATAATAATAATAGGATTTCTTTGTGTGAAATAACATAACCCCTTGATTTCTTCACATTCCTCATCAGCTTTTTGGGGATTTTTTGGTATTTGTTAAACACTTATTATGTGCTAGGTACTGTACTAAGCACCGGGGGTAGATACAAGTTAATCAGGTTGGACACAGTCCCTGTCCCACACGGGGCTCACATTCTTAATCCCCATTTTTCAGATGAGGTAACTGAAGCCCAGGAAAGTTAAGTGACTTGCCCAAGGTGACACAGCAGACAAGTGGAAGAGCTGGGATGAGAACCCAGGTCTTTCTGACTCCCAGTTCCATGCTCTACCCATTACGCCGCACTGCTTCTCTCCTAGCTCTTGGTGGATTTTACAAAGTGGGGCATAATCATCCGAGTGTCAGTTTGGGTTTGTGCTTTTGGGGCACGGCAACTTCTGAATGACTGTCTCTAAAACTTTCAGTGATGCGTGTGGCTTGTTGAGTTGGAAGAATTTCCAAAGGATTGGAAATATTTTCTATAACCACCATCCAGATATCTTGCTGCATTCTTCAGCACAACTGAATAGAATAAATTGATGACTATGGCTACCCCATAGCCTTCTTTTACTCGATCGGCAATGCGGAATAGAACAGCCAGGACATAACCAACTTTGAAATGACGAGTTATGCCATCATGGAACAATCTCAGAATCTTGGTGAACTCTTTGAAGCAGCCAAATTCACAGAGTAATTTCCAGAGCCCTGATCTGCTCATGGTGTTGAATGCTGAGGCAAGGGCTTTGAAAACTGAATAGAGGTTTTAGTATAATTTTTTTTAATGGTATTTGTTAAGCACTTGCTATGTTCCAGGCACTGTACTAAGCACTGGGGTAGATACAAGCAAATCAGGATGGACATAGTCCCCATGCAGCATAAGGTTCACAGTCTCAATCCCTATTTTACGCATAAGGTAACTGAGGCCCAGAGAAGTGAAGTGCTTTGCCCAAGATCACCCAGTGGACAAGCTGCAGGGCCAGCATTTGGACCCAGGTCCGTCTGACTCCCAGCCCACGCTGTAGCTATGGGGCCATGCTTGCTTCTCACAATTCCAGGTACTTCTATATTTGACACGCAGAGATCATGCTTGCTGTACCACAACTGAGGTCTGAAGTCTGACTGTGATCCCAGGATCACTCCGTCGGTGATATTTTTCAGAACTGATCCAGAAGGACGCTAGCTAGGATCTTGCTCGAATAAAGAACAGTGAGTTGCTACAACAGTTACCACAGGTCCAAGAGCTGTGATTTGCCCTTTAAATTACCTCCAGATCCTATTTAAATCATTTAACTTCCTTAGTCCTTCATTCCCTCATCTGTGATATTTAATTCAGTGCAACGATCCATTTGGCCAGTTAAATTTATTTACCATGGTTCCCTTCAACTGACTCCCACTGACTCTTGGATGGATACGGCATTTTTCTTCTTGTTCACCCAGTGGCATCATAACCCTTGTGTTACTTTTGAGACACACTGTCTTGAGTCTATTTTGTACTTCAAAGAGAAAGCTCTACTGAAGTTTGAGGAAGTACAAAGGATAGTGCGCATGGATTGTCCAGTATCAAATTAGTCAAAAAGAAAACAAAAGTGTGCACAAGTTCACTCGCTTATTTAATCTTAAGTTTTTCAATGTGTATCAGATGCAAAACACATTTTAAAATGAATCAATATATTATTTAATTCATACTGCCTTGAGTGCAGTTGGGTAGGACTTTCATTTTGGGTAGGAGTCTAGGTAAATGTTTTGGGCTGTCTCATTAAAATCAATAATTACTTCATACACTTCTCTATTTCCAAGCTGAAAACTGGCTCAGTCAGTGTACTGGAATAATCCATTATTTTGAGGAGGGTAGATTCATTCATTCATTCATTCAATAGTATTTATTGAGCACTTACTGTGTGTAGAGCACCGTACTAAGCGCTTGGGAAGCACAAGTCGGCAACACATAGAGACGGTCCCTACCCAACAATGGGCTCACGGTCTAGAAGGGGGAGACAAGACAACAAAACAAAACATGTAGAAAAAAAACCGTCAGAACAAATAGAATTAAAGCTATATGCACATTATTAACAAAATAAATAGAATAGTAAATATGTACAAGTAAGATAAATAGAGTAATAAAGCTGCACAAATATATACAAGTGCTGTGGGGAAGGGAAGGAGGCAGGGTGGGGGGGATGGGGAGGAGGAGAGGAAACAAGGGGTTCAGTCTGGGAAGGCCTCCTGGACAAGACCAAGCTCTCTGGATTGTAGTTTACACACGCAATAAGGACCAGAGATCTTCAGTGGTAATCGACTCAGAATGAGGAATGATAAGGGCAAGTTGCTTGCAAGAGGCAAATGACTCCTTGTGCTGAGCTGAGAAGACAACTTAAAAAAAAATCCTTTTGCTCATCTTGCCCTTACTAGAATTAATAGAGATCTGATCATCCTTTCATTTGTGCAGTACACTGCACCAGTTTCCATGTGGTAATCGCAACTATTTTGGGGGAGAATTCTGGTTTTCTCTGGGGCTTTTGATCCAGGAAATCAATTTTAAATTGGCCCCAGGATGCTCTCCTCTAGGAA
Organism: Tachyglossus aculeatus; assembly: GCF_015852505.1. Taxonomy (NCBI): domain Eukaryota; kingdom Metazoa; phylum Chordata; class Mammalia; order Monotremata; family Tachyglossidae; genus Tachyglossus; species Tachyglossus aculeatus. Next base: position 44,892,492 of record NC_052076.1, read on the forward strand.
TCGTGCAAAACATATTTGGGGGTATGAAAAAGAAAAGAAAAGAAAAGAACACCTCGATTGTACACTGTGTTCTTTTTCCAACATTCTCCAGTGAGGCTACCTGTTGTTCACTCTCGAAGGCCGAACGACAGGAAAATCATGCCGAACTGTTGGATTTTCACTCCTTTTCTCCCAACGATGATTATCCAACAGATCCCTCTTAAGGAATGGTGCATATAACTGAAGCTGTTCAGTAGGATGCAGTTGACGGACAGCTTTTCTTTCATGGAAAGTCACCTGTGGTACCTCGATGATGGACAATTCAGCTGTCTCCTAAGCAGGCGGTGTCAGTCTGTAAATAAGTCTATGGAAGGTGAACTAAATGGAAGTGTGGCACCCAGGGCAGGATGGAGATGGGGACGGGGAGGGAGGGAAGGATTTGGGGGTGTCTGCGTCTGTGTGAAATCTTCTGGTCTCCCCTTATAAAGGGGAAACCCGCCTCCTATGTCCAGACTTTCCAGCCTACCATTATCAGATACATTGTCCTGAAGGCTCGCCCTGTGGCCTGTTTGTTGGCGTCTCCAAGGAGGTGGTGGAGATCTCTGTTTCCAAGCGTGCCACCTTTACGCAGTTCCTGCCTCTTTAAATTGAAGCCGAAAGAAGGGGGGCAGAGAGCGCTCGGGACTGATGCGCCCTCCTCCTCAATAGGCAAGATCCCAAACCTTAGGAAGGCAGGGAAAGGACAGAGCGGAGGGCTTCCATTCCAGGCAGGCCAGAGAGGACTCTTCCCCCTCCCTCCTTCCCCATCCCTTCCTGGTCCTCCTGTCCCTCCCCTTTCCCCTCCCCAGCCGGGACCCGCCTGATCCAAGGACCGGAGCCTGCCTCGGGACCGGTTTTCCCCTCCATCCCTTGAACAGCACCGGGAGAGAGGTTTGCGGCTGGGGCCGGGAAATGGGATCCCATCCGACCCCCAGCCCTGTAGGGTGAGGGGGCGGCCCAGGGGGCCTGTATGCGTGTGTGTGTGCGAGCCAGGGTGCGTGAGAGGCGAGGCTAGGGAGAGGTAAAGGCACAGACACTGCATTGCTGCTGATGCACGAATCTCCTGCAAACTCAGCTCCCAATATGCAGCTCAGCCCTCGCTCGGGCAGGGACCTGCAGGCCTCCAGCTGCAGGTGGAGGCCCGCGCGGTGGGCTTGAGGCCTGTTTTTGGGGGGGCGTCCTCTTCCTCCCCCCCTCCACTTTTTGGGGGGTTGTTTATTTTTTTTTTGGTGGGGGTTGTTTGCTTATTTTTTTCCCCCCCTCCCTCTCTCCCCTGGCTGAAGCCGGCCCCGGGGATTTGCAGCCACTCTCCCAGAGAATTAATGAGGATGACGGTTTTGGGGGGGGCTCTGCCCGGGCCGGTTTTGAGGCGGAGCCGTTTGCACCAAAAGCTGTAGCTGCCGCTGTCTCCCCCTCCCCTCCCCTTCCCCCCTCCGATACAGTATCAACAGCACGAAAGGAGGAATCACGCCGAGAATAAATAATCGCCAGCAATTGACTTAAATCCCATCGGAACAGCCGCCAACGGATCGCCCTTCTTCTCCTCTATTTTTTTTGGGGGGGGTGGTGGGGGGGGAGAGACAAAAAAACACCTCCGGTGGGCCTGTCGCTAGCCATCGATCGATTGCTTTTTTTTTTTTTCCACATTTGGGGGGATTTGCAAACCGAGTTACATGCATGTCCAGTGGGGGAAGGTTTAATTTTGATGATGGAGGGTCCTACTGCGGAGGCTGGGAGGACGGCAAGGCTCACGGCCATGGCATCTGCACCGGCCCCAAGGGGCAAGGGGAATACACGGGCTCCTGGAGTCACGGCTTCGAGGTGCTGGGCGTCTACACCTGGCCCAGCGGCAACACCTACCAGGGCACCTGGGCGCAGGGCAAGCGCCACGGCATCGGCCTGGAGAGTAAGGGCAAGTGGCTGTACAAGGGCGAGTGGACCCACGGATTTAAGGGACGCTACGGGGTCCGCGAGTGCGCGGCCAACGGGGCCAAGTACGAAGGCACCTGGAGCAATGGACTGCAGGATGGTTACGGGACCGAGACCTACTCTGACGGGGGTAAGGACCCCCCTCCCCCTTCCCCGACGGGGCCTGCGAGCCGGAGGGGGGCAGGGGAGGGACCCAAAGAGCAGGGGGGCTCGGGGAGGCTCCAGCTCCCTAGTCTCCTCCGCTTAGGATCGCCTGTTGCCACTCGCAGGTTGGCACCGCCTTCCCGCTGCCACCCTCAGGTTGGCACCTCTTTCCCGCTGCCACCCTCAGGTTGGTACCTCCTTCCCGCTGCCATCCTCAGGTTGGCATCTCCTTCCTGCTGCCGTCCTCAGGTTGGCACTCCTTCCTGCTGCCATCCTCAGGTTGGCATTCCTTCCCGCTGCCATCCTCAGGTTGGCACCTCCTTCCTGCTGCCACCCTCAGGTTCTTCCCACTGCCATCCTCAGGTTGGCATCTCCTTCCTGCTGCCATCCTCAGGTTAGCACTCCTTCCTGCTGCCATCCTCAGTTTGGCATTCCTTCCTGCTGCCATCCTCAGGTTGGCATTCCTTCCTGCTGCCATCCTCAGGTTGGCACCTCCTTCCTGCTGCCACCCTCAGGTTGGCACCTCCTTCCAGCTGCCACCATCAGGTTGACAGCTCCTTCCTGCTGCCACCCTCAGGTTGGCACCTCCTTCCTGCTTCCATCCTCAGGTTGGCACCTCCTTCCTGCTTCCATCCTCAGGTTGGCACACCCTTCCTGCTGCCACCCTCAGGTTGACACCTCCTTCCTGCTGCCATCCTCAGGTTGGCACCTCCTTCCTGTCCTCTGTGCCTGTGGCAGCAAGGGGGGCAATTGAGAAAGACTCTACAGTGTGGCTCAGTAGAAGGAGCCCGGGCTTGGGAGTCAGAGGTCATGGGTTCTAATCCCGGCTCCGCCACTTTGTCAGCTGTGTGACTTTGGGCAAGTCACTTGACTTCTCTGGGCCTCAGTTCCCTCATCTGTAAAATGGGGATGAAGACTGTGAGCCCCATGTGGGACAACCTGATTACCTTGCATCCCCCCCCAGGGCTTAGAACAGTGCTTGGCACATAGTAAGCGCTTAACAAATACCATCATTATTATTATTATTATTCTAGTGGTAGCCCAGCCTTGTGGCTACAGGTTGCCCCATAGGGGAGAGGGTCTTGGGGGACCAGGCCAGAGGAGGCTCCTCAGGAAGGGCAAGAGAGAGAGAGAGAGAGAGAGAGTGTGTGTGTGTGTGTGTGTGTGTGTGTGTGTGTGTGTGTGTGTTTGTGTGTGCGTAAGGGACTGTGGAGGGTAGGGGGGACGCCCCCAATTGAGACGGAAGACTAGGCCAGGTGAAGAGGTGCCCACCACACCACCACCTCACCACTGCTGGGCTCTCCCAAGGAACCAAGTAGATGCCCAGGGCAGTGCCAAGCATCCCTCACCTTAGCTATGGCAACTCCTCTGGGTTGCATCTCAGCCCGAGGGCCTTTCAGAGGTGTAGCTCTCCTCTTGCACACATGGGTCTCTGGGCACACACGCTCTAGGGAATATATAAATCTAGGTATACAGAGAGAGGCCCTGGGCTGAAATTTCCTGCTTTGTGGCAATTTAGAGGGGCCCGCTCAATCTACTCCGAGTCCCCCGGATCTGTAGATAACCCAAGTTATTGTAATGACAGTTGTGAGTGTTAAGGAAAAAAAAATCAAATAAACTTCTAGGATATTAACAAGCAATCTCACAGCATCAAAACAAGCAGGTCTGGAGCCAGGCTGTTTAGGAGGAACAGCTCACCCTTTGACACAGGTGTTCACCTCACTTTTAATATTAGCTCTGGTGATCTTTTCGTAGCTCGACTCTGAGATGCTTGTTTCATCAAGGAGCTGGAAGTCAGAAGCCAGAGCCAACCTCCTTACCGTCTGGGAGCTTTTTTCATATGTGTGTCTGATGTACGTCTTTGCTCCTTTGTATAACCCTGTGTCCTGAAGACTCTAATTTTCTTGGTCAGTAATAAAAGAGATGTGTTAAATTTTGGTCCTTCTTGGAAACCGGGGACCAAACAGACCTCCTTCCAAGGTGTGTTTCCACCCTCCTATCTAATAAGACAAGCCGAGTTAGAGGTGGTTGCTTTTCCTTAAAGGAGCAGTTCTCTTTTGCAAGTGTGGGTGTCTGGAAAATAGAAATCTGCAGATATCTGAGTTTCCTCTTGCTGAAGAAAAAAATACATACAAAGAGAACAGGTCTGTACTCCCTGCTTTAGCCTCTTTTCTATCTGGGTGACGAAGAGAGCTTTAAACACGGTTCAACATTGATCTACCAAGGTGAATTTGGGCCAGAAAGTAATTATTGTTTTGGCTTATGCAACCAAATGGCAGGGGCAGGTTCATTACTAAACAAAAAGGATTCTGGTGCAGTTCATGATATAATATTCCTGTCTATCAAAACCCCAGATTTTCTGCATCCTCACGCCTTTTTCTCATTTTCCTACAGGGAGGGGAGAACACCTCCTTGACGATGGAATTTTGAGGCAAGGCAGATGCCAGGCAGTTAGAAAACGGGGTTGGCTTCGTGTTTGGGGTGGCCATGGGAGCAGATGCATGTGGATATAGAAAGCGAACAGCAGGCACTTCCCAGTTGGCATGTGCCCTGTGCCGAGGGAAGAGTTGTAACATGCCAAACAGTAGTTTAAAGAGCCCCGTGGGGACGGTGGCCCAATCAAGAAGCTGCCAAACCTTGCCCCAGTGGTTTCAGAATCAGCATAAGCCAGCAAATCCCAGGAACCTACCAGAAAGGCAGCCTCCCACTAGTCCTTTCTTGGGCCAGCCTTGGGGCTGGAGAACAAGTTCAAGACCCCTTGACTCTGTGAGATGATTTATTACCAGTCTCCCTAAGTAGCCACAGGAGCTAATTAGGCAAGGGAGGAATAAAAAGTACTTGGGACTGACCAGGTGTTTTCCAAAATATAAAATGTGGAAATAAGGAACTTTTACTTCTGGGATATGCTCTTTACATTGTTCCTTCTCATGCTTCTCTGCACCCCTGGATACTGTACTTGGTCATGGCCGGAACTGGCTAGAAATACTTGTCCCTTTTCAGATTTGTCGGAAAGGAAACACGGCAGCGAACAGATGTAGGACCCCTCTGACAGGGCAGCTGTTCTTGACTTGGCATCATCGTGGCTCCATGGCAGTAAATCTAATTGAACCTCTTGCCCTTGGAGAGATAATTAAGTCCAGATGTATGGTCAGCTGTATGGATGGAGGGCAATGTCCTCTGTCTCTCATTAGGAAGGAGGTGGCTATTGAAAATTATGTGCGCCACAGCAGTCCATCAGTGCTATCAGCTCCATCTCTTTGGGAGCACATTAGGCCCATCGTGCTATAATCTGCCAGAAATTCACACTTGCCATCAAAGATAAACAACGGTCCCTTGAATCTTTTTAGAAAAATCAACTGGTGGTAAATAATGGGTCATACATTGGTGTGGAGAAAGCATAGCCCTAATGAATTAATGGCCTTGAATCTAATCCTACTTTTCTTTGTGCATTAGATTAAAAAAAATCAGCAAAGCATCAGCAAAGCCTCAGAACTCTAGCACTGCTACCAGTGCTGACTTGGGAAAACAGAATTTTTCATGAATAATGCACAAACGGCAAATGTATTCTACATTTAGCCGGAATCAGTATGGAATCCATTTAAACTGAGTTATTTTCTGACAACCTCTCCTCCCTCAACTTCCTCTCCTCCTTTTTCCCCCTCCCCTTAATTTCCCCAAGGTACCCATGGATTTCTCTTTGGTGTAATCACAGGGTCTCCAACACAGGCCAGACTCAGTGCCCCACTGGTGGATAGATATACTTCCCCGAACATCTGCCAAGCACACACACTGACACAGATATACACACCTGACAGACCCATGAACCCACTGAGGCAAAAACTCTCCTGTCTCAGAACTCCGTATCTCTTGCCCACTTGACTCCTAGTCTCCTTTCTCACGAGCAGTCTTCCAGTAGGAAGGCACCTTCCATTAGGCTACTCTTACCCACTCTCTGCTCAAGCAAAAATACACTGTCCTCTCCCACCCTCTGTGAATTTCACGCTCTCCTCTCAGAAAATACTTCTTCCATGATTCTCTGCACGCAGAACCCCCAAGTTCTTCAGTTACCCCCATAAATAAATTCACCCACACCATGAAAATGTGAGTCATCTCACACACACCCCTCCCCCTCCTCCACACATGCCCATATACATCTCTCCCTGATACACATATTCCATACCCAGTCCCGGATTACTCATCCCACACACATCACACACGCCCACGCTCAAAATTCAGATATATTTCATGTGCAAATGAGCATGCGCATACACACACACACACACACATCTGCTCTACAAAGACAGTTTCAATGCTGCCCATCAAAACAAAGCCATGTATTTCCAATCCTGACATACGCACCTTAAATTCTCCCCATTTTCCTTCACACAGGTATCTGACCCTTGCGGAAACACATCTCGATAAACATGCCCCTCCCTTTCACGGTCAGGATTATTCCTGTAAGTGAATGAATAGATACGCATCACCTGTCCTTGAAGAAATCTCAAGATAACCATTTTTGATAAGTGTATGGACTGTTAATGTTCTCTCTTTCAAATCACATCACAGGTCTGTGGTGGCAGGGCAGTCCGAGCCGAAGCATTAAGGCATTTAATTCAGAAGCAAAAGTTAGGATGGCACAGTTCGTGCAAAACAGAAATTATGCCTTTATTAATTCACATTAAATGTAAGAAAGTAGAAATACCCAGCAATTGGAGATAAAAGCAACGTCTAAAATATTCCCTTTTCAGCCATTGAATAAAAAAGACTCACTAAAATGAACAAAGGAAATATCTCCTTCCTTGTTGGCAATTCTAACTGAAAAAAGTGTTCCTGAATAACAAGTCCCCTTACTCCCAAATCGACTCTGAAGCAATTGATTCGGCTTTGTATGAGGAAATCTCAGCTACATTGGTGGAATTCCAATCGCAGTGGCACCGTCTTAAAATAGGTCAGTGACATGGTAGAGACGAGCCCTCGCTGACATTAAACCTGAGCCTAGGCCATCCTCAGAATCCACAGCTCCATCATATGTGCCTCCCATTTTCCTCAGGACCCTGGAGAGCATCTACCGAATCAATTTTCTCCCCCTCCGCGGTGGACCTGACTCTCTTTTGCCTTCGTCCTTAGGCCAACCCCCTCAATCCGGTCCCGCCTTAAAGGCAAACAAAGAAACTCTACGGCAGACAGCCTGGACTTGGAGCTGAATTCAGCAAGGGCTCTTGAGCTAGAGTGGCTCTCCTGCTTCAAGAAACACCTCTTAATGTGCCCTTCAGTCATTTGGGGTATTTTTATCTTATCAGTTGCACTGGGATCTATATTAAGGAAACTTCAGGGAGTCACAGCTTCAGTGAAGGAATGCTTCTGGGAAAAACACAGCTAACTCTAGGCGGGTTCGTATTGCCCGTATCTACTTTGAATTTAGGCCAATTTTGGCCTTTAGATGTATGTGTGGCTCATTCCCTTGGACTATAATAAGAGCAGCGCTAAATGTGGACATGGGCCTGATATGTTTTGTCCTGCCCCCTCCCCTTCACCTACATTTGCTTAAAAAGCATAGAAGGTTGATTATCTAAGGATCTGTTGTTCAAATAGGCACTAGCATGGATAATCCAAAAAAAGTCTAAATACATTTGGGCCTGGGTCTTCCTGAGAGAGCCAAACCCTATTTTGTTCAGTTATCCATACCTTCGATCATCTGAATTTACTTCAGAGCACCCCAGGGAACTCTGGACTTTCCAGAGATACACTGTGGTCTTTGAGGGACCTATCCCGATTTCAAAACTCGGGGCAGAGGGGGGCTCCCAAACTGGGAATTTTCCTAATCCGGCCCGGATTCTCCTGGGAAGATCTGCAGTTTTCTCTCCTGAGACTATTCCAATCCCCTGGCAAGTTCAGGGTACCCCAAACACCTCAGAGCTCAAAGACACCACCTGGTTATTTCCTAGTTATGTGGCCTTGCGTTGGCCCAATTGGTAGGTGGAGCAGGAGGAGCAAAAACACAGTGCTTTCCTGGGATAGCTGGTGGTTCTTGCCACCAAGTGGATTTATACCAAGGTGGGGGAGAGCTGTAGGGATTCTGCTGATCCCTAGGAGGGGAATGTTGCCGAGCCCCCAGAAGCTCTCTAGGGAGAATAATCTCAATGTGGACAACTTAAGTTGTCCTTAAGTTGTCCTTAAGTTGTCCTTTTGCCCTTAACCTAAGGGCAAAACTTAAGGAATTTGCCCTTAGGACTCCCAGTTCAGTAATAATAATAATAATATTTGTTAAGCGTTTACTCTGTGCAAACAACTGTTCTTAGCGCTGGGGAGGTTACAAGGTGGTCAGGTTGTCCCTCAGGGGGCTCACAGTCTTAATCCCCATTTTACAGATGAGGGAACTGATGCCCAGGGAAGTTAAGTGACTTGCCCAAAGTCACACAGCTGACAGTTGGTGGCACCGAGAATTGAACCCATGACCTCTGACTCCAAAGCCCGGGCTCTTTCCACTGAGCCATGCTGCTTCTCAAAAGACTTCTCACTCTTCTAAAGAATGAAAGAGTTCTTTTGGGGCTTCCTGGTCATCTTATTTAATTGTCACTTAAAAATTATTTCTACAAAGTGATGGGTATTTGCTGATTCTTTGCAGGAAATAGGCAGGTGATACCTAATAATGCAAATGGCACATGACAATAACAGAAATATGAATATAATCATGATTACATAAATTCACTGAGCCCCCATGAGGCTAATAGCAAAGTACTTGGTACTAAAATCTGTAAACAGATCAGAAATGTCCATCCCATGTCCTTCCTTATCTTCTCCTTGCTGTTGCCTATCGTGTGATTTCAGGCAAGAGCAGTAGGTATGATCTGCCTCTCAAGCTATATTCTGAATTGCTAAGGGACTTTATGCCAGCTGTTTCATCATTCGGTGCCTAGGTTCTCCCATGGGCCAAGTGGAATGGATTTTAATAAACACCGACCTCACAGCAATTCTACAAGAAATAGACTGTAGTTAATGCTGTGTGTGCCTCGGGTCCGGAACATTGTAAGTGCTAAATAAATATGATACCTAATGAGATACTAAAAACTGAGCTCCCTAGCAGAAACACAGTTTTTAAGTACCCATTAGGCAATGCTATAGCATATAGTATGAATCAATCCTGTACTCTTCTTCCTCTGGATCTGGAATCTGGTGGATTCTAGAGTTCAGGAGTCAAACTTGGTCTGGGTCTTTGTAGGCTCTTATGAAAGAAAAGGATTAGGAGCTTACAGATTTCCACTTGAAAGGTTTCACTGTGAGATCAAAAAAGTGGAAGCCATGAGCTGTCAAGAGGGAAGAAAGCCTAGTTTAGCTCACTAGGATCTACAGCCATCCAACATTGTGATGGAAAATAACAGAAAAGCCGGTATAAGAAGAGTTACTCGCTGTATACTTTTCATACAGTGGTAGTGACAGTGATAGGAAAGTGTTATCAAGCGCTAGTGTCATTCAGAAAAAAAATGCACATAGAATGGCATTGTTTACAAATGCCGTTTATCATCATGGTTAGAGATGTAGCATCTGAGGGAAAAGATAAGGTTGTTAGATACAACATCCCTAATAATAATGATGGCATTTGTTAAGCGCTTACTATGTGCAAAGCACTGTTCTAAGCACTGGGCACTGAGAGTGGATATAAGGAAGGCAATTATCACATTATTTCTCCAAGTGTCCATTGGTGCTTTGTCAGGGACAGAATTCTGGGATGAATAAGCCACTGAATTGAGCCAGCGTTGCATTTCTTATGATCTTACTCCATTTTTGTATTAAAGTAGTCTATCTGAATCCTTATTAACAGGTCTGTTGACATATTTTATGGTTTGTATTGAAACCAGTGCTGATGATTGTTTGTGATTTGCAAGTCTATCTCTAGCGCACTTACCATGCATGATTAGGAGTTAACTGCACAGTCCTGCTGCAGCACTTCCATAAAAGCAGGGAAACAAGGGAGAAAGTTAAAAGAAGTGAGAAGTTGTTAGGTATCACTCCTGTTTGGAATGCAGTGAATTAAAGGAGCTCTCGATGAAACTGAGTGGTGGTCAAAACTGATGCTGGTTGCTTTGATGGTTTTCTTTGGAAGGATGATGATGCTGATGATGTGTGTGTGTGTGTGTGTGTGTGTGTGTGTGAGTGAGTTTATATGTATATTACTGTGCAGAGTTCCCCACATTTGGCCTTTTTGATCTGTACCTTCAGAGGCCTAGTGCAGGTAATCAATCAATCATATTTATTGAGTGCTGACTGTGTGCAGAGCATTATACTATGCATTGAGGAGCATATAGTATAATAGAGTTGATAGACACGTTTCCTACCCATAGCAAGTTCACAATCTAGAGGGGGAGGTAGATACCTCAGTCTGATGGAAGCAAGTTAGCAACAACCCCTTCCTTCCTCCTTCCATCTAAATCTGTTATCTGAAGAGGCTGCCAGAGGGAGAATTCTGAGATATTCCTTACTTATGGAGTCACTTGTCTGAAAGAAATTGTCCAGAGTATTTCTGATACCTGGTAATAACTGCTTACCATTCACTCAGTAGACCTCAGGCTGTAGATACTTTAAAGAATACAAGCTGTCCTCATGAGCTCTTGGACTCCTTCATCCCCACCGAGACTTTGAGCCCATTTTGTGTTTTTGTTTATGTTGTGTTTTAATGTTTCATCCCTTCCTGTGTGTCTGTCTCCAATCCCTTTTCCTCACTTAAACGCTTAGATTCTGAGCACTTGAGGAACAGGGACTATGACTAATTCCTACCTGTGTATTCTCTCCCAGGGCTTAGTACAGTACTTTGCACATAGTAAACTAAATAAATGTAATTACTACTACTATTATTATTATTACTAAACTCTTCAGGATTTGTAAATCTGGACCTGGAGTTCTTTTTCTTCAACTTGAAAAGCAAAAGCAGTGGTGTTTGCTTGGGTAAGAGAGAGAGTGTGTGTGTGTGTGTGTGTGTGTGTGTGTGTGTGTGTGTGTGTGTGTGTGTGTGTGCATGCACACATGCCCATATGAATGTGCACATTTTAATTCATTATGTTTGGGGATGTGCTTGGGTGTGTTTTCTTTTTAAGGGACAAGGAAATGGGAAATATCCACCAAGTTGTAAACTCAATGAGGGCAGAGATTGTGTCAACCAACTATTATATTATACTACCCCAAGCACTTAGTATAGTACTCTAAACATAGTAAGTGCTCAAAAAATACTTTTGATTAATTGGTTGAAGCGAAGGATTAAAGAAAATTATGATCAACCCATTGCACTGCATTCCAAGAAGGCAAATCCAGAAATACTTAAAAGGAAATATACAGGCCCCTAACTCTGCAAGTTTTTCATGCAGTAGAGCACCAAGGATCCGAACTAACTGGAGCTGAAGCTAGTTCGAAAAAAACAAGAACAAAATAGTCCGCTAAAGTAGCTGTTTGGGCCATTTTTGCAGGGGCCCATTGGGACTGTGGGGAGCTGGCAAAACAAAAAAATATGGCTGCTTTTTGAGAGAGGGGCACACCATTGCATCTGGTATTAGCATCTTTTTCAATTCATCCAAATAGGCTGTGGTCCTGGGAACCCACTGACTTGAAGACTGGTGTATGGCTAACCAGCACCCCACTGTTCTCACCACCACCTTATATTTTCCTCTCTATTTGACCGTTTCACAGCAAAGGTGAAGAAATTGCTTTCTATTACCAGATTGCAGCATAAATATGCTGGAGCCACAACTAAGGAGTTTCTAGAGGTGTGCCTGCTAATTTTAGTGTGGGTTACTGAGTAGAGCACAGGACTGGGAATCTGAAGATGGGGACACATTTTCTGAATGAAATTGGATAAGCTGGCTCACTTTGGCCTCAGTTGTATGAAAGGGGAAGACAGAAACCCATCTCCATCATATCTCCCAGAAATGTTACAGAGGTTAGTTGGATAATTCCCCTTCAAGTGCTAGGGAAAGGCAAGGTGCTATTGTCTGTGACATTTCCTCTCTCTGAAGATTGCCCATTTTGTGGTTGCAAGGCTTCATTCAGACAGGTTTGTTTCTGAAGACGGCTAAGTCCAGCGGTCCAAAGAGAATATATATTTATGGCTTCAACTGTGACAAAAAAAAACTAACATCATGGGCTCTGGAGCTGGAACCTGGGGTATTGCAATACCTGGGAAAAGTTAACAACTCAAAAGTCTCTTAGTATATTGATATAATCAAAAACCAGGCACTCATGAATGTTTGAACAAATGTTTTTTTCAGAACTAGCTTTAAAAGAAGCAAAATACCTACCCCAGCGCTTAGTATAGTGCCTGGCACACAGTATGTGCGTAACAGATACCATATAAAAAACAAAACAAATAACCTTGGGCTCAGCCAGTGGGGTTTGGTTGCTGGCAGGTTCTGGATGATGTTTATTGTGGTCCAGTGTCCTAACAAGGTGGCAGGAGACCTGGGGCTGGACAAAGGGGATGACTCGTGCTTTAGCTGAAGAGAAATAATATAAAAAAAAAAATAGCTGGTGCCCCAAGCCCTTGGTGCATGTGTGTACACACACAGACACACACAAACATCCCTCTTGGATACTGGAGAGGTGGACTTTTCCCTTGCCTTTCATTGGCTGTTCTTCCCTTACTGGGCAAGAGACAGAAAAAAATTTCAAAGGAGCCTCTGTCCCCCACCTAATCATCTGCCCTGAGAGTGGGTTTCTTCCTGCAGCCTGCAGGAGCCGGTTTGGGCGGCAACCGAGGCTAGAGCTGCAGGGACTGTTTCTCATGTGGAGATAAAAATAAAAATAATGATGGCATTTATTAAGCGCTTACTATGTGCAAATCAATCAATCAATCAATCATATTTATTGAGCACTTACTGTGTGCAGAGCACTGTACTAAGCACTTGGGAAGTACACGTTGGCAACATATAGAGACGGTCCCTACCCAACAGTGGGCTCACAGTCTAGAAGGGGGAGACAGAGAACAAAATATATTAACAAAATAAAATAAATAGAATAGATATGTACAAGTAAAATAAATAAATAGAGTAATAGATACGTACAAACATATATACAGGTGCTGTGGGGAAGGGAAGGAGGTAAGGCGGGGGCGATGGAGAAGGAGAGGAGGGGGAGAGGAAGGGAAGGCCTAGGAAGGCCTCCTGGAGGAGGTGAGCTCTCAGTAGGGCCCTGAAGGGAGGAAGAGAGCTAGCTTGGCGGATGGGCAGAGGAAGGGCATTCCAGGCCCGGGGGATGACGTGGGCCGGGGGGCGATGGCGGGACAGGCGAGAACAAGGCCCAGTGAGGAGATTAGCGGCAGAGGAGCGGAGGGTGCGGGCTTGGCTGGAGAAGGACAGAAGGGAGGTGAGGTAGGAGGGGGTAAGGTGATGGAGAGCCCTGAAGCCGAGGGTGAAGAGTTTCTGCCTGATGCGTAGGTTGATTGGTAGCCACTGGAGATTTTTGAGGAGGGGAGTAACATGCCCAGAGCGTTTCTGGACAAAGACAATCTGGGCAGCGGCGTGAAGTATGGATTGAAGTGGGGAGAGACAGGAGGATGGGAGATCAGAGAGGTGGCTGATACAGTAACTGTTAAAGCACTGTTCTAAGCGCTGGGGAGGTTACAAGGTGATCAGGTTGTCCCAAGGGGGGCTCACAGTCTTAATCCCCATTTTACAGATGAGGTAACCGAGACACAGAGAAGTTAAGTGACTTGCCCAAAGTCACACAACTGACAATTGGTGGAGCCAGGATTTGAACCCATGACCTCTGACTCCAAAGCCCGTGCTCTTGCCACTGAGCCATGCTGCTTCTGTAATGGAGATAATAATAATAATAATAATGACATTTATTAAGCACTTACTATGTGCAAAGCCCTGTTCTAAGTGCTGGATGGAGTCACAGTTTGGGTCGTGCAGGGACTAAAGGGACTACTTGGACTCAAGGTCCATAGGCGCTCCAGGTAACCAAGCAGGGATGTCTAGGGACCACCCCATCCCTCTTCCCTTTCTCTGCTTGTCCCTCCCACCTCTGCAGAAAGCCCTCTTTGATTGCCTCCTCCTTGGCATCACCCAGCCCCACCCTAAGCATTCCCCAGCCCCACCTCAGTGGATAAGACGTGGCCTAGCGGGCAGAGCACGAGCCTGGGGGTCAGAAGGACCTGGGTTCTAATTCCGGCTCCACCACTTGTCTGCTGTATGATCTTGGGCTTGTCTGTGCCTCAGTTATTTCATCTGTACAATGGAGATTAAGACAGTGAGCCCTATGTGGGACAGGGACTGTGTCCAGCCTGATTACCTTGTATCTACTCCAGCGCTTAGTACAGTGCTTGGCACATTCATTCATTCATTCATTCAATCGTATTTATTAACCGCTTACTGTATGCAGAGCTCTGTACTAAGCACTTGGGAAGTACAAGCCGGGAACATATAGAGACGGTCCCTACCCAACAACGGGCTCACAGTCGAGAAATAGTAAGTGCTTAACAAATACTACAGTTATTATTGTTAATATGGTGGCTAGGTTTGGGATGATGGAGGGGGAGGAGGGGAGCAGCCGTGGGCTTGTTACCCGAGCAGCTGGGCAAATGGCCAGGCGGCGGCAGAGGAGCGGGTCCGAATGGCACAATCTGGCACTCCTCAAACAGCACTTCTTCCTGTCTACCTCCCTCCACTAAGATGAATCCCTGCACGTCTTCCATTCCGTACCTGCGCCTTGCAGTATCCCTATTGGATCAGGGTAAAGTCTGGCATAGCCATGGCTCGGCTCAGCGTCTGAATAATTCATACCGAAAATGCCCATTCCAGCTCCTATGTTTATTCTAGAACCCTGTTCCAGTGAGTTCTGGATTACTTTCACCACTGGGCTCCCAGGATCCAGAGTGTAGAATACAAACCTGCCAGGAAAGAAGTCTAAAACTCTCCACTGTATTTACCAGGGTGGGTTCCTCATTCTTCTCTTTGTCTCTGAATCCTCACACGTCAACCTCTGGTTTGAAGGGATTCAGAGTCCCAGAGCTGCTTCCTCAGCTGGCAAAGAAGGTGAGTTTCTCCCTCCCTCCTCTCTCTGGGCTCCACGCCTGCTGCTAAAATGCTGCCAATCCCCTGCTACAGAAGCCGAGACCCGAACTCGGCTCTTCTATCCAGTGGCTTGGAGGAAGCAGGTGGGCAGGCAGGCAGGCTGCCCCTCTGGTGCCAACTGGGCTGAACCTCAGAGCAGGCCCCACCCTCAATGAGTGTGAACCCCTGGTCCCTGAGACTTCATAGTTCCCCTCCTGGGAGAATTCAGACCGATTCCCATTGGAGTTTTGTTTGACTTGTTTTTTTGTGGTATTTGTTAAGCTCTTACTATATGCCAGGCGCTGTGCTAAATGCAGGGGTAAACACAAGCTAATCAGTAGGTTTAATACGGCCTTTCCCTCTCAGGCCATATTTGGAGCCTGGCAGAAAATGAAGGCCTCTGGGGAATGAGAAACAATAAACTAAGTGATATTTGTATTCAATTTTCTGGCTGGAACTGACCTGGCCTGGCCTTCCTCGAGGAGTTCACACCTTGAGGCCTGGACCAGTCTGAAAGATCCAGTCCAGAGAAGCCCCAAAAGCCTCAGTGGGGTGAGGCTTGGGGCTGGGACCCACGATTAATGGACCAAGATCCAGACACCCAGAATAGAGGAAACCATCCATTCTCTTCAATTCCATTTCCCTGGGATGCAACTATCAGAGAGAAAATTTTCCTCATTGAGAAGATTGTTCATGCACACTGACCTCTGTGATCTGAGGAGAAGCAGGTGGTTCCAGTGGGAGCAGTGAGGAGTCTGTAAAAGTTTCCTTTCATCAGTAATATCCTGCGGGGTGCTATTGGCGATATTGTTGGTTTATTGGTTTTGCAGTATTATCATGTTCTCGCTTAGGTGTCTATCCTCAGTTCCCCCTTTTAGATTATAAGCCTCCTGTGTGTGAGGAATAATAATAATAATGGCATTTATTAAGCGCTTACTATGTGCAAAGCAGGAATCATATGGGAATCCTGATCCTTTCACTATTTGACAGGGTTTGTCTACAGGGCTCATAGCAAAGAACAAAATAAGGGCCCAACAGACTTGATTATCTTGTATCTACCCCAGTGCTAAGTACAGTGCTCAACACATACTAAATGCTTAATAAATACCATTATGATGGTGATGGCAATGATGCAGCGTGGCTCAGTGGAAAGAGCACGGGCTTTGGAGTCAGAGGTCATGGGTTCAAATTCCAGCTCCGCCAATTGTCAGCTTTGTGACTTTGGGCAAGACACTTAACTTCTCTGTGCTTCAGTTACCTCATCTGTAAAATGGGGATTAAGACTATGAGCCTCCTGTGGGACAACCTGATCAACTTGTAACCTCCCCAGCACTTAGAACAGTGCTTTGCACATAGTAAGTGCTTAATAAATATCATTATTACCTATAATATTGCTAACCAAGGTTAGAGTTACCATGGTAAATCCATTATCCTAGGCAATTTAGGCATTTAGGCAATTTAGGTGATTGCCTAAATGAGAGGCCACCTAATCACACAACTCTCCACTTGAAAGGGATCTTAAGTCTCCTCTGGTCTTGTCCCCTGCCTCCAGGCAGGTGAATACTTAAACCACCCTGAATGGTTGGATGTCAGTTCTTTTACAGAGATTTCTAGGGATAGAGGTCCCAAAACCTCCTCAGTTACCAGAACAGTACAAATCAGACTTAATATTTGACTGAACTCTCTCACTGAAATTTTACTGTGATGCTATAAACCCCACCTCCTATAGGACATGTAGTCATACAATTATCTGGTGGTAATGACTTCCAGAATTTATGACACTGTCTTAAAGCCTGAGAGTCTCAGATCTTCTTCCACCTTCCACCTTCTCCTTGTTCTCTTCTTTCTCCTCCTCCTTTTCCTTCTTCTACTTCTCTTCCTCTTCCTTCTCTCCTCCTTTAGCATCTGCATTCTTGGGGGGAGTGTTTTAGGTGATCCTAAGAGGTTAAGTGCATTCTCCAGCTCTAGACTGTGAGCCCGTTATGGGCAGGGATTGTCTCTCATTGCTGTATTGTACTTTCTGAGTGCTTAGCACAGCGCTCTGCATATAGTAAGTGCTCAATAAATATGATTGAATGAAAGAATTGTCCTTTAGCAAGCAACCCGCATACATGTTACCATAATTACAGCTGCCGCTGCCTCAGTGATAATCAGAACTTGCTTGAACAAAATCTTTGGAAAGTGATATCTGTGATGTCTGCTGATTGTGTCAAAATTCAAAGCAATCCCAGACTCAATCAGGTTCAGCATTTAGACCCACCTAATTATGGTCATTAGCGTTCTTTAATGAGTGAACCACCAAAGTTACAGGGAAAGGATTGAAGAGCTTGCTTGGATTAATTAACAGGCTGTTCCTTCCATTTATAAGGTATAATTCATTCCATTCAGTTTTTAATGGAGACCAGTTTGGACTAGTAGAAAGTCTTCTAAAGTCCTAAGTGAGGAGGGGCAGTTCATTTTTAGTGAGGCTTCTTTCTGACAAGGTTAGAAGATAGAAATCTGCCAAGATCAAAGAATGAATCCCATGGACAACCCTTCCTTCTCCCCCTCCACTTGACTTTGAAGTCTGCCACTCTCATTTCTCATGCAATTCTTTTTTTTTTCCCCAAGCACATGGTGGCACATGAAGGAGGAGACATATGAGTAAGGATCCATTACCCTAAGAGTTTTCCCAACTGTGTGAAGTAGCCCTGGATCAGAGATTCAGTGGTGCACTATCAATGGGTCCATTTTGCCTCGGCTTCCACTGGCTTTCTCCTCCCTTCTCCTCCACATTCTCAAACTTCATTCAATCTATTTAGTTTAGCTTAGTTTTAAAATGAATTAGGCAGTAGGACTTCTGTTCCCTCCCTTGGGTGACTCTTCCACAGACCAATGCACTTTCTCATTAAATGGGCCTACAATTTGCCCTAGTTAAAAGAGGCATTAAACAGGCATTATCCTGGACTGCAGCCTATCCACGCTTACCCATCTTAAAATTTGGCCCCGGTGTCCATTGTTTGTAAGATTAGAAAAAGTATTTTCTAAGAGTTTACTTTAGCATTCTGCCCACTTGGAGGGGCACAAATGTTGATTATAATAACTGTTGTCTTTGTTAAGCACTTGCTATGTGCCAAGCACTGTTCTAAGCACTGGGGTGTAGATCAGACACAGTCTGGGTCCCACATGGGGCTCACATTCTAAGTAGAAGGGGGAACAGGTATTTCATCTTCATTTTTCAGGTGAGGAGTGAGGCACAGAGAAGTTAAGTGACCTGCGCAATGTCACACAGCAGGAAAAAGATGGTGAGGCAAGGCCAGGAGTGCACATTAGAAGAGGTACTGCCACTGATTTGGCTGTAATGCCAAGTCCTGGCCATTGTAGCAAATTAGATCCTCTGGCTCCCTCCTAAGCAAACTGGAAATTTGAGGGTGTGGAAGGGAGGGGAAAGGATTGATTGGATCCAGACCACTGTTCTAACCCTAGCTGGGACTTGGGACTGACAAGGTCTCTGGGGATCTGGGGAGCCAGGGCTTACTAAAGGTCCAGTTCCTACTAGAATGACATGAATGCTAAGGTCCCATGGTTAAGGATGATGTTGATGATGATCAAGATAAGAATAATAATGCTAATGATGGTATATGTTAACTGCTTACTCTGCTCCAAGCACTGTTCTAAGTGGTGGGGTAAAGACAAGATAATCAGGTCAGATACAGCCCCTGTCCTACATTGGACTGACAGGCTAAGAGAAAAGGAGTACAAGGAACCGTCTCTATTTGTTGCCGATTTGTACTTCCCAAGTGCTCTGCACACAGTAAGTGCTCAATAAATATGATTGAATGAATAATAGTACTAATTTTACAGATGAGAAAACTGAAGCCCAGAGAAGTTAGGTAAATTGTTCAAGGTCACACAGCTTGTAAGTGGCAGAGCTAGGATTAGAACCCAGGTCCTCTGATTCCCAGGCTTGTGTTCTTTCCACTAGGCCACACTGCTTCTCGGGAGTTCTCTGACATGGGCAAATGGCCCCCTCATTTTTTCATTTAATAGTATTTATTGAGCACTTACTGTGTGCAGAGCACTGTACTAAGCGCTTGGGAAGTACAAACCCCTCCCCCAGAAGGTAGTATTCCTGAATGAGAAATCCTTCCTTTTGCCTCAGCTTCTTTCAGAGAGAAGTCATTGAGAGGAGGGAAGAGAGCCCCCTTCCCCGGTTCTGGTTCAGAGTGCTCATGAATATGCAGGATGATTCTGCTGTTATCCTTCAACCATTTGGAATGTGGCAGCAGGATTTGCAAGAACTTGTTAATAATGTTTACCAAGCATCAGCTAATTGTGCAGAGGTTATCCTTAGTAATAATGAACTGGGCACAGTATTATCTCACACCTGACAAGGATTTCCATTAACCCTTGACTTCAGTTCAGAGAAGGAACGATTTAATGGTTCTTAAAACCTGATAAACCCCCAGCAGAGGCATTTTAGTGATTTATTACTGACATAAATAGCTTGAGGGCCAGCGGTCAGAGTGTGAGTCCCGGAAACCAGACTCCAGTGACAGGCTACTGATTAGTCTTATTTTAACTGTTCTCCCTACAAGGCCTGTTTGTATTTTAGGGAGCAGATGGGGAGCAGTTTTAGATCTGCTGCCTCCAAGGGAGGTGGCCTGGACTGGGTGAGGTCTGGTCTCTGGTGTGACTTCGCATGGGCTAATAGGAGCTGCTGGAGGAGGGAAACCGATATTTCAATCAATCAGTTGTATATTGAATGCTCACCGTGTTTAGAACACTTTACTAAGGGGTTGAGAGAGTACAGTGAAGTGGAGTTGGTCGATGCATTCCCTGCCCAAAGTGAGTTTACAGTATTTGCTAGCATAATCTGAGCATGTGACAGATATCCAGGGTTCTACCTGGCTCACAAAAGGCTGTGGAAATCTGCTGAGAGAAACCAACCACCATTACCCTCACATTTACCTGCTGAAATGGCTATGGGCCAGGAATTGTGTCTACCTACTCTGTTCTATTGTACTCTCCCAAGTGCTTAGTACAGTGTTCTGCACACAGTAAGCGCTCAATAAATATGAATGACTGGTGCTAAAAGAGGAGAGAACTGATCTCTTGGGGTGTAGTCGGGCTGGGGGTATACCCTAGTTTAGATCAGATGGTCCTGGACTTTTACAATAGTAATAATAATTTTGGTATTTGTTAAGCATTTACTATGTGCAAAGCACTGTTCTAAGCGCTGGGAGGATACAAGGTGATCAGGTTGTCCCACATGGGGCTCACAGATGAGGTAACTGAGGCACAGAGAAGTTAAGTGACTTGCCCAAAGTCACACAGCTGACAAGTGGCGGAGGCAGGATTTGAACCCATGACCTCTGACTCCAAAGCCCGGGCTCTTTCCACTGAGCCACGCTGCTTCTGTAATAGTATTATTAGTGTTTATTGTGCTCTTATTGCTTCTGGGCAATTTTAGAAAAATAGATAAATATCCTGGAATTGGAACTGTAATATTCTCCCTAAAGAGGGTGGCCTACCTTGTTTTGATTCCCCAGCTGGTCTTGTTCCAACTAATGATTGGTTTTTCATGTGAGCCCATTGTTGGGTAGGGACTGTCTCTCTATGTTGCCAACTTGTACTTCCCAAGCGCTTAGTACAGCGATCTGCACACAGTAAGCGCTCAATAAATACGATTGAATGAATGAATGCCCAGGCTGGAGACTGCTCAGTACATATTCAGTTTAGGTCTCCAGGCATCATGCAGCTCGTAGTACACACTCTCAGCCACCTGACAAACAGGAACACTTCACAACCTCATCTCGTCTTATAATTACCCGGAGTTGGGTGGACATTGGTCTGATTTTATACTGTATAGTCTGGATTTCAGCAGGTCTGTCCCCTGTCTAGCAGTAATATGGCACCGAATGCTTTTCGGTCCAGTAATTGATAGTGGTGAAATTTGTTAAACACTAATGGTGTGTCAAGCCCTGTGCCAAACACTGAAGTAGATGCAGTGTAGTTTGATCAGGCACAGTCCCTGGTTCACACTCGAAGTGGAAAGGAGAAGGAACATTTCCTTTTCAAACACCCAGTCTCCCTCCCCGTAGGCTCCTGCTGCTGAGCTCTGTATTTCAGAAGAGTCCCCTGTGTTTACAGGGCCCTGCGAGAAGAAACAGGTCAGCTTTGGAGTGGTGGAGGGGCTCAGGGTCCACCCAATGACATATTCAGTGACTACTGAGGTTCAGCTTTTTCCACAAAGAAGCTTTTTGTGTGTGTCCTTATGACACCCTTGTTTATGTAATGTAACATGAATGAGAGAGAAGGGCTGATGTGCACAAGTTTGGGATGGTGCCCCAGCATGCCAGTTTTCAACAGAAAATATTTGTCAGCCGAAGTATTGGCTGTCTCTAATGCCTTTTCTCGATAGATAATCAGCAGCTCAACCAAATTCTCCCTCAGCCTGAGCTGCTTCCTGAGTGAAGGACCTTTGGAAGTTTCATTAACTTTTTTAGGCCACTATGGTGCTGTTTGGAAAGCTATTCTTTAATGTAACCATTCAATGTGTCTTTTGGAGAAGCAGCATGGCCCGGTGGAAAGGGCATGGGCTTGGGCATCAGAGCCCCTGGGTTTTAATCTCGGCTTCGCCACTTATCTGCTGTGTGACCTTCGGCAAGTCATTTCACTTTTCTGTGCCTCAGTTCCCTCATCTGCAAAATGGGGATTCAGTACCTGTTCTCCCTCTTATTTAGACTGTGAACCCTGATTATCTTGTATCTCCCCCAGTGCTTAGTACAGTGCTTGATACATAGAAGGCACTTACCAAATGCCACAAGTACAAAGTATCCTCTGGGGCCTGGACCAAATCTTCTTCCTCTATAGCTTCTCCAGAGCCTCTAACCAGGCTCTACAGATAGCGAGACCCTCTGGGCTGAGTGTCCAGTGATCAGTGACGCTTCACAGTCAAGTCAGTCAGTCAGTCAATTGTATTTATTGAGAGCTTACTGTGTGCAGAGCACTGTACTAAGTGCTTGAGAGGGCACAGTACAACAATAAACAGACACATTCCCTGCCCACAACAAGCTTACAATCTAGAGGACAAGCTTACAGTCCAATCAGTGACTCCATCCAGATCCTTTAGGTAAACCATCACCAATGTAATATTTCTCAAGTAAGGAAGGATTAGGGTAATCTATTGATTAAACTATTTCTTTTAGATAAGTGAAGGGTCTCATTTTATATAAAGAGGTTGTTTTTGGTTAAAGTTTTTTTGGTCCCTATAAGTGTTGTTTTATTCTTTCCATTTTCATCCATCAGCTATTCCCTGCTCTGACCTGGCCTTTGTTGGTACAGTCTGGAGGCCAAATGTGCGGTTCTCATTAAAAAGGATGAAAAGCACCAGACCAGACTAGTAGTCTGAATCCCAGCTAATCTCCTGAAAATTTAAAATGATACTTTCAGCTCTCAGATGACTGTGGGGACAATTGAGGAACGGAGAATGGGGTTGGGAAGGGGAACAAGGGAAAGGGGGGAAAATTGAAACCAAATTTAGTGAGAATCATGTTGGTTGTTGCCTTTTCTCCTTGGGAAGGGAGATGGGAGTATCTGTGGCTTAGACAGAAAAGCCAAGCAGAGACACCAACCAGGCAGGTTTGTGGTAGCAGCCTACAGGATACGGTCAGGGTTACGCAGCAGAGTCAGGAGATCCATTTTTGGAATGGGAGCAGGTTTCATCCCTCCAAGATGCAGATTTCCTCCCCCCTCGTCCCCCCCTGCCAAGATACCAAGGAGCTTAATTTCCTACTTTGGAGTTTTTACATTTACAGCATTCTAAACAAATGAAAAACCCCAAACAAACAAATCTCCAAACTCACCCTTGGATTCCTCTTTCTTTTTCCTCTCCTTTTCTCTGGCCAAGTCTCCATAGTGTTCGTTTGTCCCAGAACATACCGTACATCAGCATTTTACATCAGCAACTCCTCCCCAGCTATTCAAGGCATCCTCTGTAACAAGAGTTCAATTCTGGGGAGCAACAATTCACTGGCTAGTCTGCACTCCCAACCTGGTTCTCAGCCATCTGGGTCTGCTCTCTTAGGGGAAGGCAAGAACATCGTTCATTCATTCATTCATTCAATAGTATTTATTGAGCGCTTACTGTGTGCAGAGCACTGTACTAAGTGCTTGGGAAGTACAAGTTGGCAACATTTAGACGGTCCCTACCCAACAACGGGCTCACAGTCTGGAAGGGGAGACAGACAACAAAACAAAACATGTGGACAGGTGTCAAGTCATCAGAATAAATAGAGATAAAGCTAGATGCACATCATTAACAAAATAAATAGAATAGTAAATATGTACAAGTAAAATATATAGAGTAATAAATCTGTACAAACATATATACAGGTGCCGTGGGGAGGGGAAGGAGACAGGGTGGAGGGAATGGGGGGGAGGAAAAAGGGGGCTCAGTCTGGGAAGGCCTCCTGGAGGAGGTGAGCCCTCAATAGGGCTTTGAAGGGAGGAAGACTGCTAGCTTGGCGGATGTGTGGAGGGAGGGCATTCCAGGCCAGGGGGAGGACGTGGGCTGATGGCGGGATAGGCGAGAATGAGGTACAGAGAGAAAGTACAGTTAAGGTCCAAACAGATGTATTTCTAAGCAGTAGCAGAAGCTTGGTGGGGTGCAGGTGAGAGAATGCCAATGGACAGAGACTTGTATCCTCTGATGTTGTGAGTGTCCTCTGTCCCTCAGGTTCAAACCTTCTCCAGGAGACATGATTTTAGTAAAGCTTTGAATGTGGAAAGAACGGTGGTCTGTCTTATACATTCATTCATTCAGTCGTATTTATTGAGCACTTACTGTGTGCAGAGCACTGTATTAAGTGCTTGGGAGAGTGCAATACAGCAATAAACAGAAACATTCCCTGTCCACAGTGAGTTTACGGTCAAGAGGAGGAGATCCTGGCCGGAGGGAGGACGTGAGCATGGAGTCAGCAGTGAGATAGATGAGATTGAGGTATAATGAATAGGTTGGTGTTAAAGGAGTGACGTATGCGGGCTGGATTGTAGTAACGTGAAGGTAACGGGGAGGTAACATGGGAGAGAGGAGAGCTGATTGAGTGCTTTAAAGCTGATGTGGTAAGGATTTTTTGATTAATGTGGAGTTGGAGGGGCAACTGGCCCACTCACACTGACAAGATAGGTCACTGTTCAAATGTTCTTATCAATCCAACGATAGTATTTAATGAGCACCTACTGTGTACAGGGGACTGTATTTAAACATTTGGGAGAGTAAAGTAGAGATGAAAAAAAACCCATGGTTATTGTCTTCAAGGAGCTTACTGTCCAATGGAGGTGACAAGTGACTTGATAGGAGGGAAAACAGATACAACTACCCATAACAAGAGAATGAGAAAAGGTGGATGGGTGAGTAAATTAGGGCTTCTGGAGTACAGAATGCATAAATCAGTCTGGTCAAAAGTTCTGCAGTGGCTGGGAGTACATTGTGCTGAAGAGGAGATGGGGATCTTTGATCCAGGAAGAAGGAAATTATTCAGGAGGTGATGGGATTTCTGGAGTGAAAACATGGTGTGAAATAACAAGTGAGAACTTTCAGAGTGGGATGAGCCTGTCCTTGCTGATTTCTAAGGAGGTTCATATTGTCCCAGGCCAGTAGGTTTCTGAGCTATTATTGCTATTTAACATTTATTAAACCTCCATAGGGTGTTGAAAGGTCCAAGAAGGCAGTTCCTGTGCTGTGGGTGTGTTTTCTATAGCCCCTAGCACTGTGGAGGCACTCTGGAAATCTATAACAACTTTAAATGCTTCAAAAAAAAAAAAGCTCTTGTGGCAGCATTTACATTCTAGAAAGATTTGACAATGGAAGTGAAGTAAGCTTATCCCAGCCTCCCCTCATTTCATTCATCAGCCAGCCTGACAGTAGCTCTTAGTAGTCAATTTGGAGGAAACCAGCCCTGAGGAGGAATTTTCCAGTCGCTTTATGACAGCCTTCCTTTCAGTTTGAAGATGAAACTTTTGATCATGAGATTTCAATCTGTGTGAGGGGTTAGGGGAATAGTCAGCTATGCAAGACCTAGAGACAAACTCTCTCACTTTGGGGCAAGTAAAGACTGTTCTTGCCTGTTGACATATTTGCTTTGTGCAGTGCCTGGTACCATTTTCAATTCTAACTCTGGGTAGCATGGTGTTCTCAAATCATGCGACACTCCTTGGTATTCTCTACATTAAGGAACAGACTAGTGTGACTAGAGTGTAAACAGCATATTCCCCTCTTGCTTATAGATCTCTGCAGGTAAACCATCCAACCCAGGGGTTTACCTTTCGTCCCCATAATAATCATAATAATATTTGTTAAGCACTTATTATGTGTCAAGCACTCTACTAAGCACTGGCAGACATATTTCCTGTCCCACTTGGAGCTCACAGTCTAAGAAGGAGGGAGAACAGGTATTGAATTCCCATTTTACCAATGAGGAAACTGAGGCACGGAGAAATTAAATGACTTGCCTAAGGGCACACAGCAGACAAGTGGTGGAGCTGAGACTAGAACACAGGTTCCCTTACTCCCAAACCCGTGCTCTTTCCATTAGGCACGGGAATTTTCATGACAAACTTTTAGTGGTGACTTTCTTAAAAGTTGGAGTGAGTGCCACACCTCCAAATAGTGGCAAGTTTTCTACTTTGTCCTCAGCAGTGGAAGGCATATTCAAAAGGTCATTAAAGTGTCGTTGCCTTATCTTTAGGATTCCCTCTTTATGTGACCGAAAGAGGAATCGCCTACCCTCATCAGGTATGTTATAGCAGTACCTGAGCCCATAAGGTACTCTTTGATTTGATTTTGGTCTGTTTAATCCATCAGTGGTATTTATGGAGCATTTAATATAACCCCCTCTAGACTGAAAGCTTCTTGTCAGCAGGGTATACATCTACCAACTCTATTGTATTGTACTCTCCCCAGAGTTTAGTACAGTGCTCTGCACACAGTAAGTGCTCAAGAAATACCATTTATTGATTGATTTCTAATTCTGTTGTATTGTACTCTCCCAAATGCTTCATACAGTCCTCTGCACATAGTAAGTGCTCAACAATTACCGTTGATGAACGATTAATTGTACGCAGAGCATTGGACTAAGAATTTAGGAGAGTTCAATCATGCTGGAGTGCACAATCTCTGCCGTGAACGAGCAAACAGACATTAAAATACATTACAGATAGGGGAAGCAATATGCTCTATAGATATGTACCCAAGTGCTGTGAGGTAGAGTGGGATGAGTGTCAAAGTACTTAGCGGGTACTGATCCAACTGCATAGGTGACACAGAGAGAGACTAGTGCAGGGAGATGAGAGATTAGTCAGGGAAGACTTCCTGGTGGAGATGCGATTTTAGTAGGGCATTGTGTAACCTGATAGCTCTTCAGCCTTTCCTTCTCCACCTTTGTTGAACATATTTCTTAACTTGTTCTGAATGCATTGACATAACCTTTGTCAGAGTCACGAGAAGCTGCAAGGAATTGATGGTGAATGGCTCGCTTTGTGGCAAGTAGCTCTTTTGATCTTAGAGTAGTTGTTGTCTTATCAGCCTTCTCGGCTTCTGTTTACAGTACCACATCTTGGAGACCAAATCCGTCAGAGATGTCTATTTGTTGGCTGCATTGGTAGATTTATTTCTCCTGTAACTCTTATTTTGGTGTTACCACAAAGCCTTTTGTAGGAGATATTCATTCTCCAGGAGTTTAACCATCAATCTTCTGGTGATTTGGGTTAAGAGACATTGTCATTGTCAGCAGTGGCATTTTTTGAGTTACTGCTCTGTTCAGAACACTAGACTTCAAACTTAGAAGTGATGGGCTTGGGAGTCAGAGGTCGTGGGTCCTAATCCCAACTCCGCCGCTTGTCACTTGTGTGACTTAACTTCTCTGTGCCTGAGTTACCACATCTGTAAAATGAGGATTAAAACTGTGAGCCCCATGTGGGACAACCTGATAGCCTTGTATCTACCCCGGTGCTTAGAACAGTGGTTGGTAGTAAGTGCTTAACAACTACCATAATTATGTGTGGTATCAGCTCTCAAGTTTACAATCTAATGGGAGAGACGAATGGACCCAAATTTGGCAAATTGGCGAAGAGAATAGATTCAAATTATAAAAAATATGAGAAAGCAACTAAATGAAAAATCACCCAATAAATAAACTGCTCTATAAAGACACTCTAAGGTGCCTTAAAAGATTCTGTCTCCTTCGTACACTCCCTGTGGTCAGGGATTATGCTTACCAACTCTATTATATTGTACTTTTCCAAGCACATAGTACAGTGCTCTGAACATAGTAAGCACTCAATAAATGCCATTGATTGATTGTTTGATGTCATGTCCAGGGATGTGGGGGATTAGTCAGGGAATGTCTTTTGGAGGAGGTGATTTTTTAGGAGGGGCTTGATTTGGCACTGTTAAGTGAGGAAGGTGTCCCAGGCAGTGTGACAAGTGTGAACAATGGTATGGAGACAGGAGAGTCACGAGCAAGATAACAGAAAGACAGTTTGGGAGGAGTGAAGAATGCAAGCTGGAATATTATGGAAGAAGAGTAGATATGGCGAAAGGGGGAGACGACTGGCAAAGGGCCAAAAATCTTGATGTCTGGTCATTTGAAATTTGTAGCTGTATTAAGTGATGGGATGGGTGAGAGAAGCAGTGTGGCTCAGTGGAAAGAGCACGGAAGAGGAAGAGGGCTTTGGAGTCAGAGGTCATGGGTTCAAATCCCGCCTCCACCACTTGTCAGCTGTATGACTCTAGGCAAGTCACTTAACTTCTCTGGGCCTCAGTTCCCTAATCTGTAAAATGGGGATTAAGACTGTGAGCCCCACGTGGGACAACCTGATCACCTTGTAACCTCCCCAGCATTTAGAACAGTGCTTTGCACATAGTAAGTGTTTAATAAATGCCATTATTATTATTATTGTTATGTGAAGGTAAATGATGAAGGTCGTGAAAAGGTCTGAAACTGGCACTGGGGGGTGAGAAGGGAACCCCTCCATCTTCTCTCCAGCTGCAGAGTATTCCCATTTTCTGATGTTACACATGTTTTCATAACCTGATTTAGATATAACATGATGGATACTAGATGGTGAGTCCCTTGAGGGCAGGGGCTACCAGCTCTGTTGAATTCTCCCAAGTACTTAGTACAGCGCGCTACATACATTGAGTACTAAATAAACAGTATTGATTGAATGGCAAGTTAGGGCATTTTCTTCCTGCAACATGAACCTGTTCTGACCTAACACGATCCACAAGTTGGCATATAGGGAGAAAAGATTCTGTGTTTAGGTAAGGCATGATAATGCTCTGCTTTCCAGCCCCTGCCTCAGCGTCACTGTACTGTGCTGTGTAGTATTTCTTTGTAGTTCTACAACTTTATAGTATTTTAAAAAGTAAGAGAGCAATGAGTGTAAAGGATGCAATGCAGTCTGCTGGTGGTGCTCCTTGTGGGAAGGGAATGTGTCTGTTTGTTGTTATGTTGTACTCTCCCAAGCGCCTAGTACAGTGCTTTGCACACAGTAAGAGCTCAGTAAATATGATTAAATGAATGAATAGGAATTTGTATTGAAAAATGCAAGTTGTCTACACCCAACTCAGTTATTCCCACTGACTCAGTTGCTACTGTACACAGATCTTCCCATAACCTGAGGTCCTATAAGAACCGAGCTTCGTGCTATAGGAAAACTCCTTATATAGTTGATGTTAATTTAGGCCAGAGTCTATCTTTTGGGGCAGTTGCATTTCTGAAGAACATCAATCCCATTCCACTGAGTGAGCTCTTTTCCGCTTGCTGATAATTTGGTGGCACGATAATTCTTCGGTCCACTTCTCCCTGGCCCGAGCTTCACTCTATCTGCTGCTCACCCCCAAGTGATCCGATCCTTCTTCTCTATCCAACCTCATTCCCAAGCCTAGCCTTTACCTTTTCAAAGAAGGTGAGCTGGGGGAATCTGACTAGACACTGCTTTTCATTACATTGCACCAGTAACCCTGCCTGCACTGTAACTTCTCACACCTTCTCTATGGAGATTCTGAGCTCCCTGCTCTGGAATCTAGTGGTCTTTTTGTAGAGATGACACTTTTGCCACACTCCAGCCTTTGTATCTGCTGTCTGTCTCCTCCGAATTGCCTCATCTCCACTCTTACTTCCATTTGAAGGGATAAGTCTGTTATCTGGACATGCCACTGTGCTTTAGGGCCTCCAACATTTTGCAGCCTTTTCTGGCCTCATATCAGCACATTAATTCCTCCCCTAGAAAAAGAGTCAGAGAGAGGTGTCTCTTTAGAGGGTAACACCCTTCAGCCTTTCCTAGGCCAAGGTAGAATCAGGAGCTATTTAGTAATATACCAGCCATTTTCTGCTCTCCTATTTTAGTTTCCCTACCATCAGTTTTTCCAATTTAACAAGATCTTTTCCCCTCTCATTTCTTCCTCTCATGCTTCTCCCTATTTTTCTGTCTTCCTCTATTCCCCTCTGCCTTTCTGTTTTTCTCCCTCCTACTCCCCTGCCACTTTTGTTCATTTACAGATAATCTCAGGTATTTGGCACTCAGCAGTTCTTTCCTCATGTCTGCTTATATTCTTGACGGAGTTTGGATTTTTATTTCTATAACAGATCTCTCAGTCTTTCCCAGAGGATTGTTTACATTTTGAAGATGCCTGTTGCTTATTCATCTACCGAGGGCTGCATTTTACTAGCTGATTCTAGCAGGATTTCCTTCCTCAGACTCAATCAGAAAGTATCTCATTACCTTTAGGGCAATGATGGTGGTGATCCTATCACAGGGAATCAAAATAGCAAGCCAAAGGAAATACCCAGGATGAAAACCTGAAGTTTAGAAGGAGGTGGCTAACTCTGTGTATCTGTATCTGGCGCTGTTTCAGATCAAGCAGAATCTGTGTCAGTCAAGGAGTGTGCTATCTGAAAATGTTGGCGTGATTGCAGATAAAAGGCAGTGTGCCTGAGTCAAACACTCAGTAAAGCTCAAAGTGCCATCTTTTATGTCCTTCCATGAAAGGATGCTCAGCATTTATCTTTGTAATCTACCATGAATCTCCTGGCAGATATCCTCTTTTAATAGACTGCACAATCCACTGAATGTAATGTCCTGAATTAACCTACTCTCTGGGTTACCCAAGGGCCTCAAATACACGTCCAAACCCTGCTGAAATGCAGCTATTTTTAGACAGGGTCAGAAAGTTTATGTATTAGCACCCAGTTACATATTAGGTTGGGAAGCCGTGGTTATTTAGCAGGTCTCTATTAAGAAGGACGAGGGACTAGATCCAGGGAGGAAGAAGTGGGGCTGAGCTGAGAGGAAGGAAGGGTAAAGAGTATCACGTCCTGGTTCCAAACCTCTCCACAATACTGGGGCTTCTGGGGTCACAGGTTTCCATCTCTAAGGGGAAATCCGTCCATCATCCGTCAATGGTATTTATTCAGTGCTTACTATGTGCAGAGCACTGTACTAAGCGCTTGGGAGAGTGCAGCGTGGCTCAATGGAAAGAGCACGGGCTTGGGAGTCAGAGGTCATGGGTTCTAATCCTGGCTCCGATACATGTCTGCTGTGTGACCTTGGGCAAGTCACTTAACTTCTCTGAGCCACAGTTACCTCATCTGTAAAATGGGGATTAAGACTGAGAGCCCCACGTGGGACAGCCTGATCACCTTGTATCCTCTGAGCACTTAGAACAGTGCTTTGCACGTAGTAAGCGCTTAACAAATGCCATCATTATTATTATTATTACAATACAACAGAATTAGCACACGTGTTCCCTGCCCATAATGAGCTTCTAGTCTACTGAGGGAGACAGACATTAGTTCAGAGGCAAGCAGTCCAAGCAGGTGGTGCAATCACTTGAAACCTTAGGGAGATTGGTGTGGCCATCAATGCTCTTTTGACTTGGCCAAACTTGCACTGAAATAGTTTATGAGTGCCCTGAGTTAAGTGGCACATTTCCTAACCTCGCTCCACTTAATGAGGCTCCAAGCCTTCATTCTCATTCATTTAGTCATAGCTATTGAGCGCTTACTGTGTGCGGAGCACTGTACTAAGGACTTGGGAAGTACAAGTTGGCAACATATAGAGACAGTCCCTACCCAACAACGGGCTCACAGTCTAGAAGCCCACATCATCCCCCTGGCCTGGAATGCCGTCCCTCTGCCCATCCGCCAAGCTAGCTCTCTTCCTCCCTTCATGGCCCTACTGAGAGCTCACCTCCTCCAGGAGGCCTTCCCAGACTGAGCCCCTTCCTTCCTCTCCCCCTCGTCCCCCTCTCCATCCCCCCATCTTACCTCCTTCCCTTCCCCACAGCACCTGTATATATGTATATATGTTTGTACATATTTATTACTCTATTTATTTATTTATTTATTTTACTTGTACATATCTATTCTATTTATTTTATTTTGATAATATGTTTGGTTTTGTTCTCTGTCTCCCCCTTCTAGACTGTGAGCCCACTGTTGGGTAGGGACTGTCTCTATATGTTGCCAACTTGTACTTCCCAAGCGCTTAATACAGTGCTCTGCACACAGTAAGCGCTCAATAAATATGATTGATTGATTGATTAGAAGGGCGAGACAGACAACAAAACAAAACATGTGGACAGGTGTCAAGTCATGAGAAGCAGCGTGGCACAGTGGAAAGAGCCCGGGCTCTGGAGTCAGAGGTCGTGGGTTCAAATCCTGGCTCTGCCACTTGTCAGCTGTGTGACTTTGGGCAGGTCACTTCACTTCTCTGGGCCTCAGTTCCCTCATCTGTAAAATGGGGGTGAAGTATGTGAGCCCCACATGGGACAATCTGATCACCTTGTATTCTCCCCAGTGCTTAGAACAGTGCTTTGCACATAGTAAGCGCTTAACAAATGCCATTATTATTATTATTATTAGAATAAATACAGATAAAGCTAGATGCACATCATTAACAAAATAAATGGAATAGTAAATATGTACAAGTAAAATTCGAGTAATAAATCTGTATAAATATATACATCGGTGCTTTGGGGAGGGGAAGGAGGTAGGGCGGGGGGATGGGGAGGTGGAGAGGGAAAAGGGGGCTCAGTCTGGGAAGGCCTCCTGGAGGAGGTGGGCTCTCAGTAAGGCTTTGAAGGGAAGAAGAGAGCTAGCTTGGCAGATGTGCGGAGGGAGGGCATTCCAGGCCAGGGGGAGGACGTGGGCCGGGAGTTGACAGTGGGACAGGTGAGAACGAGGTACAGTGAGGAGGTTAGCGGCAGAGGAGCGGAGGGTGCAGGCTGGGCTGGAGAAGGAGAGAAGGGAGGTGAGGCAGGAGGGGGTGAGGGGATGGACAGCCTTGAAGCCGAGAGTGAGGAGTTTTTGCTTGATGCGTAGGTTGACAGGCAACCACTGGAGATTTTTGAGGAGGGGAGTGACATGCTCAGATCATTTCTGCACAAAGATGATCCGGGCAGCAGCATGAAGTATAGAATGAAGTGGGGAGAGACAGGAGGATGGGAGATCAGAGAGGAGACTGATGCAGTAATCCAGTCGGGATAGGATGAGAGATTGAACCAGCAAGGTAGTGGTTTGGATGGAGAGGAAAGGGTGGATCTTGGTGATATTGCGGAGGTGAGACTGGCAGGTTTTTGTGACAGATTGGATGTGAGGGGTGAACGAGAGAGTGGAGTCGATGATGACACCAAGGTTGCGGGCTTGTGAGACGGGAAGGATGGTAGTGCCGTCTACAGTGACGGGAAAGTCAGGGAGAGGGCAGGGTTTGGGAGGGAAGATAAGGAGTTCAGTC
Organism: Tachyglossus aculeatus; assembly: GCF_015852505.1. Lineage (NCBI taxonomy): Eukaryota > Metazoa > Chordata > Mammalia > Monotremata > Tachyglossidae > Tachyglossus > Tachyglossus aculeatus. The sequence goes on from NC_052076.1 coordinate 44,925,401, forward strand.
TTGGACATATTGAATTTTAGATGGTGGGCAGACATCCAGATGGAGATGTCCTGAAGGCAGGAGGAGACCCGAGCCTGAAGGGAGGGAAAGCGAGCAGGGGCAGAGATGAAGATTTGGGTGTCATTAGCGTAGAGATGATAGTTGAAGCCGTGAGATCGAATGAGTTCACCAAGGGAGTGAGTGTAGATAGAGAACAGAAGGGGACCAAGAACTGACCCTTGAGGAACCCCTACAGTAAGGGGATGGGAGGGGGGGCGGGGAGAAGCCCACAAAGGAGACTGAGAATGAACGGCATGAGAGATAAGAGGAGAACCAGGAGAGGATGGAGTCTGTGAAGGCAAGGTTGGATAGTGTGTTGAAGGAGGTGGTCCACAGTGTCGAAGGCAGCTGAAAGGTTGAGGAGGATTAGGATAGAGGTCGAGAAGGATTGTGGGTGGCTTTCAAGCCTGGCCAGGACCCATCTGTGGGGGTGGTAGCGTATCCGAGCACAGGAAGCCCAGTCAAGCACTTTGGGCACATAACAGGAGCTGGTCACACACTTAGGCTGGCAAACTCAGGGTGGAAAGAACTGAGTGAATATGGCATCAAAGCAATTTAGACTGTAATCTGATCCTCTCCTTCCCAGAACTGGCTGCAATTAACTCATTTTTGCAGGTGGAAATTTTCTAGGGTCTATTATTATTATGAATATTATTATATATTAATATATAATTGCTATATGTAAAATATATTAATATAATACTGTTGGTAATAATAATAATGATAATAATAATTAAGGCTAAATGTATTTTTTTTTGTTTGAATGGGCCAGATAATTAGCAAGTGGAGACCAAACTTTTCAATTCTCCCTTAATCTTTTCATTCGATCCAGTCTGGAGGTGTTTTTGTACCCGAATTGAAAACTGAAGCTTGGTGGTGGTGGTTGGAGCCTGAAACTCCGCTGGGCCTCAAGATCCCTAAGTTCACAGTCTTTCCCTCTGCAGTGAAGGATAATGCCTCTGGCACCTTCCTTTCTCTCAGGGGGCCGGCTGAAGGTTGGTGAGATAATGTCTGTAAAGTGCTTTGAGTTCCTCAGAGGAAAAGCACCAGCTAATTCCGCATATTGTGATGACTATCGGGATGTTCTTTAAATGCAATTTGATTTGGCCACTGGTTTCCATGCCGCCGGCCCCCGGGGCGTACACTGGGCCCCAGGAGGGTACTGACCGCATAATGGATGCTGCATTTTCCTACTGGCAATCTCTCTGGCACTCATGTAATTAATGCCGTGTGAAGCACTTTGGCTGATGGATTATGTGAATATTGCTCCAGTCAAGCAAATTGCTATGGATATGGGTGTCTTTGGGTTGGATGATCAGAGTAAGTCAAAAATTGCCCAGTTTCAACAGCAAAAACTAAAAAGAAATAAAGGCAAATGGTATTTCCCTGGAACTGCCTGGCAGTTTCAAAAGTACTACCTGTTCTGAAGTCTGCTGTGAGTGTTGAAGTTTCACCGAAAACTGGACTGGGTGTTAGGAGAGCTGGGTCTTTGTGTTAGAGGCTGGAAGAGGAGGTGCTGGAATTCCAGTTCAGAAGTCGCTTCCCCCAGACTTCGGGGCACTGGTATGGAGCTGGGAAAATGTTCCTGCTGAAAACAACATTTTTTTTTTAATGGTTTTGGTTAAGCACTTACTATGTGCCATGCACTGAACTTAGCCCCGGGGTAGATACAAGATAATCAGGTTGGACACACTCCCTGTCCCACAGTATTAATCACCATTTTAAAGATGAGGTAACTGAAGCCCAGAGAAGTTCAGTGACTTGCCCAAAATCACACAGCAGAGAGGTGGTGGAGCTGGGATTTGAACTCAGGCCCTCTGACACCCAGACACATGCTCTTTCCACTAGGCCAAGCTGCTTCTCTTTTAAACAAATCCCCCCTCTAGACTGTGAGCCCGTTGTTGGGCAGGGACCGTCTCTATATGTTACCGACTTGTACTTCCCAAGCGCTTGGTACAGTGCTCTGCACACAGTAAGCGCTCAATAAATATGGTTGAATGAATGAATGAAAATCCTAAATCCCCCCAGCCCCAAACACAGCCCTTTGAGATCATCCATAAGTAGTGTCCTAGGCAGTTCCCATTTGGATAAGTAGAAGCTTTCTTGAAACTCTCCCTATCCTCTCAGTGAAATGTATCATTCTTCGCTTCCTAACTCGAGCCATTGGGCTGGGCAACTGCTAAACTGCTGCCGGGCTGCACCCCAGAGACAGCTGCAACTCGTTAATCAGTTTCATTACATTTAGATGGTGACTAAGTCTAGTTCAAGGACTAAGTCTAATTCTCTTTTCTGTCAATCCGCCACCGGCGCATATTGTTGGTGTTCAATATATATTAAATAATAATAATGTTTATGCTGGACCCCTGCGAAGTTAGTCTGTAAAGCCCTCTATGAGGTTCCAGAAGATTGCTTAAGACCATTCTAGAGTCACTGGAAGTGAGACGATATTAATATTAGATATTTCCAGATGACTCCCAGACACAAAAACTAAGGCGTCTTTATTAGATTGTCAAGAAAACAGCAGGGCTTTTCGTGTACATTAAGAACAATAATTGGAGGATATTATGTGTTTGGTTTGTTTTCCACTGGGATTTCTTCAACTGTCCCAGGAACCAAGAGGTCAAGAAATAAAATGACAGGGATTGAAAGTGACTGCTTTGTCCCTAGATTCTCCAAAGCAATGCCCCTTTCCATCCCTCTTCTGTCAGTCTTCTCTCTTGCCTGCCTCAACCTTAAAAAGACACACACACACACGCATACATGGAGAAGACTTCACTTACTGGAATTGGAATGGATGTGAATCTCATCCATTACCCTGGGTAAGGCCTTCTGGGGGAAAGGAACTTCTATCTCCACAGACCTACCAACTAGTAGAGGAAAAATCCAAGAAATGGCTTTTCAGTAAGATCCCCTGTTAACAAACTTGGCTTTTCCCGCTGATTTGAGGGCTCGGCCCTTGCTTCAAGTTGAGAATGGCAGTGATTCAGCAGGGAGTCATTGGCGCTAAGCTCGTTATTGGAAGGGAATGTATCTGTTAATTCTGTTGAATTGTAGTTATTCAGTCGTATTTATTGAGCGCTTACTGTGTGCAGAGCACTGTACTAAGTGCTTGGAAGAGTACAATACAACAATAAGCAAATTCCCTGCCCACAGCAAGCTTAATCTCCCAAGCGCTTAGGACAGTGCTCTGCTTATAAGTGCTCAATAGATATGATTGATTGCTGTCTAATAACCAGGTAGGCCAGGCTTTGCCACTGCATTGATTTTCATTTGTTCTAAAGTGCTTTTTCTCAGATCTTTGTAGGGTGATGCTAAATGGAGACAGATCATCAGAAAAGCAGTTATGAGCCATCTTAATTGTTATGTTGCTCTGCAGATAACCTTGATAGTTGTACATATAACAGAATTGTAAGTTTGTGTATGTGTGTGTCTGTGTGTTTAACAATATCTTGCCAATTTGATGCCAACAATGGCCAAAACTCCCAGAGTCCAGGCTTCCTCTCTCCATCCCCATAGGCATAGATTTCTGCTGAAGATTTCAAGATTCCCAAAAGAAGATATATTCCCTGGAATACCTTTTATGGAAATATCAGAAACCCAGATAGAACATGACTTGTGGGTGTATGTATCTCCCCAAAGGATTCAGGCCATTTAGACCTTTTTCTCCAGCTTACTCTGTAATAAATGCACTAAGGTAGTAAGCAGCCTGCTGAGACAAATAAGTTAGTGTAAAAGGTTAGTCTCGTCGTTTACCTCTGTAACAATAGCGTCTCCAGTGAAACCAACCAGGATAAAGGTTTCTCATTACTCCAGCTTTAGGGAGAGTATGGGCTGCTGCTAATGATTTTCCTCCACAAATCCTAAAGTAGCATGCAATCTCATGAAACAACGTGGCTCAGTGGAAAGAGCACGGGCTTTGGAGTCGAGAGGTCATGGGTTCAAATCCTGCTTCCGCCACTTGTCAGCTGTGTGACTTTGGGCAAGTCACTAACTTCTCTGTGCCTCAGTTCCCTCATCTGTAAAATGGGGATTAAGACTGTGAGCCCCAGGTGGGACAACCTGATCACCTTGAAACCTCCCCAGTGCTTAGAACAGTGCTTTGCACATAGTAAGCACTTAATAAATCCCATCATTATCATTATTATGAAACTCCAGTTAGGCATTGGGCCGACAAAGTTTTTCATTTGTATCCTGGAGAATTTTGGTCCGAAGTACTAAAACCAGTTGTCTTAGTGCCTTGGTGGCCTCTTTTGCCTTAGGGATTAAGATGATAACTACAGGCCCTAGGGAGGATTTAGGCTCACCTGGTAGGAGCCCATTATGGGAGTTATGGATGAAAAGTTGTCACTGGAAGTTTCTCAGCCCTCAGCAGGGTTGAGGAGCTAACAGCATGATGACATAAAGTTGCAATAACAGAGCACCACCCAGTACGGAAAAGGAGCTGAGGAAGATCATTGTGGTCCACCGTAGTAAGAGCGAAACTGCCAGAGTGTAGAAGGTCAGGAGCAGGGGACAGAATTAGAGGAGCAGGGCCTGCTACTTCTTTCTGATTGTTGTGCAAGGGGTTGGTAGGGATTTGGGGAAGGTGAGGGCACGGTGTCAGTAAAGAGCCAGGAATTAGCCAGATGCCAGAAGCAGCTTGGCTCAGTGGAAAGAGCAAGGGCTTTGGAGTCAGAGGTCATGGGTTCAAATCCCAGCTCCGCCAATTGTCGACTGTGTGACTTTGGGCAAGTCACTTAACTTCTCTGTGCCTCATTTACCTCATCTGTAAAAGGGGGATCAAGACTGTGAGCCCCCAGTGGGACAACCTGATCACCTTGTAACCTTCTCTGCGCTTAGAACAGTGCTTTGCACATAGTAAGTGCTTAACAAATGCCATCATTCTTCTTCTAATTATTATTACCACAGATGTTCCTGGCATATACGCACACGTGCACACATGCTCTCATACACACTCACACACTCTCCCTCCCTCCTGCCAACTTTGCACGTAAGCAACTTACTCTCTGGCTCCCAGTTTTTAGATGTTCCATCTCTAGCTGTAGGACTTTTGTTGTGGGCAGGGATTGTCACTGTATAGTGTTGCGTTGTCCTTTCCCAAGCGGTTAGTACAGTGCTCTGCACACAGTAAGTGCTCAATAAATACAGCCGAACGAATGAACGAATTTTGCAAACATTAACAAAGGAAACTTCCAGAGAAGTAGAGCTACTTGCGTACATCTGCCTTGGTTAAAACGACCAAGTAGGCGGCTATTTTTCATTCATTCATTCATTCAGTCGTATGTATTGAGCGCTTACTGTGTGAAGAGCACTGTACTAAGCGCTTGGAAAGTGTAATTCGGCAACAAATAGAGACAGTCCCTACCCAACAGGCAGTCGTGCTGTGGCCAAACCCTTCCCGATCGCCGTAGCCACCAGTCCTCCTGCTTGATCTCAGCCTCCTGCGATCACAGGCGGTGACCCTCATCGTTCAATGCTAGGGGCAAAGCCACAACTCCAGCTCACTGTTTTGTCTCTTGCCTCCCCAGGGACGTACCAGGGCCAGTGGGTCGGAGGGATGCGCCAGGGCTACGGTGTCCGGCAGAGCGTGCCTTATGGCATGGCTGCGGTCATCAGGTCGCCCCTGAGAACGTCCATCAACTCGCTGCGCAGCGAGCACACCAACGGCACCGCCCTGCACCCGGACTCGTCCCCCGCGGTGGCCGGCAGCCCCGCCGTGTCCCGGGGGGGGCTTCGTCCTCATGGCCCACAGCGACGCCGAGATCCTCAAGAGCAAGAAGAAGGGATTGTTCCGGCGCTCGCTGCTGAGCGGACTGAAGCTGCGCAAGTCGGAGTCCAAGAGCTCGCTGGCCAGCCAGCGAAGCAAGCAGAGCTCCTTCCGCAGCGAGGCGGGCATGAGCACCGTCAGCTCCACCGCCAGCGACATCAACTCCACCATCAGCCTGGGGGAGGGCGAGGCGGAGCTGTCCGTCATCGAGGACGACATCGACGCCACCACCACCGAGACCTACGTGGGCGAGTGGAAGAACGACAAGAGGTCGGGCTTCGGGCTGAGCCAGCGCTCGGACGGGCTCAAGTACGAGGGGGAGTGGGCCAACAACAAGCGGCATGGCTACGGGTGCATGACTTTCCCGGATGGCACCAAGGAGGAAGGGAAGTACAAGCAGAACATCTTGGTGAGCGGCAAGCGCAAGAACCTCATCCCCCTGAGAGCCAGCAAGATCCGCGAGAAGGTCGACCGGGCTGTGGAGGCGGCCGAGAGGGCGGCCACCATCGCCAAGCAGAAAGCGGAAATCGCGGCATCCAGGTAAGGGAGACCCGTTTCCAGAGGGCCGCGTGGTGTGAGTGGAGGGAGGGGAGTGAGGACAGGGACACTGGACCCTCCCTCCCCAGCACCGAGACCCTACGGAGCGGAAGGGAAAAGCAAGAGGGACGAGCGGGAAGAAGCTTGGTCCGGTGTGGTGCGGGTGACCCCAAGGCCTTCGCTGTCTCTGGAGCCTGTTGGGAGATCAGGACAAGGTTGACACTGGCATTGTTGAGCTCCACCTGATAACGGCAGGGGAGCAGGAAAGTTACTGTGATAAGCTCGGGGTGGAGGGCAGAGGGCTTCTTGAAATCAGGAAGGTGGGATTTCGAACGGTTCTAATGAAGTTGTCTCAGAGATGGGTTGATTATTTGGTGACTAGGAAGTGTCCCCTGAAAGGGTGGTCATATAGACTCTCAGGAAAAGCTGACTTTCCCAAGTGTCAGGCAAACGGAAGCTCCGTACTGTCCCTTTTAGCCCCTTGTTCACCTCCTCTCTTCTTCCCATTCTCCTTTGCTGTCCGTTACCCTTTTCCCTTTTTTCTTTCCCCTCTTCTGACTCAGTCTTTCCAGTCTGGGGTTTGGGGAGCAAGGGAAGGAGTGTTTCTGTGCCTGGCTGTGGGAAAGGTATTCCACCTCCCTGATCCCAGGATGCAGTGTCAAGTATCAGCAGAAAGGGAAACACCTATTACCCACTGGACCGTCCGCTTCCCATCTGGGAAGACCCCTCACCCTGCAGGGTGTTTCCATTTCCAGAGTTGGTCCTTGCTCTTCCTCTGGAGTGGTGACTGACCAGGAGCAGAATGGCCGAGTGGAAAGAGCATGGGCCTTGGAATCAGGGGACGTGGGTTTTTGTAGAGAAGCAGCGTGGTGTAGAGATAGAGCCTGGGCCCGGGAGTCAGGAGATCCTGGGTTCTAATCCCTGCTCCACCGCTTGTCTGCTGTGTGACCTTGGGCAAGTCATTTGACAAGCAGCGTGGCTCAGTGGAAAGAGCATGGGCTTTGGACTCAGAGGTCATGGCTTCAAATCCCAGCTCCGCCGCTCGTCAGCTGTGTGACTTTGGGCAAGTCACTTCACTTCTCTGGGCCTCAGTTACCCCATCTGTAAAATGGGGATGAAGACTGTGAGCCCCCCGTGGGACAACCTGATCACTTTGTAACCTCTCCAGCGCTTAGAATGGTGCTTTGCACATAGTAAATGCTTAATAAATGCTGTTATTATTATTATTTGATTTCTCTGTGCCTCAGTTACCTCATCTGTAAAATGGGGTTTGAGACTGTGAGCCCCACGTGGGACAGGGACCGTGTACAACCCAATTTGCTTGGATCCACCCCAGCTCTTAGTACCGTGCCTGGCACATAGTAAGCGCTTAACAAATACCACAATTATTATTAATAATAATAATAATAATAGTAGTAGTCCTGACTCCACTACTTGTCTGCTTGTGACCTCAGGCAAACCACTTCACTTCTCTGTGCCTCAATTACTTCATCTGTAAAATGGGGATTAAGACTGTGAACCCTATGTGGGACATGGACTGTGTCCAACATTGCATCTACCCCAGCGCTTAGTACAGTGCCTGGCACATAGTAAGCACTTAACAAATACCATTTAAAATGAATGAATGAATGAATGAATGAATGAATGTGTCATGACTGATCACAAGCAGCAATTATGGCCTAGTGGAAAGAACATGGTCTTGGTAATCAGAGGACCTGGATTATAATTCTGGCTCTGCAATTTGCCTGCTGCATGATGTCAGGCAATTCACATAACTTCCCTGTACCTCAGTTTCCTCATATCTAAAATGGGGGTTAAACACCTGTTCTCCCTCCCCCTTAGACTGTGAGCTCCATGTGGGTTAGGGACTGTGTTAAATTTGATTATCTTGCATCTGCCCCAGAACTTATTACAGTGCTTGGTGCATAGTAAGTGCGTAACAAATAATATTATTACCAATAATGACGACAATGACGATGATCATGGTTATTATCGATCAGATATTTTTGAGCAACCAAAAGGCACCACAGCTAGGTCCTAGGCACCCAAATTCCAGGGACCTGGGAATGACCACCCAGCCCGGCTTTCCCTTTGGTGGTCTGTCCATTGCTCAATAATGTCTACTGACTGACTCTCTTAGACTCTCTGAGGCAGTCTCTCTCACTCTCAGAAACCCTGTAGGACTAAATTCCATTCTCTTGGAGACACCAACTCTCTTCTCTGCTAGTAACCATGTTCTGCCTCATCATGTGTCTTACTCGCTGGGGTCCTGAGGTGCATTTCTTAGCTCTAACCTCCTCCCGCTCCAACCCTGCCCCGTGTCCTTAGACATGGCAGAACTTCTGTGGGGTCTATCCTTTGAAAAAAGGGGCACTGGAAGTTTCCATGGCCCGATTCTGTTTCCTCCTTCCCACCTGACTCCTCCCTTTCCCTGGGCTACTTTCTGTCAGGGGGCATGACTGATGGGTGAGGAAGAGGTGGTTCCTGAGGGGCAGCTGTTGCTTGGGAAGAAAGCAGCTCTTCTCTGGATCTCCCCACTGCCATATCCCACTCTCCTGAGGGCCTTCTCCAGGACTCCCACTGGTTTACAGCTCTCACAGGAGAAAACTCACCAGTCAAAGGCAGATACCTATTCATCACAGCAGGGAGGCACTGCAGAAAGTTGCCTCACTCAGAGCCCGGAAGAACCCCTCAGGAGAGTTTGCATTCACCAAGGCCAGGAAATGCCATTGTCCTCCCACAACTGGCCCTCTTTCGGTAGGGACCGTCTCTATATGTTGCCAACTTGTGCTTCCCAAGTGCTTACAATCTTAACCCGCCAGTTTACAGATGAGGTCACTGAGGCCTAAGGTCCTACAGGACATGTAGCGGAGGCAGGATTAGAACCCAGGCCCTTCTGATTTCCAGGCCCGTGCTTATCCATTAGGCCATGCTGCTTCCCTCATTATGATCGGGGAGCATATCAGCTAATTGTACACTATCCCAAGTGCTTAGACCAGTGCCCTGCACATAATAAGTGCTGAATAAGTACCATTGATTGATAAGTACTATTGAGCCCCTTCCTTCCTCTCCCCCTCGTCCCCCCTCCATCCCCCCCATCTTACCTCCTTCCCTTCCCCACAGCACCTGTATATATGTTTGTACATATTTGTTACTCTATTTATTTATTTTACTTGTACATATCTATTCTATTTATTTTATTTTGTTAGTATGTTTGGTTTTGTTCTCTGTCTCCCCCTTTTAGACTGTGAGCCCACTATTGGGTAGGGACTGTCTCTATATGTTGCCAACTTGTACTTCCCAAGCGCTTAGTACAGTGCTCTGCACACAGTAAGCGCTCAATAAATACAATTGATGATGATGATGATGCTTAGTACAGTGCTCTGCACACAGTAAGTGCTCAATAAATACGATTGAATGAATGAATGAATCCCTGATCCACCCAGAACAGTCATATTAAGCTTGAATCCTCTGGGTTAAGTCAAGAGGAAATAGTCTCAGCTCCCCGCTCTTACTCTTGGAGCAAGTAGTGGCGTGACCTCTGTTGTAGGTAGAATGCTGAAAAGTTCAAGGAAAGGGCTGAAAGGAAAGCTGAATCAAAGTTAACTGCCCCACCCTAGGTTACACCCCTAAATGGGAAGAAGAGAGCGGGGTTGGGGTGGGGGGGAGAGCTGGAGGTTAGTTTGAGTTCTGCAGAGGCTAGGAGGAGATGTTGGTGACTTTCCCACTCCCCTCTCCCCTTTGAAAAACACTTAACAACACAGAAGACAGTTCTTCAATAAAAGGGCTTTAACACAACCCTGATCTGCCCTGGGACAAGAGGGTTCTCTTTTACTGCTATTATTATTATGACCAATAATAATAACAACAAACCTCTAAAGCACGTTCTTCCCGAACTCAAGACCTTTCACCTTTATGATTGCAGCTTTTGTTCCCAACATATCTGTGTTGTACATGAGACAGTTAGTACTATCCCCATTTTACAGATGGAGAAATTAGGGCACAAAACCTGGAGTCATTCGGTTCTTTTTGCCCAACTCTGATGTCACTAGCTCACCATTGAGAACTGATACAGTTAATGGAGAATATCCTGGACTTGAGGATGAGGATGACAGCTGGGGAAACCCACTTCCAACCCCACTTTTCCCATCTGCAAAGTGGGGGGGACGTTATATCTGTACTCCATCCTGCTTCCAGAGAGTATTCCCCAAATGAATCTTTAAAGTTCTTTAAGATCAGACTATTATTACAAAGAGTCCTTCGGCTGTATCTACTGATCAGTTTGCTGGCAGCTCAACTGTGACTTAGATTGTGGAATATGCATGCACCAGAAGACATCTGATACATTTGGATTAAGTAATAAGTAGCCAGAGGATAAACAGAGACCTACTCTCATCAGGTTAATGGCAGCTCATAAATTGTGATGCATGCCAACCCAACACCACCCCATCTCAACCCTCCCTAGTCTGTCTTTAAAAACCTTCCCTCATTCTTCATAGAATCTTTGGGACACATGCTTGGAGAGAGGTATTTACTACTTATTTGTTCAGAACAATGTGATCTGGAGGCAAATAAAACTCTTCTTTCTGCAGCAATGAAATGGACTGATACAAATGGTCACAACAGATGTAGCTCTCAAAATCTGCCTCTATGCCTGAGTCAGAACTCCTCCCAGCAGTGAGAAAGCAGGATTGGGAGTGGGGAGGATGACTGGGAGAGAGCCTTTTTTCCTCTCTAGAATATCCCGGGATATTTCCATCCGAGCCCCTCAGCCACAGTCAAGGAAAGGGATAGAACAGAGCTGAATTTCCTCATTATTTTCTCAATGAAGTCTGAATAAAGAATGTCCACAGCCCAGAGTCAGTTGCCCGAGAGGGCAAAACCATATACTAAACACTGAGATCACTCATTTGTGGCAGAAGCAACAGTGAGACCTTTTCAAGAATGGGAAGCAGTGTGGCCTAGTGGAAAGCGCATGGGCCTGGGAATCAGAGGACCAATCCCATCTCTGCCACATGTCTGCTCTGCAACCTTGGGCAAGTCATTCTTTTAACTTTGTTTTTTTTGTAAATGGGTTTATGTTAAACACTTACTACAGCGCCAGGCACTGCACTAAGCCCTGGGGTAGATTCAAGATACTCAGTTTGGACACAGCCTGTGCCTCACAGGGGGCTCACAGTCTTTGTCCTCATTTAATAGATAAGGTAACTGAGGCATAGAGAAGTTAAATGACTTGCCCAAGGTCACACAGCAGTTAAACGTCATGGTCAGGATTAGAACACAAGTCCTCTGATTCTCAGGCTTGGGCTCTTTTCAGTATGCCATGCTGCTCCTCTGGGCCTTAACTGCTTAACTTTCTAGACTGTGAGCCCGCTGTTGGGTAGGGACCGTCTCTATATGTCGCCAACTTGTACTTCCCAAGCGCTTAGTGCAGTGCTCCACACACAGTAAGTGCTCAATAAATACGATTGAATGAATGAATGAACGAACTGCTCTGTAAAATGGGAATCAAATCCTCTTCCCTCCAGTTTAGATTGTAGTCCCATGTGGCACAGGGATTGTGTTCAATAGGTTGTGTTGTACGTACCCCAGCACTTAATACAGTGCTTGACACATAGTAAGCTCTTAAAAATGCCATTAACAAAAAAGAGAACAGTTGGATCTAGTCCATAATAACCATCTAGAGGTGGGATGTTGGATTATCGTTGGTGAATCAAGGATTATGTCTCTGGCTCAGAAAACACTGAACAGAAAAAGCGAGAAAAAGCAAACAGCCCAGCTGAACTTGGCCGGGTCTGTCCTTCTGGTTGGAAGGCCAAATTGGCTTCGTCTTCCAGTCCCTTTGCTGGCCTGAGTCTTCCTAACCTAAGCTTTATTAGAAGCCATTGTCTTGTTCTAATGTAAATTACCTCATCCGAACACCATTATGCCTTTCGATCTGGGGCTGCAGCACCCTTGGTACCAGTGGATCAGGGAACATGATGGATCTAGTTTGAAAGGCCCTGGAGTTTGATGAGCTATGAAACGTCTGTGCTAAAGAGACTTTCATTAGCACATGGCATTTAAGATTAAGGTCTTTTAGAAGCAAGGAGTGGGCAGGGGGGGGGAGGAGGTAGAAATGGAATTCTTATTTATGATCCCTCTCCAGTTCCCATCTTGCCCTACAGCTATAGCTGGGAGATGGGAAATGATAGGCGGGAACAGAGGAATATGGGAGCTATAATTATGGCATTGATTAAGTGCTTATTATATGCCAAATTCTGGGGTAAGTACAAGGTTATCAGATTAAACGCAGTCCCTGCCCCACACAGGGCTCAAAGTCTGTTATCCCCATTTTACAGATGAGGAAACTCAGGCCCAAAGAGGTTAAGTGACTTGCCCAAGGTCCCACATTTGGCCAGGGTCAAAATTGGGATAGGACTCAGGTCTCCTGCAATTTAACTCCAAATATTCTCCCCCTACCTCCTACAGGGATAGAGATAAAAGGGGCTGGACCTCCCTACTTCTCAAGATGCCTGGGAACCTTAAGGTGCTCCAGGATAAGGACTTGTGGGTCTGAATCAGGAACAAATCAGTGATCAGGAGGGTGTAGGAAGAAAGAGATTGATAACAGTTGCTTCTTTTCTGGATGAGTCACAAAACTTTGGTCCCGTCAACCATAGCATTCATATAAAAATCCTATTGTGCATTATTCTGTCCAAGTGTAGGTGATTCCTGAACTTCTGAGGCAGGTCCCTTATCTTAGGGAGAGAATCCTGGATTTGATAAAACCCATGATCCAGATTGTCATTGACTCCCTCGTGCAAACTCACATGGGCCTCTTGGCATGTTCGTCCCCCTCTAGACTGTAAGCTCGTTGCGGGCAGGGAAAGTGATATATCTGCGCATCAGGCAGAAACTCCTCACCCTGGGCTTCAAGGCTGTCCATCACCTCGCCCCCTCCTACCTCACCTCCCTTCTCTCCTTCTACTGCCCAGCCCGCACCCTCCGCTCCTCCACCACTAATCTCCTCACTGTACCTCGCTCTCGCCTGTCCCGCCATCGACCCCCGGCCCACGTCATCCCCCGGGCCTGGAATGCCCTCCCTCTGCCCATCCGCCAAGCTAGCTCTCTTCCTCCCTTCAAGGCCCTGCTGAGAGCTCACCTTCTCCAGGAGGCCTTCCCAGACTGAGCCCCTTCTTTCCTCTCCCCCTCGTCCCCCTCTCCATCCCCCCGTCTTACCTCCTTCCCTTCCCCACAGCACCTGTATATATGTATATATGGTTGTACATATTTATTACTCTATTTATTTACTTATTTATTTATTTTACTTGTACATTTCTATCCTACTTATTTTATTTTGTTGGTATGTTTGGTTCTGTTCTCTGTCTCCCCCTTTTAGACTGTGAGCCCACTGTTGGGTAGGGACTGTCTCTATGTGATGCCAATTTGTACTCCCCAAGCGCTTAGTACAGTGCTCTGCACATAGTAAGCGCTCAATAAATACGATTGATTGATTGATTGATTGATTGTTCTTTCCTAAGTACTTGGTACAATGGTCTGCACCAAGTGCTCAATAAATACAATTAATTGATTGATTGATTTTTGTTCCCAGAGGCCTTCCATAATTAAGTCAACTTTTCCTTGACCCCCTTTTCCCCCTGCATTGTCTACGCATTTGTAGCTATACCCTTTGGACACTTGGCATTCATCCCACCCCCAGCCCCACAGTATTTATGTACATATTTGTAATTTATTTATATTAATGTCTGTCTCCCCCAATGGAACGTAAGCTGCCTGTGGGCAGGGGATGTGTCTACCAACTCTATTGTACGGTCTCCCCCAAGCTCTCAGTAAATACAGTGCTCAGCACACAGTAAGTGTTCAATAAATACCACTGATAGACCGAATGATGTTACACAGACTAGGGGAACGTTACTGAAATGCTTCACCTGAGGGAAGTGGCGTCCGTTCCAGCTGCTGACTTGAGAATGAAGGTTTGTGACTGAGGAACAGCAGTGATCCACGAGTGAGCTGTCTCCACGAGGGAAATGCTTGGGGTGCATGTAGGGAGGAGGAGAAGTGTGGCTGTCAGTGTTACCTTGTAGTCACTGCCACAGTTTGTAAACAGATGAGTGCGGGTCGGATGGAATAGCTGGAGATGCAGCAACTCCCTGAGGAGATGAGCCCTAGGGGGAGAAGGTTGAGTGTTTCTAGGGTCATGACCCAACACCGGGGGGGATGCTAAGGACATGATCTGAGTCAGGGAGAGAGATCTTGTGTGTCAAGTTCTGTGACTCAGAAGAATCAGCTTTTACTTCATAGGTTGCTGCTCACCCTTGGTTCCTAAATGAGCGATGAGTCAGAGTACCAAGAAGCTCATGGTTTCACTCACTATTCATGAGGATTCTATCCAGGGTCTCTCTGCCTAAGGAGGGTTTCTGTCCAAATATTCCCTGGGTGGGGGATTCTATTTTTAGTTTACCTCCTGCCCACTGCACCCTCAGACTGCTAGATTCTTCTTTCTGTGAAGGATTGCTCTCTGACATGCCAGATCTGGAAAATGCACTGCATGTGTACTGCCTGCCTTTTCCCTTACCCCTGATGATGGTGTGTCAAGAAGGGTGAATAATGATAATAATAATGATGATAATAATAATAATAATTATTATTATTATAGTATTTATTAAGCACTTACTATGTGCCAAGAGCTATACTAAGCCTCTGGGTAGATAATAATAATAATAATAATAATAATAATAATGGTATTTGTTAAGCCCTTACTATGTGCAAAGCACTGTTCTAAGCCCTGGGGGGATACAAGGTGCTCAGGTCGTCCCACGCAGGGCTCACAGTCTTAATCCCCATTTTACCGATGAGGGAACGGAGGCCCAGAGAAGTGAAGTGACTTGCCCAAAGTCACACAGCTGACAATTGGTGGATTCGGAATTTGAACCCATGACCTCTGACTCCAAATCCCGTGCTCTTTCCACGGAACCACGCTGCTTCTCTAGATGCAAGATAATCACGTTGGACAATGTCCATGTCCCACATGGGTCTCACAGTCTTATATCCCCATTTTACCGATGAGGTAACTGCGGCACCGAGAAGTGAAATGACTTGCCAAAGGTCACATAGCAGGCAATGGTAGAGGCGGGATTAGAATCTAGGTCCTCTGGCTCCCAGGCTCGTGTTCTTTCCACTAGGCCATAATGCCTCTCACTGATTGTTTCCTACCACATGGCCAGTCTGGGTGCATAATGCAAAAGTCAACAAGCTATCTGTTTTTTGGTTCTGCACTTAAACAGGAGAAGAAACCAAGCAAAAGCTGAAGGCTTCAAGAGGAGCCCCTGGAAAACTGAAGGGCTGGGGGCCAAACTGGGACAAAGGGGAAATAATAAAAATGATAACAATAATAATAATAGTGATAATAGAATATTTGTTAAGCACCAACTATGTGCCATGCACTGTATTAAGTGCTGGCGTAGATAAAAGATAATCAGGTCCCTCATGGGACTCACAGTTTAAGTAGGAGGGAGAACAGGTAGTGGGTCCCCATTTTGCAGATGAAGGAACTGAGACACAGAAAAGTCAAGTGACTTGCCTAAGATCACACAGCAGGTATATAGGAGATTAGAATCCAGGTCCTCTGACTCTCAGGCCGATGCTCTTTCCACTAGACCATGCTGCTTCCCCAGCTGAGAAGCCGTATTGCCTAGTGGCTAGAGCATAGGCCTGAGAGTCAGAAGGACCTAGGCTCTCATTCTGGCTCTGCCACTTGTCTGCCATGTGACCTTGAGCAAGTCACTTCACTTCTCTGGGCCTCAGTTACCTTATCTGTAAAATGGTAATTAAAACCGTGAACCCCATGTGGGGACATGGACTGTATCCAGCCTGTTTAGCGTGCATATAATAATAATAATAATGTTGGCATTTATTAAGTGCTTACTATGTGCAAAGCACTGTTCTAAGCGCTGGGGAGGTTACAGTGGGATCAGGTTGTTCTACGTGGGGCTCACAGTCTTAATCCCCATTTTACAGATGAGGTAACTGAGGCACAGAGAAGTTAAGTGACTTCCCAGAGTCGCACAGCTGACAAGTAGCAGAGCCGGGATTTGAACCCATGACCTCTGACTCCAAAGCCCGGGCTCTTTCCACTGCACCACGCTGCTTCTTATCTACCCCATCTACCCCAGCGCTTCGTACAGGGCTTGGCACGTAGTAAAGCATTTAACAAGTACTATTAAAAAAAAAACTGGTTGTCTCTGACTGGTTTCTGTGAATAGGTTCCTGCTCTCATCCTCCCTCACCTCGTCCAGCACCATCTACTCCAGTGATTCTCAGGTGGCCTCGAAGGCATCAGAGTATTTCCTGCCTGCCGAGCTGTCTCACACTCTGCCAGTCACTTTCCTTCTGGGAAGACAAGGTGCCTGGAACTGCTTAGATTTTGGCCTCTCGAGGCTCCGTGAAGCTTTCTTCTTCCTACACCTCTGACCCCTTTCTCCCTTCTTCTCACACCCAGGCTTGCCCCTGCTTACAGGGTCAGGAGATACAGCTGTCAGATATGATTAGGATCAAGTCCTGATTCTCTCTTGCCCTTATATCAGACTCTGCTCCTTGTCAGGCTGGATAACAGGGGGGCCTCTGATTCATCATGCAAGTAGAATTTCTGCCTTTTGCTCAGAAGAGGCCTTGGGATGATGGAGGAGATGAAGAGCCAGCTCGGAGCCACAAGCATTGAGGAGACGTCCAGATCACTTGATTATAGACTCCGTGATCTGAAGAGAACCGTGGCAAGTCATTTAGTCCATCCCTTTGTCTCCCACAAAGATCAGACCTCATTTTTAAAGAAAGAATTTCCACAACTGCCCTCCATAATCCAGTCCAATATCTAATATCTTTCACTGCCAGGAGAGTCTTCCTTTTATCTAACTTAAATCCTTCAGGTTTAAGCCCATTTCCCTTTGTTTTCACTGGAGTCAAAGAACAGCAAACCACTAAAGCAATACTTAATCTCCTCTCAGCTTTCTCTTCTCCAGGTCAGAGCATCCTCACTCCTTTATTTTATGCTTCTGTTGTACATTCTACATTCCCAAGTGCTTAGCTAAGTGCATTGCACCCAGGAGGCATTCAATAAATATCATTACTACTATGACTATTACTAGGCCTCGTTGAATCATAAGCCAATCAAATCAGGCTGAAGTTTCTTGGGTAGAGTATCCCCAGCACGAGTTCCTCTCGGGAAGACCCAAACTCTCAGCTGCTCTTTCAGCTGTTTGCCCAGGAGAGAAGTCTCCTCCCCCATTTTAGGCCTCTTGTGAACAAATCTCTTTAGACCGAATTACAGCAGAGCAGAGCTATGCTCCCCAGTGTCCTTGAGGGAGAAAACGCCAGAGAAGCCATTCAGATCTCTGAATCCCACATCTTTCTTAAGCACCCTATATTCCAGCTGGGGTGGGAGTGGGGAATTGGATCTTGCCTCAGGAGGTAGAGATGCTGCGTCAGTTTGCCTCGGGGCTGAAAAAAGCTTGTCAGATGGAAGGATCCATGGAGATTTAAGAAAAATCAAATAGAAATCTTCATGCCCATTATTCACTCTACCTTTGTCTAGTTAACCTGATTTCCCCCAGTGTCTGAGTCCCTCTCTGGAAGTATGCTAGGTATTTGGGAGGGAACATTAACTGTTTCAGGTATTATACCTTGTATTAGTTTATAGTAATTCAGGTATGTTCAGGTTTATTCAGGTATTAGTTTATACTAAATACTGAATGAATTAGTAGTATTGATTAAAACTTACTGAGAGCAGAGTTTAGTCAGGTATTAGTTTATACTGAATATTGAATGAATTAATAGTATTGATTAAAACTTACCAAGAGCAGAGCACTGAACTAGGCTCTTGGAAGAGCACAATACAATACTGTTGGTGGACAAGATATTAGTTTATACTAAATACTGAATGAATTAGTAGTATTGATTAAAACTTACCGAGAGCAGAGCGCTGAACTAGGCTCTTGGAAGAGTACAATACAATACTGTTGGTGGACATGATCCCTGCCCTCAAGGAGTCTAAAAATCAGAATCACTATTATTATTATGTGTGTGGAGAGGGAAGGAGGAAAATATCAAAAATGGGACAAAGAAATTCTTCTCTGGTGTATTTACTCTGGTGAGTGACTTGCTCTTTGGTCGAGGTAGAAGCCAATCCTTCAAATTAGTTGGTGCCAGAGCTAATTCGGTTAATTGAAACCAAACCAAACTAAGTTTGGCTAGTTCAAAAAGAACACTCCCAGTTCTAGCAGTGATTCTGTCCTTTTTTTTTCCTGATTCCCCAAAACAGCCTTGATTTGAATAACTGGCTGGTTTGGCTAATGGATAATTGCTTTTCCACATAATAGAGTATTCTGTAGAAACAATTCAGTTGTGGCAGTGGTGGCCTCAAAGATCAAATGCATCTACCTCTTACTCTTACTATGAAGAAGACAAATATGCTGCAGGGTAGGCAGACTCCATAAAGAGCTGTATTGGGTGGACTAGACTGGCCTCCTTCCCTGCTTAGATTTCTGTTTTGACATTAACCAGGATGAGGCCATGCCTGCTCCGTGCCCATCTGTGGAGTAAGAGAGGGCAGCCTGGGCTGCTGACTAATTTGGATGAGGCAGCTGTATGGGTCTGAGCTCATATATCCCAAGGAGATTGCCAGCCACCCATTTGCCCGGTGCCAGCCTGTCCACCTGGGCATCAGTCCAAATGTTTGACCACCTATCTTTCCCCTTCTGCCCTGGGCTTCTGCTTATCCAGTTTGTATTTGGTTCAGGACCAAATCTTCAAACCACATTTCTCACCCTGAAAAAATGGTTGGGTGGTCCGTGGGGCAGGGACAGTTTGCACTAGATGACC
Source organism: Tachyglossus aculeatus (assembly GCF_015852505.1). Lineage (NCBI taxonomy): Eukaryota > Metazoa > Chordata > Mammalia > Monotremata > Tachyglossidae > Tachyglossus > Tachyglossus aculeatus. The sequence continues at coordinate 44,944,620 of NC_052076.1, forward strand.
ACTGGCAGCCTTAGGATTGTTTTATTCAGTGGTCCTACTCTGGTGTCACAGAACCAGGGACTTGACTTCTTTCTATAGGTCCCTACTTTTTATGGTATTTTTTAAGTGCTTACTATACCCCACACCCTTTACTAAGTGCTGTAGTAGGTATAAAATAATCAGTTTGGACACAGTAAAGGTCCCACATGGGGCTTTCAGTCTTAATCCCCATTTTACAGGTGAGTTAACTGAGGCACAGAGAAATTAAGTGACCTGCCTGAGGTCACAAGAGCGGACAAGTGGCAGAGCTGGGATTAGAACCCAGGCCACCCAGAACCATCCTTACTGAGACTGTGAGCCCCATGTGGGACAGGGATGTTTCCAATCTGATTATCTTATATCTATCCCAGCACTTAGTACAGTGCTTGGCTCGTAGTAAGCGCTTGACAAATACCGCAATTAATTAACTAAGCCCCAGGCTCCAGATTGTTGTTCTCTGACTCAGTACATTGATGCCAACTGATAAGTGACATGCCAGAGTACCTGACTGAGCAACCAGGCAGATTTGAGTTTCAGCTTCAGCACACCAGATGCACTCGGGGATACTGGTAAGAGAGAACCACTGGGCACGGCTTAATGGAGTGTCCCTGGGTAAGAGGCAAATCTAAGGATCCAAAAGATGTGTGTGTTGGGGTTGAGTGGGCATGGAGTCATGGGTTGGAAGTTCCAACTTTCAGGGGAGAAAGACTGAAAGCTGTGTCTGTGCTGCAGATGGAAATAGGTACAAGTAAAAAATGTCAGGGTGGGCACAGTGGAAAATGGGGTGAAGGGGAATATGATCGGCATGATTCATTCCCTAGAAGCTATCAGTCTGGGGAGGGGGGAGCAGGGTGGAAGACTGGGGCTGGGGGGGAGGGGGTTGCTGGCACTTTTGCTGGGAAGCTGGTAGAGCCAGCTGCAGCCTCCTCAACGCTCTCCCTCCTCCTCCTCCTCCTCCTTCTCTCCTTCCTCCTCCTCACCGCCACCTGCTACTCTGTGCCTGACAGCGACACCGCAGTGTGTCCCAGCCCGGATCATCTGTCTGATTTCTAATCACAGACTGTTGGAGGCTTGCAGCGAAATCTTGAACGAACATTGCAGCTATTCGGCTCCTACTGGCGCCATGGCTCAGCCTGCCCTCCCCAATCCAAATCTGCTAAACCGTCTTAATCTAATGATCCCTTTATTAGTTATTTACCCAGTTGGGTTATTGCCTCGGTGGAATAATTACATGAGGCAGCAGAGTAGGGAACAGATTACTGAGCAGCCTCCATGGCCACAGTAACCTTTATTATTACCTATTATTGATGTACTCAGTGTCTCGCTGTAATTAGCACACAGATCAGGCACATTCTTGCCTATAGACTTAGCAGTCGAACTGCTGAAGACTTTCTGTCCTTGCATGAGCCTCTTGGCTTCTTAGGATCTTGTTCCTTGAAGTTGCTGAGGAAGCTGACTCTCTGGGTGTTTCATTCAATCCATCAATTGCATTTATTGAGCTGAGAGCACTGGATTAAGCGCTTGGGAGAGAACAATATAAAAGAGTTGGTAGAAACGTTCTCTGCCCATAAACAATATAAAAGAGTTGGTAGAAATGTTCTCTGCCCACAATGAGCTTACAGTCTGAGGTGGATGGATATGTACATAAAAGGATGGTATTTGTTAGGAGCTTATTATGTGCCAGGCACTGTACTAAGCACTGGGGTGGATACAAGCAAATCGAGTTGGGCACAGTCCCTGTCCCATGCAGGGCTCACAGTCTCAATCCCTATCAGCGCTTAGAACAGTGCTTGGCTCAGAGTAAGCGCTTAACAAATGCCATTATTATTTTACCAGATGAGGTAATGAGGTACAGAGAAGTGAAGTGACTTGTTCAAGGTCACACAGCAGACAGGTGGCAGAGCCAGGAATAGAATCCATGACCTTCCACTCCCAGACCCTTGCTCTGTTCACTACGCCATACATGAGTGCTGTGGTGATGAGGGAAGGGTGAATAAAAAGTGCAAATCCAAGTGCAAAATTGACATAGAAGGATATAGGAGAAGAGGAAATGAAGGCTTAGTTGGGGAAGGCCTCTTGAGGGAGATGTGCTCTTAATAAGGCTCTAAAGGTGGGGAGAGTAATCGTCTGTCAGATATGAAGAGGAAGGGCGCTCCAGGCCAGAGGTAGAATAAGGGTGAGGAGTCAGTGGTGAGGTAGATGAGATTGAGATACTGCTGAGTAGTTCGGTATTAGAGGAGTAAAGTATGAGAGCTGGGGCAGACTGCCGAGGGAAGTGAGTTGGGGGAAAAAATGATCGACTGTCTTAGAGACAGTGCCTCAGTTTCATCCGTGAAATAGGGATGAAATACCTGTTCTCCCATGGCTTTAGACTAGGAGCCCCATGTGGGACAAGGGCCCCGATTAGGTTATCTTGTATCTACCCCAGAGCTTACCACATAGTAATTGCCTGGTCTGGAATGCCCTCCCTCCACACATCCACCAAGCTAACTCTCTTCCTCCCTTCAAAGCCCTAATGAGAGCTCACCTCCTCCAAGAGGCCTTCCCAGACTGAGCCCCCTTTTTCCTCTCTTCCTCCCCATCCCTCCCACCCTACCTCCTTCCCCTCCCCACAGCACCTGTAGATATGTTCGTACAGATCTATTACTCTATTTATTTTACTTGTACATATTTACTATTCTATTTATTTTGTTAATGATGTGCATTTAGCTTTAATGCTATTTGTTCTGACAACTTGACACCTGTCCACATGTTTTATTTTGTTGTCTGTCTCCCCCTTCTAGATTGTGAGCCTGTTGTTGGATAGGGACCGTCTCTATATGTTGCCAACTTGTACTTCCCAAGCGCTTAGTACAGTGCTCTGCACACAGTAAGTGCTCAATAAATTCGATTGAATGAATGAATGAAATACTATTGTTATTATTATCATTATTAATCAATCAATCATATTTATTGAACACTGTGTGCAGATCACTAAGTACAAAGTGCTTGGAAGAGTATAATATAATAACAGAGTTGGTAGACACATTCCCTGCCCACAACAAGCTTACAGTCTAGAAGACTGTGTTGTTATTATTATTATTATTATATTATTTTGGGAATTCTCTGACAGGGACAGCTTGGTGAGTGCTGCCTGGGGGACTGTTCACCAAACACCTAAGACCAAAAGTCAGACTGTTCAAAGGAACGGGTCTGGCAGAGCCTAGTGGGTGGGAATACACTGGTGGTGGCTCAGAGATCCTATATATTTACTCAGTTCTCCTCTTGGGCCATCTCTAGCCAATTGTTCAGAGAAAGTGGGAAGAGTTAATATCCCTGAAAAAAAGAGTCCCCAGTAAGCAGAGACATAGTTGCCCTTTTAGCCCCAATATTTTCTCTTCCCGAAGAAGGAAGTTGGCCTGATCTGGGATGTGAGAGAGAAGAATCCTTTGACTTTCCTTTCTTTTCCTTTGCCTCAATTTTCTCCTCTTTCTCTTATTCTTTCCTCTTATCTGTACCCTTGGTCCTGCTGGACAGTGCCCTGGGAGAATAGCAACCAGAATGAAAGCCCTATTCATCCATGAAGCATCTTCTCATGCAATTTGAGTATCTCCCCTTCCATTGCTCAGGCTTACCTCTTCCACCTTCCTCTTACTTTCACCTCCCACTTGTGTATTGTAGCCAAGGATGGGGATAGAGTGAGGAAGGAGGAATATCCCCCTATCCAAGCCTCCTTGGCTTCCAGTATGTCTGGGTCTAAGGGTGTTGGGGCGGAGAGGCTGATTTTGGAGGCTGAGTGGAGAGGGTGGAATTGAATGTTTTTATTTACTGATATTTTCCTTTTGGCTCTCAAACTACCTTCGATTTGCTTTTTAATGTTAGATAATTCAGTTAGCTTTTCAGGAGCCTTAGCCTTCCTGCCTGTGAAGTGGGATTACTGTAAATTATTCCCAGACTTTGGAATTAAAGCCTCAAATACACAAATCGGCATTTGGCCCAGCAGAATTCAGAGGTATTTTTTTTTCTGATGTGGAAAATTTTTCTTTGGTTCTTTTTCTTTCCCTTTCCCTTTCCCATAGTGCCCAGACCCACTTACTCAACAGTCTTCTCCCTGGAAGTGGGGTGGGAGGGGGAAGTTTCTACTCTTCAGATGTTTAGGAAGCCCTTTTCTCTCATCTTTTGGCTGCCTGCAGGGAAGCAGATGAACATCTTAGTGTGGTGCTCTGCACCCAGTTAAGTGTTCAATAAATCTATTCAGTAATTGATTGATTGGCAATATTTTCCCTGCAAAACCCTTCCCAGGTTTCTGCTTCCCACCCAGAGGAAGAGATTAGACACCTTGCAGCCTCGTGGCACCTGCCCTAAGTGGAGGCCAGGGAAATCTTGCAGGGAAAAGAGACAAAGAAGCTTCTTCTTTGCAGCAGTCATCAAGATAGGGGCCTGAGGGTGGTCCCAGTCCACGAAATAAAAGATGTGACTGGAGAGTCAACTCCCTGGGACTGCAAGTCTTAGATCTAACAGTTCTTCCTACTGTGTCAGTTGAGAGAAAGGTGAGGAATCTCTGCTCATTCTGTTCCAGTGTGGCCATTCTCTTTTTTTCAGTCTATAAATGGTACTTCTTGTGTATTTATTAAGAGCAAAGTACTGTACTAAGCACTTGGGAGGGTACAACAGACACACTTCACTTGTCCTCAGGGAGCTTACCATTTGAGGAGACAGGCCTTACAAATAGTGGGAACAGGAGGAAGATCAAGGATATAACCAGAGGTAGTGAAAATATGTCAGGATGAAACATCTGAATATGCAGATAAATGCTTACTGTTGTACTCCCCTAAATGCTTAATACTGTAATGCTCAATAAATACAATTGACTGATTGATTGACTGAGAGTAGGAATTGAATACATAAGTAGTAAAGATGGCAGTTGGGTTGACTTAATTGGGGATGGAAGGCTTCATGGAGGAGATGGGATTTTTAGGAGAGTATTGAAGATGGATTGAATCATGGTCTGGTGGAGTTGGGACAGAATGGAATTCCAAGCCCAGGGAACAGGTGAGAGAGGGGGTGGAGGCCAGAGAGTTGAGAACAAGGTACAATTTTAAGGTCAGTTTGGGAGAATGGAGAGTGTAAGATGGGAAGTAGTAAGTAAAGTGAGTGGATATATAAGGTAGGGAGAACTTGTACAGAGCTTTGAAGCCAACTGGGAGGGGTTTTGGCTTGGCCAAAGGAAGTGGGTAGCTATTCTCTTTGCTCTCTACACCCAACACACTCGACATCCAAAGACAATAAGGGGTGCTGAGATGTGAATTATTATTATTATTAATAATAATATAATATATAATAATAATGGCATGTATTAAGCGCTTACTATGTGCAAGGCACTGTTCTAAGTGCTGGGGAAATTACAAGGTGATCAGGTTGTCCCACGGGGGGCTCACAGTCTTAATACCCATTTTACAGATGAGATAACTGAGGCCCAGAGAAGTGAAGTGACTTGCCCAAAGTCACCCAGCTGACAAGTGGTGGAGGCAGGATTTGAACCCATGCCCTCTGACTCCAAAGCCCGTGCTCTTTCCGCTGAGCCACGCTGCTTCTCATAAGCAGCTTCTCAAGGCTCTGCTAATCTTAGGCACCTCCGAAAATGGAGTCCCTGTCTAATTCCTTACTATGCGCTCTTTCCTGGTAGTTAGTACAGTGCTTTGCAAACAATAGACACTTAATAAATATTGCTGCTGCTACTACTACTACGATTACTTCTATTATTACTGATTCTACAAGGCCAAGCCCCAGTCTCTGATTTGTGTCCATGATCAGGGCCCAGGCTCCAGTGGAAATGCAGGAATTTCTGCAGCCCAATCCAGGGGGATATGTATATATGTTTGTACATATTTATTACTCTATTTATTTATTTATTTATTTTACTTGTACATATCTATTCTATTTATTTTATTTTGTTAGTATGTTTGGTTTTGTTCTCTGTCTCCCCCTTTTAGACTGTTAGCCCACTGTTGGGTAGGGACTGTCTCTATGTGTCGCCAACTTGTACTTCCCAAGCGCTTAGTACAGTGCTCTGCACACAGTAAGCGCTCAATAAATACGATTGATGATGATGATGATGATGGTTTGGGCCCCCTTAGCTCAAGTTCTTCTTGTCCTGCAGAAAGGGAGGGTATGGAAGACAGCCAGTCCTCCCAGCAAACCTAGGCCCAGGGATGTTTTCCCAGTCAGGACAGGATAAAATCTGTAGTGTGAGAAATTCAATTTTCAAGTCCCCAAGAGGCTGCTGCCAACACTGGTGCTTTCAAACCCTCTCAACAGGGCCTGACGGTACGGCGCAGGAGGTGGTGGTTTAATTTGGTTCCGGAGGCAGCTGCCTGCTAGAATTTCACTTCTCCTGGATCAAACAGTAGGGAAAGAGCCTTACTGATGCCATGTCATCCTTGAACAGGGGATTGCCAGGCCTGAAAACAGGAGCAGACACCTGAATAACAACTGTGGTATTTGTTAAGCACTTACTATGTGCTGTGTGCTCTGGTAGATTCAATATAATCAGATCAGGCCCACATGTGGTTCACAGTCTAAGGGGGAGGGAGACAGACATTTAATCTCCATTTCACAGATGAGGAATTTGAGGCACTGAGAAATGAAGTGACTTGTCCAAGTTCACCCAGCCAGGATTAGCGCTCAGATCTCCTGACTACAGTCCTGTGCTCTTTCCCCAAGGCCATGCTGCTTTTCTCATTGCTGTCCATTGCCCAGTTGGGATGCTGCCCTTTCCCAGCAAATTGGAGAGGGGTGAGGGATAAGGGTGGAGTTGAAGAAGGGAGTTTAGGGCAGGGGCTGCAGGGACATGAGTGGCAGTGTGATTGGGGCACAGCAGTCACTCTGTGACAGGGTGGTGAAATGTGCCAGGTGCCACCCTAGGGCTTGGTTTTGTTGGCTTCTCCATAAATCCACCACTGGCTGAAGATCAGTAAGCTCAAGCAATTTTAGTTCATAGGGCATAGTGGATAGAATATGAGCCTGGGGATCAGAAGGGCATGGGTTCTAATTCCGACTATGCCACCTGTCTGCTGTGTGACCTTGGGCAAGTCACTTCACTTCTCTGGGCCTCAGTTACTTCATCTGTAAAATGGGGATTGAGATCGTGAACCCCACGTGGGACAGGGACTGTGTCCAACCTGATCTGCTCCTATCCACCCCAGCACGCAGTAATAATAATAGCAAGAATAATAATAACAGTGGCACTAAGCACTAAGGTAGAGACAAGATTGACAATTGACTGAGAAGATAATCAGGTTGGAGACAATCCTGCTCCACTCGTGGCTCACCAAGTGGGAGGTAGAACAAGTATTGATTCCCCATTTTGCACATGAGAAAACTGAGGCACAGAGAATAGTAATGATAACATCTGTTAAGTGCTTATTATGTGCCAATCAATCAATTGTATTTTTTGAGCACTTACTGTATGCAGAGCGCTGTACTAAGCACTTGGGGGATTACAGTATGATAATAAACAGACACATTCCCTGCCCACAACAGTCTAGAAGAGGAGCCAGACATTAATATAAATAAATTGCAAATATATACATACATACAGTGCCAAACAGTGCACTGAGCACTGGGGTTGATACAAGATAATCTGATCAGAGGCAGTCCTTATAACATAGTCTTAAGGGGAGGGAGAAGTGACTTGCCCAAGGTCGCACAGCTGGCAGGCTAGGGGCAGAACCAACATTAGAACCTAAGTCCTTTGATTTCCAGTCCTGTGCTCTTTCCACCAGGCCACGCAGCTTCTAACATATGCTAGAGAAGCAGCGTGGCTCAGTAGAAAGAGCCCGGGCTTTGGAGTCAGGGGTCATGGGTTCAAATCCTGGCTCCGCCAATTGTCAGCTGTATGACTTTGGGCAAGTCACTTAACTTCTCTATGCCTCAGTTACCTCATCTGTAAAATGGGGATTAAGACTATGAGCCCCCCGTGGGACAACCTGATCACCTTGTAACCCCCCCAGCGCTTAGAACAGTGCTTGGCACATAGTAAGTGCTTAATAAATGCCCTTATTATTATTATTGTTACAGCTGCTGATAGCAAAATTATAGAGGGATCAATTAATAAGTAGAGAAGACTTAAATAATCAAAATTAAGAATCTGCCTAAGTGCTAAGGTGCATAAGCATAACTTCTCAGGTTGACTTAGAATATGACCTGGAAGGTGGAGCTTAATCAGGGAATGCTTCCTGGTGGAGTGGGTTTTCAGGAAGTTGTTTAAGATGGGAAGAGCTGTCAATCAAGTAGAGGTGGAGAGGTCAAGGAAATGATGGTTTCTCACCTCCCAGTCTGTAATTTGGATCCAGGTTGGTGGAGACCTAACATTTTTCAGCTTTAAAGGCTGCTCAGTGTCCTGAAATCAGTCAGGGACCTTCTCTCGGTGACTTCATACTGCAAACCCTCCTCTCACCATTTTCCCAGGATGTTGCCTGGACCAGGATGACCCTCAAAGAGTCCCAGGATAGGGTAATTCCCTACCCTTGGTACACCAACACCTGAATGTGGCTCTTTGGGGAACAAGCAGGCACGATTGGTACAAGGGCTCGCCCTTCAGCACCATTTACAGCTTTGCAGAAGGAACTTGCTTAAGTGGTAGATTCTTCCGTTTCCCTGCAGGATTAATCGCCTTCCAGCTCTGATCTAATCCAATCTTATTTGTAAGGGGAAATTGGCTAGGTCCTCTTCCTGCTGCTCTCTCTGCCTCTTCTGTCGGCCGTATTGTACCAAAATTTTGCAGATAGAAGGGGGCTGTGTCTATGCACATACATTAGGTAGATCGTTAAGTGGATCTACACTTAACACTTTGGCCTCATTAACCTTGGTATTTTAAATGAGTGGAGTATTTGGGACCTGATGTAACCAAATGATTAGTCCAAATGCAATTTTCCAGTCACATTTATGGACAAGTCACCCATTCAGAGGTAGATTCTTCCCCCCAACCCGGCGCATGCCCACCAAGCCTGCACAGTTCCTTCATTTTCAAATTTTACCTCCCATTTAATAAGCAGAGGAAAAGGGGGCGGGGGGGGAAGTAATTGACTATTTACTGCCATGATGGAGTTGAAAAGGATGGAATTAGGGCTTCTTGTCCCTCAGTCCTGTACACACACACCCCCAACTCCTAGAACAGAGCACAGTGCCAAACGCGATCAAACCAACAGTTTCCTTCTTACCTGTCTCTCTCTCTCTCACATTAATTTCTGCAAACATAACAGGTGCATAGCAAGGTCTGCTTCCCCCGGAACTGTGGGGAAAGGTGTTTTTCCCTCCAGGCATTAAGGAAACCAGTGTATGGCATTCCTAGTGTTCTCGTTGATGTGCTTTCCATAGGGGCAAAGGGCTTTGCTCTGGAGAGGCCAGATGGCTCAGTGGAGAAGCAGCAGTTAATCTGTTAGTTTGGCTGCTTCTCCACTGTGCCACCTGGCCTCTCCAAAGCAGAGCTGATGAAATTCCAGTGATTCGTTTCCCTTCCTCTGTTCACTGTGTCCCCAGAGGCATAGACCATTGCTCACAGAACATGTTATGACCATACAGAATGGGATCTTTGACCACACCAGGGCTGGGGAGTGGGCCATGCTGTTGTCAAACCGATTGGTCTGCTCGGTGGGTTTTCCCTCCAGAAAATGTCCTTGAATGGTCAGCTTCCTCGTCGGTGTTTGGGTGGGAGGGAAGAGCTTGGGGGCAGAATGATCTCCAATTATGTTGATCCCAGAGGCCTGATTTAGGAGCTCCAAATAAGTGTCTGGTAGCAGCAGAGACAGGGTGGTTATTTATGAAACCTTTCGTCCATCTAACTTTCCTTGGTCCAGGTGTTTGCTCTCCTGCTTTGGCTGTGTAGAGAACGTAATGTGTTTTCACTTCCTCCAGTAGGAAAGGGGGCGGGGGCATTCTTAAAGAAATAAAACATTGCCAGGGATTGGAGGTAGCAAAGAAAAGGAAATGGAGTATCCTAGGTTTTGGAAAACCTCCTTCAAGCAGAATGGGCAAATTTTCAGAATGGCAGATCTCAGGCTTTAAGGTTGATGGAGAAGGGAGGTAAGAGAGCGTAGCTTTAGGGAGTGAATATAATGTATCTGTGCCCTTCTGACACATTATTCACCCCAACCTCAGTCCCACAGCACTTATGTATAGATCTATAAATTATTTATATTAATATCTGTCTCCCCCTCTTGACTGTAGGGTTGCTGTGGGCAGAGAACAAGTCTATCAACTTTGTTGTTCTGTACTCTCCCAAGAGCTCAGTACAGTGCTTGACACACAGTAGGCGCTCAATAAACACGATTGATTGATTGAGTATAAAAGAGTGGGAAAATACTTTTCTACTCAGCCATCCCCCAATCTCTGTCTCCTGCTAGAGCTTTCCTCACCATGCCTCTTTTCCATGACTCGCTTTCTCCTTGGCAGCTGTTGCTGCTGGAATATTATGTAACTATGGTACAGGCACACCTGAAATAACTAAATGTAGTTCTGGTCCCTGCATCTTGGGAAGGACACAGTAGAGTGGAGATGGATCAGAGATGGAAGATCACCAGAGGAAATGGAGAAGCTTCTATCTGAGGATAGATTGCAGAGTGGCCTAGGGGGAAGAACATGGGCTGGGAGTTGGAGGTCCTGAGTTCCAATCCTGGCTCTACCACTTACCTGCTGGGTGACCTCAGGCAAGTTACTTAACTTCTCTGTTTCTCAGTTCCCTCTTCTGCAAAATGGGTATTCAATACTTGTTCTCCCTCCTACTTAGTCTTTAGTGAGCCCCACGCTTAGTACAGTGCTCTGCACACAGTAAGCGCTCAATGAATACGATTGATTGACTGATTGATTGTGGGACCTGATTATGTTGTGTCTACCCCAACACTTAGTACAGGGCATGGCCCGTAGGAAGCACTTGACAAAACCATCATTACTATTATTATTATTGTTACTATTATTATTATTATTATTATTATTAACACTCAACAGCCTGGTAAGAGGAAGGCTGTGAGAGGGTGAAGTGTGAGGACAGAGTATACCTAGACTGGTTGATCACCAGATTGGACAAGGAGGCACCACTGAAGCTTAAAAGAGGTTGGTTCAAAATAAACACAGGGAGACATTTCTCCCCACAGCAGGTGTAAGCATTACCACAGCCGTACAGGCCTAAAATAAAAGTAGGTGCCTACTGTTGATTCCAGTTACGGGAGGGAAAGCTAGGGATGTTAAATGGCTTCTAGACTGTGAGCCCACTGTTGGGTAGGGACTGTCTCTATATGTTGCCAGCTTGTACTTCCCACGCGCTTAGTACAGTGCTCTGCACACAGTAAGTGCTCAATAAATACGATTGATTGATTGATTTAATAGTGTAGTGGATAGAGCATGGGCCCAGGAGTTGAAGGTCACGGGTTCTGATCCCAGCTCCATCCCAGCCGTTGCCAGAAGCAGAATTCTTAGCTGGATGGATTATTGGTCTGGACCAGTGGTGCTGTTCCTAGTGTTCTAATGTGGAGCATCATGGAAAATGTACAGACCCCTTTTCCTAGAGCTGTAGCCCTCTTAGCTCCATCCTGTAGCCTCTTGAAGTCAGATAATAATCATAATTTTGGCATTTGTTAAGTGCTATGTCACCAGGCACTGTGCTAAGCGCTGGGGTGCATACAGGTGACTTGCCCAGTGCACAAATGGTGGAGCCAGGGTTCTAAGGCAGGATTAGAACCCATGGTCTTCTCACTCCCAGTCCCGTGCTGTATCCACTGAGCTATGCAGTTGATGTGGCCACTAGGACTGCCGTCAGCAGGGGCCTCTGTAGGGGCTCCAGGCCAGATAGGCCGAGAGCCCAGCAGTCCCCAAGGCAAATGCCCAAATTCCCAGTGGGGAAGCAGCTCCTCTTCTGAGCCGTCTGACCCTTGCAGAGCTGGTGTCTGAATGGAAAAGGCTTTAAGGTCCTCTGGAAAGGTCATCCTCCTCCTCCTCCTCATCAGTCGTATTTATTGAGCGCTTACTATGTGCAGAGCACTGTACTAAGCGCTTGGGAAGTACAAATTGGCAACATACAGAGAAAGTCCCTGCCCAACAGTGGGCTCACAGTCTAAAAGGGGGAGACAGAGAACAAAACCAAACATACTAACAAAATAAAATAAATAGAATAGATATGTACAAGTAAAATAAATAAATAGAGTAATAAATATGTACAAACATATATACATATATACAGGTGCTGTGGGGAAGGGAAGGAGGTAAGATGGGGGGGATGGAGAGGGGGACGAGGGGGAGAGCAAGGAAGGGGCTCAGTCTGGGAAGGCCTCCTGGAGGAGGTGAGCTCTCAGTAGGGCCTTGAAGGGAGGAAGAGAGCTAGCTTGGCTCAGGAAAACAAGGAAAGGCGGGCGAATCCCACATGCTGTAAAGTCTCCTTGTCATCAGAAAAGAAATAGCCCTCATGCCGTCCCTCTAGTCATCTCTGCAGGATCCTCTTGAGGGTTAATTCCTGTTGGCATTGTGACCTGCTTTCAGGAGGCAGGTCTGGTGCACAATGACCAGGGATTTCACCCTTGACTCTGTGACCTAGGGTAAACAATCTATCACCTTTTTTATAGTATTTGTTAAGTGTTTACTGTGTGGCTCAGTGAAAAGAGCACAAGCTTTGGAGTCAGAAGCCATGGGTTCAAATCCCGGCTCCGCCAATTAGCTGGGTGACTTTGGGCAAGTCACTTCACTGCTCTGTGCCTCAGTTGCCTCATCCATAAAATGGGGATTGAGACTGTGATCCCCCCCCTGTGGGACAACCTGATCACCGTGTAACCTCCCCAGCGCTTAGAACAGTGCTTTGCACATAGTAAGTGCTTAGTAAATGCCATTATTATCTTCTAGACTGTGAGCCCACTGTTGGGTAGGGACTGTCTCTATATGTTGCCAACTTGTACTTCCCAAGTGCTTAGTACAGTGCTCTGCACACAGTAAGTGCTCAATAAATACGAATGATTGATTGATTGATTGATTGATTGCCAGGCACTGAACTAAGTGCTGGTGCTGGGGTGGATACACGCTAATCAGGTTGGACATAGTCCCTGTCCCACATGAGGCTCACAATCCTAATCCCCATTTTCCAGATGAGGTAACTGAGGCCCAGAGAAGTTAAGTGACTTGCCCAAGATCATACTTCAGATGTCGCATTCTATGATTAAAATGTGGTGTGGTCCCTTCCACTGGGTTGGGGATGGTGCTTGTGTCCGAGGAAGATTTTGCCTGTTGGCAAGAAGCCTGCCTTTGCATGGGTATATAGATGTAAATTAACGTAATCATTTGGATACTTCTGACCAAAAGAATCTCAACACTCAAAACATGTGGATGATGGGGGTCAAAGTGTATCAGGGACCTGAATTATCTGCATAACGTAGGTGTGCCGACACAGCCGCTTCCTAGCTGCAAAATTTCTGTAAAATTATGGCCGGCAGAAGAGCGGTGCGAGCAGCAGCAGGAAGAGCACCCAGCCAATTTCCCTTCGGAAATGAGCTTGGATTAGATCAAATCTGGAAGGAGATTAATCCTGTAAAGAGATTGAAAACGATGAAATATTGTGCAGGGGAAAGGAGACCGGCAGGCTGGCTCAGGAGTGTTCTTACCGTTCCTTTTAGAAAATCATGAGGACCTGCCGAATTTGCCACGTGCCTGCTATGTGACCTTGGGCAAGTTGCTTAAATTCTTTGTGCCTCAATTACCTCATCTGTAAAAGGGGGATTAAGACTTTGAGCCCTGTGTGGGACAGGGACTGTGTCCAGCCCGATTATCTTGTATTCATTCATTCATTCAATCATATTAATTGAGCACTTACTGTGTGTGGAGCACTGTACTAAGCGCTTGGGAAGTACAAGTTGACCCCAGTGCTTCGTACAATGCTTGGCATATAGTAAATGCTTTACAAATACCACAATTATTATTATTACTATTATTATTTGCACTGGTTTGCTCTCATTTACCTGGGACAGCCTCTCTTCCAACTCACCTATCCTTACTTAGGTCTAATAATAATGATGATGATGGTATTTGTTAAGCACTGTTCTAAACTCTGTTTGGGATAGACACAAACTAATCAGGTTGGACAAAGGTGCATGTCCCCCATGGGCTTCACAGTTTAAATCCGCATTTTACAGATGAGGGAACTGAGTCCCAAAGAAGTCAAGTGGCTTATTTGGACACACAGCAGACAAGTGCTGGAATTGGAATTAGAACCCAGATCCTTCTGACTCCCAAACTCATGCTCTATCCACTGGGCCATGATGCTTCTCAGCAAGAAGTCAAGAGAGTCTAGTCAAGAGAGTCTAAGAGAGCCAAACATCCACCCACAGCAAAAGACTCAGCCTTCCCCTCCCAGACTCATGAAACCGAACCCAGAGGTGGCAGAAAACTCATTTTGATTTAGTTTTGGCTCACTGCCCGATTTTCATTAATCCGAAGGCATGATTTTCTTTAATCTAAAAGCCTCATTTTCTTTAGAACCATCCTGATTTTCTTTTTGTTTTCATGGCTGCTCAGAAGACCTCATTAAGGACTAGACAATAAAATGGGGAACTTTTTGACGTGTCAATCTCTAATTTATCTCCAGCTCATGCTGTGTGCTTTGGTTAAGGGAGGAATCCCATCAGTCAGTGAGTGCAGTCCAGGTTCTTGATTCCCTCAAGTTCCTCAAACCACATTTTCTGAAACGTTGCCTTCCTGCATTTCTTTTTTGAATGGTATTTGTTAAGCACTTACTTACGTGCTAGGCACTGTACTAAGCACTGGGGTAGATACAAGCTAATCAGTTCGGACCCAATCCCTATCCCCCATAGGCCTCACAGTCTTAATCCCCATTTTACAGATGAGGTAACTGAGACACAGAAGAGTTAAGTGACTTGCCCATGCGTTATCTTTTATGCCATGCTGCTTCTCAGTTCTTCCTCAGACTCCTTTTCTGGGCCTTTGCTTAAGTTGTTCTGTGTGTTTGAAATAATCATCCTCCCCCTTTACATAGCCCGACATCCCTCCTTTCCTTTAGATCACCGACCAAGGCTACCTTCTCCAGAAAGTCTTCCTTGATTTATCCCACCCCTCCTTGGGCTGGCCCACACAATCCATAATCTTATTCTTCCCCCCAACTCATCCATGTAATTACCATTTGAATGTGTATTTTTCTGGGTGATTTCTGTGAGATTCGTCTCCACTATTTAGCGGTGAACTCCTGGAGGGCAGGAACTGCGTCTACTTTTCTAAGTGGCTAGAGATCTAGTACAGAGCTATATACGCTTAGGGTGAACAGATTTGCTATTTCTGCTGCTGCTGATGACGATGTCTACCTCGGCTAGATTGCCAGTTTTGTTGTGCTGTGGCTCCATTGAGAGGCTTGGATGAGAACTGAAGTGCAGTCTTTCCTACTAGTTCCTAACGACCCTCTTGAGCTACTAAAGTCTCATTCTGTCCCTTTGGGAATCCATCACTCAAACGTGAATCAACCCTCTCATTGACCGAGACTGACACTCACTCTAGCAGCATTCTTCAACTTTTTTTTCCAGAGGACCAATTTACGGCTGCCTCCCCCTCTAGACTGTAAGTTTGTTGTGGGCAGGGAACATGTCTTCCAATTATGTTATATTGCACTCTCCTAAGCGCTCCTGTAGTGCTCTGCACATAGTAAGAACTCAGTAAGTACCCTTGATTGATTGGTGACCACATTCCTCCAGCAAAACTCAAGAGCAACTCAGTATCGTGCAAGAACTCTGAGAGAGGATAGGCAATTTAGTAAGCAGTCAGTAAACATCCTCGATTGATTGGTGACCACATTCCCCCAGTACACCACCCAGGAGCAATCCTGCGTCATGCAAGGACTCTGAAAGAGAGTGTAGACAATTTTCCTTGGATTGGCAAAAGATAGAAGATAGCCTTATTATCAGGAAGGTGTGCTATATTGTGCTAAACTCCTTCCTCTTTGCTCCCTCCCCTCACTCCCACATTCCCAACCCCTCCTACCTCTTTAAATCAATGAGGACTCCTTATGTCAGAAGGCTCAGGAAGGAATTGAGAATCAAGTCACTGAATTTTCCTCCCACCCTCTCTCTCAGCTATGGAGATTGGGATTGTTCCTGTCATACTGGGAAAGAAAAACTGCCAATGGAGAAATACTATTCTAGTGTCTCAATTAATCAGGAATAGTTATTTAGGTCCTATTCAGGACAAGCTGTTCTAAGCGCTTGGGAGAGTACAAGAATAAGATAGTCCTCTGTCTGAAGATCCTTTCTCTGCTGGCTGTAATGTTCAGCAAATAGATGAAGGAAGAAACGTCTCTATTGCCTTCCCTCCATCCCCTTCCAAATATCTGCTTTTCAGTGTTGAGGGGATGGAGGGGGACTGAGGAGGAGGGAGAAGATGATGGCCATCGATTGAAGATTTGCTGACAATAAGCCGAAGAGAAGAAATACTCTGCAAGGCTCTAAAAGTTAAAAAATCATATTGTTTTAAAAATACTTTTAGTTACATAAGTGGTAACATTTTAGGAATATACCTGAATTTTCCCTGACATTCAGTACGGTGTGCTTTTGATATCTTAGTCTGCCTGGAAAAGGAAGCGAGATGAGTCAATTTCATTTTGCCTGTATGGTCAGTTTCCCTTTACTATATCTTGTGTTCTAGCCCTGGGACAAAGTGCTTTTCCTGGAACCTCTTTGGCACAGAAGCTTACACAAACATTCCCAAAACATTACCTGGTGAGGATATCTCCCAAGAGCCCAAGGACCTTCAATTCCCTAAAATCCTGCTTTCAGTGCACTGAAAAATCCTCATCTTCTATTGATCATATTTTCTTCAGCTTTCCATTTGGATTGAGGCTAGTGTATCGTTGCTCTGTACAGTGGCAGAAAGCAAGATGCTAGTTATTTTCTCATCAGGGAAATCTGAGGGAAAGCTGGCAGGCTTTCTGGGTGTGGGTCATCTGTTTCTAACCGTGCCTCATCCGATATTGAACTAAACAGATAATAATAATGATGGTATTTGTTAAACACTTACTGTGTGCCAAGCACTGTTCTAAACGGTGGGGTAGATACAAGGTAATCAGTTTGGACACAGTCCATGTCCCACGTGGGCCTCTCAGTCTTCAGCTGCATTTGACAGATGAGGTAACTAAGGCACAGAGAAGTTAAGTGACTTGCGCAAAGTCATACAGCAGACAAGTGGTGGAGCAGGATTAGAACCCACATCCTGGCTCCCAAACCCTTGATCTTGCCACTAGATCATGCTGCTTCTTGATGACGGGGAGAGTGTACCACTGAGGAGAATAAATGGTTATGGGAAAACACACCTGGCTGTCTAAAAACCCTCTGACTCCTGCAACTCCATCCCCATGAAAAGACAAAACAATGGGGATGGATATTGTTATCTGAGGGGACATCCCCCTGAAGGATATGGGGCAGAGATCTGGTTGTTTTACGTGTTAATAATGATTGTGGTATGTGTTAAACACTTACTACCTGGCATGCGTTGTTTTAGCACCGGGGAAGATACAAGATAATCAGGTCAGGCGCAGTCCCTGTCCCATTTGGGGCTCACAGTCTAAGTAGGAGGGAGAACAGGTATTGAATTCCTATTTTCCAAATGAGGGACCTGAGGCACAGAGAACTTAAGTGACTTGCCCAAGGTTACACAACAGGCCTGTGGCAGAGTTGGAATTAGAACCCAGATCCTCTAACTCCCAGGCCTATGCTCTTTCCACTAGAGCACACTGGTTGGGCAGGGGTAGAGGACTGTGGGTGAAGATAAAAGAAAAGCTGGTTACTGGAAGGAAGGAAAATTGCATTCTAAGGCTCAACTTAAGTCGACATCAGACTTGACCAGATCTGGGGAAGACATACTGCTGGGTTTTAATTCACAAAGGTGGTTGTGCCTCAGAAGGGATCTCATCTGAGGTGCAAGTAAAGAGGTTCTTATAAGTCAGTCAATCAGTCAGTGGAGGGCCCCTTGAATGTGCAGAATACTGTACTGAATGCTTGGGAGAATACACCAGAAGCCAAAGAGCTCCCTGTCCTCAAGGAATTTACAATTTAATGGGGGAGATAGGCAGACATAAATTATTCACAAATAGTGGGAGCAAGAGGAAGAACAGGATATGGCAGATAATTGCAGGAGTTTGTCAGAATTAAAAAGCTGAATAAATAATTGACAATGTAATTGACTATACCTCTACACACAAGTCCTGCAACTTAGTATAAATGCATAAGGGTTAAGGGTGGCTTTTGATTTGTTGGGACATGAAATGTTGGGAATTAGTTGGAGAAGACTTTTTGGAGGAGGTGGTGTTTTAGAAAGGTTTTGAAGATGGGGAAAGCTGTGGTCTGGCAGATTTGAAAGGGGAAGGAGTTCCAGGTAAAGGAAAGCTTAAGCAAGTGCTCAGAGGTGGGAGAGTTGAGAGCGAGGTCCATTTAGAAGGTGAGTTTGGAGGAGCGAAGAGTGGGAGCTGGAGAGAAGTGGGTGAAAAGAGCTTGTACATAAGTTGCAGAAAGGTGGTGTAGGGAGATGTTTGAAGCCAGTGGAAGGGAATTTCTGCCTGTCACTCACCTCGTCATAGTAATGCAGTAATAAACACAATACCTTGGATTCCCATAGCATCTTTTGAAGATCTTAAAGTGTTTTCACATCTAATATCTCGTTTATCCTGAGAGCATCCTCCACTAGATTATAAGCACCTATTGGGCAGGTATCCTGTCTACCAACTCTATTGAACTGTTCTCTCCCAAGAGGTTAGTACAGTGCTCTGCACATAGTAAGCATTTAATGAATTCTATTGATTGATTGATTGATTGAAGTGGGAAGGGGCATACCCTACTCTGTTCATGTTATGGATGAGGAAATTGAGGCCCAGAGAATTTAAGTGCTCTGCACAACATCAAGTCAGGGTGGCCTGCAGGGCTGGAATTTGCTGCTCTTTGGAGGGAAGAAGAGGAGAAGAGGTACATGACACGATGTTCTGTCACAACCTTCCTCTCCCCCCACCAAGATTTCTGGAAATAGAAGAGTCCACAAACTTAGAAGCCTTGCACCAAGCATTCACAGTTAGACTGGTCTGTCTCCATTTGGGGTTTTTGGTTATTACAGAGATCAGGGCCCAGCCAGGGAGAATTAAAAAGAAAAATGTGGAAAAGCAGCATGAGCCAGAGAGAAAATCCAAAGCTATCTATCTGCTCTCCCTGCAAGGTTCATCCATCCTTGTTGACACTGACATTCATAAACAAAGCAGTACAGTGGGCTGATAGGTGGCTTATCCTATCGCAGAATGGTAGCATCTCTATTTCCTGCTTTGGCTCCCCTCTACTGACATGCATCCAATTAAAGGTAAATATAGTCCATGTGTGCCGGGTTGCAAAGGGTTCCACTCAGACAGGCGGCTTGAAAAAACAGCAACAAAACGGCTTGCAAAAACAGCAACAGCCAGAATGCAGAGAGTCCTTTGATTTACTCAGTAGTTGTTTAGGCTACCTTGGTGAGGGTGTTTGCCTGGTCTTCTGGGGATGTGGGGGATGTGGGGAAAGGGAGAGGTTTGGATGGCTTAAACGTAAACATGGAGCACAAGGGTTGAGGGTGGGTGGAGGTGGGGATGAACTAATATTTGAAAATCGACTCTTTCAGATGGTGTCTGAAGTTTTAATGAGGAAAGAGCCCACGTCGTCATGGCAACAGGGATGAGCTCTTTCCCCACAGACACACTGTGGACTGGCTCTGAACAGGGAAGCATTTCTGGCGAATCCGATCTCTCTGCCTTCCCCGGGCTGTTGCTGTGATAGAGAAAGCCCATTGTAGTTAACTGGCAGCCCTGGTTCTTGGGGCTTGGGAGACTGGCTGGAAAATTTAGATTTCCCTCTGGATACTGGTGAGGCGTCCAAATCCGCCAGAGCCTGGGAGTTCAGTAGCTCTGGATGAGTCGGGCTGGGAAGAAAGGAATAGAGAAAGGGAACTGATCTGTTCATTTGGGAAGATCTGGGGCTCCATATCCCATTCACAGATTGTGCAGGCCTATACCTATGTAGACACACACACACAGACACACACTCTCTCCCCTCCCCGTCCCAGCCCCTCCACTTATAACCTCCAGGGCAGGGAGGTTTGGAACATTGTTTCAACTGAGACATTTCTCCGAACTCCTCCAGAAAATCATTCCAGAGCAGGTCTCCATCTGGCTACAGTGAAAAGCGTTTAGCAAATGATTAGTAACTCTGCCAGAATTACTTCTCAAAACCAGGAAGATTCTCTACAAGTCACTACTAAGCCATTTAAGGCTATCTCTGCTGAGTTTGAACTTAGTGGCCCGAATTTCTGAGGCCTGGGCAAGCCTGCTATTTGTAGTAGTGGCTGGGGCCCTGGCAGTGGCCATTTGAACACTGAGCAATGCCTAACTGCTTTTTGAAACAATGTCCCAGAAACCCCTGTCTTTGCTGTAGTAATTGCACCTGTCTTGTAAACTAACCATGGACTAAAGCTGTACTACTAATTAATTTTATTCCCCTACATAGCCTTGTTCCTCTCCCATTAATCATTCAAACATTTTTGGAGCATTTTCTGTATGCAGAGCATTGTACTGAGCACTTGGGAGAGAACAGTACATAAAGAGCCATTGCATCCTAGCTTTCATGCTTCACTCCTCCCAAACCACCCTACTCTTTGTTCCCGATTCTCATGTCTCTCTCTTTCTCTTTTCTTTCTCACCACCGACCTCTTGCTCACACCATTTTTCCTACCTGGAACTCCCTCCCCCTCACATCTGGCAGACCGCTGCTGTCCCCAGCTTCAAAGCCAGTCTGAAATCATATCCCCTCCAGGAGGCCTTCTCTGATTCATCTCTCATCTCCCCATCCTATATCCCTGCTATCACCACTTCAGAATTTCTAAGTTGCCTAAGCGCCCGGGTAACTCCCAGCCTCTGATCCCGTCCCCTACCCACGTAGTTCTCACGTACATATCTTTATGCTCTATCGCTTCCCCTTAGGTATAATGTATTTTAATGACTCTCTCCCCAGCTAGGCTGTAAACTCCCTGAGGTTAGGAATTGTACCTACTAACTTAAGTGAGCTCTCCCAAGTATGCACTCCGTGGTCTGCACAGAGTATATGTTCAAAAAATACTATTGGTTATAGGTAGGGGGAAGAAACTGAGTTTAAAGATATGTACATAAATGCTGGTTGGGGGGAAGGGGGTAGGGTGAATACATAAGTGCTCAGGGAATAATAATAATAATAGTAGTAATAATAATAACTGTGGTATTTGTTAAGCACTTACTATGTGCCAGACACTACCAAGTGCTGGGGTGGATACAAGCAAATCGGGTTGGACACAATCCGTGTCTCACATGGGGCTCACAATCTTAATTCCCATTTTACAGTTGAGGTGACTGAGGCATAGAGAAGTTAAGTGACTTGCCCAAGGTCACACAGCAGAAGCGGGATTAGAACTTGGGACCTTCTGACTCCCAGGATGGTGCTCCATCCACTAGGCCATGCTGCTTCTCTGAGTCCGAGGCGTCATCAGCATAGATGATGTTGTGGGTAGGGAAATAGGGTAGGGAGATGAGAAATTAGACAGGGAAGACCTCCTGGAAGAGAAGCATTTTTAGTAGGGCTTTGAGGATGGGGAGAATAGTGGTCTGCCATATGTAAAGTGGGAAGGAGTTACAGGCAAGGGGAAGGAAAGGTGACTCTAGATTGTAAGCTCATTGTGGACAGGGAATGTGTCTGTAATATTATGTTTTACTCTCCCAAGCAGTTAGTATAGAGCTCAGCTCATAGTAAGCACTCACTAAATATGATTTACTGAGGGAGGTGAGATAGAGGCATGGTGAGTTTGGCATTAGGGGAGCAGGCATCCAGGTTAGGTTATAATGGCAGAGGAGCAATGATAAATAGTAGAAAAGAGAACACTGATAGGAGTTTTTGTTTGATGCAGAGAAGATGGGCAACCACTGAAGGGTTTTGAGGACTGGGGAGACGTGTGCAGAAGATTGACATGAGCGCCCCATTGTTCGGTATTTTCAAGTGCTGTCAGTATTCTCTGGAAGACATTGGAGCAAACCTCCTCATGTTCAGTGGGCAAAATCTCCAATCCAAACCACTCTGTTTGCCATGGGAGAAAAGGTTCTGTGGCCTGGTTGAAATGGGGTCTGCTTTCTGGGGCTTCAGGAGAAAACTAAAATGCCGTGAGGCCATAAGATCTGAACTCAGCTGTTCCCAGGCAACCATATTTACTCCACTCCTCACTGACTCCTTGTGTTGTTTCCTCTTGATTTGCTTTCTCCTCTCTGTTTCTTTCCGTCCAATTTTTAATATAGCAGGAAATAGAAAGGGGATTAGGAGGAGAGGAATAACACTGAAGGTGCGATTTAAAGGGTCAAGTGTTGGACAGATTCAGGAGAGGCCCCAGCCAGCCACTTGGTAAGATAAAAGTGCTTTTTCCAGAGAACGAGGCAGAAGTCGGTTCCCAGGAAAGCCACCTTGTATTTTCCTACCTCAGGGGCCCTAAAAACTTTGTCCCTGGTGCAACGTTAGTGTTAGTTTGAGGTTGTTTTAGGTTCTTTATTCGCTAGGCCCTACTGACTGAGTGCACCCCTGGTGTCAGTCTGCTCAAGGAAAAGGTTCACCCCTGACCTTGCTCTTTTAGAATTTCCAGGCAGCAAGGGAATTCTCAGGCAATTCACTCCTCAGTGAGTCAGCCTGACCCTGTTTTCATTTTTCTAGCATCACCCAGAGTTTGCTAGCATTTTAGACCCCTGTTCAGGTTTGAGACTTAGTTGATGTTTACATCCAGGTTTGGTAAGGAGTGGCGGGAGGCAGGGGGAGGGAAGGAGTGATGGCGGGGAGGGACAGAGATGGTCTGGGTAAGAATGCAGCGGTAGGAACAAGTTCCCATGTCAGCTTCTTTGGATGTCCCTCTCTCTGCCTTCCTCCCAAGGCCTCTAGAGAATAGTGCTGAAGTCAGACTGCTTAGAGGGGAGTGGAAAACCAGGTTTTAAAGGCCTACCCATAGGAGTGTGGTGTAGACTGGAAGGAAGGGATGGAAATTCAATCCTCATGAAACACGAGACTGCAGGATGAGGAAAGAAAGCAAGACCTCCACCACAGACTCTCACTTCAGGCAGTGGAGTACAGGAGCTGGAATGGACACAGTATTTACACAAGCCTACACAATCATTGTGAAGTAGGAACTGTTCTGGATCGTTCCAGATTTGTCCAACAACCCTGGGATTTTGAGTTCAAATTATTTGGGGAATAGCCTCTATTCTTCTCTTAACTTTGGCTATGGAGACCTGACCTGAAGGACTAGTTTTTTTTATGGCATTTGATAGGCACTTACTATGTGCCAGGCACAGTTTATGTACTGGGGTGAATACAAGCAAATCTGGTTGGACACAGTCCCTATCCCACATGGGGCTCACAGTATTCACCAACTGTGTTCGGCACATAGTAAGCGCTTAACAATTACCATTATTATTATAATTATTATTATTTTACAAAGTAACTGAGGAACAGAGAAGTTAAGTGACTTGTCCAAGGTCACACAGCAGGCACTTAGTGGAGCCAGGAGTAGAACTCAGGTCCTTCTGACTGTGCTGTATGGCCTGTGCTCTATCCACCAGGCCATACTGCTTCCTACTTGCATCCTGTGGCTATACCAAAGCAAGGGGAATATTCCCTATTCTCTTCAGGAGTTGACTTGATATCCTTGAGCATCTGGAGGTTTACGGTTCTCTGCCAAGACACTAGGGTAATTTTTTAATCACCTTCTTTGGGGGGGTTAAGCCTTTTCCAGCCTTTTGCCCAGAAACCTGATTTAAGAGACTGAAGCATATAGGTTGAGGTCGAATTCTGGTATCCTTTTACACTGTTCGAGTGGAACCAGGGCACCACATGGTCTTTTGATCTGTGCTGGGCATAGCTGAGATCTCCTTCCTCCGATTCACAGACTTTGCTTCTCCTCGCAGAAAGTGTCATCCATATGGAGATCAACTGTTCAGCAGTGGACTCGCTAATACTACTAATAACAGTAATAGTAGTAGTATTTATGAAACACTTCTCATGTGCTAAGCACTGGGATAGATACATGATAATCAGTTCTCCCAGCCAAAGGGGACGAATGCCTTCACCCTCATTCCTTTGATGCCGGCTCTTTTGTTCCTAGCCAGACTGCATTTCTTAGAGCGTATGCCTGGGAGTCAGAAGGATCTGGGTTTTAATCCCATTCTGCCATTTGTCTGCTGTGTGACCTTGGGCAAGTCACTTCACTTCTCTGCACCTCAGTTACCTCATCTGTAAAATGGGGATTAAGACCGTGAGCCCCTTATGGGACAGGGACTCTGTCCAACCTGATTACCTTGTATCTACCCCAGAGTTTAGAACAGTGCTTGGCACACAGTAAGTGCTTAACAAGTACCATACTTATTATTATTATTATTAGACCTTAGTGTCTGCATTGTACATTAGAAATACTAAGGCCATTCATGGAAAAGAGCTAGGGGTTAAATAGTCTAATCCTCATCATCATCATCACATACACTGTATTTGGGCAAGGGATAGTGATTAAGAGGGAGACAGAATGCAGTGATTTCCGTGAGTGTTATTTCTGGGGGAAAATGTCTTCCCCCTCTTTCCTCTTGCACCTCTTCTCCCCACTGCTCCCCATAAAGACTGTGTGGCTCTTCAATTTCATAAACAACAACCTGATAGAAGGTCAGTCAAGGAAGGGGAGGAGGAGAGAAGCGCAAGAACAGCTTTAGGACCAAGAACATATTCTAAGCACCTTGATTCGCTCTAAGCAGGTATTTCCTGTCGGCCTTGTCTTAATCGGGAACGTGCCTGTTGCCCTCAATAATTCCGTGATACATGACAGATGGCTTGAGTGTCTGGGCTCCCTCTCTCCCTCCCTCTCTCCTTCTCTTGCCTGTGTTTAATTCTACCGCAATCTGAAATAGCCCCACGATGCTGCATTCACCAGGGTGCGTGGAGCCTGGCGCATGCCTGGGCTTCACCTGGGGCCGAGGGAGGGAGTGGGTCAGTTTCCAGTGGTCCTGAGGAAATCGAGTGTCTCCAAAGGAGAGTGCCTGCATCCCTTGCACAGTCTCAGCCCTAAAAATAACACTAGTATTTTTAACCCAAGTTAGCATGGGGGCACCTGGTAAGCAGCAGGTCTGTTGGACAGCCATCGTGTAGATGGGGCTTTTCAGACCAGCATCGGGCAATTGAGGGAGCCCACGCAGGGCTGAAGGCTTTCTGGCCATGTGGGTTTTAGAAAGAGGCTGCATGGGCAGAGACAGCTCTTGAGAGAGAGAGAGAGAGAGAGAGAGAGAGAGAGAGAGAGAGAGAGAGAGAGAGAGAGAGATGGGGGAAGGGAAGAGAGTGGAGAGGTGTGCCTTGGCTCAGCTGCCTGTGGCTCTGTCCCCCACAGCGTAGGGAGGGACCTCCCCTCCAGGATTTCTTTTTGGAATGGTGTGACTCAGTGTGTTACAAAATTGAATTAACATAATGTCTCATCCTCCTCCCCCAGGTTCTGAGAGTCCCCGATGGAGGGCTCAAGATGCCTTCCAAACCCCAGTCCACTGTGTGTGTGTGTTTGTGTGTGCGCACGCAGGCACATATGTGCACCTGTGGAGTGTCTTGTCTGTCTGTCTGTCTTGTCTTTCCCCTCCCTTCACCACACACAGCTTGTGCTAACCACCCACCGACTATCTCCCTTCTAGCCCATGGATGGGTAAGCCACGACAGAGTCTGGTTTCAAGTCTCGGGGCACGTCCTGAGCTAGGAGTATGAGCTGCTTCCCTTGGCCCAGACTGCAGCTGTCATTCCACTGGGTGAAACCATGCCCCAGCCTGGAAAATAAGTTCAGAAAAACCAGCAGCCTCCGCACTGTGTTTACCACCCTTCCCTTCCTTGGGGAGGTTACGCTGGTTGTCAAATGAATAAACAAAGTAGTTTTTTTCTGCTCTCTAGGCATGACACTGGATATTCTCCCTGGACAGCTGGTTTAACCTTCCCAATGAAAGGCTGACATGCTTTCCAGTTATTTACTGAGAAGCCCTAACTCCATTGCCCTTGTGGATGCCCCGTTCCATTCACACAGGGGTAGACTGGCTCCAAAATTAGGAAATAACTTGCCCAAAGCCTCCAGGTGCATTACTGACAGAGCCAGGAGTAATCCACCAGATATTAGCTGCATGTTCTAACCATTGGATAGTGCTTTTCTCTGAGCCCCAGACTGGGCTTGAGCAGAGAAAGAGGTTCCTGGCTGCGTCTCCCAGCCTCCCAAGTACATGCAGCCCAGCCCCAACAGCACAAATGTTTCTGGAAGAGCCAACCCTTTCCTGCCCGCCCCCAGGCTCTCCAAGGAACACAACTGCAGGGAAAGAAGGAGAGATGCTGCGCATTTCAGCTCCTCACAGGGTCTGCTTTCCTTTCGGCTGCACAGAGCCAGCATGGGAGATTTCTGACTGAACCACACTGTGGCAGGACTTAGAGTCCTGCAAGGGAGAGGCAGTTTTAACTGTCACATGGCCCAAGTAGAAGAGCTTTTGATGACTTGGGGGAGACTAAGAGAAAGTACAAGGGAAGGTGAAGTGCCTAAGGCCCGGCAGGCAGCCCCTGCTGCTTGGTTTGCCCACCCTGCTCCACTAAGACCAAGCAATCCTCCCCCACCCACCATTCAGCCCCCGGAAGGAGATTTTCATGGTCTCGGCAGCTCTTTGGAGCTGGGAAGGAAAGAAGGAGTTGGAGGCCTGTAGGCAGGAGCAGGTCTTAGACACCCACCATGCTGTCCCGAGGAATTCTCCCCTCACCCCCATACCCAAGCAGCACAGATGGCACCTGTGGCTGACTACTGGGCACGGAAGGCCTGTGTCCTCCTCCAAGCCGGAGAAAGCAGGTCCCACCAGTCCCCAGAGAACTCATTGCAATTCTACCCTGTGGGGGGGTCCCCCTTTTAGACTGTGAGCCCACTGTTGGGTAGGGACTGTCTCTATATGTTGCCAACTTGTACTTCTAGTACAGTGCTCTGCACACAGTAAGCGCTCAGTAAATACGATTGATTGATTGATTGAGCAGGAGGTGGAGGAACTCCTGTCCTCCTTGCTGGGACTAGGTAATGAGGACGGGGCGTGATGTTGCCTTGCTCTGTGACCTCTGCCACTCACAACTCTGAGATAAGGATAGGGGAAAAGAGAGGAGGAGAGGGGAAGGGACTAGTCCTCCCTCCCCTCCCCTCCTTTCCTTTGCCCTTCCTTCCCTTTCCTTCTCCTCCCCCATTTCCCACTGGCCGCAACAGCTGTTGCTGTGAAGCAGCCATGCATGCAGTTGACATCAACACATTTGCACCCTGCACAGAGTGATGTAATGATATCACATATCACGTGGGGTCCCCGTAAAACCAAATAGTCCTAGGCCCCTAAGGAGGGATTAATCTAGCCCAGCTGCCGCCGCCTGTGTGTTGTTTGGGATTGGCATAGGGGACAAACAGTGCAGTATTCTGCACACAATAAGCACTTAATAAATACCATTTGTTGATTGATCGATTGGGACAAGGCCTTTAAATCTATGAGATTCACAGTGAAGGAAACTACGTTAATGGGGGATGAGCTCTTTGGGCACCAAGTGCGCAAAGTATTTATTTCGTTTGGCTCTTCTGTATGAAAAGGCCCTTAACCCAGGGGTAGAGTACTGACTCCCCATGCACACTCTACATATCCTGAATAGATGTTCACATCTGGGGGTCGGGGGAGATTGTGTCCCTCTGTTGCAGGTTCTGGTGGGCTGGCAACCAGGCCTCAGGAAACCTTTGGAGAAAGAGAGACTAGCTGGCACTTAAGGACGGGTTTTATCGGAGCAATAAACACCTGGTGGGAAAATAACAAGCCCATTGTTAGAGCTTCAAACCCCCTGATTTCCGAAAGCAGCAGTCTAAATTGAGAGGTACTTTCAGCCTTTGCTTATCCACAGCCGCAAAAATAGATTTTACACAGTTCCTTCTGGGTGAGACAGGCAGGCTGTGCTGAATGCAGCCCCGGCGGAAGTTGAGGCGGAGAACCTGGGGAGGGGAGGGAAAAGGAGAGAAGAGGATTCCAGCAGCCTGACAAGAGACTCTTGCGACAGAGGGTAGGTCAGGAGACAAGCTGAGCGTGAAAAGGATTTTGTTTTCCAGTGAGAGTAATGGATGTTAATGGGATGTCAGGGGTTAAGGAGGTTCCTCTTGCTGTATATGTTTGTACGTATTTATTACTCTATTTGTTTTACTTGTACATATCTATTCTATTTATTTTATTTTGTTAATATGTTTTGTTTTGTTCTCTGTCTCCCCCTTCTAGACTGTGAGCCCACTGTTGGGTAGGGACCGTCTCTATATGTTGCCAACTTGGACTTCCCACGTGTTTAGTACAGTGCTCTGCACACAGTAAGTGCTCAATAAATACGATTGATTGATTGGATTGAAAAGTGGCTTACGGGGTGATCCAGAAACAGAGGATTTCTCCTTAGGGAGTTGGAGATGTTCCCTTACCACCTCAGTCAGGAAGGGACCCTAGGTATTTACAGACCAGCCTGACACACTCAACTCCTCTCCCAAACGTTTAGTACAGTGCTCTGCTGACAGTAAGTGCTCAAAAAATACAACTGATTGATTGATAGAGCAAAGGGAGCATACAAGTGACTGTCTCTAAACATTGAACTCAACCTTTAGTTGCTAAGTTAGAAGGCACCGACCTCAGTACTATTTACTTGTACTATTTAATTAGCACTCCCTATATGCCAAGCACGACACAAAACAATCAGATCAGACGTAGTCAGTGCCCCACAGGGGGCTCACAGTCTGAAGGTTGAGAATGAACCGTTATTCAATCCCCATTTTACAGATGAAGAAACTGAAGCGCCTCACTTTGTATGACTTGTATCAAGTCACACAGCAAGCAAGTGGTGGAGCTGGGATTCGAACCCAGGTCTTCTGAGTTGTGGGAGTCGTGTTCATTCCACTAGGCCACACCTTTTCTCCTGCTTCCCTTTGCCATGATTATTATCAGATTTTAGTGAGGTTGTCCATGGGAAGAAGACTTATAAATTCAGTTTGTTTACATGTTTCTCTCCCACGGTGTCGTAAAACGCTGCTGTTGCTATGGGAACTTTACAGCATAAACTTGCTAGGTGTCTGTCTGCAGTAAGGATTAAATCTAGGCTCTTTTTTGTTTCCTTTTGAAAAAATGTTCAGAAACCAGACTTCTGTCACAAGACACTGACCTCGTGGTTCTCCTTAAGATGAGCTCGTGTTCCCAGCCCTTTCTCAGTACTCCTTTACCAAGAGAGTCAGGACAGTAGGAAAGAAAGAAGGCAACACAATAAGGGAAGAGCTAAGGAGAGGAAATAAGAGATTAAGATAGCAGTTGAGATGGCTTGAAGAAGAGATGAAAGAGTCTTCCTCCTCAATAGCTTTGCCTTTAGTGTCTCTCCATATTTTTCTCAACAGTTGATGATCTAATCCTTTTCCATCACACCTGGCCGCTACCTGGATCCCTCCCTCTTCTTTGCACCTGGCAGCCTTGGGAGCTTTTGGTACAGAAGGTGTCACCTAGGGTGGAAATGGAGCAGCTCACAGCCACACAGCTGGGGTAACAAAGGGATATGAAAATGAGGCCAATAGTCTTTTGGTACCTGCCCTTCACAATCTCCCCTCTCCTCTAGTCATTTCTTCCATTTGTTCATTCTCCCAACATCAGTGTTTACTGAGCTGCTACTAGGCATTGTGTAGGGTTACAAAGGAGAAAATGAGACATGGTTCCTGTCCTCCAGAACCTCACAGTCCGCTAGAAAAACAGGGTAAATGAGACGCATAGCGTACAAGAAGACAAACATCACAGTTGTAAAGGCAGAGAACTGTCAGTGGCAGCCATAGCGCCAGGCCGACTGGAGGTCAGCAAAGGGACTGGGCTGCTCAGACCAGTGGAGTTAATCCAGTAAGGTTGCAGGAAATCCTAAATTCTGGATCTGGAGGAACTGTTGTGTTTCTCCTGGAAATCATGCCCAGGGATCTACAGTATCTGTTCCCAAATCTGAGTGGATAAAGCCTGGATGGGACCTGACAGACATTTAGGAGAGTTTACGGTCTTTTCTCAAAGGAGTGTTTCCATGATGAATATTAAAGTCCCTTGGCACCTTCTCATTCATTCACTCATTCAGTCGTATTTATTGAGCGCTTACTGTGTGCAGAGCTCTGTACTAAGCGCCTGGGAAGTACAAGTTGGCACCATATAGAGACAGTCCCTACCCAACAATGGGCTCACAGTCTAGAAGACGGGCTCACAGTCTGGAGTTCATAGACATCTGATTGTCCAGCGGCTCAGTGAATCTCTGGGGCCCTGAAAGTGATGGTTATTTGGACTCGTGGAGTTGATAACCGTGGGAAAGGCCAGAATAGAAGAATGCAGTGAGCTGGCCAGGTAAAGCAGGAAGGAATAAAATGGTGGGAATAATCAATCAATCACTGATATTTATTAACTGGGCAAATGGTATATTAGATTTGAACTTTTTCCTCATAATTAGGTGTGAGACAGGACGGGGCAGATGAGCCCAGCCAACCACGTAGAAGAAAACAGATATGACTGCAGTGGGCAAAACAGTCGTGTTAGAATTAAGTGAATGCATATCGAGGGCTGAGGTAATCAAGGAAGTCTTCCTGGAGGCATTTAGCTTTCCACAATATTGTAAACACTGGGCAAGGCCCAGTTTGGTGAATGGGAAGGGAAGGCCTTTCTACTGATGGGAGCCATCCTGAGGGAAGGCCTGAAGAAAGGAGAAGGGAAAGAAGATGGTATGCTGGGATGAATTGTCTGATCAGCACAGTAGGTGACAAGGATGGGGCGCCAGGAGATGAAGAAAGGGCAGCCCTTGATTGTTGATGATATGTTCAATATTTATTAAGCCCTCACAGTGTGCTGGGTGTTATTACAAAGCACACACAGAACACTGATTGTACCTTCCAGAAGCTGAATTTCCACAATGGTTGCTCTTACAGGAGCCCACTTAACCAGCCAGTAAAGTGAAGAGCAACCTTTGGCTCTGTGAGGCCAGACTGTGGAACGTTTGAATCAGCCGCTGCCATCAGCCAGAAGAGGAAGTCAGGCAAACTCCAGAGGCCCTAAATAATTCACGTTGAGGAGGGCAATCTCTAGTGAGCCAGACAAGGGCAGGGCTGCTATCCAGCTAATCCCGGGGTAGAAAACGTTCTAGGTGAGCCAGTGTTACTGATACCAGGCAGCGACTCAACAGCAGCAATGTCCTGGAGCACGAACCCAACTGGAACGCCTCAGTTCCCTGGGTTTTCAGTGACTATTGGAGAAGAAGGCCGTGTCATGGGTGAAGTTTTGTATCTCTTGGCAGCACAACAAAGTTGACAAGCCTGAGGAAAGGAAGAGTCACCACTCTCGGTAGATATAGGATTTGGACATTTAATGAGGCGCAGATGAATAACATGTGATGGGGAAAACTCGGTTGTAGTTCAGTTGATACAGTTCTCTGATAACAATTCTGTGATCCAGCTGCCATATATCTTTTGCTTTTTCTTCTTTTTCTCAACACTGCCTTGGGTCATTGGGAAACTTGGGCAGAGGCCAAGGTGAGAAAGTTGAGGAAAAAGTGACTTCATGGGAAGTTTTGAGATGTCTAGGACCTCAGAAGCCTTAGGGTAGCATACCCACCTCAGCCCTCCCATGGAGCTCACCTGCAGATTATGATGTCAAAAGAAGAGATAAGCAGATCCCATAACTCTGGTCTTGGCCAATCTAAAGTTCCCATCCTCTTACAAAACCACCTCAGGAAGAGATATAGTAATTATAAGTACTTATTAACACCTCCCATATGAAAAGGACTGGACTAAGCTCTAGATAAAATACAGACTTTTATTAACCATCCAGAAGATTGTGAGCCCCATGTGGTTGGACTGTGTCCAACCTGATGCCTCCTTCTCAAGCCAGGACATTGTGAATGCCAAATTCTGGCCTGGGCAAGGACTACTGACCTCAGTGACATGGTTTGCAAGGTGAGCTTCTGGGATGACTCTGAACAGATCCCAGCATCTCTCCGAGACTCAGTTGCTCTGCTTGGGGGACAGCTTCTTTCGTTCTTTCAGGGGTGTTGTGAGACATAATTAAATGTAAAAACACTAGACCTGCCAGAGGAGACAGGCACTGTGTCATCAGGGTTATCGTTCTACCACAGAACTCTCCCACAGTGGGGTTTGCTAGAGAATCAGGGTTCAGATGAAAAATGATAATAATAATAATAATAATAATGGCATTTATTAAGCACTTACTATGTGCAAAGCACTGTTCTAAGCGCTGGGGAGGTTACAAAGTGATCAGGTTGTCCCACAGGGGGCTCACAGTCTTGATCCCCATTTTACAGATGAGGTAACTGAGGCACAGAGAAGTTAAGTGACTTGCCCAAAGTCACACAGCTGACAATTGGCAGAGCCGGGATTCAAACCCATGACCTCTGACTCCAAAGCCCGTGCTCTTTCCACTGAGCCATGCTGCTTCTCTTTGGAATGATGATTCCAAAGGTGCACTTTGATTTAAAAACCGACATGTGTGAGGATCACCTTTTGCTCTGATTAAAATGGAGAAACAGATTGAGAAGCCGTGGTGCAAGAAGCACCAAAAACGAATCTACAGTACATTTGCTCAGCAAGGATTACTGAGTAGGATCACAGGCAGTGGCAACCGCCCCTTCTCAAAATACCTCTGAGCCCTGTACCAATGGAGGCAAAATAATCCCATACCCCAGAAAAAATGGAACTGCACCCTTTAAAACAGCTTGATTGGATGCTTACTTGAGACAGAGCCTTATCTAAGAGCCAGTGTGGCCTCTTGGAAAAATCCTAGACATTTCATAATCTCCCATGAAGTCATTTTTTCCTCAACTGCTTGCCTTGGCCACAGCCAAAGTTTCCCGATGCCCTAAGGCAGACGAGGTCTCCTGTCTTCGGGCTTACCCTGGTCCTTGGATGGCCAGGGAGCCAGCAACCTCTGTTCCACTGATCCCAGCCGATCATCAGCAGGGAGCCAGGCAGCCCTTTACCCCCATATCTGGGGGTCAGCAGGCAAAGCCTAAAACCTCAGAGTCAGGGAAATGCATGTCTGCCAACATCTGTCCCCGACATCAATGAGACACAGGAAATTCAGAACAAAGACCAACAGCTTCCCCCTCAACCCCAGGAACCTCAGTCTGACTTAGCCATTTATTTATTTATCATTGCTCTGCCTGGGTGTTTGTGTGGGCTTAAAGATAGGAGACATTATAAATCAGAGAAGGGGAAGCTCCTCAGAAACCTGTCATGACAGACTTTCCCGGGAAGCCTTATAGTGTTTTTTGGATGTGAGAAAGAGGTGAAGGCAGAAGACTTGGGTTCAACTCCTGGTTTGTTCACTTGTCGCTGTGCAACTTCAGGCAAGCTATTTACCCTCTCTGAGTTAGTTTCTCCACTCTAAAAAATGGAATTAGCAATACTGAGGCTCTCTGAGATCATTAGGGAGGCCAACTCTAACTCATTGAACAACTTGGAGAGAGCCCTTTGACCATCAAGGGAATTCCCTCAGGGACCAAATTCACCTTGGATAAGCACTTAGTACAATTCTTGGCATAGAATGAACACTCAGTAAATACCAGTAAATTCCATATCAGTAAACTCACCTCTGAAGACCTGGGGGGATTCTTTTCTGAGCAGTGAGGACCCACACCCTCTTTGCCAAGTCGGTTTGCTTGACCCGGGGTCTTCTCAAGAGGCTCCAGTCACGTCTTCAGCTCCAGGCTCAGACAGATGATGACGCTAGGCGAGAGCAGGGGAAAGCTTGGCAGCCACCTCAGAGACTACTTTCCAAAGAAAAGGATGTTCTGGAGAAAAAGGTACTTGGAAAGATGAGATTTACTGGTAATCGTGATTACTTGCCAGAAAATATCATTTGGGCTTTCAACTCTATTAGGCTTTAGAGGAGAGTTTGGCTTGATGTAGTCTGCCTTGTTCTGAGATCACCCAATTGGTGCCAGGTGAGTAGGAAAAAGACATCAAATTTTACACATTTTACTGATGGTGGTAGTCACATGGTAGTCACATGGTGGTAGTCAGCTGGATGAGGGTGGTTTATTTAGCCAAGTGGCTGTAATGAATCAATTAGCTCCTGGAAAGGGCAGAAATTTGCTGAATAATAATAATAATGTTGGTATTTGTTAAGCACTTACTATGTGCCAAGCACTGCTCTGGGCAGGAATTTGCTGAATAATAATAATAATAATAATAATGTTGGTATTTGTTAAGCACTTACTATATGCCAAGCACTGTTCTAAGCGCTGGGGGGATAGAAGGTAATCAAGGTTGTCCCATGTGGGGCTGTCTTAATTTCCATTTTACAGATGAGGAAACTGAGGCATAGAGAAGTGACTTGCCCAAAGTCACACGGCTGACAAGTGGGGAGCCGGGATTAGAACCCATGACCTCTGCCTCTCAAGCCTGTGCTCTTTCCACTGAGCCATGAATGTCTGTAGAGGGTACCGTGATCATTTACCCCAGTTAGCATCCTGGATCTGGTGGGGGGGGGGGTCTCAGATGGCAGCCAACTTGGGAGAGCAGGTGAAGATGGGGAGACGGAGCTACTGCTGTCTGTGCTCTTTTGGGAAAGCCAAATGTCATTTCTCAAGGATTTTCCCCCCTCGGATTTTCTCAGGGGGGAGATCCAGGTGGTGAAACCCTAAACTAAGGGAAAGTCAATGGCTAGAGTGGCTCAGCTGAACTCTTCTTCCCTGATTCTTCTGTTCCAACAACAAAGCCTCTTCACTGAGGGCAGGACTAAAAAATCTCCACTGGCTACCAATCAATCTGCACATCAGGCAGAAACTCCTCACCCTGGGCTTCAAGGCTGTCCATCCCCTCGCCCCCTCCTACCTCACCTCCCTTCTCTCCTTCTCCAGCCCAGCCCGCACCCTCCGCTCCTCCGCTGCTAATCTCCTCACCGTACCTCGTTCTCGCCTGTCCCGCCATCAACCCCCGGCCCACATCATCCCCCGGGTCTGGAATGCCCTCCCTCTGCCCCTCCGCCAAGCTAGCTCTCTTCCTCCCTTCAAGGCCCTATTGAGAGCTCACCTCCTCCAGGAGGCCTTCCCAGACTGAGCCCCTTCCTTCCTCTCCCCCTCGTCCCCCCTCCATCCCCCCCTTCTTACCTCCTTCCCTTCCCCACAGCACCTGTATATATGTATATATGTCTGTACATATTTATTACTCTATTTATTTATTTTACTTGTACATATCTATTCTATTTATTTAATTTTGTTAGTATGTTTGGTTTTGTTCTCTGTCTCCCCCTTTTAGACTGTGAGCCCACTGTTGGGTAGGGACTGTCTCTATATGTTGACAATTTGTACTTCCCAAGCGCTTAGTACAGTGCTCTGCACATAGTAAGTGCTCAATAAATACGATTGATGATGATGATGATGACTAGGAGACGTTTCCTGGGTTTTCACCATCCCCTCTGGAGGCTGCTCGTACTATTTTTTTTCTTGGATCGCTGAATTTCTTTCTGAGTATTTGCTTGATGGTCTTCGGGCCCTGGGTGTGTTTTAAGTATATCCATAGGGATTGACTGAATCAATCCATCCATCAATCAATCAGTCAGTGGCATTGTTAAAAAAATAATAATGTTTATATGTTTGAGAAGCAGCGTGGCTCAGTGGAAAGAGCCCAGGCTTCGGAGTCAGAGGTCATGGGTTCAAATCCTGGCTCTGCCAATTGTCAGCTGTGTGACTTTGGGCAAGTCACTTCACTTCTCTGAGCCTCAGTTACCTCATTTATAAAATGGGGATTAAGACTGTGAGCCCTGTGTGGGACAATCTGATCACCTTGTAATCTCCCCAGTGCTTAGAACAGTGCTTTGCGCATAGTAAGCGCTTAATAAATGCCATTATTATTATTTCCTTCTAGACTGTGAGCCCACTGTTGGGTAGGGACTGTCTCTATATGTTGCCAACTTGTACTTCCCAAGTGCTTCGTACAGTGCTCTGCACACAGTAAGCACTCAATAGATACAATTGATTGATTGATCATATATTATAAATAAATTATTTATTTATAGAGAAGCAGCGTGGCTCAGTGGGAGCTCACCTCCTCCAGGAGGCCTTCCCAGACTGAGCCCCCTCTTTCCTCTCCCCTTCCTCCCCATCCCCCCCGCCTTACCTCCTTCCCCTCCCCACAGCAGCTGTATATACGTTTGTACATATTTATTACTCTATTGTGTATTTGTACATATTTAGTCTATTTATTTTATTTTGTTAATATGTTTTGTTTTGTTGTCTGTCTCCCCCTTCTAGACTGTGAGCCCGCTGTTGGGTAGGGACCGTCTCTATATGTTGCCAACATGTACTTCCCAAGCGCTTAGTACAGTGCTCTGCACACAGTAAGCGCTCAATAAATACGATTGATTGAATGAATGAATGAATGAAAGAGCCCGGGCTTTGCAGTCAGAGGTCATGGGTTCAAATTCCGGCTCCGCCAATTGTCAGCTGTGTGACTTTGGGCAAGTCACTTCACTTCTCTTTGCCTCAGTTACCTCATCTGTAAAACGGGAATTAAGACTGTGAGTCCCCCCCATGGGACAACCTGATCACCTTGTAGCCTCCACAGCGCTTAGAACAGTGCTTTGCACATAGTAAGTGCTTAATAAATGCCATCATTATTATCATTATTATTATTACTAAGCACTTACTTTGTGCAGAACACTGTACTAAGCGCTTGGGAGAGTACAGTACAACCAAATTAACAGCCATGTTCCCTGACCATAACAAGCCTACAGTTTATCAGTGAGTCAATCAGTGGTATTTGAGTGCTTACTTGTGTGTGCAGCACTGTAATAATAATAATTATTATTATTATGGTATTCATTAACTAAGCACTTGGGAGTTTCCCTTTCTGGACTGTAAGTTCACTGTAGCAGGGGATATGTCTATTATATATATTCTAGACTGTGAGCCAGTTGTTGGGTAGGAATTGTCTCTATTTGTTGCCAAATAGTGCTCTGTAGTACAACTTGTACTTCCCAAGCGCTTAGTACAGTGCTCTGCACACAGTAAGCACTCAATAAATACAATTGATGATGATAAGCGCTCAATAAATGCGGTTGAATATTGTATTTGGGCTAGACCTAAAAGGAATACTTAAGAGCCAAACTTAGGTTGGGGATGGTGAGATGCCCAAAGAGAGATCTCTTTGCTCCACTGTGAAAAATGTAATTCATCACTCAATCAATCAAATGTATGCAGAGCATTGCAGTAAGCACTTGGAAAGTACAATACGATACTGTTGCTGCGGTGTGATCCTTGCACATAAAGAACATACAATCTGCAGACTGAGCCCCCCTTTTCCTCCTCCTCCTCCCCATCCCCCCCACCCTACCTCCTTCCCCTCCCCACAGCACCTGTGTATATGTTTGTACAGATTTATTACTCTATTTTACTTGTACATATTTTCTATTTATTTTGTTAATGATGTGCATCTAGCTTTAATTGCATTTCTGATGACTTGACACCTGTCCACATGTTTTGTTTTGTCGTCTGTCTCCCCCTTCTAGACTGTGAGCCTGTTGTTGGGTAAAGACCATCTCTATATGTTGCCAACTTGTACTTCCCTAGCACTTAGTACAGTGCTCTGCACACAGTAAGCGCTCAATAAATACGATTGAATGTATGAATGAATGCAGGGGGACAGGCAATAAAATAAGTTCATGGCCTATCTAGCTGGATGAGAATTAGGAGAGAGGGGATGAACACTGATGGTCTGTACAGATATCTGGCAAGAAGAACCTTGTAACATCCCCTGTATTACTCGGGGCACAGTAATATCTTGTTCTTGCACAGCCCTTTTATTTTTCCAAAGCACTTTCACTCAGTTAACTCATTTTTTATCCCCTCAACATCCGTGGGAGGTGAGGAAAGGTATGTTGTTTTTGTCTTTTGCTTTCGAGTTGTGCCCGATCCTCAGTGACACCATGGACACATCTCCCCCAGAACTCCCCACCTCCATCTGCAGTCGTTCTGGTAGGGCATCCGTAGAGTTTTCTCGGTAAAAATACGCGGTGGTTTACCATTGCCTCCTTCCACACAGTAAACCCGAGTCTCCGCCCTCTACTCTCTCCCATGCCACGGCTGCCCAGCCCAGTTGAGTTTTGACTTGTAGCAGATTGCCTTCCACTCACTAGCCGCTGCCCAAGCTAGGAATGGAATGATAGGCCTCTGCTTGACTCTCCCTCCCGCAGTCTGGACTGGTAGAGTACTGGAAACTCTCCAGGTGCGACCCTGAGAGGTGGAGGAAAGGTATGATCATCCCCACTTTACAGATGAGGAGCAGATAAGAGAAGCAGCATGGCTCAGTGGAAAGAACCCGGGCTTTGGAGTCAGATGTCATGGGTTCGGATCCCGGCTCCGCCACTTGTCTGCTGTGTGACCTTGGGGAAGTCACTTAAATTCTCTGAGCCTGTTACCTCTTCTGTAAAATGGGGATTAAGACTGTGAGCCCCACGTGGGACAACCTGATCACCTGATCATATGTTGCTGACTTGTACTTCCCAAGTGCTTAGTACAGTGCTCTGCACACAGTAAGCGCTCAATAAATACGATTGAATGAGGAAACTGATGTCCAGAGAGGTTAAATGACTTGCCTGTGGTTACGCAGGAAGCTGGGGGCAGAGCTGGGACTAGAATGCAGGTCTCCTAACTCCCAAGCCCAAGCTTTTTTCACTAGAATGTGCTGCCTCCCTAATGTAATGTCACACCTCCCGTTTTACAGACATACTCTATGCTTCCCTGAATCAAGAACCTTGTCTAGTTGGGAGCCCTGGCACCCTCACTTGCTCCAGAGCATCTGTGTTCCCTTACTAGGGAATGTGTCTGTTTGTTGTACTCTCCCAAGCACTTAGTACAGTGCTCTGCACACAGTAAGTGCTCCATAAATACAGTTGAACGAATTGATCAATCAATCAATGAAACTACGGACACCCCTTCTGAGCCCTGGAACTCGGTGTTGAGAGCCATGGCAGAGAGAGGAGGGAGGTAACAGTCCTTCAATCCAAAGTGGACCTCAAATTTTTCTTTCAGCCCTGGAACTTCCCCAGGCTCCTGGGGATTCACAGAACAAGGCTATCAATCAGTCAATCAATCGTATTTATTAAGTGCTTACTGTGTGCAGAGCACTGTACTAAGTGCTTGGGAAGTACAAGCTGGCAACATATAGAGACAGTCCCTACCCATCAGTGGGCTCACAGTCTAGAAGGGGGAGACAGAGAACAAAACCAAACATAGTAACAAAATAAAACAAATAGAATAGATAGGTACAAGTAAAATAAATAAATAAATAGAGTAATAAATATGTACTACTAAGGAGATAAATTGAATTTGCTCTAACACTAAGGCCTTCCCTCCTCCAGTGGCAGAAATGGGATAGAATGAAGCCAGCCACTTCCTCAGTGTTTCAGCTGCAAAGCCAGCTGTGCCAGTGGCAGGGATCCTGTCATTAGAGCTTCACCAATGATTTGGTTGGTGAAAGACAGGTCTTGTTGGGTTTTGTAGTGTGTTAAGGGTAAACAATCTGATTTCAGACTCATCCTATGGGTAGGCTTACTGAGTAGGAAAGGGGAAGCCTTTCAGAGAGGTATTTTTGTATCTGCCACAGATTTTTTAAATTGCATAAATCATTTCCATGGGAAAAAAACTGAATGGTGAACACTAAATATCTCTGGGAAAGTGGAAGCCAAGGGCTTGAACAGTCCTTGCTTCCGAAACAGCAGGTTAGAAATTCCCAGAGCTTTTCAGAGTGCCTTGCTCCTAGAAAAGCTGGAGAGCCACCTTTCAGAGCATCCCGAGGCAAAATAGGCTGGGATACCGATTCAGGGTGAACCGCTCATATTCCTGAAAAGCCAGGACCTGCCTTCTGCTTTTCTTCCTTTGGACTTCTTGCAAGAGAGATGACTTGAACGC
Source organism: Tachyglossus aculeatus (assembly GCF_015852505.1). Lineage (NCBI taxonomy): Eukaryota > Metazoa > Chordata > Mammalia > Monotremata > Tachyglossidae > Tachyglossus > Tachyglossus aculeatus. Next base: position 44,984,672 of record NC_052076.1, read on the forward strand.
AGCATTGCACTGCAGACTTAGCTGTCACCTGTCAGCCCCACCCCCTTGCCTCTCCCCACATCCCCGACCTGTCAGCTGTAGTTAAATCTGAAAAGATCCGCAGAGATTTAAAGAGATCTATTGACTGGGGTGTTAATTTTTTTTTCTCTCTCCCGGGCGTGTAGCCTGACAATCTGTCTGGCTGCCCAGTAATATGGAGGGAACCAGCTCAGCAGAAAAAATCCGAGCCAGTGCCAGCTCTCCTGCAAGAAAACCGGGGCTTGCTATTGTTCAAATCAGGGAGGGATCTCCCTTCTCCATGCTGCCCTCTCCTTCCACCCTGCAAGCCCCAAAGCCTGTTAGCAGTTCTGTGCTTCCTTCCCTCTGGTTCAGCTGCCCCTCACTTTCCCTCATTGCCCCTCTCACTAAGGCCTTCACTTTCCCGACTTCCCACACCCACCTGGGCATCAAGCCAGAGTCCTCCTCTCAGACTCAGCTGCCCCTGCCAGAATTATGCTTATATCAAAGGAGAAGATTAAACTTTATTTCTGCATGCTTGCTTGGGGCCTACAGCCTAGATCCTTTGGGAGATTTATAGACACATTCACGGAAATCGTACCATTTAGTTAACAGTCTGGAACCACAAAAACAGTTTTTGGTTGGGGGGGGGCGGGGGAATCTCTGCACCCGGAGGCTAAAACCAATTCACGGATTTCACTCGTGGGGGTTAGCCAGAAATGAAGCCACTGTAAGATTGTAGGCTTGCTATGAGTGGGATAAGAAGTGGAAACAAAATGATATTCATGGGGAGCCCTTACCCTGTGAATGTCAAATGTCGAATGGGAAATGTCAAAGCAGGGGATATTTGGTCAGGTTTCAATTCCCCCACCATGGAGGGAATCCTCTGGAAAAGAATACTGTAGCTGGGTGGCACAGTTGAGCAGTTTGCAGGAAATGGAGAACTCAGGAAATGGCATTCCTGGTCTCCAGCAGGGGTAACAGGATGGTTGTGGAGACATGGGATATATCCCCTCCTTGACTTCCATACTATTGGTTAAGGAAGAACCTAACTTCCTTCTTTCTCCTTAACATCCCTAATTTCCCCTCAAGTAATCCATGTATTTACCCTGGGTCCTCTAGAACCTATTGATATTTTCAACCTGCACCATTTCCTGTGACAGGGGATTCCACCATTACCTGCTATGTGATGATGTATTTCTGGTGGTCTGCTTTAAACCTCCACTTTCCAGCTTCAGTGGCTGAATAGATTGACTTGTGTTTACTCCTCCAACGAATCCGCAGCCTTGGCTTCTCAGGCAAATATTAGGTAAACTTTGGGCAGGCAACCAAGATTATCCCTCAACCAGCCTTCTCATTGGAATCAAGGATTTTGATGAGGGGATGACAAGAGAAAACTGTTCAGAATAATAATAATAATAACAATAATAATAATAATAATGGTACTTGTTAAGCGCTTTCTATGTGCCAACCACTGTTCTAAGCGCTGTGGAAGATACAAATCAATCAGGTTGGACACAGTCCCTGTCCCACATGGGGCTCACAGTCTCAATCCCCATTTTACAGATGAGGTGACTGAGGCTCAGAGAAGTGAAGTGACTAGCCCAGACAAGTGACAGGGCCGGGATTAAAACCCGTGACCTCCTGACTCCCAAGCCTGTGCTCTATCCACTATGCCAAGGCTCAGCTCTTCAACACTCTCATTTTAAAAGGTTGCGAGACCCTAGAAAGGGCTGCCACAGAGGTTATGGAAACCTAAGCCTAGGACAGGCAGCAGCTGCCTGGGCCCCTTCTGCCAGGAAGCAGGGCGGGGGTGGGAGGAAACAACCATGAAAATAAGCATTTGCCAAGGCCTAAAGGAAGCCAGGCGGCAGAACTAAAGAAAACCAGGCAAAGAGCCTAAAAGAAACGGGAGACTTCGTCCTGTTCCCTTTTGATTTGGTTTTCATGGGAATCTGGACCAGTGGGAAGCAGTGAAGGTGTCTCCATACGCCAGTACTTGTGTTGTCTTAGCTTAGTGTCATGGACGATGGAGATGACTGGGAAAGGAAGGAAGGGAGATTGAGTACAGTGCTCTGCACGCAGTAAGTGCTCAATAAATACAATAGAATGAATGAGAGTGAGGGCAATGCTGATTTTTACAGACAGAATTTGTAGCCAAATGACTAAAAACATTTTTTTTTAAATGGTATTTGTCAAGCACTTACTATGTGCCAGGCATTGTACTAAGCACTGGGGTAGATACAAGCTAATCAGCTTGGACACAGTCCATATCCCTTGTGGGGCTCACAGTCTTAATCCCTATTTTACTGATGAGGTGACTGAGGCCCAGAGAAGTTAAGTGACTTGCCCAAGGTCATACAGCAGACAAGTGGTGGAGCCTGAATGAGAACCCAGGTCCATCTGACTCCCAGGCTTGTGTTCTATCCACTAGACCATACCGCTTCTCAGCCCTCTCTGCTGGGGCACTAGGTGACACCAAATTGTCTTTCCCCAGAGGACCCAAGAACCCAGAGGTGGCATGGCCCATTCAGGAGAATGACAACCCAGGGAAGAAGACACTATCAAAGGGGTTTTCGATTCCACTAGCAGATTTAGCAAACCAACCACAGATAGCAAGACAAAATGTCCAGAAGTGATAGGCCCCCGACTACCACACAAACCAGGGATTTCCCGTCTCAGGAGCAACTTTAGCCTTGGGAAGGGGAGAATGAACAAGGACTTTGTCCAAACTTTAAACTCTACAGACACTATTACTGAAGCTAACCCTGCCCGTCTGAGAATACATCTGGATGCCTTTGTTATATGTGGTCTTCATTTTTCCTGGCACTTTTCTTGGGTTTGTCTGAAGCCACACAGAAGACTCACCATACACATAACTCAGCAGAATAATAATATATAATATAATAATAATATAATAATGGCATTTGTTAAGTGCTTACTATACGCAAAGCACTGTTCTAAGCGCTGGGGAGGATACAAGGTGATCAGGTTGCCCCACGTGGGGCTCACAGTCTTACTCCCCATTTTACAGATGAGGTAACTGAGCTCAGAGAAGTGAAGTGACTTGCCCAAGGTCACACAGCAGACATGTGGCGGAGCTGGTATTCGAACCCATGACCTCTGACTCCAAAGCCCAGGCTCTTTCCACTGAGCCACGCTGCTTCTCCTGGTATAATGGAATGACTAGTATATGTGTTTGTGTGTGCATGCACATGTTGTGTGCATCGAAGGCACTTTACAATGAAAGAAAATTGAACTATTAGCTAGGGAACTGAGGCAAGGTCCAGGAGTATGCAGCTCTATGAATTTAAGACCTCACCAGTCCTAATCAATCAATCAATCAATCAATTATGTTTATTGAACGCTTACTGTGTGCAGAGCACTGTATTAAGCGCTTGGGAAGTACAAGTTGGCAACATATAGAGACGGTCCCTACCCAACAGTGGGCTCACAGTCTAGAAGGGAACAAAACCAAACATATTAACAAAATAAAATAAATAGTAACAAAATAAAATAATCAGTTTGTGTCAAACTCTTATGCAAGTTCTGTCTGGAAAAGAACTATATATTTGATGCTTCATTATATAACTCACCTAGAATAGTGCTACATTACATTTTCTACCTACCTGGCATCCGAGGACTCTCGAAGCCTCTTACAGGTAATCAAGTCTCAGAACGACCTGGGATAATGTTTTTGTTTAGCCAAAGCATTAATTTTCCCCAAATGCATTTTGTGACCTTAAAGTGTTAATGGATGGTATTTTTGGTCATCTCTCTGTTATTGAAAAATGCTAAATGCAAAAACTAAATTAAAGACCCAGGAGGTAGAAAGTATGTATTAGCGGGGGAAATAAGGCAAGGTACAGTAAGAGCCCAGTATATGTATATATAACTTCACTAGGTAACCATAGGGGAGTGGGTATCAAACTGTTATGTAAACATTAAGCCAGTAAATGTTTGATTCCTCAGTATATAGAAAGCGAGGTCGCTTGAATGCTACGATTAGCGGGGATGGGAATGAGAAGTCGACCATTGTCTCTCGAACACAGTTTCCTGAATATTTATTTGGCTTCGGTGTGGCTGAGAGGGCTGGACATTTCCCCGTCAGTTTCTACCATTTCACCAACGGGTTCTTAATCCTCAGGAGCCAGTTTCCAGAAGTGGCTCAGTAAATTAGTTAGGTGGGTAAGTGCTTACTCTGAGCTAAGCACGGTGGTGAAAACAAATAGTTCAGACGCTCTCTGGTCCCTCACGGGGCCTACAACCCAGTTATTATGTTTATTAATTTTAAGTAAGCTAAGCTAAGCTCTCCGCCAAGCTAGCTCTCTTCCTCCCTTCAAGGCCCTACTGAGAGCTCACCTCCTCCAGGAGGCCTTCCCAGACTGAGCCCCTTCCTTCCTCTCCCCCTCGTCCCCCTCTCCACCCCCCCATCTTACCTCCTTCCCTTCCCCACAGCACCTGTATATATGTATATATGTTTGTACATATTTCTTACTCTATTTATTTATTTATTTTACTTGTACATATCTATTCTATTCATTTTATTTTGTTAGTATGTTTGGTTTTATTCTCTGTCTCCCCCTTTTAGACTGTGAGCCCACTGTTGGGTAAGGACTGTCTCTATGTGTTGCCAACTTGTACTTCCCAAGTGCTTAGTACAGTGCTCTGCACACAGTAAGCGCTCAATAAATATGATTGATGATGATGATGATGAAGTAGCTTGACCTAGCGGCAAGAGTCCAGGTCTGGGCATCAGAGGACCTGGGTTCTAATTCCGTCTCCACCACAGGACTGCTGTGTGACCTCGGGTAAGCCACTTAACTCCTCTGTACCTCAACTGTAAAATGGGGGTTCAATACATGTTCTCCCTCCTACTCAGACTGGAAACCCCATAGGGGACAGGGACTGTGTCCAACATGATGAATTTATATTTACCCCAGTGCTTAGAATAATGCTTGACACATAGTAAGTACTTATAGCAAATATCATTAAAAAATCCTCTAATAGTGTCAGTTTTCTAGATCGATTGTGGCCTAGTGGATCGAGCAAGGGCCTGTGAGCCAGAAGGTCATGGGTTCTAATCCCAAATCTGCCATTTGTCTGCTGTGTGACCTTGGGCAAGTCACTTCACTTCTCTGGGCCTCGGTTACCTCATCTGTAAAATAGGGATTGAGACTGTGAGCCCCATGTGGGACAGGAACTGTGTCCAACCCGATTTGCTTTCATCTACCCCAGTGCTTAGTACAGTGCCTGGCACATAGCATTTAACAAATACTATTATTATTATTGTAGTATACAGTTTCCACTGGGAACCTGGGAGACTCACAGGTAGTCCTAGAGGAGGGCAGGAGTGCCCCTGGAAATTATAAACTCAGAGCCTTTCCACCTGAGAAGCAGCGTGGCTCAGTGGAAAGCGCCTGGGCTTTGGAGTCAGAGGTCATGGGTTCGAATGCCGGCTCCGCCACATGTCTGCTGTGTGACCTGGGGCAAGTCACTTCACTTCTCTGACCCTCAGTTACCTCATCTGTAAAATGGGGTTTAAAACTGTGAACCCCATGTGGGACAACCTCATTGCCTTGTATCCCCCCAGTGCTTAGAACAGTGCTTTGCACATAGTAAGCACTTAACAAATGCCATTATTATTATTATTATTTGCCATATAAAAGATGAATCACAATGCAGACTGAAAAAAATGAAAAGAAACGGGAAGGATTGTGACTTGGTGCTTAACAGGGGCTTCAAATTCCATTCAACAAAAGGATCGATTTACTAGATAACTAACAGATCAGTTGATTGCTAAGATTTTTTTTCCCTTGCTTTTGAGCCCAGTTTGAGTTGACCTCACAGAGAAAATACCTCTTTTTATGGTTGCATCACTTGTGTTCCCAGAAGCCCAGCTAATTTATCCTCCTCATGTCCCACCCATTGAAGGAGAGGACCAACTGCCTGCCATCTGCTGTAGACTCGGGGAGGAATATCAGCTCTAGAAGTTGGTTGAGGTAGGAGCTGGAGAGAACCCCGATTATGAGCCAAAAATTTCAACCTACTCACTGTACCTCCATCTCGCCGCCAACCTCTCGCCCACATCCTGCCTCTGGCCCGGCATGCCCTCCCTATTCATATCCGACAGATGATCGCTCTCCCCACTTTCAAAATCTTATTAGAAGCACTGCTCCTCCAAGAGGCCTTCCCTGACTAAACCCTCATTTCCTCGTCTCCTATTCCCTTCTTGTCGCCTTTGAACTTGGATTTTCTCCCTTTATTCACTCCTCCCTCACCCCACAGCACTTGTGTCCATATCCGTAATTTCTTTATTTATATTAATGTCTGACTCCCCCTCTAGACTGTAAGCTCGCTGTGGGCAGGAAATGTGTCTATCGATTCTATTATATTGTACTCTCCCAAGTGCTTAGTACAGTGCTGTGCACACAATAATTGCATCGATTAATTGATTGATTGATTTCAACCTTAAGACAAGGCTGCAGAGCCCAGGTCAATTTCCCAGATTGTTTAGGCCAGTAAACCAGTTTCTCTGGGAGAAGTGAGAGTTGTTTTCCCTGGATACTCAGCTTCATTATACAGAAAATTGTACCGTGGAAAATATCAATCGATTCAAGAAGGGGTTGAAAATATGAATGGGGAAGCAGTCCATTTTGGGTTGTCTTTTAGATGGCATGAGGCGGTTGGATGGCAAGCAGCACCATCCCATGGTTCTGCCAAATACCTTTAGGGGCTACCATCGAAGACGGAATACTGGTCTGGGTGGACTGGTGACCTGATATAGTATGGCTTTGCTCAAGTTCTTCTGTTCTTCTTGGCTATTTCTATGGGTCAGATTCAATGAGTAATTGCTCAATTCTTGCAGTAGGCTAGAAGTGAAGAGAAAAACGAATGTAACCATGCAGGTGGGGCCAGGAGCGGATGTTCACTTCTCCCCTCCACTCTATCCTCTACTGTCCCTCCAAATCCAATATCTGCCCAGGTTAAGGAGGGAGATAACAGCACCTATAGCTTCTGGCAATGCACATTTTTCAGGTGACGCCAGCTGGGCAGAAGCCTTGCACATAGTAAGTGCTTAGTAAATGCCATTGTTATTATTATTATTATTAGAAAGTATCAACTGTCATTTAGGGCATTTCCTAGCATCCTCTCCTGTTCCTTATCCATGCCTCCAACCACACCTAAACCACACACCCTCATAGACTGTAAGCTCACTGTGGGCAGGGAATGTGTCTGTTAATTATTCAAGTGCGTACTACAGTGCTCTGCACACAGTAAGTGCTCAATAAATACGACTGACTGGCTGACGTATTCCAGGAGGTCAGGAGTTGGCAGATCCCTGCCAACTTGCCTGGAAGCCTTTCAAAGGGACTGCGGACCAGCTTTTTTGGTTTGGGGCTCCTGTGTTCTCCTTTGTATAAAAATGGTTTTATTTGTCCATACTTTTGACATAGTATATTGGAAATGTGTGGATAACTGAATAGGTTCCTTAAGGAAAGGGAGAGAGCATAGGTACCGCTCCATGGAGGTAATGGGGGTTATGATATCCTAGATGTTAGAGCTCTACTCCCAGACTTGATCACCCCAGATCTCTGACTTGATCTGATAATTTCCAATCTGAGCTCAAAAGAGACAAAATGGTAGCTTTTTGGCCCATTATCCCTATGAAGCCAGTCATTCCCACTAAAATCCTCTCCCTGTTTTAGCTCCCACACTCAAAATGGAAAGTCAACACCTCTGGGAGAGAGGATTGTTGATTTTAGTGGTCCCCGAGACTGTCTCTTAAAATGGGATCCAACAAACTCACAAGAACTCACATGGGATAATTCTAATGACCACACAAACCCTAGCCTGGAATTTCTGACTCCAACTGTAAGAGACTTGTGTAATCTCTTGGGATTTCCAAAAGGTCCTTTGGATTCCCAAACTCTTTCTTAAGTCTGAGCATATGGAGTTTTCAATGATAGTCATTGGAGAGAAACCAAAAGATCTGATACTGATAACCCATAAGATCAACGAGAGCAAGAAATATTATGGCAACCCCAGCCCACCCCAATATCACTTCCAGTGGATCAGACACCCAGTGTCTCTCGAGGTAGGAGAGTCAGTAATAATCCCTGAATCTCCATCAAAGTCTGGACCATGGATAGAAGGCAGTGGCTTGTCTGAACAGGAAAACTAAGTGGACAGTTGAGACCAGTTATCTGGTTAATTCAGTCCCAAACCCCTGCTTTTGGGGGGCGGGGGGGGGGGGGGGGAAATTGCTGGAATGACGTGGTTTGCATTGGTCAGATCCACCAGGTAATCACTCCTCACCCAGATTCATTACGCATCCATGGTATTGGCTTACAAAGCTTGGGCTGGTCTTGGCCTCTCTTGGGGGAGTTAGGCCAACGGCCAAAGTACAGCCAACCGGAGCGAGGGTAGGCTCTTCGATAAGTTTCTTGGCAGTATGCCCTCCGCATTACTTTCACTAGGCGTCAGCCTGTATTTATTAGGCATCTTCAAAAGCTGTCCACTATCCAAAGACCTCTGGACATGAAGATATTGCAGTTTAATTAAATTCAGTGTCTGAAACCTAATATTCCCTATAGGATAAAAGAGCGAATTTCAAAGGTCCCTACTGAATTTGATGGCAAAAACTGCAAAATGTCTGCCTTGGATAATAATAACAACGATAATAATGATAATGATAACCTGTATATTTGAATATATGTTTGTACATATTTATTACTCTATTTTACTTGTACATATCTATTCTATTTATTTTATTTTGTTAATATGTTTTGTTTTGTTCCCTGTCTCCCCCTTCTAGACTGTGAGCCCACTGTTGGGTAGGGACTGTCTCTATATGTTGCCAACTTGTACTTCCCAAGCGCTTAGTACAGTGCTCTGCACACAGTAAGCGCTCAATAAATACAAATGATTGATTGATTGATAATAATAGAAGCAGCATGGCCTAGTGGCTAGAGTATGGGCCTTGGAGTCAGAAGGACTTGGGTTCTAATCCTGGGTCCTCCTTTTGACTGCTCTATGACCTTAGGTAAGTCACTTCACTTCTCTGTACCTCAGTTACCTCATCTGTAAAATGGGGATTAAGAATAGGAGCTCCTTGTGAGTCATGAAATGTATCCAACCTGATTGGCTTGTATCTCCCCCAGCACTTAGTACAGTGCCGGGCACACAGTAAGCGCTTAACATACACTGTTTTAAAAAATAATATAATAATGGCAACAATAGCAATGGCAATAATAATCATGATATTTATTAAATGCTATGTGCCACTGTATGTGGCACATATATGTATGTGCCACATGTATGCTATGTACAGTGCACATGTACATGTTATGCTATGTATGCTATGTACAGTGCACATGTATGCTATGTGCACTGTACCAAGCTCTGCGTAGGTACAGTGTATGCTGCTTGGACACAGTCCTTGTGCCACGTGGGACTCACAGTTTACGTAGGAGGGAGAACAGGTATTGAATCCCCATTTTAAAGATTAAGAAACTGAGGAAAAAGGAAGTTGTGACTCACCTAAAGTCACACAACAGGCAACTAATAATAATAAAAATGACTGTGGTATTTGTTAAGCGCTTCCTATGTGCCAGGCACTGTACTAAGCGCTGGGATGGATACAAGCAAGTCGGGTTGGATACAGTCCCTTGTCCCATGTGGGGCTCACAGTCTCAACCCCCGTTTTACAGAAGAGGTAACGGAGGCCCAGAGAAGTGAAGCGACTTGTCTAAGGTCACACAGCAGACAAGTGGGAGAGCCGGATTAGAACCTAGGCATTCTGACTCCGAGACCTAAGCTCTTTCCATGGGAGATTACCACTCTGGGGGTACCTGGTGCCAAAACAGCCCCAGCCCCCAACCATTCTACCCAAGCCTGGGTTCTGGGGTTGCTATCAATCCCTTGCCTAGTAAACTCGACTGGCTAGCTGGAGGCAAGGAGAAGGGGTGATTTGGGCCTCACCAAATGCTCAGGGGCTTCTGGGCCCAGTGTACAGCTGCAGTCGCCCTGGAACAGCACGGTGGAATGAATTTCTCTTCCTCTTCCCGCCTCCCAGGCCAGGCTGAGCTCTCGTGGGAATTTATCCTGCTGTGTACTTGCTGCCCTGCCAGCCCTCCCTTTCCTCATTCAGGCAATTACAGGAGCCTCAGAAAAGCAGGACTACGCGAGAGGGCGGTTTTGTTTTTGTTCCCAGCAGGTTCAGAACAAAAATGGAAGCATATGTTGTGAAAGTGTCTGGATTTAGCTCGGAACCAAATGGCCAAAATTTCTCTGATGAGAGGAAACAGGAGCAGAGCATATATACTATATGTACAGAGCAGTACGGACTGGTGTTTGTACATGGCTCTGGAGGGGGTAGAGTGAGCCTACCTACAATAATAATAATAATGGTGGTATTTGTTAAGCGCTTACTATCAATCAATCAATCAATCAATCAATCGTATTTATTGAGCGCTTACTATGTGCAGAGCACTGTACTAAGCGCTTGGGAAGTACAAATTGGCATCACATAGAGACAGTCCCTACCCAACAGTGGGCTCACAGTCTAAAAGGGGGAGACAGAGAACAGAACCAAACATACCAACAAAATAGAAATGTACAAGTAAAATAAATAAATAAATAGAGTAATAAATATGTACAACCATATATACATATATACAGGTGCTGTGGGGAAGGGAAGGAGGTAAGACGGGGGGATGGAGAGGGGGACGAGGGGGAGAGGAAAGAAGGGGCTCAGTCTTTACTATGTGCAAAGCACTGTTCTAAGCGCTGGTGGGGGGCTACAAGGTGATCGGGGTGTGTGTCTTTGTGACTGTGAGCCCACTGTTGGGTAGGGACTGTCTCTATATGTTGCCAACTTGTACTTCCCAAGCGCTTAGTACAGTGCTCTGCACACAGTAAGCGCTCAATAAATACGATTGATTGATTGATTGTGGGTGCGTATAGGTATGAATTTTCTTTTTTTTTTTTCATTCTCTTTCTCTCCAGTTCTGTGCATTTAGGTGTAACATGTCAGTGTTGAAAAAGCAAATTTCAGCTTAATCTTTTAGACTGAGGACAGTGAGAAGCCCCTGACTCTGCAGCTCACAGAACCCAGCCACCTAGAATCAATCATCAACCAATCAATGGTGTTTATTAAGCACTTATTATGTGCAAAGCACTGTATTAAGTGCTTGGGGAAGTGTGGCCGGGAACATGTTTACCAATTCTGTTTTATTGTCCTCTACCAAGCCCTTAGTACAGTGCTCTGTACACAGTGATCACTCAGTAAATATGATTGATTGATTGCAATACCACTGAGTTGCTAGACAAGATAGAGTTAGTAGAAGTGAGACTACATGCGGTCAAGGCCAGCAGGGAGAGGGAATGGATCTATTCAGGACCAACAATGAATCCCTCAACTCTCAATTATCCACGTTAAAGAAGGGAAGAAATGGTGTGGATTGTTTTAAAGGTATTAAATGCCAACTATGTAATTATAATAATAATTGTGGTATGTGTTAAGTGCTTACTATGTGACAGGCACTGAACTAAGCACTGGGGTAGATGTAAGCAAATCGGGTTGGACAGAGTCCCTGTCCCACAGAGGGCTTACAGTCTCAATTCCCATTTTACAAATGAGGTAACTGAAGCACGGAGAAGTAAAGTGACTTGCCCAAGGTCACACAGCAGACAGGGGGCAGAGCCGGGATTAGAACCCATGACATTCTGACTCCCAGGTTTACGCTCTATCCACTACGATGTGCTGCTTCTGCCGGGCACTGTACTAAGTGCTGGGGTAGATACAAGCTGATCAGGTTGGACATAGTCCTTGTCCCACAGCGTGGCTCAATGGAAAGAGCCCGGGCTTTGGAGTCAGAGGTCATGGGTTCAAATCCCAGCTCCGCCAATTGTCAGCTGTGTGACTTTGGGCAAGTCGCTTCACTTCTCCAGGCCTCAGTTCCCTCATCTGTAAAATGGGGATGAACCCTGTGAGCCCCCTGTGGGGCAACCCGATTACCTTGTACCCCCCCAGCGCTTAGAACAGTGTGTTGCATAAAGTAAGTGCTTAATAAATGCCATTATTATTATTATTATTATTAATCTCCATTTTTCAGTTGAGGTAACTGAGGCACAGAGAGGTTAAGTAACTTGCCCAAGGTCACACAGCAGACAAGTGGCGGAGTTGGGATTAGAACCCAGGTCCTTCTGATTTCCAGGCCCATGCTCTAGCTACTAGGCCAGGCCGCTTAAACAGCAGACAAGGAAAAACTAGAAAATGTTTTCAGTGGGCATTGGTGATAGGGAAGTTCTGGGTAATGGCAGGAGCTTGAAGAGAACCCAGGAGAACATTCGAGGGATTGGGGATAGACTCCAAACTGCTGGGGCTTAAACCTCTGCCTTTGATTACCGTTGCTTATGAAGGAGAGTCAAGCCCTCCCTGTACATTTAAATGGAAAGTAGGGTGACTCTGGAATTCTGGAGGGCAGAACCCAATAGAACAGCACTCCGTAACCGGTATGTTAGAACCATTTGTTCTGATAGTGCTTAAAAAATAGAAGGGGAGATTTATGTTGAGTTTTTACCTTCTTGATCTAGTGGCTGGGTTCAGTCAGGGATCCAGATGGGTTAAAGCCAACTGACCTCCTCAACTCCTAGAAAAGCAGTCAATAATAATAATAGTAATAATGGCATTTTGTTAAGTGCTGACTATGTGCAAAGCACTGCTCTAAGCGCTGGAGAGGATACAAGGTAATCAGGTTGTCCCATGTGGGGCTCACAGTTTTAATCCCCATTTTTACAGATGAGGGAACTGAGGCACAGAGAAGTGAAGTGACTTGCCCAAAGTCACACAGCTGACAAACGGCGGAGCTGGGATTAGAACCCATGACCTCTGACTCCCAAGCCCGGGCTCCTTCCACTGAGCCACGGTGCAATAGCGATCGTGATAATACTCTGTCATAATGGGTCACCCAAAGTCTTGAACTTTGAACTTGAACTCTCCCCCTCGTCCCCCTCTCCATCCCCCCATCTTACCTCCTTCCCTTCCCCACAGCACCTGTATATATGTATATATGTTTGTACATATTTATTACTCTATTTATTTAACTTGTACCTATCTGTTCTATTTATTTTATTTTGTTAGTATGTTTGGTTTTGTTCTGTGTCTCCCCCTTCTAGACTGTGAGCCCACTGTTGGGTAGGGACTGTCTCTATATGTTGCCAGCTTGTACTTCCCAAGCGCTTCGTACAGTGCTCTGCACACAGTAAGCGCTCAATAAATACGATTGATTGATTGATTGATCGAACCAAGCAACGGTAAACGATTTTCATATTTTTACCAAGAAAACTCTATGTATTCCCTACCAGAACAATTGCAGATGGAGGTGGAGTGAGAGATGTGTCCATGGAGTCGCTATAGGTCAGAGACAACTCGACAGCATAAGACTAGACAAGACATGGAATTAAGCAGATCCGAGTCACTGTTATACCATGGAGGAGATGGGTATTTGGGGGGCCCCTGGGGCTGCTTTCTGGAATGTGAGGAAGATGGGCTAGCCCTCGGGGTTCTTGGATCAGGGAAATCACTAAATGTATCATGAGTGTCCACCAGTCTGAGGCAACCAATAAGTCCAGGACATGTGTGTAGGGGTGGGTGGTATGTATGGATTTTATATTTTGTTCAGCCTTTTTTCTCCAGTTCTCTGCCCCTGGGTGTGACTTTTGTTGTTGTCGTTGACTTGGGTAGTCCCAAAATGAGATGGTGGTGTAGGTCTAACGAGTAGATTGGTTCTCCTATGGCCTTTCCACCTTGAGGAGTTAGAAGTTCTAGTGTTTTTGACTCTGCCAAAGTCACACGGCTCTAATTCAGTTTCCTTGAGAGGCTCTTTCCCCTTTAGGAGTTGGTCTGAGGTAGATTAGGGCCCATAGCTTTGGCCCTTAAGGCTTTTCCCTGGCCAGTCGGTGAAAGAGCCCAGGACTGCGAGTCAGGAGACCTGGGTTCTAATCCCATCTCTGCCACTTGTCAGCTGTGAGACCTTGGGCAAGTCCCATCACTTCTCTTGGCCTCAGTTCCTTCATCTGCAAAATGGAGATTTAATACCTGTTTTCCCTCCTGCTTAGACTGCGAACCCCAGTGCTTGGCACCTAGTAAGCACTTAACAGATACCACAATTATTGTTACTACTATCGTTATTATTATTGTTACTAATCATATCAGGAGGGGAGGCAGGGCAGTCAGGGGGAGGACACATAGGGGAGGGTTAAGTTTCCTGTTTATCCCCAAAGTTTCCTTGACTTTGCTAGGTAATTTGGGTCACGTCCATTAATCTTTTTGAGAAAGAAAACTTCCTGCCACCCCTCTCCCTCAGAGGAAAAGAATTTAAACTCTTAAAGCAGGGCCTAAGCCCACCACCTGCACAGTGAGCAGAACAGAGCTTTGCACATAGTAAGCGCTTAATAAATGCCATCATTATTATTACTTCGTAAACCCAATTTTGCTTTATCTAAGTCTCCTGCTATGGGGAAGTGAAGCCGCTAGGCTCCTATAGTTGTTGGAAACAGTAATTAGTGACCTGAAAGAGTTAATGAAGCTTCCAAAGACATCTCAGAGCCAGGAAGTGACTAGAGCCCTGGGGAATCATCTGACTCCACAAATGTATAACGATTCCAATGTCTCTAAAGCACTTAGCCTGCTCAGGAAGAGGTCCTAGGTTAGTCTAAAAAGCTCTGCTGAGGGAGAATTATCTCATTAGCTTTGGGACTGATTTGATTGTGGTTTCTTTTTGACGTAGATCTACCAAGCAGCCATACCAGGGGCCTTCACAATTAATCCACCAGTCAACCAATCAGTCGTATTTATTGAATGCCTACTGTGGGCAGAGCACTACACTAAGCACTTGGGTGAGTGCAATAGAATCAGTAGACGTGATCCCTGCCCTCAGGAGAAACAGGCACTAAAATAAATTACAGGTCGGAGGAAGCAATAGAATGTATAGTTATGTATATAAGTGAGGAGGCGAAAAGTTAATCAGCGATGGCTTCCCGAAAGAGATGCGGTTTTGGAAGGGTTTTGAAGATGGGGAGAGCAGTGTTCTGCTGGGTGAGAATGCTTAGTACAGTGCTGTGCACACAGGAAGCACTCAATAAATAACACTGATGATAATGATGGTGACGTGAAAGGGAAGCAAGCAAGAGATCAGTGGCAGGAGAACAAAACAGTGAGTGGGTAAGGATGAGAGCAACGAAGCATGTAAGCTAGGGTGTATTGGGAGAAGAGAGCGGATGAGTCAGAGGAAGAGAGCTAATTGAGCACCTTAAAGCCGATAGTATGGTGTTTCTGCTTGATGCAGAGAGGAGCACTTACATACATATCCATAATTCATTTATTTTACTATTCATTCATTCAATCGTATTTATTGAGCGCTTACTGTGTGCAGAGCACTGTACTAAGCGCTTAGGAGGTACAAGTTGGCAACATATAGAGACGGTCCCTACCCAACAGCGGGCTCACAGTCTAGAAGGGGGAGACAGACAACAAAACAAAACATATTAACAAAATAGAGTAGTAAATATGTACAAGTAAAATAGAGTAATAAATATGTACAAACATATACACAGGTGCTGTGGGGAAGGGGAGGAGGCAGGGCGGGGGGTCCCCCTCTCCATCCCCCCCCGTCTTACCTCCTTTCCTTCCCCACAACACCTGTATATATGTGATGGCGGTGGTTGTTCCGGATGGCCACCAAGTCACTGGGTGACTAAAGAATTAGTCAGCATGTGACTGCCGAAAGTTTTAATAAAGTTTTATTGGTAAGGCCGAAGACCAAATAGGGGGTAACGCACCCGGCGGGCTCATTTGCGGGCTCATTTCCTTAAGGGAAATGGCCCCGAGTGCCCGATACAATGGGCTTATATACTGCTATTGCTGATCACAGTGATTGGTAGATTTGCTGTCTGTCTCCCCGTCCAGACTGTGAGCTCCTTGTGGGCAGGGAACATGTCTACCAGCTTACATGGTAAGCCATAAATATCATTGATTTCTCCAAGCCTTGAAGGGGAGATACTAAGTAGGTGAAAGACCCCAATTCTGATTACTGAGGAGCTAATCCTCATCCTCCTCCTCTAATCTGAGACAACCGCTCTTCCCCACTTCACCTGTCTACATGTTTTGTTTAGTTCTCTGTCTCCCCCTTCTAGACTGTGAGCCCGTTGTTGGGTAGGGACCGTCTCTATATATTGCTGACTTGTACTTCCCAAGCGCTTAGTACAGTGCTCTGCACACAGTAAGCGCTCAATAAATACGATTGAATGGATGAATGAATAGACAATGACTGGAGGTTTTTGAGGAGTTGGAAGGTGTGCACAGACTGAAGGTTTAGAAAAATGGTTTGAGCATCCGAGTAAATAATAATAATAATAATAATAATAATAATAATGGCATTTGTTAAGCGCTTACTTTGTGCAAAGCTTTGTTCTAAAGTACCTTGGTTATCAGCCCCTGCTGAAAGGTTCCTGGGGCTCATGTCCACTTTGGCCAGAGGAAGCGACAAGCCCTGTAGTGCAGGCCAGATAGATAGGGTAGATTCACAAATGCACCTTGCTGACAATCTCTCAGGGGGCTGGGAGTTCATTCAATCGTATTTATTGAGTGCTTACTGTGTGCAGAGCACTGTACTAAGCACTTGGGAAGTACAAGTTGGCAACATATAGAGACGGACCCTATCCAACAACAGGCTTACAGTCTAGAAGGGGGAGACAGACAACAAAACAAAACATGTGGACAGGTGTCGTCATCAGAATAAATAGAAATAAAGCTAGATGCACATCATTAACAGAATAAATAGAATAGTAAATATTTACAAGTAAAATAAATAGAGTAGTAAATCTGTACAAACATATATACAGGTGCTGTGGGGAGGGGAAGGAGGTAGGGCAGGGGGGATGGGGAGGAGGAGAGGAAAAAGGGGGCTCTGTCTGGGAGTTCACTCTTGGTAAGTCAGTATCTGAGGAGACCATTTAAACACATAATAGAATGTGCCAGTAAAACCCTCTGAAGGAAATGTGTCAGAATTGGTTTTCGTGGGATGATCCAGAGCCCTGTATAGGCATGGATCGGCTGCCATGGGGTCTCCAAAAGTCTGGTCAGACCCAGGTGAGGCTTTACTACTCCTGCGAGGCTTCACTACTCCCTCTCACCCACACGGTGCCTTTCGGGTTGTGTAAAGCTGGAAGGAGGCTGCACAGGTTTGGGCTGGTGTCCCAGTGGTCCACACCCCACTGAGACCACTCTCCATGTTCTGAATCCCAGCTCTGCCACCTGTCTGCTGTGACCTTGGGCAAGTCACTTTACTTCTCTGGGCCTCAGTTGCCTCATCTGTTAAATGAGAATGGAGACTGTGTCAACCCGATTTGCTTATATTCACCCCAGCGCCTAGTACAATGCCTGGCTCATATACCAAGTGCTTAATGAATACCACAATTATTATTATTATTATATGATTCTTATATTATTATTATACTATGTAACATAATAATAACATCCAGCTCATGAACACCTCGAAAGAGGACTGGGCTCATTTCTGAGCTCAACCAGAATAGGTTCGCTCTCTGGTCACCATGGATCGAACTCTGGTAGCAGCCTTAAGGCCATCCAGAGTCAGAGGTCGTGGGTTCTAATTCCAGTTCCCCCACATGCCTGCTGTGTGACCTTGGGCAAGTCACTTAACTGCTCTGAGCCTCAGTTACCTCATCTGTAAAATGGGGATTAAGACTGTGAGCCCCACGTGGGACAACGTGATCACCTTGTATCCCCCCCAGCGCTTAGAACAGTGCTTTGCACTTAGTAAGGGCTTAACAAATGCCATCATTATTATTATCCAGGGTGGGGGCGTGGATGAAGGATGAGGTGCCAAGATGCTCTCTGCCAGCCCTCCAGGTGGACTGGTCCCAGAGGGCTTGTTGGCTCCCTGAATTCTCTAGACTATAAACTCACTGTGGGCAGGGAATGTATCTACCAACTCTGTTGTACTGTGCTTTCCCAAGCATTTAGTATAGTGCTCTGCACACAGTAACTGCTCAGTAAATACCATTAGTTTGGCCTAGAGGAAAGAGCGTGGGCCTAAGATTCAAGGTTCTAATCCTGGCTTCACCACATACCTGCTGTGTGACTTGGACAAGCAGTTTAGTTTCTCTGTGCCTCAGTTCCCTCATCTGAAAAATGGGGATTCAATACCTGTCCTCGCTCCTCTTTAGACTCTGAGCCTTAGTTGGAACCTGCTTATCTTGTTTCTACCCCAGCATTTAGTACAGGGCCTGCCATATAGTAAGTGCTTAACAAATAATAAAATTATTATCATTATTATTAGTAACTGATTGATTGAAAGATTGATAAATTGGTCACAAGAGGGATTTCCAGCTTTGAGTGTGGCATGTGAACATCTGGGTGGGAGGAGCTGACAGGGTTTTTCTCCTCCCTGAACCTGGCAGATCGAGACAATGGGGAGAGTACAGCATAACAGACGCGATTCTCTCTCTACCAGGGCAGTCAAACTGGTGCTTGGCTTCCCTCTGCAAAGGAGCAGAGCAAGGGAGGCCTGAGCCCCAGTCGCAGCAGGCAGGAGAATTAGTGGGAGAGTTTGGAGGAGGGGAATGCTGCTCCTTCAACTACTGCCTCATTCTAGCTCAGGAAATTGCAATCTTCCTGCTCCGGGTCTTCCTTCACCGGCTCACTTTGCCCCTGTGACACCAACCTACTCACCGTACCTCAGTCTCATCTACCTTGCAGCCAGCTTCTTCCTCACCTCCTACCTGTGGCCTAGAACTTCCTCCCACTTCATATAAGACAGACCACCACCTTTTCCACCTTCAAAGCCTAATGAAAATCACATCTGCTCCAAGAGGCCTTCCCCAACTAAGCGCTCATCTCCCCTACTCCGTCTCCCTTCTGCTACCTATGCACTTGGGTCCGTACTCTTTAAGCAGATGATATCCACCCCACACTCAGCCCCCACAACACTACTGAACTTAACCATAATTTATTTTAATGAATGTCTCTTCGTCTTATTTTTTTATGGTATTTGTTAAGCGCTTACTATATGCCGGGCACTGTTCTAAGTGCTGGGTAGAGCAAGATAATCGGGTTGGAACAGTCCATGTCCCACATCAAAGTCTTAATCCCCATTTTACAGAAGAGGTAAGTGAAGAAGTTAAGTGACTTGCCCAAGGTCACACACAGCAGATAAGTGGCGGAGCCAGAATTAGAACCCAGGTCCTTGTGATCCCAGGCTTGTCCTTTATCCACTAGGCCATGCTATGGGGAACATGTCTTCTGACTCTGTTGTACTCTCCCAAGTGCTTAGTAAAGTGAGCTGCATGCAGGAAGTGCTTAATAAGTATCATTGATTGATTAATTGATTGATTCAGTCTTCATCGTCCTTCTCCCCACTTGCAGGACCTCTCACTCTCGGGCCAAGGCGGAGGCCGCCCTCACAGCAGCTCAGAAGGCCCAGGAAGAAGCTCGAATAGCCAGGATCACTGCCAAAGAGTTCTCACCTTCCTTCCAGCACAGGGAAAATGGTGAGTGTGCAAGCACGGGTGACACTGTGTCCAGTGCTACTTGGCTCCGGGCTCCCAGATCTTCCATGCCCACCTTTTATCCATCCCTGCCTCCGTCTGCTTGGAGTCTTTTTGGCCTGACGTCATCTTCTGACATCATGTAATTCTTCCTGTAATCCTTCCCAATGTAATCCCTGCCATGGAGCATATATGTGGGTGTATTTGTTTGTCGTTCCTTGTGTGTGTTTGTAGTTTCCGCTTGGGTATATCTGTGCGCCTTGGATATATGAGGGCATATCTGTGTGTATATGTGTGTTTGCGCACGTGTGGATATGTCTGCACATGGGTGTGTGAAAACAGCCGTGTGTGTGCCAGAGATCTTTCTTTCCAGAGATGTCAGGAACTTGTGTGAAAACTCCTGTTGTGAGGGGGTGGAGGGTATCCCTTGGGCTTCAGAGAGCTAGAAGGAGCTGAAAGCAGTGTCAGCTCAGCCTGGTGGAAAGTCAGGCTTGAGAGCCTCTTGTTTTCTCTGAGGGAGCCTTAGGCTGCTCAACTGCGGGATGTTTCCTCAGACTTCCGTCCGTCGGGGTATGAAATTTGTCATGGACTGTGAAACAACAAGAGGACCCAGGCATTAGGGAAGGAAACATGATTGTTTTCATGTAAGGTGTAGGGAAAATGAAGGGTAACAGACCGTGCTGGGACCTGTGAGCTTCAGGCCCTGGGGCTGCAGGTGGAGGTGCTTTGGGGGCCTGGTATGGATGGAACCACAGAACACAGGAGCATCACAGCTTTGGATGAGATGGAAGAGAGAGGCAACTTGGTTTTTGGTGGGTTATGGCAACTGTTAAAATATTGTGAACAAGAAAGGGTGTTAGACTCAATCAATCAATCAGTCGTATTTATGGAGCGCTTACTATGTTCAGAGCACTATATTAAGCTCTGGGGAGAGTACGATAAAACAGAATTAGCAGGCATGTTCCCTGCCTATAACGAACTCCACATCCCAGCCCCTAATTTGGGAAGACTGTGGTTGCTTTCCATAAATAGGAGAGCAATGGTGTCCAGGGCACTTGATACATTTCCCCTCCTGGGACTGTCACCCCAAATGCCATACTGTCTCCAAAGTCTCCATTCCTGGCTGGGGCCCAGCACATACAATGGCTCCAGTCATAGCTTGTGGCAGCCCAGGAAACTGGCCCTGGGTCTCAGTGGCTCATGAAAGGATACTGGAGTCATGTATATGCCTCTCCGAGAGGACTGAAAGATTGACTGTGACTCCTCAAGTGACTAACTTACCTCTGGGAAATGTAGAAGTCAGTCAATCAATCAATCATATTTATTAAGCACTTACTGTGTGCAGAGCACTACTAAGCGCTTGGGAAGCACAAGTTGGCAACACAACAGTCAGTAATAGCATGAAACTCACGGCCTTAGGCATCTTTCTACGACCTCAGGGGCCGAAATGTGACATGGTCTCCCTCATCCCGCTTTTTTATGGCATTTGTTAAGCGCTTACTGTGTGCCAGGCGCTGTCCTAAGTATTGAGGTAAGTCCAAGCTAATCAGATTGGACACAGTCCATTTTAGAGATGAGGTAATTGAGTTAAAGAGAAGTTAAGTAACTTGCCTAAGGTACCATAACAGGCAAGTGGTGGAGCCAGGATTAGAATCCAGGTCTTTCTGACTGTCAGGCCCGTGTTCTAACCATTAGGCCATGGTACTTCTCACTGACCCAGTAACTGAATGGAAAGGATAGCCTGGAGTATCGGGTGAGTGTGGATGCGTACATAAGGATAGCATGAGAAGAATTTCCAGGTTACTGGAAGGTAAAGGTTTTCCCTTTCAGAGTTGCCTTTCTGCCTGCTCATAAAAGGAGCTCTGCTTTTACCTGTGGTCAGACTCCATATCTCCTTCATTCCCCAGCCCGCTCAACCCCAACCTCACCCCTCAACTATTCAGTCAGTTCTATGGGTTTTGCAAAGCAAAATCTACAAACACGTACACACACACATACACATCCCCTCCATTAGTATCTGTTGTTGAGTTTGGATCTTCTCTATGTTAACAGAAACATCTTGGGATTGATGTAGATTAGAAAAGCAGCATGGCCTAGCAGAAAGAGCCCAGGCTTGGGAGTCAGAGGACCTTCTAATCCCAGATTTTCCAGCTGTCTACTGGGTCACTTGACTTTTGTGCCTCAGTTTCCTCATCTGTAAAATGGGGATTGAATCCCTCCTACTTAGACCGTAAGCCCCATTGGGGATTGCGTCCAAGCTGATTAACTTGTATCTACTGCAGTGTTTAGAACAGTGCTTGGAAAAAAATAAGCACTATCAAGCATAATTATTGTTATTATTAGACCCTATACCAGCTGACTATTCTTGGGAAGATGTTGCAGGTGGAGGGTGAGCCTCCTATCAAGAAATTGGCTTTGCTTTCCCAAAAAAAGTTTTTCAGCATGTTTCACTTTCCATGGTTATCTCTTCTTCCCAGAATTATAATTCAGCTATCGGAGATCTGAGCATTTTAAAAGTCTTCAGAGCCCTGGAGACTTCTTTTACCCGGTGGCACTTAGCTTCATCCATAGAGAGAGGCCTCTGGACTTAGAGACTTTTCCTTTTAAGCCTATCTTCTTGAAGAGATACTTTACTTTCTTGAGGAGATACTTTAGGTAATACATTTTTTACTAGTTTTGAGTTAAGGACCTATGTTTGATTTGCTCTGAGTTTTGTCATCCTGATATTCAAGTGTTTTCTGTGTCATTTAGAATTCATTAAAGGGCAGACGTCCCCACACCAAGAACGGCCAGGAAGGCTGCAATACTGCAGTTCTGAAGGCGGGAACCCAGGCATTCACCCAGATGTCCCCCAGCTCCTGCCCTTTGCTTGCTGAACTCCAGCCTGGTCAGCCTTGGGCAGTTTCCACGTGGCCCTCCAAGGGGCCCAGCTGGTGTCAGACAGGATAGAGTAGCATTTATTGAGCACTACTTTGTCTTGGCACTGTAATAAGCACTTGGGAAAAAGTGATATTTTTCCTGCCCATAAAGACTTTACACTCTAATGATGGAGACAAGCATAAAAATATTTACAACTAGAGAGTGGTCAAAAGTAAATGAATTGAGCAACCACATATAAATGAGGGCTAGGAGGGTATAAATAAGTTCATAAGTGCTGGAGTTATCTGAAGGGTTATGGCTCAAGATGCTTGGAAATTTTTGGAGGTGGGACTTTAGGAGGGATTTGAATGTGGGGAGAGCTGAGGTCCATCTGATGTGAGGAAGGAATCCTTTGGCTGTTCAGATTGCCCAGCCCACTACTGAAGGGGTATTTGGAAACTGAGACTGTGACTCCTGTAGTTATTAAAGACTCCAGCTATTCATCACAAGTGTGACGTGCCATACCCAGGGTAAACAGGCCTGCTTGGGTCTGCTGTAGACTTGCCTCAGAATGGGCCTCACTTATAGTCCAGCAGATCTAGAAAAATGCAACAGCTCATTCATGGAGGGGCTGACCGCCCCTTGATTGAGGACTCAGGGTCTCGGAGGATGGGACTCCCTGAGACGGAGAAGAGACGGAGAAGATGACGATGAGGTGGAGCAGAACTCCCCATCCACCCGATCCAGACAGGCCACCCAGTAAGCGCTCAATAAATATGATTGAATGAATGAAGTGGATGGTTTACTTACCAAACGATTAGCCCTGCCTTCTTCCAGTGCTTTCTTGGAGAATCCCATCTAGATGCATTTCAGAGGTGCCAGAGAATTAAAGTAGTTACCAGATCACACACATAATTTAGCATGTCTTTAACTCTAGGAAGGAGCTCCATGTGGCTTTAGCACCAGGAGAGTTTAGAGCCCTGCTGTTCTGGTCTTATTAAGAGAATAATTCATAAACAGAAGGCTTAATAATTAAGAGAATTCACACCTAGGGCAACATTAGAGCAGTCAGATCACCAAGGACTATGTTCTGTAGCAGTCATGTCTGAATGGATTGGGATTGGAGAACTACATGGCATGATTGATTGATTGATTGATTAATTGACTGGGCTTAGGTTGTGGGCAGTAGAGAACTGTAGGCCTGAGTCCCCTACTTAGGGTAGGGGAAGTGGGAGAGAAAGAGCTGGAAGGAGTTATTCTTTCCAAATGGCTCCCCTTGATGTTCAGAATGGATCTCTACTTTCCAAGCGCTTAGTACAGTGCTCTGCAAACAGTAAGCAATCAATAAATACGATTGAATGAATGAGTGAGCCAGGGGTTTGAGGGATTGGTCGGGCTATTCTTTGGGGAATCACAGGAGGTGCCCCAAACACAAGGGACTGCACAGCTGGCCTTCCCAGAAAGATGTCCCCGACTGTGACCCTGACCCATGGAAACCCCTGGAAAGAACCTGTCTGGCCAGTGGCTAATCGCTGGCCTGACCTCCTGAGGAACCACCAGCTCCCAGACTTCAGCGTGTGTCAATTGTTTCTATTATAACACCAATAAAACACTTTCCACCCATGCCCATAAGTATTGATGCCCTTCTGCAAGGCCTGCCCCCCAAAAGTGAACACACGGCTTAATGGATAGAGCATGGGCCTCGAAGCCAGAAGGTCCTGGGTTCTAATCCCTGCTCTGTCACTTACCTGCTGTGTGATCTCGGGTAAGTCACAACTTCTCTGGGCCTCAGTTACCTGTAAAATGGGGAACAAGACTGAGCCCCATGCGGGACAGGGACTGAGAGTCCAACCTGATAAGCATGTATTTATCCAAGTGCTTGGTACATAGTAAGTGCTTAACAAATACCATTTAAAAAAAAAAAAAACCTGCTGTAGTTTCTTCAGGTAGAACTCAGGCTCTGTTGGGATGGAATGAAAGTGGCTAATGAAGTTAGTATACTCTTTAAAGAGGGGCAAAAACTACTCAGCCCAGGAAAATGAGCATATCTTTCCTTGGGATGCCTGCTCCACAAGATCAAATAATGAGTGAGATCAGAATAGCCCATGGGATACATATCAAATCTCATCTCCATAACCAGAACCTCAAGGAGCTGGCCAGAGGAGTTTGCCTTGGCAAAATGTGGTTGAATCTACTCTTTCTCAGAACCTAATCCACTGGCTCAGGCTCTAAACTATAAACTTGTCTCTAGACTGTTACCTTGTTCATTCAGTCATATTTATTGAGCGCTTACTGTGTGCAGAGCACTGTACTAAGCTCTTGGGAAGTATAAGTTGGCAACATATAGAGACGGTCCCTACCCAACAATGGGCTCACAGTCTAGAAGGGGGAGACAGACAACAAAACAAGACATGTGGACAGGTGTCAAGTCATCAGAATAAATAGAAATAATGCTAGATGCACATCATTAACAAAATTAATAGAATGGTAAATATGTATAAGTAAAATAGAGTAATAAATCTGTACAAACATATATACAGGTGCTGTGGGGAGGGGAAGGAGGCAGGGCAGGGGGGATGGGGACAGAGAACATGTCTACCAACTCTGTTGTATTGTACTCGCAAAAGTGCTTAGCACAGGGCTCTGCACATGGTAAGCACTCAATAAATATCATTGATTGATTGGCCAGGGCTTGGAAATCAGTTTCATTAGAGGTAGTTATAGTGATAAAATTTGACTCCTAGGAGACTAAGGGATTGAGCATTCCTGTGATCGCCCCTAGTGCAAAGCAGGGGCTGCTCAAGTCATGTGCTAGGATTTTCTGAAGAGAAAGTGAATCACAGAACCAAAAGACGAGAAGAGGAGAAAAGAGATTTGGAAACAGCTGGTGGTCCGTCAGCCCCAGGAAGCATGGCAGGAGGCCTGGGTAGAAAATGGAAAGATCAGGAACCAGGCTGGAAAACCACCCTCCTCTGCCATTACAGCTGCTGGGCTTCAAGCAATGGTATCTATTGATTGCTTACTCTATGCAGAGCACTGTACCAAGAGCTTGAAAGAGGACACTACGGTTGGTAGACACCATCCCTGCCCACAAGGAGCTTGCGAGTGGGATGGCAGGAACCAGGGCTGTTTCCAAGAAAGGCCCCAGTTGGGATAAGGATGATAGAATAATACTGATGATAATAATCATCATCAAAGTGCTTACTGTAAACTGTAAGCTTGTTGTGGGCAGAGAACTTGTCTTCCAACTCTGTTATATTGTTCTCCCCCAAGAACTTGGTGCAGTGCTGTCCACACTGTAAGGACTCAATAATATAATTGATTGAGCAATCAAATATTATGCATCAAGCACTGTTCTAAGTCCTGGGGAAGATACAAGTTAACCAGGTCAGACACAGTGCCTGTGGCACACAGCGTTCACAATCTAAGTAGGAAGGAGAACAGGTATCATAGCTGCATTTTACACTTAAGGTAACTGAGGCAGAGAGAAGTAACTTACCCAAGGTCACACGGCAGGCATGTGGCGGGGCTGGGATTAGAATCCAGGTCCCGGCTCTCGGACCTCTGCTCTTTTCACTAAGCTATGTTGCTCCTCAGTTACAACTCCATCTCCATGATGGGCTTCACCTTAAGAGAAGCAGCGTGGCTCAGTGGAAAGAGCCCGGGCTTTGGAGTCAGAGGTCATAGGTTCGAATCCCAGCTCTGCTAATTGTCAGCTGTGTGACTTTGGGTGAGCCACTTAACTTCCCTGTGCCTCAGTTACCTCATCTGTAAAGTGGGGGTGAAGACTGTGAGCCCCCCGTGGGACAACCTGATCACCTTGTAACCTCCCCAGCTCTTAGAACAGTGCTTTGCACATAGTAAGCGCTTAACAGATGCCATCATTATTATTATTATTAACTATGAGGTGCTCCTAGTTGCTCAGCTTCTCCTTGTCCAGCTTTCTTTCTCACAAACGTTTCTCAAAGGCTTGCAATTGGGAAGCACTGTACTCCACTCTGGGAAGCACCCGAGGGTGTGGATTCAGACCTAGTCCCTGGCCCACAAGGGGCTCGCAATCAATCAATCAATCGTATTTATTGAGCGCTTACTGTGTGCAGAGCACTGTACTAAGCGCTTGGGAAGTACAAGTTGGCAACATATAGAGACAGTCCCTACCCAACAGTGGGCTCACAGTCTACAATCCAAGAGGGGTGGTCCAGAGCAGAGTCAAGGAAGACTACAAGATAGCAAAAGTAGCGAAGGTGAAAAATCTAACCGTCCGTCTCCGCTTGGAGGGGACGGTCCCCGGCCCGGCTCTGTGCTTCAGCCCTATTCCCTCCTTTTTCTCTCCTCCCAAAGCGGAAGAGTGCCTATTTTGACATCTTAAGCATCCGCGGAATACCCCTGACCTCCGGTTTTGTCTGTTTCTGTCTCCTTCCCTTCAAAGGGCTTGAATGCCAGAGGCCAAAGCATCAGAATTCCATCGATGACATCGAGGTGATTTCCACAGGGACCCCGCTGCAGCAGGAGAGCCCCGAGCTGTACCGGAAAGGCACGACTCCCTCCGACCTCACCCCGGACGACAGCCCCCTGCAGAGCTTCCCCACCAGCCCCTCGGCCACCCCGCCACCGGCCCCCAGCTCCCGGAACAAGAGCGCCCACTTTTCCCGGCAGATCTCGGTGGACGAGGAGCGGAGCGGAGACATCCAGATGCTGTTGGAGGGCCGGGGCGGGGACTACCCGGGGCGGCCCAACAGCTGGAGCGAGGAGAAGGCGGGGGGGACGCGGGGCGTGCGAAGCGGCACCCTGAGGGGCAGCCAGCCAGGGGGGCCCTTGGACGACTACCGCGGTGGGCGCAGCGTGGGCCATAAGCACCTGGCCGGGAGCCACCAGGCCCGCGAGAGGTGGACAGACCCTTCCGCCCCGGTCTCATGGTCCGGCCACCACCGGGCCCCCAACCACGGCTCAGGGAGCACGAGGCTGCTCGAGCTGGACGAGGAGAAGCTGAGCAATTATGAGATGGAGATGAAGCCCCTCCTGAGGATGGATTCGTATATGCAAGAGGTCCACGCCCAAAAAAGACACCACAGCAAAGCGGGCACCTGCCGGAGCGTGGCGGAGGACCACCGCTCGGAAGACCGGGGTTTCGGGGTGCAGAGACTGAGGTCCAAGTCCCAGAACAAGGAGAATTTCAGGCCAGCTGCCTCCGCTGAGCCGACGGTGCAGAAACTGGAAAACCTGAGGTTCGGGGACAAAGCGGAACCCCGGCTTCTGAGGTGGGACTTAACCTTCTCCCCACCGCAGAAATCCTTACCTGTTGCACTAGAATCCGACGAGGAAAATGGAGAGGAGCTCAAGCCCAGTACGGTAAGCCAATCAGCCTCGTGGTCTTCACTTCCCGGGACCTGCTGGGTGCTCGGGAAGATTCCCCCTCTTCCCCCCACCCCGGCCCCTGGCCATTCCCAGGTGGCTACAAGGCTCAGTGGGAACTCACCTTTCCTTGGCCTTGGCTCTTCCCGGTGGCTCTGGGTCACCTCCCATTCCCTGTCACTCACTGCCCCAGCGAACTGATGCGATGAATCTGCCCAGTCGATTCAGGAACGTGTCAGGTGAAGCAGCATGGCCTAATGGATCGAGCACGAGCCTGAAAGTCAGAATGGTCTGGGTTCTAATCCCAGCTCTGTCACTTGTCTCCTGTGTGACCTTGGGCAAGTCACTTCACTTCTCTGTGCCTCAGTTACCTCATCTGTAAAATGGGGGTTAAGGCCGGGAGCCCCAAGGGGGATATGGACTATGTCCAACCAGATTACCTTGTATCTACCCCGGCACTTAGAACAGTGACTGATACATAGTAACCACTTAAAACACACCTTTTTTTTTTAAAAAAAAAAAAGGTAGAGGCAGGTATTCTGAAAGCACTCCTGTGGTCTTCCTTACCTTTTCATCGAACTGAATATGACTTTTGGAAAAATCCTAGTGGAGATTCCTACACTAGGCCAATCCCTGCTGGGCCTGGGGTGGGGGGCGTCTTATGATTTAACCCCCCCCATTTACTTCCCCTTATAGCTTTCATTAGAAGTTGGGGGTTCATGCAGCTGAGGACAAACGGCTCCCTCCTCTAGCAGCACCAAGCTGATTTTGGCTAACGTGCTCATGCAGTCTCAGGCCCAAGGGTTCAACAGGCACAGAGGGCAGTGGCTCCTACCAGCTGTGAATGCGTCCCACGAGGCAACAAGGCCGTCACGAATGGTTTTGGGAAGGGTCTGAGATGGGCAGTGAGCATCGGACAGCAGAGCGGAGAAGCACCCTGGATTGTGGGTGGGAACTGCCTGAGGACATCTTCTGCTACCGGCTGTGGAGTTGCACATTCGTTCTCACTGTCCTCACCAAGGGCGGGAACAGATGGCCCAGGCTTAGGGTGAAGCAAGGGAAGAGCTGACTTGGGATTTGAATAATTTCTGTCGCTGATGGTCCTTGTCTGAGTGTGAGAGTACTCCCAGGGACAGGGCTCTGTGCTCCTGGCAGAGACAGAGGGAAAGCAGGATGGCCAGGGCTGGCAGAGCAGGTTCGAAGTGAGCTCGTTGGCCACACATTCGGGGTGCCTCCAGGGGTTGGAGGGAGGAAGGAGGAAACAGGCTGTGCCTGAGGGGCTTAGAGTGATTTACGGATGGATTTTGCCAGTAGGATCCCAGTTGGGCAAACTCAGTGCCCAGCCAATCCCCCTCTTACCTATGGAACATATGGAATGACTGGAAACCCCAGGTCCAGCTTTATGACCCTATCCCTATCAGGGAGCTGATTGGCCAAGTCGTAGCCCTCAAGGGAAGATGCAAGTTGTGATCCATTGGTAAAACGTGGAGCCTTCCTTCCTCTCTTCACTGCACCAGATGAGGTGAGGTCAGATGAGAAAACAGATGTAATCTGTTTGAATCTGTGAAGAAAGAGGCCCAGAAATCTAGCAGGGTCTTAATTTTCCCATTTGGAAGGGCATGCAAGATCAGCCTTTCATAGTTACGTGGGACAAAATTACCATAAGAGTAATAATACTTCAGCTATTTATCGAACTTATTATTATGCCAAGCCCTCAGTTTGATATAAGCAGCATTGTGTAATGGATAGAGCACAGGCCTGCTGTGTGACCTTGGGCAAGTCACTTAATTTCTCTGTGTCTCGGTTACCTCATCTGTAAAATGGGGATTGAGACTGTGAGGCCCCACGTGAGGCAGGGACTGTGTCCAACTCGATTTGCTTTTCTCCCCCCCAGTGCTTAGTACATAGCCTAGCACAGAGTAAGCGCTTAGCAGATACCACAATTATTATTTTTATTATTAAGGTAATCATTCATTCAATCATATTTATTGAGCGCTTACTGTGTGCAGAGTAAGTACTAAGGGTACTTAGTACTAAAAGTACTAAGTGCTTGGGAAGTACAAGTTGGCAACACATCACAGCAGACACAGTCCCTGTGAGGCTCAGAGTCTTAGAAGTAGGGAGATCAGGTATTTAATCCCCATTTTACAGATGAGGAAACTGACGTCTAGAGAACTTAAGTGACTTACCCCAGGTCCACAGCAGGTAAGTGACCAAACCGGGATTAGAAACCATTTCTTCTGTCCTGTGCTCTTCACCCTAGACCATGGAAGGAGCACAATTGCAATGCTGGGAAAAACAGCCTCATGGAGGAGTCCCAAAGTCAGTGGGAGAGGAAGCAAATACCCTAATACTCTTGAAAGGGCTCCCAAGGTAGACCATTGGCCTGCTGCTCTTCTGTTGTGGTGCTGCTGGGTCAGTCCAAACTGCAGCTAACTTGGGTGGCCTCCCCATAATCTCCTCTGCAAAGACCCCCCACACTGTCAGACCAAGAAGGGAATCTTGTGAAATCCTGGTTCTCTGACTGAGCATGCTTTATTAGAGAAAAAAGTAGGATTCATTGAATACGCATTGATCCCTTGGAGGAATATCAAAAATCCGGTCAGTGGGTGGACACTGAGGCCCCATATTGCCAATTTGTACTTCCCAAGCGCTTAGTACAGTGCTCTGCACACAGTAAGCGCTCAAAAAATACGATCGATGATGATATTCTCTCTCCCTAAGGTCCACAGCATTCTGTTGTGGTTTGCAGGGAGAGTTTGTTTCTGTCAGTCATTCAGAGCCCTCACCTTCCCTAATCTTGGTAACCCCATTCTGTCTTTTTGGAAGAAGGCAGATCCTGAAAAAAGACTTATACATCCTCCTAAATGGCAGGGCTACTCTGAGAGGCCCTTCCTGGTGGAAGCAGGATTGCTGGATTTCGGGCTTTACCTGAAGCCACGCTGAGCATCTGTCATTCTTGCAGGTTGGCTGGTCCTTAAAATATCATCGCATCCAGAACACTCACACTCAAAAAGCAACTCTCCTCCTCCACCCCAACCCTGTCTGCTCCTGCTGAGACCAAAATACCAGCTTGAGCTTACAACTTTAGTTTTCCACATCAAACAGCCTGGATATACATGTGTATGTTTGAATGTGGGCAGGGGAGGGGGAAATTTAAGAAGGGCTGGATAGCCGGTGGTGGAGGAAAAATGCAGAAAATCATTCAGAATACAGGTGACTTTAATTAATAAGAATAATAATAAAAATTACGGGATTTGTTAAGCACTTACTATGTGCCAGGCACTGTACTAAGCCTGGGGTGGGTACAAGCAAATCAAGTTGGACTCAGCCCTTGTCCCATGTGGAGCTAACAGTCTTAATCCCCATTTTACAGATGAGGTAACTGAGGCACAGAGAAGTGAAGTGACTTGCCCAGAGTCACACAGCCGACAAGTGGCGGAGCGGCATTAGAACCCATTGCCTTCTGATGCCCAGGCCTATGTTCTATCCACCACACCATGCTGCTTCCCCTTAGTCTTTTGATTTCTCCTGGTCACCCAGAGCCGTTGTTGGGTAGGGACCGTCTCTATATGTTGCCGAATTATACTTCCCAAGCGCTTAGTACAGTGCTCTGCACATAGTAAGTGCTCAATAAATACAATTGAATGAATGAATGAATGACAAGGAGGCAAAAGGTAGCAAGGGTTTCGTGGAGGCCTGAGGTAATATGGGTTGTGCCTTGAAGCAAGAACAACCCAACACGCAAGCCTTGAGTCGCCGGATATCATCCCTGAAGTTTAGGAAGGAGCTTTTCCTGTCTTGGATAAGGGCTCCTGTTCAGAAATAGGGCCATGTGGGATCAGGTTCAGTTTAAAGCCCTGATATAGCCTTTGTAATCCTGGGTAACCCGACCTGGCTAGAGAAAAATGACTTTCTCCTTCTTCTTCTGCCCCTTTGGCTCAGGTGAGGAGGTTCTCCCCAGCCAAAGGCGCCAGAATTAAAGCACCTCAGGCTGCCCTCTTAATAATAATAATCATGGTATTTATTAAGCACTATGTGCAAAGCACTAAGCGCTGGGGAGGTTACATGGTGATCAGGTTGTCCCACAGGGGGCTCACAGTCTTAATCCCCATTTTACAGATGAGGGAACTGAGGGACAGAGAAGTGAAGTGACTTGCCCAAAGTCACACAGCTAAGTGGTGGGAGCCAGGATTTGAACCCATGACCTCTGACTCCAAAGCCCGGGCTCTTTCCACTGAGCCACGCTGCTTCTCTTCCAGTATACCATCCCCTCCAGCCTCTCCGAGCACTTCATTCTTAGTACGAGATACCTCAGGAGGTTAAGCAATGTAAAATCAAGTAGGTGAAAGCAGACTGACCTGAAAGGGCCTGGGAGGGTGAACACAAAGGAAAAGAATTGACTGCACTGGAGTATGGAACTATTTTCCTCTTGGTTTGGGGTGGGCCCTCTCTTCTCTTCTTGCTGCCGCTATCAAGATAAGGGAGATGGTTTGCGTATCAGAGTGCTTGGGACCTGAGCAGAACATGGAACCTGCCAGGAAACCCTCTCCCCAAAATACTTCAGTTGTAAGAAGAGGAATGTCGGGTGAAGGGGGAGTTGAGTCAAGACCCTGGGTTTTCAGTTCGGTCTTACCCGTTCTTGTCACCTAGTCAAAAGGGAAATTAGGGAGACATTAGAACAAAATAAAGGGTCCAGAGAGCTCTGAAGTATATACTCCTGAGCCCCTCCTTAGAAAGGCAGCTGTGTCAGTCTTGTTTTACACACACACACACATTCTTATTCTTATTAAGAATACCTTGAATTTGGATTACATTTTTTAAAACAGTTTCACATTTCCTATCTTATTTCTATTCTAATAATATCCATATGAAGTGTGATGAGGCAGGTACTATTGTCCCATTTTACAGATGAGGAAATGAAGCATAAAGAGGTAAAGTCATTTGCCTGAGGCTATTCAGAAGGTCAGTGGCAGAGCTGGAACTAGAGTCCAGATTCTCTGAATTCTGGCCCAACATCCTTCCACTCCCACTCCCTCCCTCCTGTATGAGAAGCAAACATTAATGTAATGCAAGAAACAAAAGCAGATGATCCCCAGCAGCAGAAGCCCTTTCCCCCTGACTGGCCCTAAGGGCCACGTTAAGTGCTTGGTTTCCTTAGCTCAGGACTTGGCTCTGGGTTTCATAAAAGGAGTGAATGGACCTCATGACACCAGTTCATGTGCTCTGGAGATGGAAACATTGCTTCGGGGCTTTATCGGGGTGGGCTGGGAGCTGGTTTCTGGTTCTTGCCTCTGGCTCACTGGACGATGGGAGTGAACACCGGGGCCCCTGGAGGCCTAAAATGTGTGGATTTATTTCCTGGATGAAAGGGAGATGTCTGTGGAGCCGTGTTAACCTCAGAGTTGAACACTGCAGTTATATCACATGCCACCAAGAAGGATAAGGGTCAAGATGTTTGGCTGCACTGAAGCCCAGAAGCTTCCCCCCGACCCAGCCGCCCCCTCTTTGACTAAACATAGCCCCTAGGGATTGGACTTAGTGGGTCCAAAAGAAAGTCTCCTTTGCCTTCCATTGCTGACTCCATGGCAGAGATGATAGACTTTCCAATCACCATGTTTTTAGCATGATTTTCTCCCCTTTCCTCCTGGTGTTCAAGGCTCTGTTCAAGGAGCAGACCAGAGGATGGGGAAAGGAAGACACACCCTCATTTTCCCTTATGTTATGGGGACATGGAGGGCTCTTGGGTTCTGGACAGGGGATAGCTCACCTGTCAGGCTGCTTGTCATTATTATTATTTGTTAAGCATTTACTACGTGTCAAGCACTGTTTTAAGCACTGGAGTAGAAATAAGTGATCAGGTTGGACACAGTCCCTGTCCCTCATGGGGCTCTCAGTCTAAGGCCTATGTCCCAGCTCTCAGTCTCGGCAGGTTTGATCAGTCCCTGCTTCCTACCACAGAGTCTGCCTGCCTTTCGGATGTGGCTAACCATCATTTAAGTAATTTGTAATGTGAATTAGAGAAGGCAAATCACTTGTTGCCCTTTCAACTCCCGGGTACGTTGTTCAGTGAGTCAGCGGCTGACTGGAATCCAGACCTGGAGACTCAACCCACCCACGCCTCAGGCTTTGCCGAGGGGCCGTGGCCGCAGTCAGCAGTGAATACAGGTCCCCCTGCCTGTCTGTGCAATGGGCCGTCTGAGATAGCACATCTCAGGAAAGGGACCACAGGATACTTGGGAGGGTGATTTGATTTTTTTAAGAAAGGGTACGTCTAAGCCAAGATTCTTCGCAATGCCTCATTCCCACTGCATCACTACTTCGGGTTCTAACAGCACCCTGATGGCTGATGGGAGAATCACCATCACTCCCAGAGGATGTACCACATAAGAGCTTAGACCCCAGGGACACTATGGAAAAATTGGGACCCAAAGTGAAATCACTGCTGGATTTGAAAAAAAACCTCTGCCACTCACTTCTAAAGGGCCCATGCCCTGACTTTGGAGCAGCTGCTTTCAGACAGGAGGGTTCCAGCTTGCCCCAGCCCTCAAGGCAGGGACTTCCCCTTTTCTCATTGTATCTCTGTGCTTCAGTTACCTCATCTGTAAAATGGACACAACTCTAGCTGCCCCCTTCCCCTGCCATCCACACACACCATACTCGAGTATGAAGCAGCGTGGCTCAGTGGAAAGAGCCCGGGCTTTGGAGTCAGAGATCATGGGTTCAAATCCGGGCTCCGCCACTTGTCAGCTGTGTGACTTTGGGAAAGTCACTTCACTTCTCTGTGCCTCAGTTCCCTCATCTGTAAAATGGGGATGAAGACTGTGAGCCCCCCATGGGACAACCCGATCACCTCGTAACCTCCCCAGTGCTTAGAACAGTGCTTGAGCCCACTGTTGGGTAGGGACTGTCTCTATATGTTGCCAACTTGCGCTTCCCAAGCGCTTAGTACAGTGCTCTGCACACAGTAAGTGCTCAATAAATACGATTGATTGATTGATTGATTGATACATAGTAAGCGCTTAATAAATGTCATTATGATTATTATTATTATTACAATAAATCTCTGAATTACTACAATTGCCTTTAAAGGCTTTGAGCTTCTCTGAGAGAAATAATGATACTGGAGGCAGGGGAGGCTATATGGGAGGGGAAAAGAGGACAGGAAAGGCTGAGAAGATTCAGGAAAGTGTGGAAAATTCCCCTTTGATGCATACAGATTTGATCTTGGATTGAATACGTCAAGGGCCAGGGCATGCCAACAAACATGCTGCTGTGCAGGGCTGCCTGTTAGTGAAGAGCGAGGAAGTCTGATAAGTTGCACGGACTGAGGTGCCTGTCCTTCTTCTCTGTGGAACTGGGAAAGGAGAGAGAGCCCAGGACCCTCAGCCCGAGCCATACTTCTACCAATTCCCGCCCCGTCTGCCGGACCAGACATCCAGGCATCCAGCTGTTAGAGTGGCACAGGACAGCATCAAGGACATTCCTTTCCCTCAGGATCCAGACTGCTGCCAGGGGTGAAAGTTTGCTGCCTGTTTGGGAATCGATCCTGTTTGAAACTGCCACAACAGTCGCTCTTTGTGCAATCTGTGGTTATTACACTGAAACGGGGACAGAAACAGAATCATCTTTTGAGAGGCACCCAAACCCCCACTGCTGGTACATAACAGACTGCACAGGGGCATTGAGTGTGATTTCAGCCTGGCAGCAGGAGGGGGAAGTCAGCTGAACTAAAAGAGCTATTTAGCTCAAGCGAACGGATCCATATTTACCAATCCGGGGCGAGTACCTGGCCGCTGGGAGAGGTTCTGTAAAATCTTAACATTTGGTTGGCTCCCTTGGCCTGGTTGCTATGCAACTCCATATGCCTTTCCAGCAAGCTCCGGCGCTTGGAGACAGTACTGTTTCTTTCCCCCCGCCCCGCCACCTGAGTCAGTTCACTCCAGAGGAAGAAATGTTACCCATCCAGAGTGGAGGCTTTCTTAAAAATAGATCAGAAGAGCGAGACAAAAGCCTAAAAAGATGCTCATCTGAATGCCCGCTGCAGCAGAACACACATCAGTGCTGGGGAGAGAGCAGGTGTGGGAGATGTAAAATCCTCCTTCGGGTCCCTAAGTGACGCACAGAATGAGCCCGTTAAAAGGCCTGGAAGCAGCTAAGGGACCCTGGCCTCCACTTGGCCCGGGAAAGGGCCCCGGGATGAGGAGGAAAAATGGAAAACACTCAGAAGCCACTGGGTCCCTTCTCTAAGTCCCCTGAAGGAAATTCGAGCCCGACGCCTCACCTCAACAGCTCAGAAGAGATGTGGGGTTTCGACGTAATCGTGCTCTCACTTTACAAGCAGCTATGGTGTGCTGACCTGAATGCATCCAACCAGCTCTGTCTCTCTCGAGAAATCAGGTAACCAGGTGCTCCCTCACCTTATTGGCCTAAACGACGGGTATTAGTTACTCCTGTAAACCTGGAGGAGTTCACGGGTCGGCTGAATCCGCAGCTCGGTTATGTGATTTGCTTCTGCCGAACAGCTCCTCGGGGAGCAGAGACAGGGCCGTAACCAGGGAAGGACTTGAGCGATTCAAGGCTGGATTCCACCACCTCCTCTTCCGATTCTGTTGCTTTCATTTGGGTCAGATTCAGTCCCCTTGAACAAAAAAGGTTTAATTTAATTAATTATGGTACTCATTAAGCGCTTACAATTTGCCAGGCACTGTACTGAGCAGTTTAGGAACTGGGGTGGTGCAGGTTTGGATGTACCTCACCGCAGAGCGAGTGGATCAGGAACACTGGATTCAGACATATTTTGCCCAACAGCAGCCAAGGTGGGCGAAATGAGAGACGCTGTTGTCTAAAATCACTTGGCGGGGAAAAAAACAAATTAAGGCAGGGGTGGGGAGAATCAAAACAAAACACTGAGAGGCTGAGGATTTTGCATAATGTGTGTTGGGTTTGGTTCAGTAAGCTTTACAATTGGCATTGAATTTACCCTCCCTTGCGAGGGTAAAAGCAAGACAAGACCCCTTCAACCTTTCCTGGTTTCCACCTGCCACTGGCTGAAAAAAGCCCTCCTTTTGACATGTACCCAATCTGATGGTGGGCGGGGGAAAAACTGCCTGTGGTGCAGATTCTATAGCAAAGCACGCCTTTTGCTTTCGGAGAACCCACCATGGGATCCAAGCTAAGGCTTCAGGCCACCAGAAGCCCTCATTGGCCACCAATAGTTCTGTGACTATTCAGAACTGGTCATGGGTATTGGTGAAATGTGGTGAGAGGCAGCTCATATGAGGGACTCAAGCAATGGTATTTATTGAGCATTTACTATGTACAGAGTGCTGTCCTAAGCACTTGAGTTCAGCAGTTGGCAGACATGTTGGAGAAGCAGCGTGGCTCAGTGGAAAAAGCACGGGCTTTGGAGTCAGAAGTCATGGGTTCAAATCCCAGCTCTGCCAACTGTCCGCTGTGTGACTTTGGGCAAGTCACTTCACTTCTCTTTGCTTCAGTTACCTCATCTGTAAAATAGGGATTAAAGCTGTGAGCCCCCCCGTGGGACAACCTGATCAC
Organism: Tachyglossus aculeatus; assembly: GCF_015852505.1. Taxonomy (NCBI): domain Eukaryota; kingdom Metazoa; phylum Chordata; class Mammalia; order Monotremata; family Tachyglossidae; genus Tachyglossus; species Tachyglossus aculeatus. The sequence continues at coordinate 45,022,013 of NC_052076.1, forward strand.
CATGTAACCTCCCCAGCGCTTAGAACAGTGCTTTGCACATAGTAAGCGCTTAACAAATACCATCATTATTATCATTACTAGGTTCCCTGTCTACAAACCCTCATATCTCTGCTTGAACTTGATTGTAAGATTTTTTTTTTTTTTGGTAAAATGAGACAGAGACCCTGAATCACTGGCTCTTTCCCCCTTCCATCAGATCTCGGGTACAGGAAATGGGGGCCAAAAAGGAGAGAGAGTACGTACTATTTTATATAAAATTCACTGTCCTTTTCTCTTTTTTGTTTCAGGGTTCGGCTCCTATTCTGGTAGTCATGGTGATCTTGCTAAACATTGGAGTCGCCATTTTGTTTATTAACTTTTTCATCTGACGAGATTGTCTTGGTAGCAAAAATAACGGTTCTGTGTACGAACGGGGAAATAAAAGCAAAACACGAAAAGGGAAAGCTAACAACTCAAACTGTCCAAACGACAACTTCCAAGTCTTTTCACAGAAGAACACCACGATTGGGTATCACTCACAGTTTGCCTTTTTTTCTGGGTAATGTTTTTTGGATTTTAGCCAAAATTCTTTGCTTGTATAACACTATGCTGTGTGGCATGGCAGAAGGTGGCCGACACGCCGACCCTCCCAGCTTGACGTGGGAAGAGAAGGGATCCCGGCAAATCAATGGCAAAAATCAAATCAGCATCATCGTCATCCCAAGTACAGAGACGGGAGCAAGAGAGGCTGCTAGGGGTTGGAGCAAGAAGTCGATCGGAACGGAGCCTCAGCAGAATGGCGGGTCCTGCAGTTGGACGTGAGGCAGCTACTGTGGTGACACCGAGTCGGGGCGGGGAGAAGAGGAGGGAAGATGGAAACACAGGGAGTCATATATTGTGCCTCTCCTCTCAGCTTTGGAACACGCTGACAGCAAGTACTGGAGGGAGCCTGGGGCAGATGAGGTATCTCCTACCCGGGAGCAATGGGGATGGGCCTTTTTAAAAGTTGCAAATGTGTATTTAGGGAGGGAAAGGGATAAACACACGCCCCAGCTGAACCCCACTTCCTGCCTCGAAAAGGCCAATCCCTCACTTAATCCCCCTCCCCGGCAAATTCGGGAATGCAAATCTAGCATGGATGTGGGTGAACGCACCTAAGCGTTAAATGTTAAATTGCCTTCGGGCACCCTTCCCCGACCCCCCAGCCCGTCTCCTTCTCCCCCACCACCCCACACACCAGCTACCGAGGAAAGCCTTGCCGCTGCTAGAAGAGATCAGGAGGTTCGATGCGGATTAGTCACCTAAATGTGAAGCTTGGGGGCTTTGGGCAGGAAAGGAGCGTGGTAGGTGTGTCTGGTACGTCTCGCCATGGACAGTTTCTGACATCATGCTTGGCCTCTGAGCATGTAATCTTTTTGCACTTTGTATGCAGGATGTATATTCAGGCTTCCATGTCCCTTGTAAGACATCACTGGCAAAGACAGCCTCTTAAGGATGTATTCTTTTCTACAGTATATGTCACTTGATTTCATCGGTTTTAACATCCTTTGTAATATGCCTGCCTTGATTTCCCCCACGGATAGATATGCATATTCATTAAAGATGCAGTATCCCTGTTCTGAAGCTGTTACGGTCCCAATAACAGGAACGTGTTTTTAACTCAGTGGCTTGAAAATTTCCTGAGCTTGTGTTGCATATCAAAAGATAATATACGATATATCTGTTGTTCCAGTCAAACAAGAACGGGTTCGGTATGTTTCTACCTATTATAGCAGCTTTGCTCCATGATCCAACAAAAAGAATAGGGCACGACCAAAATGTTTGACTGCTCCTCTGATCAGTAGCTATTGGAGATACCACCACAGTCACACTGTGTATCTGTCTATACTGAGCTATAGACACATCCGTATCCAAAACGCCTAGGCTTCATGTTCGGGAAATTCTTTAAAGTTATTTCACGTGCAAAGTTGTTGGGTGCAGCCCAGATTTACGGACTCTGCTTTGCTTTGCTTACGTTTAGCTGTTTCTCTGCTACCTTTGAAGCAGATTTCTTTACTACACTGCACTGGATTGCTATATTTTTAACCAGAAATAAACTAAAGATTAGAGCATGTTCCCGTTAAGTTCAGTTCTTTTCCGTACACATTCAACCCCTATTCCCTTCTCACGGTTTGGTTTGATTTCTGCGGGGGGAGGGGCATGGGAGTGGGAGATAGGATCAGTAGGTAAGACAAATACATTTCTGATAAATCTTGCTTTCTCAAGGGATATTACATCTTTTTGTACATCTTAATTTTTCGTTTCTCTTTTTTAATATTGAGTGGTTGCTGCAGACCTGAGGTGAACCAAATAAAGATTATTGTTACTTGCAGCTCTACAAATCATACATGCTGGGATACGTGTTTTGTAATTCTGTTTGCAATTCTTTGTAAAGATTAGAGAGACTTCTTTTGTACATTCCAACAACTGCATGACAGTGGTACCTACAAATGCAGGTTACATATTTACAGGAAAACACCACACAATATTTAGATATGTATAAAAGCAACGGCACAAAAATGCATATCAAGAAATCAAAGAACTAGTGGTTTCATGACTAGAGATTTATACCGGTGAGTGATTAGTTTTCCAATAGCCCCCGTGCAGGCGGCCAGTGAATTAAATTCCAAATTCCAAATTAAATATGCATCACTGCCCCACGCCTGTTCTTCTTTCAGTCATTTCAAGCTGGTTTCATTTCCTGCAATTCCCATGGGCTTAAGAGCTTGTTTAAATCAGGATATAACATGTACCGTGTTCGAAAGGTAAATTTTAATTGGATTCCAAACAATGTGATTAAAAAATAAGGATTGGCTTAATTATTGCAGGTTGAATGCCTTAAAACAGCACCTGCTTTTCTTCTCTGCCCAAAGTCAAAAATTCATGTGATGGCACAATCACCCATTGTAAAGATGCTGCTTGACATGTCAGGACAAGCATGACCAGGTCTAAATGCCCCAGGAGACACAAAAACCTAAGCAAAGCATAGGGCTGAGAGGTAATGGAAAGAGGTTGACAATGCGGCTTTTACAATAACATTTAGTCACTCTCCTGGGAGCATTTTACAAACTTGGATTTAACATCCCTGTGAAGAAACACTATTATTCCCATGTTGCGGACATGAAAACTAAGGCATAGAGTGCTTTAGTGACTTATCTAAGATCCCACAGTGAATGTGACAGCCAGCACAACAGAAGCCCATTTCGCTCTTAATTCACATTTTCCAAGGCTTAAGGAACACCAAATCATCTTCGAACCATAGGAGAACACTACACAAGGATTAAAGGAATCTTTTCAAAGCAGACTGTAGTACAAGCTTGGGGTGTCAGCATGACCACAGAGGAAATCCTATTTCATGATACTAAAAACTGCATCTTTCAGGCTAGTAACTTGCATCCTTGCTGCTTTCAAAAGCATAGTTGTTGGTCGGCTGTGTGCCTCGGTAGACCCACCTGCTTAGTGGGGAGGAAACTGCTTTTTATCAGTTGGTAAAGCTCTTTGTAATCTTTGGGTGAAAAATCTCTGGTGAAGTGATATAAAAAAAAATGGAAATCCATCTTATTTTCTGCCTTTTGAAATGCCATTCATGCACTTGAAATGTTTGAAAGTTGATCTCCTAGAATCTTGTCTTTGACATCTTATTTGCTACATCACTTTTTTTCCAGTAACTCGGTTTTTATGACTACGGTTTCAGTAACTTATCATAGAATTGCCTGTGATAAGAATGGGACATAACTCTATTTTACAAAACTTCAGAAAAGTTTGAACGTCTCCGAAACCTAATTTCTTAGTTGAGCAAATCATAAAAACTACACCCAAAAATACCCAAATTTCAGAGAACCTACTGCTTACCGATCTATTCTCCAAAGTGATCACTGCTCCTCAACCCAAATGTCAACCATCTTCCTCTTATGAACAGATCCATCATATGGCTATACGAAGGTGGGATAGCCTCTATATCACTGAATCACGTAATCAGATGTCTTCACAATATAAGACAAAAAAAACTCACTTTCAGGGTGGGGCCCCAATCTGTTTTCGGCCCCATTATTAATAAAACCCAGGTGACTGAGAGGAAAGGTGGGCTGTTTGATGGCACAACCATAGCTATGAGTATCGAAAGAGACAACTCTGTACCTCCAATAATTTTATTGGCACCATAAAAAAGAATATCGTGGACTGGCTGGACTCCTGGCCTGACCATTTTTTCTCACTCTTAAGCAATTATGCCAAAGCAGTTTGAACTGGTAATTGTAGGAGGGGGAAGGAACACTCCTCAAATATTCCTCAAGTGTTTTTCTCCTTCAGATGACATACTAATAGGGCTGGAAGAGACAGAAAAAAGATCATTAAATCTTTGTCTACTATCAGGACGACACCTGAATCATCCCCGAGAGATGAATTCTATTCTAATTTTTTAAAGCCCTCCAGAAAAGGATATTTTTCATTCGATCCCTGAGGCATTTGCAGTTCTGTTTCAGATCTACCCTAAATCCTTCATGCTATCTCTTAATTGTTTTTGTTTTATGGTGTTTGTTGGGCATTTATTATGTGCCAGGCACTGTTCTGAGCACTGGGGTAGATACAAGCTAATCAGGTTGGATACAGTCCATGTCTCACATGGGGCTCAAAGTCTTTAGCCCCATTTTACAGATGAGGGAACTGAGGCAGAGAGAAGTGACTAACCCAAGGTCATACAGTAGTCAAGTGGGGAAGCTGGGGTTATAACTCAGGTCCTTCTGACGCCCAGGCCCTTGCTCTACCCACAATCTGTTCCTTAATGCTGTCTTCAGGGGAGGAGAGGCATAGATGGTCACTATACATGATATAATTTACCCTTCACTGTCTTGGAAACAACCATGTGCTACCTTGTCTCCCTTTCTCCTCGCTGCACCTTTCATTTTTCTTTGCAGGTCTTACTTTCTAGGTTTTGGGCCTTCCCTTTCAAGATAAAAGGAATAACTAAGGATTTCACTGGTGTAGGACTCCCTGCCTCTACTGAGGAATAAATCAGGGGCATTCTTTCCCAGAACTCTTTCATAAAAAAATGAAAATAGCAAGAAATAAAGGGTCCCTGCTTATCATGCCAAACATTCCTGGCAGGAAAGCCATTTGTACATCTGAATCGTTGTGTTGGTGGTCTCTAAGAAAAGGACGTGTCTTTTCTTAGAACAAGAGCAAAGTGCCTGAGGGTCTAAACTCCTCTTAAAGGAAAAACGTAGAAGGTTGGAGCTTCTGCCCTTACAGTGATGTTCTTAAGGAGGAATTCTCATTAGATACATTATCTTACTCACACCCCTCAATGTGAGAAGTGGCACTGTCAGGACGATGATCATTTCCTTGACATCAGTGACCAAGGGTAAATAAGACTCCTTGAAACAACGCATGGATAAATTTCCTACTTGTCTTTGCTTTACTGTCACAAAGCTTGGGGCTGTAGCAATGTGGGAAGCCGTGAAATGCAGAAAGAGAGTGACTAGTTAAGGGCTACAACTCAGGAAGCTGATGAGGCTACAAGCTTTCACGGGCCTATTGGCAAAGGAGAGGATCGTGATTTAAAATAGGAGTTAGAAGCTTTAGACTAAAAAGAAAGAAAAGTTATGGATGCAGAAGAAAAGTGAGGGAAAGCAAAGTTATTTGTAGTTAGAAGTGTATGAGGTAGGTCTGTCACAGCCTATTTATAGCTTGATGTGAAGTATGACTTCCAGGTTAAAATCCAACTCACAGGCAAGGGGAAGAGTGGATAACCATACTGCCTCCACCTCAGGGGAAAATAAATGTTTTCTAGATGTATGGCCCACAAGAAAGGGGCAAATGTTTTCTGCGAGGTTTGTCTCCGGTTCCTAGAACCTTAGTGGCAAAAACAGGAGCAGAATCTAAAGCTAAGCTAGTTGAAAATAGCCTCAGGTAAGACCACTCCCTTTGAATCTCTGTATGTGGAGCATGCAAGTCGCAAATAAAATCAGGGACTTTAATGGACATGAATATGATGTCAAGACCAAAGAATGGAAGCTCTTGTTTGTGAAGGTCCTTTAAACCCTGCTAAGAAAAGGCCAAAAAGGCTGAGAGCCACTCTGGTAAGAACTAGAGATTCTCACTTCCAAACCTAACTTCTTGCTATTATAATAATAATGGCATTTTATTAAGCGCTTATTATGTGCAAAGCACTGTTCTAAGCGCTGGGGAGGTTACAAGGTGATCAGGTTGTCCCACAGGGGGCTCACAGTCTTCATCCCCATTTTACAGATGAGGTAACTGAGGCCCAGAGAAGTGAAGTGACTTGCCCGAAGTCACACAGCTGACAATTGGCAGAGCCGGGATTTGAACCCATGAACTCTGAGTCCAAAGCCCAGGCTCTTTCCACTGAGCCACGCTGCTTCTCTATTACAGTGTCCACCAACCTTTCTTTATGAAATCCTTGCTCAACATTCATGTTGATTTTTCATTTTTAGTCACTTATGCAAAGAGCATGTAAAAGATCAAGAGACTGAAGAGCTGTCGATAACAAAGCACTCACTCTACATCCGTTAGGGTTAGAGGATGTGCTCCCTTCTTTGGAATTTTCTTTACTTCCTATTAATCTACTGTCACACAGGCAATGAAAATGATTATAGGCAGTTCTCTTCCACAGTTCTGAAATTTAGGAAGCTATAAAGAACTCTATGAATGGCCCATTAAAGTAGCCCAGGTAAGCCAGTTAACGACCAAGATGGTGGTACAGTCCCTAGACAGTCATTTGCTTCCAGTTTTATGAACTTTCATTTCAGCGGTCAGAATAACAAACCAAAATCCAAAATAAAGGTCAATACAACAGCCGAATAAGCACAGTTCCCTGAAATGGGCTAATCCCAAGTTCCGTTCTTTTGTCATAAGCAGAAAACCAGCACCATCTTAAGGGAGATGTGTTTTGTGTGAGAAGTACTGAGTCCTGATGCATCCCATCTTGATAGCCCGTATAGCCGGCTGAAGGTTTTTGTTGTGAACCATGGTGCCAAACATGCCCCCAAACCAGTTGCATAACTGAGCCTTCCTGGGCCTTCCAATAGTCATTAAATAGGAAGCATTACCAGGTTGATTCCAAAAAAACCCCAGCAAGTCTGACATCAGTTACTAACACCGTCCAACTATTAACAACAACGAGGTGGCCCTAAAGGGTGATCAATATACAGAAGGGAAATTCTCCTAGTCAGCAGGGTCTTGTCTGTGGGTTACGTGGGCAAACTACGGCAGGAACAGCCAACCCATTTTTACAGACAGGTCTGGTGTGGTCCTGTAGGAGCTACTTATCCCCCTGCTCTGCTTAGAACCGAAACCAGACGGTTCACTTAGAAGGATGGGGTGGGTCAAACGTCTGACACCAGGACTTTGGCCACTGTGGTCAAAGGAGATGCACTGATGTGGCTGCGGAGTGATATCCGAAGTTTCCATGGCATCTACCTGGCTTAGCTTTTCCTTCCCTAACTCCAGCTGTCGAACTGTGAGCTCCTTTTTCTTGGGAAGCCAAGAAAGCAAGACCTGCCCTGTTTAGCACCGTCACTGCCATAACCTGAGGTCGCTGGGACTTGTGCTTTCACCTCCAGTGGGCCTGGTGGCGGCAGCTTGAAGCCAATGCTGCCATGCCGGGATCTCTCCTCAGCTCCGGGAAGTCTGCTGTGACAACATGGAAAGCAGTCCAGAGGGGCTGCTTTCCCTCACTGTGTGTCTCGCTACATCATTTTCAATGTATCTAGGACACGGTAGTAATCAGTCTACACACCTTGCCCCCCCGGACCACACCCAATAGTGTCTGATCTCAACTACGTTCAAATCGATTTGTCTTTTTGGTTCAGCGACTCAGTTTTATACTAGACATGAAACCACTAACCATTAACATTGATGCCTTTTTGTGTATCCTCAAGTAAAATGGTCTCACTCTGCATTTTCTTTCTTCCAATTTTGTTCTTTTTTTATTCCTGGTGCATGTAAACTGTTTGCTGACAGTGCGATTATTTTGTGCATTGACAAAAAAAAAGGGAATGTTGACTATATTCTAACTTTTCTCATTGATGAAGTGGCTAAAAAAAGTTACCTCGGCCTTTTTTCTTTCAGCTGGAAAAAAAATAGCTTGGTTATTTTAAAAAATGGTAATAAAATAATTTCTTTAATGAATGTGATGTTTAAATCATGCCATCATTATGTTTATTTTAAGCGCTTAACAGAGAAAGTTAAAGTATCACCTTAGTAAATTATTGAAACCTTTTAAAACCTTTCATTTTTTTCCATGATTTTTCAAGGGCGGTAATTCTTGCACTTGATTTGCAGCGAGTGAACAGAATCCATTCAGTTTGCAAAATGAAAAGGCTCTCTAGCTCTTCTCAAGAACCAGCCCCTGATGGTGAAGATGCACTATCATTAAAGGGGGACAGGTTAAATGCATATTTGTTTTTAAAGGAAGGAACTTCTGCCATTGACAGTATCCCTTTAAAAAAAATGCACCTTTCGTGGCCCTGCTGAATCTTCCAGAAATAAAAACACAATGAGCATTAAGCTCTGAAATACTGAGTGTTTTTCCCCATTCCCAGTACAGACTATAATTTTTTCTTTACCAAGTGAAACTCAGCAATTCCTGCTTAGTCAATCAATCATATTTATTGAGCGCTTACTGTGTGCAGAGCACTGTACTAAGTGCTTGGGAAGTACAAGTCGGCAACACAGAGACAGTCCCTACCCTTCCCATTCTAGGCTCACAGTGTAGAAGTATTTAAGAGTTTTTACCTTTCTCCTAGGACCCTGTCTCTCATCATTTTTCCTAAAAGAAGAAAAAGAGGAGCACAAACAGCATTCTGCTTTTCTCCTGTTGGAATAATTCTCCCAATTCTCCTGCTGCACATCCTAGGCTGCTCTTCTAAATTCTCTCTTGGAACGATTAATCTTCTCTTTTCCCTTCAAATGGCTGCCCACAGATCATGCCCTAGGTCAAGGATTTCGGTGGAAAAATCAAAAAAAGGAAAAGGTTTTTGGAATAGTGACAAAGGAGGTTTCTTGCTGTTGCTTTTTGCTGCAGAGGGTTACCAACTTGCAGCTTTCTTGGCCTCTGCTGTTGAACCCCTGGGCAGTGGGGCCCTGGAGTGCCCCCAATCTGATTGAAACCAGGGGGTCCCATGGGGTTTGGAGTCTTCTGGGGTGGCAGGGTGGGAGTAAGTTGCTCAACTTTGGACCAACCTTGGGATCTGAAAGACCAGCATGTGCCAAAATGGTTGGAAGCTAGACCACAAGGGCATCCTCTGGGCCGTTGGCATATGGACTAATGAAAAATTATTAACTCTAGATGTCAAATTACAAACCTTATACACCTAAGTGAAATAACAAAGCAAAACACAAATATGATAGTAGTAATTTGCCAATACCCAAACTTTGGTGGGAGGAGAGAAAGAGCTAAGATAATCTGAACATTATCCAAAATACTCATTTCGGTTATTCCTTTAATTTCCCCTCTCATACTCAGCCTTTTCACCACTACTGCTAAGAAAAAACAAAAGATTCAGCTTTTCTTTCCCCTCTTTCCCATTCCGCAGAGTAAGCAATAAATCCCTGAATAGACGAGCTGGCTGCATTGGGAAAGAAGGAAATAAATCACACATCAACAAATCAAACAAAAATGGATGCTAATGATAAAAACAATAGTGGAGGCAATAATAATGACGGTATTTGTTAGGCACTAACTACGTGCTAAGCACTGAGAGCTAAGATTATCTGAACATTATCCAAAATACTCATTTTGGTTATTCCTTTAATTTCCCCTCTCATACTCAGCCTTTTCACCACTACTGCTAAGAAAAAACAAAAGATTCAGCTTTTCTTTCCCTTCTTTCCCATTCCGCAGAGTAAACAATAAATCCCTGAATAGAAGAGCTGGCTGCAATGGGAAAGAAGAAAAGAAATCACACATCAACATATCAAACAAAAATGGATGCTAATGATAAAAACAATAGTGGAGGCAATAATAATGATGGTATTTGTTAAGCACTAACTATGTGCTAAGTATTGAGAGCACTAAGAGCTAAGATTATCTGAACATTATCCAAAATACTTATTTTGGTTATTCCTTTAATTCCCCCTCTCATACTCAGCCTTTTCACCAC